>NW_027328740.1:66449771-67159966 GCF_048564905.1 Vicugna pacos | reverse complement strand
TAACTTTTATTGCGAATGCATGCTCCATTGTTCAGAGAGGCCAGCGTTGTGGTAGTGAGACCTTGGGAATGAAGTTGCCGTAATCCATATTTGAACACAGAAGCTTGCTTCCTGAGTGATCTTGGACAACTTAAATTCTCTGTGCTGTAGTTTCTTATAAAATAAGAATAAGAGGGTTGATTCCTCATGACTCTGGTAAGGACGGGTCGAATTAATGTACAGAATCTACTTGGAAGAATTCCTGGCACAGAGGAAGGGCCATGTGCTTAGTGACAGCTATTATTATACTATATCTGCTTTTATAATCCAGGTAAATCTTGAGTCTTACTGATATCATCTCTAAAGAAAAAATCTAAATATAAACTCTAAAATGGAAACTCTAATAGTTCATAGTTATGGCTAATTAATACATAAAGCTCAATGAAGAAACACACAGTGGAGACCAGTTAGCTGCAGACACCTGTGAAACTTTCTGTCCGGCACGGACTCTCAGCTGTCAATACCGTCAGTTCTGAAATCCAAGACAAGCTCAGGAGTAGAGCTTTACACCTTGGCCTCGTCAAGTACCCAGACCCCTAAGCTCAGACCATGGCAGGGGAACAGTTTGCTGTTCACATGTGTATTTTCAAAAAATAGTATTAAAATGGACACTATACTTATTTTGTTGTATGCTTTACATCGTTAACAGAAAAGAAAAAAAAACCTAAAAAGGAAAAAAACCCATGTAGCAACAAATAAGGAGACTATTTCTGAAAATTATTATTTTTTTTAAATTATGTTTAGGATTTAGTGACCAGTTAGGAGAAAAATCATTTCATTGGTGTAATCCCTTGATTGACTAAACTTGTTTTTTAATTAAGAAGAAGAGCGTGTTCCTTTTAGCACCTGGGGAAAATGTATACATATAACCATTTGTGCAAGTGCTCTTTTTCTGGGTAAGAACCTGCCACAGACTTTTTAAAATATAATGTGAAATGCTGAGAAAACTGAAAGTCAAGCTGGGAACTATGTAGTCTCATAGAGAAAACTTTTTCCAGAGAACATCTGAGCCAACGCAGGGTGCCACTCTGGAGGTTCCACAGTCTCTTCTGCTCACAGTGCTTCCCCCAATTCTTTTCACCTCATTTATTCAAATCAGATCAGTGGTTTAGGATTCTCCAGGGTTTGATTAAGAGACCAGATGGAGGCATGAAGAATTCTAAAATTTTCCAAAAGTAACAGCCAAGGTAAAATGTCCAAGAATAGCCTAACAAAAGGATAGTAGGAACTATCAAATAAATAAAAGTTAAATCTACTGAAAGATATAAAAGATGCTTCAATCACATGATTCTAGATTAAAAGATCATATCTCCAAAATATTAGAAGTTATAAAATTGATTTGGGGTTTATTGTGAATAAAATCATATTAGTAATATAATAATAAATAAGATAATGAGATGTTTACAAGTTCAAGAATAGCCAGAGTAGAAAATAGGACAGGAAGTCCAGATATGGACTCTCATACCAATAATAAATTAATATAAGAAATGGAAGGCATTACAAATATGGAGACAAATAAAGGTTATTCAGTAAATGGAACACGTTAGCTACTTGGGGGGAAAAGAAAAGATTGAAATCATACAGTGAACCATATATTGTGATAAATTCCAGAAAGATTTAAAAAAGTAACACAATTAGAAAAAAACTAGAAATAAATATGGATGAATACACAACCTCTAGAGGAGCAGTAAGTTTCAGAGGAAAATATACACAGATTTCCATGCATCAGAAGCATCTTAATTTTAAACAAAACACCAGAGGATGTTATTTGTTTACAAATCCGACAAGGGACTAATTCCATCAATACATAGAGAGTTCAGATCACTTCAAAGGTAACATCCAAAAATCTCAGGAGCGTAGAAGGCAGAAAAGATGAACACACCTTCACAAAGGAAAAAATAGATGTCACACTCCAATAGTAATTCAGTCATTTCACATCAGAATGAAATAATTTTCCACCTCTCAACTGACACAGCTCTGTTTATGAGGATGAAGTGCCAGTGATCACCAATACCAAGCCTAGGTTACTGGACATTTTTTTGTGAATTATGGTTGATTTACAATGCTGTGTTAATTTCTGGTGTACTCTTCCAGCCTTCTTAGAAAGCAGTCTGGCATTTCATATCAAGATTCAAAAATATTCATATGCTTTAATCCACTAATTCTACTTTGAAAAACTTTTAATCAGGAAGTATTTCAAAATTGCAGGGAAAAGTCAGTATGGATGCAAGTCACAGACATACTTTTCTATGTATATATATATAAAATCTCAGCCAAAATATTCTTCCAACACTTCACATAGTAGAATATTATGCAGCCATGAAAAAGTGTGTCCAGGGAAATATTTTATGACAAGTCAAAGTGTTATGCTTATGATAAGCTTGAGAATAAAATTAATATATAAAATGATTTGTAATATACAAACAATGCACAGTTCTGAAGGGATTATGTCAACAGGTAGAAGCATTTTTCTTATTTTATTTTTTATTCATTTTCAGAGTTGGAGTCTTTTGATTGTAGGTGACAAAATCAATCTCCAATGTGCTTAAACAACAACCAAAAAATGGGGATGCATGGGATTTGTTGGTTCCTGTAAATGAAAACCTCAGGTCTGAGGTCTGGCTTCAGTCAAGGGGAGATACTGTAGCCCAGATGATGTCAAGGGCTGCTTTTGTCCTGTCTTCATTCTGTGTCCAAGGATGTCTCAGCATGCTGCTTCTAGGCACTCAGCATTCCAGATCATCCATCCAAACCAAGAGAGGTCTATTTTGGCAGCTTCCTCTCTTGATAGGGGAAGCTTATCATTCACATGGGCACCAGCACGTATCTCCTCACATAATAGTGGCTCTTAATGGGTTATTTGCCAACTCTCAAATCATGTGTGAGGCCAGTAGAATGAGGGGTATTATTAGTCTTAAGCCAACTGAGATCTACCTCTGGTGCTTCAGAAAGAGTGGGTCATTCGAGCTTAAATCACAGGACTAAAAACAGAAGGGAGGTTATTTATCCTAAAGCTAAATCTGGGTCCTCTTCTAAGACTGGGGACAGATCCAGGACAGTAGTTCTGTCCACTACTGAGTACTTTCAAATTTTCTTTAATGAGCAAATATTAAAGTTATGATCATAAAAGATGATAAGTAGGAAGGAACTTGAGGAAGGAGAATGGAAAGCTTTCCTGTTTCTTAAGAAATATTCAACCCATTAAGTGCTTGGAAGGAAAATGGAAATGTGTCAAGTTTGTAAAAGTTCTGAAATGAATTAGAATTGATTCCGCAGACCATGTAGGAGACAGTGCTATACAGTTAGTGTGTCTTTGGGCTCTTTGAGTATTTCAGTTCTTTCACTTAATAGTTGCTTCATTTGGGGCAAATTGCATCATCTCCACGTGGTTCTATTTCCTCATCTGTAAAAGAGATATAATATTACCTTCCTCACAAGGTGATTGTGAGGATTTAGAAAAATAGATGTGTTCTGAAGCAATAGTAAGCATTTAAAGAATCTTAACTATTATGATTACTTAATACATAATTAAAAAAGTATTATGCAGACTTTTTAAAAATTCATACTTTTTAAATGGCCTATATGTGCTGTACAAGAGAGGAAAGCTTAATATACCTTCTATAATACACTTTTCTCAGCCTTAACTAATTTTCACATTTAATCACACACACACAAAAAAGTTATTCCTTTCACAAGCATGAAGCCTTAACTGTGAACAAAAGGATGATGAAAGAGTGTAGAGGAGGAAATAAAATGCTTTCTCTACAAACTGATGGCTTAAAAACTAAGAAAAACAACTTTTTAAGACTTTGGTCACCATATTCAATGCTAATACATAGGTAGAGATTTTCACATGCCTGTGGTTAATGTTCTAATTGTTTTCACAATTAGTAAACAATTGACTCATCACAGTAGTCCAATAAATTTTTATTATTATCCCCCCATTATGTGGGTGAGGAGATTTAAGCCCCTAGAGGTTAAGAAATTTGCACAAGGCCCCACAGCTAGCATCGGAGCTGGGATCCAGATGAAGCAGTGTGGCTCCAGGAGGGGCTTGTAAACACTCCCTCTGCTCTCCCCTGCAGGTGCAAGCCAGCCGCCCGCTGTTACTGTAAATAACATGATGTGGTTCACTTAGTCTTGAAATTCACATTCGTTGAAACTTTCTCTCTGGGCAGCCAGCAAGTGCAGCCAGGGACACTGAGTACATGCTTCTGGACAATGACCAAGAAGGTAGATGGAAGGAAAACAGTTTAAAAATGGGATCTTTAATGTGCATTTTTCAATGGCCAGAAAAAAACCTGCCTAATGAGGAGCTGAAACCCTATCAGCCACGTGCAAATTATGCTTCAGACACCCCCGCTGCCCTTGGGTCCACACAGTCAGAACTACAATGGATCAGGGACATGAATCTTGTGCAAATGCAGGGAGTATGAATATCTGGCATTTTAAGATCTCAAGGAGTATGAAAAACATGTGAAGCTTCCATTAGCAGAGACCTGCTGTCACTTCCACTCTTTCCCTCATGGCATGTCCACAGCTTCACTGGTCCTATTCAGAATGAAGACGACAGCTAGCACTTGCTGACCCCTGAATCAGTGATAGGTTCTCCCTTGAAAGGAAGCATATCCCCTTCATGGGTTACAACTAGTTCATATTTTAAGTAATTCTATAGACGTAGAAGGGCTATTTTCATTGGTTCTGCTATCACAGACTTGTCTCCAAGAGAACATGCCGCCAGTTACTCCATTTTCACCCATTTAAAGATATAATTAACAGGCTTCCTTCTTTAGTGCAGTTTTAGGTTTACAGAAAAATTCACAGAAAGTGGAGTTCCCATATATTCCCTATGCCCTGCACACAGTTCCTCCTGCTGTCAGCATGTTACATTAGTGGATGCACTCATTCTTTTTGACATCCTTCATTCTTCCTCCCCTAAAGTTTAACATGCCTGATATTCACGTTTCTTGTGGTATTTATGTGCGATTTACATCTCTTCTCACATTTATGTGAGGTTTACAGCACATGCATGTTGTCTGTTTAAGCGTGGGTTGGGGGAAAATTTTCTGTATAAGAATACGATCGTTAGTGAGTCTCATGCTGCTGGATTTTTGGGTTGTCAGGTCCTGTTGACCATTGCTTCAGTTATTGGGATCAATGTCTACGGACTTTCTGTGTTCATTGTATTTTCTGCAAAACTTCCCAAGAACCTGAATGGAAGAGACCCAATCCAGAAGTATCTAACTGTGCAGGTGGGCCACGCCCATCACTGCTTCCCTCATCAGTTTTATCATCATCGTGACCCTGAGCACCATATATGAGAAAGTGGCAATCATGATGACTGACTGTGGTAAGCTCCTCCTGCAGCTTAGGTCATTTCTACACCAGCTTTAGAACCAGGTCAAAACAGAGACTGTACCTTTTAGGCACTTCAATTCCAGTACATTACAGTCTTTAGAAAACTTCAAGTGTAAGCGTACTTTCTCTAGCCTATGGGAGAAGTGAATTAGCTCCAGCTTTGCATTAGTGAAAGGGGCAAAGGAAGCATTAGAATATCCAAGCTCTGTGTAAACAGGTCAGTGCTTAATAATAATTTCAATCACATTAGATCATGTACCCTATTGTTGAAATTAAATAATCTTGTATTGCAAATAAGTGGAAGAGGGTCGTGGTTCCAGTGGCAGATTTGCTTGTGCGTTACGGAGAGGACAGGTAAACACAGTTTTATGTGTCTTCCCCCCATGCTGTTCATGTTAGTTTAGCTCCATTCTCATCAGCTGTGGCTTCTATAATAAATGTTTTTTCTCTCTGGCTTGTATCCCAGCCAGCGGCTTAGCGGCCCAAGCGCTTCCCACACGCTGCATGTGTCTGGGTCTTTCTCCCAGTGGTCTGTTCAGAGGTCATCTTCTGAAAACACTAAGACCAATTCAAATTCTGAACTAGGAGGATGACCCGTTTTATGTTCCCCAAATGTTTCTAGCAAGTTACCCCGTGTTTTGTTTGTTTTCTTCAATAGTCCTACCTTACTGCCGTTCCGGGAGACAAGAGAATATCATTTAGCAGGATGTTTAAAAGTAGTTTTCTGTCAACTTACACCTGACAGAGGACAGCTCTTGCCCATTTGATACTGTTGTGCTAATAAATTTTAAGGAATGGCTGACCTTTTTTTTTTTTTTTTGGCTTGTGGGATATTGCGTTCATAGTAGGAGAAACTCTTACAACAGTGTTTACACTTGGAATTAACATCGTAGCTATGTTAAGGAATTCAAAACAGCTTAAATGAAAACAGTGTGAATTGTGTGTGTATATATATATATACATATTTAGCGTGTTAACTAATGTGTCCGTGGCTTTGATTAGGATCTCAAAGCCGTTCACAGTTTTGCAGAGCTCCAAAGGACCAGACTGACTATGGGAACAACCTAGCCATGAAGGTGTTCTTCTTCCAGTTTGTCAACTACTACGCCTCGTGTTCCTACATCACATTATTTAAGGGCAGATTTGTGACTTATCTGGGAGATCTGGTGTATTGGCTGTGAAAATACAGAAATGAAGAGGTGTGAATACAGCTTTGTGTTCTGACATTCTAACCTGTTTCATGTTTTCTCTTAGTTCCCCAATGAAGAGTGTCTTTACTCTCCGTTCCTTAGATATTTTAGTCATAAAATAATGACTTTATTTCATGTTAGAGCTATCTAAAATTTAATGAGATTTCTTTCTAATACCCCAGTGTGACCCAGGAGGCTGTTTCCTTGAACTGATGGCACAGCTGACTATAATCATGGGAGGACAGTCCATCTGGAATAACATACAAGAGGTGTTACTTCCATGAGTACTCAGTCATGTGATCTTGGGGTGAGAACGGCCCACCCATCCACGTCATTTTTCTGCTTGCCCATCTCTAAAACTGGGGAGACTCTCTGCTTAGTAATGTTCTCCAGATAAGATGATCCAGCCAACAGTGTAAACGTACCTGCTGTTTAATAATTATGCTTAAATACCTTCCTTTTTATGTTTAACTTAAATCCCCATGTGCTATAGTTTCTGCTTATTAGCCCATCACTGGGGACAGACTGATCAGAGCCCTTTGAGAGATGGCCCTTTTTGGGGCCGTGAACAAAGTTTTCCCACAAGTTCCCACAACTTTCTCCTCCTTTTATGCATGCATTCAAAAATCCATAACAGGAATTTGTTGAGTGCCTAGTATGTGCTAGTCACTGTATTATATGTTGTACATATATGTGTGTGTGCATGTGCGTGTGTGTGTGTGTGTACAATTTAATCACCCAAACAATCCTTATTCTTATCTTCCTTTTGCAAATGAAGTTCCTGTGGCTTAAAGAGGGTAAATGATTTGCCCAAGTTCTCATTGCCGATAAGAGACCACTGTAGGACTCAGATGTAAGACCCTATCTCTCTGAATCCATGTTCTTCTAAGAACAGAGACTCTCTTGTGTTCCTAAGGCACAGGGTTACATAATGTTTTAAGAGACACTTGTCTAAAATAATAACTACAGAGTTTTTGACTTACTGTTCTCTTCCTAAAAATGAGAAAAACAGATGTTAGCAAAGGTCACACTGTCCTATTGATTTTCACATAAGCCCAGTCCCACATCAAAGTGGACAGTCCAGTGTTATCTGCAATTTCTGAACATTTCAAGGAGCTTACTGTATTTGCTTTCTATTGCTATTGTAACAAGTATCCCCAAACGTCATGGTAGTAGGAAGAAAAAAGAAAAAGTCTCCACTAAACAACACAAATTTAACCTTGAAGTGTTCTTGAACGCAGAAGCCTGCTGAAGTCAAAGTACTGACATGGCTGTTTCTGAAGGCCTCAGGGGAACCTGTAACTTTGACTTTTCTGGCTGCCAGAGGCCACCAGCATCTCTTGGCCTGTGATCTCTTTTCTCTCTCTAAAGGTCAGCATGTTTATGTGTCTCTGACTCTGATCCTGTGGTCACATGTCCTCTCCTGTCTCTCCTCTTCTACCTCCGTCGTCGTCCTTTAATGACCCTGGTGATTACACTGGGCCCACATCTATAATCCAGCTCATCTCTCTTAGAGTCGGCTGGTTAGCAACCTAAACCGCATCTGCAACCATAGGCCCCCTTTGCCAGGGAACCTGAACTCTTCATATATTCTGGGGAATAGGACATAGACATCTTGGGGAGGGATCATTTTTCTGCCTACCACAATAACGTTTTTAAGATAATTTCTGGCTTTGAGTTTCTGTTCTCATGAAACTCTTGATCTCTCTTCTGTGTTGCCTTCCACACCAGCATTCTGCTCCTGGCCAACCTAACTGCAGAGCTCACCCCTCTCTGTGGTGTCCCCCAAAACCACTTACACAAGCAGGCCATTCTGTTTTTTGGAGCATGGAGGAGAAACTCAAGCAACTTGAACTTTGAAATAAGAAACACCCATCATTTTAAAATCTTCCATGCCACTATAAAAAAAATTATTTTTTTAACATCACTTTTAATTTTTAATCTATTTTAAACTTTGTTACTTTTTTCAAACTTTACTTTTTTTCGTATCATCCTTCATTGTAGGCTCCAGAAACCTGCTATTCTGCCCACCGCATCCAAGTTCCCTTTCATTGTTTCTCCTCCCTTCCCTAACCTTCCTTCTCTCTCCCTTATTACCAAGTTTCTGTCCATTCTATTTATAGGGCAATTAAATTATTTTTTCTTTCTTTCTTTCTGTTTTTGCAGAGTGAACGCCTTTGGGTGTCAGTGTGTCCTTCCACATTTCTTCACAAGGGCTTCATCCTCCAGCTTCAGTATGGATTCCTGGGGTCTGTCTCGAAACAAAGGCATTTCCCTTGTCCCCCAGCTCACCGCGCCCCTCAAAAAAAACAAGATTCTGATCTTCGCTGTGAAATGAATCTTTCTTTTTCCCTACTGTGTAGTAGACAACTCTTATCCTGATCTCACAGTCAGATTTTTCCAGAGGAGTAAAAGTAGCTCATGTGCAAATAATACTATTTTTCTCTGTGAAAAGAAATAGATCAGATAGAGGAAATACTTAAATCACATTACTGAAAAGCATTTCCTGAAGGAAATAGGTTAATTATTTAACAATAAATTTTGTTGAATCTGGTTATCAGTGAGCTATTTTTACCAATCAAGGAGAAGGATATATTCCCTAAATTGTTACTGAGCAATTCATGTGAAATGAAACTTGCTCATATGAACTAGTTTAAAGTAAAGGATGCATTATAGTATCTGTGGTCTGTTTATACCTTCGCTTAACTAAGCCATCGTTGTAGGTTCCAGTGAACTGAACTTTGCCTCCATGTATTTCTACTATGGGCTAAAATATTTAGGGAATATGTGTTGAATTATGTTTCCCTTGTTTGAAAACCAGGAATGCTGAATGGTAGCCAAGTTCAAGGGTGGCTTGTGTTTTCCTCACTGCCTCTTCTCTTTGTATAAGGTGCCAGTTTCCTTCTTAATTTTTCATATAAAATCCTAACATACCAAAGATCTATCAATTACTCTTGCTGCACCAAAACTATACCTATCCTCAAAAATACATATGAAGGGAAAAGAAAACTTATTAAAGTTAGCGACTCTTTTCATGCTATTTAAATATGTCTAAAGGAACATAATGAAATGAATTTCACCATAACTCACCTGCCTCCACCCCCCCAATTCCATGTGGGTTTCTTGAGTAGGATTCTGGGAGCAAATGGAAAAGGACAGTGATGCCATAATCCAGGCTCCCCCTGGGGTCTCCCCATCACTTGGATCGGCACCTGGTATAAAGTAGGTCTCAGTCCGAGCCAGCTGAGTGAGTGACTCACAGGCATCAAACGTGTGACATCAGTGAATTAATAGCATTCTTTGTAGGACTCAGAGAATAAGCTGAGAGCCCTGTGGCCTTCCCAGCCTCACATACTATTTTGAAATTGGGGTCATTTGCGGGAATGTTATTCTGTACTTGACAAAATGCTAGTACAATTCCAGGGTTAAACAACTTGCCCTAGGGAAATTTTATGATAAAATATTAAGAAAAATAGTTAAATGCCCAAAATAGCATAGCATTCTCCTTTGGTGTTTAGATAATGTATGGCTATATTTTTCTTACTTTATATGTTTTCTACATTTTCCACCGTGTGTATGCACTACTATATAATAAGAAAAAGCAAATGTTTAAAAGAGAAAATCTCTCTTCTCCAGATATGATTTGGTTAGAGGATGAGTCAGATACATATAATAAGAGAATCTTAAATACATGTGTCCATAATTCACTCGTTAAATTCAGGAACAGGAAACTCAGGAATGAAATAGATTAAGAGAATCAAAGATACTTGTATTCAAGATTAACAAGTGGGAGTGTCCTCAACAGAAATGGTGATAATCTATAATGCAGGGATTAGATGTGATAATGAAGGTACAAAGACAACATGAAATAGAAAATGCCACATGGCAAACACTGAGTAAAGGGCAATTTACTATAATTATTCCAATATGTGTGGTCAATTCCCAAGCAAATGATTGTGTAACCCCTGTTAGATGGAGAAATCTTCCAGCCTTGGCTGGAAAGGGGGGCGGATCCAGTGTCGGTATTTTTTAAAATGTCTACAGGTTCTTCTCATGTGCAGATTGATATCCCTGCACGAGAACCATAAACCAACAGAAAACCTAAAGGACCGAGGACAATGATGGGTAGACGACAGCCCAAGCTTTTCTGCCACAGATGAGTGGTTCCACTCAGGAAGAATGAGCAAGAGGCTCAGAGTCTTAGCTAAGGACAAGCAAGTCGGGACTTCTATTATGACCTAATGCCACCGACAGGGGAGGGCAGTTCAGCACAAGAAGGGAGCGCCAGGTGCGTTAACATGGAAGTTTCATCCTGGATCCACACCGTGATGGATTTGGGTCCAGGGGGTAAAAGCCCTGCTTCCCTGGGGCATGGACCGGATTCCACAAGAGGCTGAGACAGGAAGTAGGAGGCAGGGAAAAATTCCCCCAGGAGACTCCCGAGTCTGGGTGCCAGGGAGGGTGATGGCCGAGTGCGGTCCCAGCGCCACCCGCACCGCAGGCCACCGAGGGGCTGTGGAGCTGGGCGCCCACGGCCGGACCTCAGACCTGCCTGCAGCGCTCCGGGCTGCGGCCTGGGTATCGGCTTCAGCAGCAGGCTGACCCCGTCATTCTCGTAGGAGCTGCAGTGACCCCCAAACCTGTGGCCACGGTGATCCCAAGCCAAGGGTCTAAGTGACTTCAACCTTATTTACAGGTGGCCACAGCCGGTTAGCCTGTGCTGCTCAAAAGGAAGATCCCACATGGGGCTTTGATGTGTCAGGGTGGATGCTACTACCTGGCCTGCTGTGAATCGTTTCATCCTGACAGCAGCCTGGGCAGTGGAAGTTTCATCTCCCAATTTTATTTCAACTTTTTTTGTTGAAAGTATAGTTGGTTTACAATATTGTGTTAATTCTTGGTGTACAGCATAGTGATTCAGTTATACATACATATATACATATTCCTTGTCATATTCTTTTTCACTATAGGCTATTAAAAGTTATTGAATGCAGTTCCCTGTGCTATACAGTAGGACCATGTTGTTTGATGCAAAAATTACTAAACAAAGTATTTGCAGACTAAATCTAGCCATGTATGACAGACTTGAGTTTATCTCAGGATTTATATGTGGTTTTGATCTCCAGGATCTCTTTATCAGCTTATCATATGTAAAGAGCCTGTGGACCACTTCTCAGAAAAATGATTTAAAATCATAAGATTTAGAGAATAAAGAAGGAAGATAATTATACTGAAAAGCAGATACCAAAATATAGAAATGGGTATTTGTGATACAGTAATATCTTAATTATTGGAAGAACGTGTTGATTAAGAGGATCCAGTGATGGGTCTTCTAACCACAACATTCTGCCATAGCAGTGAGTGTAAATCATCTCCTGAGATCCCCAACAATTGCATTTGGAATGTAAATAAAGTTAAATAACAAATAAGCCATGAAGTGTGGATTCAGATTCAGAGGTATCTCGAGTCCATATCCCCACCACTTCCCAGAGCTCCCTGCTCTACCCCTAATGTTATTGAAAAGGGTGTGGAAAGTTTGTGAAGCGAAGGGCATGTTCCATTGCAAAGAAATCTCATAGCAAATCTGAGAGCATGGCCATTGAAAGGTTAATGCTGAGATCAGAGGCAGTGGGAAACCTAGCAGGGACAGCTCTTTACAAGTCACATCATGTACCCTGTGTGTGTCCGTGTGTGTGCATACAGACGTGTGGGCATGCATGATGTATACACCTGCCCTTCGTGTGAAGCCGCCTCACTGTCCAAATTTGAAATCCATCCAAACGTGCAGTGCAGTCAGCCGAAGCTCAGCCAGACGCTAAGTTGTCTGTTGTTGCTCTGTCTCTTCTGCTGAACTCCACGGGTAAACAACGCGCCAGCTGTTGCTTTCAGGGACAACAGCTCTGTAGGCTTCAGGTCCATGCCTTGTTTCACTGCCAACTCCGATTTCATTTCAGGACAAATTGCCATTTGAAAAAGGGGAAGTATTCAGTTGGCCCACACGCCTCTGAGTGAGGAAAAAGTTAAACTTTTAAGACAGCATCCAGGAGGGGCAGAGCACTGGGCTGCAAGTCGAAGCTGTGTTTCTTTCAAGCTCTGCACTGACTTTGAGGCAGCATGTCACTTCTTTCGCCCTTGATTTTTTCAGCTTAAATTAGGGTCTTGGACCTGTTTGATCCAATGTTAGAGTATCACTTTTCTGCTTGGTGTCCCTCCATGGTTCAGCAATTCCTTCAGAGGGAAAAATGCCCACATCCTCACAGCAGTCTCTTAGGCTCCACCCCCAAAACCACCACTTATTTCCTATTCACTGTGGCCCACACCAGTCTCCATGCTGTCTTTCCAGCGTGAGGGACCTCCAGGCCTGTGATCACTGTTCCCTCTGTCCCTCCTCTGCTCACCCCTTTGCCTCTGTCTTTGCCTTAATCAAAGGTCACTGCCCCAGCCCCACTCCTCCCTACCACACATTCCTCGCCCTCCTTTATTTTCCTCCGCAGCACTTATTACCAACTCATAGACCCTGTATAACTTGCTTTTACTTATTTTCTCTGACGATTTTCAGACTGGAAAGGCCATGGTGGATAATAGCAGAGAAATGGGGGGAAAAGATAAATGAGGGAAGATATCTTCTAAAAGCTAAAATGCCCACCTGAAAAGGAGGTAGGAGGTAAAGTAGTAGTAGTCGTTACAATTTTGGTAAACCCAAGGTACATGGTCAGGACTAGTTTTCACAGTATTTGGGGGTAGGGAGGCAGCAATAAAAAGAAATTTATCCTGAAAACAAGAAATTAAATTCTTGGGAAGATGATGTGTTCAGCTTGAAATGTCAGTTATACTTTAATGACCTTGGTCTAATAATATCCTGCCTTATAATTTTATATGTTTGGCAGCTGGGTCATGAATCTAATGGTACCACAGTTTTGGGAGCAGAACAGACCACCCCACGATGGGAACGGGGCAACCATCTGTATCCCATGGGCAAACTGGGGTTATTTTATGAATACCTTGAAATGAGCAAGCCATCAGTGGAGATTTCGGTTTTGTTGGTTATACTAGAGTATGTTTTGGGTCTCAGAAGCATCGGTTACCAAGCCAAACAATGACCTAGCATACCGAAACGGAGCCCGCTTTTCTCCATTAGATGCAATTATGCAGTCAGGCTTTCAAATAGGGTGCCTGTGTGTATCTTTGTCAATATTTATGTTGTAGAAAGCTGAAGATTTACTGCCAAGGAATGAAATGGAATGAATATTCAGGTACGTCTCCACCATTGATTCTCAGATCCTTCTGGTCATGTCATCTAAAGATGAACTCAGAACTGTTATTAGATGTGACTCAGCTCAGGCTGTAGCCTGTGTGGCACAGCTGTTGGCTGATATCCTTCTAAACAGTCATGTGAGCCAGCCAGCCTGTGTAGAAAGCCCGCAAGAGCATCCTGCCTCATGGCAGCAAGGTTCACAGGGTCATCCCTTCCACAACTCACACCTACCTTTGACATTGTTGCTATTTCCTCTGGCCGATGGTTTCTGCCTGGTTCCTTGAGTGACCTCATGGCACATCACTGGCTTGAATTCAGGATGAGTTTGCTGATCTGGAGTATAGGTTGAACACAGATCCCCTCCTTCTCCAATACCTTTGTCCATTTCTGCACATATGCTTGGTTGGCTTCTGTTTCTCTTTGGTTGAACTTGGTTTTGAGATCTCGGTTGCCTTTAAATGTTTGCATCTCAAAATAGATTTCCATAGGAAATGTCATCTTTTCTATTATGCATGGCACACTTTTATCTACTAGAAGGCTGATGATGTGCACGTTTTGTTTCTGAGCCCTTTCAGCTCACCACTGCCTTAAATTATTTAGTTTTTTTTTTTAAGCTTAGGAGACAGGAAAGGATTTTGATCAATAGGCTTTGCATTTATGCATGCGGGTTCATGTCTGCAAAGGCACCCCTTTGTGATTCCTGTTTATAAGTCTACAGATAGAGGGAGTTTCTTTTCCTAAATTACACTCTATATATAAAATAATTGCTTTAAAAATATACATTATACATGGAAACGCATCTGGTTACCTCGGTGAGTGAAAGCTCATCTTGTGGCATCTTCAGTCAGCTATGCTTTGTGGCCTGGTGTCTGATTTGAGTTTCATCTTTGCTTTTGTTGTGTTTCGTGACCAGGTGCCATTAAGGGTGCAGCTGCAGTCTCTGCTGTAGAAGTTATGTTTGTTTATTCTGCTTATTTTCAAAAGGACTATAAGCCAATGACCTGTTATTCCAAAATGAGTCATAATGGTAAATATGTCTTATTGGGGCTATTATCAGCATTAATAATAACAACAACAATCTGGGGGCAGCACATCATTTGGTATTTTAACACACATGAAAAAAGCCTTGGAAAAAAGTTATTGTTCTAATTAAGTAAAATAAAGTTCATTGAAAGGAAAAGTTGTATGCTTTTGGAGAAATTGATAGGACATTTAGAACTTTATAGTCTCATTAAAATACCAATTAAATAATTCAGCCTCCCCCTACCCTGCAAAACGGGATGGAGTAACAGCTACTCTAGAGAGATTTTTCAGATTTATTCATTTTCCTATTATCTAAATTATCCCTAATGAATTAGAATATTCAATCCATTTCTGAGAGTAGGCAGTCTGTTTTTCTGTATTCAACGCTGGAGTGAAACTTATTTATGTGTTCTTTTCGTTCACGGGAGATAGAATTTCCAAGTGTTTTTTGAATTCTTTTTGTTCCTTAAAATTAAGTGCCTTTGGTGGTGATCTCCTGACCTCAGTTTTCTCCTCCCAGTTTTCCCCATGATCATTAATGACATCCCACCTGCCTTTTTAGTTATGCCTCTTAGCTGCTGAAGGGGAACAGCTTCTGACAGATGACCCTGGAGCCCTCCACCCGTGCCTTGTTAGGCCTCGCACCCAGCCACCAACCCTAGTCTCCTTCGCCTGAAGTACTTTCTCTGCTTTTCTGCCTGGGAGGACTCTTGCCAAGCCTTGGCAGGGACCCCTCCACTTTTTAGTGATTTTCTGCTCTCCTTTCTAGGCATGAATTGCACTTGATTCCTGTCTTGATGGTGCGTGATCGTGTCCGTGTCCATTGTGCTCCCCGGCTGGACTGATCTTGTCGGAAGCAGTAGTCAGGCTTTTCATCTTCCCGTCCATGTATGGAGCACCACAGCCTGGACCCTGGGTCTCATACATGTTTAAGTGACTTGAGCTTGTAGTTTCAACACACTCACATACAACTGTTAGATGAGGTGGCGGTAACATTGCCCCCAATGCCCCCACAAGGTTCTATATGGCAAATGGTTTTTTTCTGAGTGAAATTTCTCTTTTATTTGTTTTCGTGAATTCCCCACTGTCCTTTGAGATTATTAGAGTAACCCTGAGTTGTTAACCACAATAGCTCTCCCCCCACCACCCAATGATCCTGCTGCCTGAGAACTCAGACATGGGACATAAGAGAAATAATCTATCAGTCTTAAAATCTGGAAGCCATAAGATACCGTTTTGTAATTCGAGCACCCACAGCACAAACACCAGTCTCTCAAGAATTTGACGCTGCCTTCCCAGAGGGCAGGTGCCGTAAGTGAAAGGCTGTGAGGGATGAAGTGAGAGCTCTTCGTCTCTGGTACTGCCTTTTCCACCCTTGCTGTGTTAACTTGATCTTCCCTTCATATATTATGTTCTCCATTTAATTTTGCTGCAGTTAATATCAGTTGTTCTTCAACATCTCCTTGCACCCGCCCCCTCCATTCCCTCTCTCTCCAGTGTTATCCCACCCACACCTCTCCTGCGCTCTCCAGGACCAGGCCTGTCTCCCCCACGCCCTCACATTTGTTCTGTCTGCCCACCACCTGCACAGACATTTCCTTAACTCCGCAGAATGAACTTTCGAAAATGGCAGCTGAGTAACGGGGGGGGGGATTTTAGACCTCTCATCTCTTTACTGATTCATTTATTTATCCAACCAACAAATATTGAGCACTGCTATGCCAAACACTGTATCAACTGCTGGGGAGACCAAGACAGGTAAGACTTGGTGTCTGCACTCCCCAGACCAGGCGAGGCATGGCGAGTAGTTGATGGATTGCTAAGCAGGTGAACACAAATTGGACTTCCTAGAGCTGGAAATATTTGAACTGAATCTTGAAAGGTGAAAGGAATTTAGCTCTCTATTTTGTGGTAGAGGGAGTGGACACTTCATGCAGAGAGGTAGAGACATATAAGAGTACACGGCATGAAGCGGCTTGGCCAGACTGAAGAACAACAAGTAGGGCTAGAACAAAGGATCCATAGGTGGGAATATCAGGTGCACAAGGCCTCTGTCATGATGGGCCTTGTGTGCTTAGACTTCAATATATCCTTAAGGAAGCAGGAATATATTGGGATATTTGTAAGTAAGAGAATTGCATAATGTTTATGTTGAAGAATATCTGGTAATTCTGGCAGCAGAATGGAAGATTCTATTTTTGGGGGGAGGCCCATATTTTGGGGGAAAGGATATTTCGGGGACCAGCCCAGGTAACCCAGACAACAAGTGGCACACGCCTGCAGAGAGGCCCTGGGCAGAAGGAGAGAGACATGGGTGGCAGAAGTGGTGACTGCTGCAGAGGGGACTGCAGGGCCGTGGCGGCGGGCCGCAGAGCTGCTGAGGTGACTTTCCAGTGACCCATCCGGAGAGCGGATCTGCAGGGGGAGTGTAAGGGGAGGAGTTGGTTTCGAGGAGATGTTTCTGTGTGTGGCATTTTGAGTGCGAACTGTCAAAGGGACATCTAAGGGGTGATGTCCATTGTTAAGCTGGATTCACCAGTCAGGAGCTCAGAGGAGCTGTGGGTGAGGCCGTGCGGCTGATTCAGTCCTGCCAGGCGGAGGACTGATGACGAGGCCCTGGGGAAAAGGGCCATGTACATGGCAAATGGGAGAAGAGAGGTCCACAAAGAGAAAGAAGAATAGCAGTGCAGTTGAGAGAAAACTAGTTGAGGCAACACAGAGAAGGCTGTAACCTGGCTTAAGATGGATTTGAACAATGACTAAAAGGAGCATAGTGAGAAAGGGGGGTGTGTGGGGCAAAAAAGCAAGGGCTAAATCCCACCTTTAATTTTCTAAACTGAGGAAAAGGCGGAGGAGGACTATACTTAGGTAGCCTTTAAAAAACAGATCTGTGTGTGTCTGTGTGTGTGCATATGTGCACACAAATTTTCTGCCTGGGCTTTTAAAATTTATTTAAGTAAGACAAAAATTAAGGGGGGAAAACATTCCACTGAGAGGAAAATATTTGTCCACGGCAAAAGCAACCTGGTAATCAAATAAACAGGAGCTGAAAATGCCCGCTGGTTTGAAACACGCAGCCACCGGCAGTGCAACTACTGTCTCAGCGCCGCGGTGAGGGCCGTGGGGGCTGCAGGGCTCTAAGCCCTGGAGGAGTCATCAGCGCAGGCACTTCTCCAAGAAACTGGACTTTAAAGGGAAGAAGAAAGTATAGAAAGTATCAGAGAGCAATACAGGGCCGTGAGAGAGGGTTGGGCGAGGGTCAGTTTTGTTTTACAGGGGGCGTTTCTGGCTTTGCTTAGTTGCTAGGCCTTTGCTCTTGTTGGTCTTTGTTCCAAAAGCTTTTTAGAAAGTTCTTCTCGCTTGAATATCTGAACAGATAAAATCATGTTGGGTTATTTCTAGTGTTTTATTTTTTAATTAAAAAATTATCTGGAATTTATTTTAATGTCAAAAGTGAGGACAATGTACCAGGCCTTCTAATGATTTAGCTAATTACACCAATACTTGAATCCACTGATCTTAAGTGTCAGTTTTATAATATTACTAAAATCTCTTAAATATCCACGTCTATTCTTGAAATGTATACTATTTCATTCATACTGTTTCCACGACCATAGATTAATACCTCCTACAGTTGGTGCTATTTAATCCTTTCCGAGAATGTCCCTAATACTACGAATTCAAACATCCCTCCTCATTATTTTATTTGTATATTTGTGTATATTTCTGGAAGAAATTTAGGATCACCTTTCAGAATTTTTTCTTAAATCCATTCGGGATTATTAACTACATTTGCATTCAGATACTAAATTTATTTTGGAGAAAAAATGTTCTATGTCCCCCAAATTTGAGTCTGCCCACTGAAGAGGATGGTGCATTCTACTGTTCATTCAATCATCATTTTTTTTCTTTTTTTAAGTCATTTATCAGAATCATTTTAACATTTTTCATTAATTTATTTCTGAATAGTCTTTGCCTTTGTTGTCATTATAAATGATATCTTTTCTGGGTTTGAACAGCGATGATTGCTAAAGAAGTCTTAATTTCTAGTTTCTCTTGAATAAGAAGGGGATCTGACAGTGTGGGGCCCACTTTCCAATATGGTGACGGTAAGCAGTGCATTTCATTAGGATGTCCACTTGCCAATTTGCCAGTGGCTGCACCCACTCCACATATTTCTGCTACTTACCTGCCCCCTGTAGGCAGACGTGTTCATGTAGGGTTAGGTGGGTTATGGAAACAGATACTGACATCACTGCTGCCACGCTGCTGACCCTGTGGCATCACTAACTCTGGTTCTTTCTCTGTGACCTCCCTGAATATGACAGCTCCTTTTTGGGCTGTGGATCTGCTGCATCTTTACAGCACTGTTGGCTTTTCTGCAACACACCCTGCCTCTCAGGTCAGAAGCAAATTTCAGCTCCTCCTACCCATCCACCCCATCCACGGTCTTGCCGTTCCTGGCCAGAGTGGTCCCTATCCCTTGACTGAGCAGTAACACTAAAGGGACTACAAACTTGTATCTCATCCACTGTCTTAGTTACATACCTGTGCTAGTTTACTTAAAAGTCTGCCAGTTAGGGTCTAAAAGTCTTTTAGATCTCTGGCCTTATCATTTCTAACCGCTCCCCCACCCCATGGAATAGCTTACCGCAGATCTCTGCTGCCCGATCTGTAGCAATGCCCTGTAAATTACAGGCAGAGAGAAAAGAACTTCTAAGCCATCACCATAACTTTGACTTAATGTGACCACACAGATCATAGAAATATCAGGATAAAAATTCCTGAAGAAGGATATTTTGCTTAGGAAGACACTTTAATTGCATACCTTACTGTGACTTGTCATAACTTCATAGACTCTCTGAATGTGCTGCACTCACCTTCCCAGACTCAAGGGAGCTTGCTCACTTGTCTGTTTTCAGTGCATTTCCTCCAACATTCTCTATGCAGAGCTTTCCCAAAAGTACATTCCTTATTCCTATTTAAATTCTTATATACAACCACAATATTCTTTTTCTTAATCCTCAATGACAAATCATCTTCCAAGATTGTATTATTTCAACACTGAGAGTGAATAATATGCTTCAAGATTCCCAAGTTTATTACCAGCAAATAACTATGGTTGGTTGAAGATTTTTAAGTATGTTATTCATACTAAGGGTATATAAGTGAAAGAAACAGGTTGTAATGGGTCTTCTTCCCAGATATTTTATATTTGCCTTTTGTGTGGATTCTTTCACTGTTGAACATTATTATTATCATGAATGTCTTTTCTCTTTGGGATTTAGTTCACCATTTGCCCCTCTGTCTTTACAGGAGTAAAGGAATTGTTGTTGTCCTTCCATCCATCCACCACTCCATGTTGTGTATCCATTCCTTCAACAGGTATTCAGTTTGGGTTCACCAACTTACCTGTGGCCTCTTTCCAGTGGCCCCTCTGTTGGCTCTGTAAAACAATATATTGCAAATCAGAATGGGTATGTGGAAACTTGACTACCCAGTATAGACGCATGGTGCCAGAAAAAGCCCAGGACATCGCAGCATGGCAGCCCACCATGCAAGGAACAGCAATTCTGGCTGTGGTGGACCAATGTGAGTAAAAAGGCTTCATGGGCTGAAGACTTTGAAAAGTCCAAACATGCATTGGCATTGCTTCCTAAGGAATCCAGTGTTGGATATTTTTTAATATGAGAGGGAGATGCTGACACTATCATCGCTATAAACAACATATTTGTTGTAATTTTAATTGCTATTATTTTAATATATTTTCTTTATAATTATTATTTGTGGCTTACAAGAGCTCTTACAGAGGCAGTTGTTAAGAAGCGTGGCCATTATACTGTTGCTGAAGTGTTAATTCAGTAGAAGCATGGTAATAGTATTAATAAGTACTCACTCGTTTGATCCTCACATGGCTCTAAAGGTTACCCAGCAGTGCTTGTATAATGGAGATAGAAATCCATCCATTTATGAGTTTGTAGAACCTAAAATAAGAGCAGTCATTCCACCGTATTTTACCATATATTCCAGACTATCAGTTTAAAGAAGAAAAAACATGATGAGGCCCTACAAGCCCTTTGTGCATCCCCAATCATTCATTACATTCCTGGACCCCTGGGGCAGAGGTTCTTCCAGAAGGTGGTCCCATCTCTCCTCCCCACCCCACTCTTGGCCTTTGCTACCCACTGTTGGTCATTAGCTAAGCATCCTCATGTCCTGCATGTGTCTGAGCTGTGAGGGAACAGAACTCAGCTGTTTACAAACTGTACTGACTTTGACGAGTCTGAACAGTCTCTCTCCTTCCCTGCCCACACCCCCACAGGGCAACAGGGGGCTCACAACCACAGCGATTCCCATGCCAGCCCATCAGGGAGACTTCTTCCCTAGAAATATTCTTACAACCAGGGCTGTTTCCTCCCTTACTTCACTGCCAGTTTCACTCCCAGGTTACAGTCCCCAACAAAAGGCTATCCCAGTTTGAATTCCTTAATCAAGTCATATTTACGCTAAGTCCCTTGCACTTTCCCATGAGCACTCATAGAAACAGAACAGGGCCTGGCAGTGGCTGTGGGCCAGGTTCCTGGGTGAGGGGATTTGCTGGGCCCTTCAGGTTCTGTAGTCTGGCCCGAGCTTAGCTCCCAGCAAGGCGTCTTCCCATCTGCATGATTTCGGGCAAGGCTTCAACACTTCAGAGCTTCATTTTATCCCTGCTTCATATTTTAAGACTGTTATGTACCAAAAAGTGTGCTTAGGGAATTCAGTGAGTCAATGAATGGATGTCACATAAGATGGTCCTAAGGGAATGTTAGTTATTTTCATTATGCACCATCGATAAAATTGGCTGCACAGACTTGGCCAGGTATCACAGCTACAGGCACAAGAATTTGACAATGTGTCACTGTGGATCATAGTCACTATTTTACACAGTAAAACAGCTACCTGAGACCACCCAGCTGCCAGTCAACCCGACTCCTCACCCCAAGATCCCTCAATTTATCTGATTTGCTTGCTACCCCTGCTTTTTGGAGAAAGTTGGCAAATCCCCCACAGTCAATGACTGCTAGGTTATGTCCATTCCCATTCACTCAAATTGCCCCATTTTCAGTATCCACTGTGCTGCAAAACATAGACTAATGTTCAGAATATTACAGCAAGGCCTTTCCCGTTCCACAGTCAGAGAAGCATGAATGTGTCATGTTTAATGTGCCATATGACAATAAGCAAGGTAGAAAAACAGGCTCCTGTGCTTTAAGAAAATTTTTAGTAATGACGTTTCAAACTAAAAGTGTTTTTCTTTGACCTTCAGCTAACCAGAATATTCAATTTACTCCTATTACCCATTCCTCAGGTGTCGTGGTTTGATTGTATTAGGCACCTTTTCCTCATCTCCCCAGCATGACTTTGCTCCATCAGCACAGATGGAGTGTCTCCAAGGCTGCTCCGTGTGCATGGGCGTGTGTGTGCACACATGTGCCCCCACTGATTGGCGCCACTGATTCATATCCAGGGGTTGTTCTGTCTTATAACTCAGGCATTACTTTATTATATCCTAGAAAACTGCTTTTAGATCATTGATTGAACTATAGACCATCCTCTTGCCCACATTAGGAAGTGACGCCTTCCAAGACACAGGTCCTCTGTGCTTGTATTTATGTATAAGTAAGAATTAAATATGCATGTCATCCCCTCATATATTTAATTTGTGCCTTCCCAATTGAATGTGCAGAATAAAGGCTAACTTCCCATAACAGGAGAACTTTTAGGAAGAAAGAAGAAGGAATTAGCCACCAGGGAGAAGACAGTATATCAAGCAGGAGTTTGGTATAAAATCATTTACTCTAAAACTGCTCTGGCTCAATAAATAAGTGGAATTGACATTGTTGTATCATGCCAGAGCATCTGCTATTGAAGACAGATTTTAATTTACTTTGATATAACTGGAAAATTGTGTTGGAACAACATGGGAAATGAAGCACACTGCATCTATCTGTACTCCTGAAGTGTGTCTCACAGCTACTCAGTTTTGAGGAAAAGTATCTTGTCTGGAGACAATACAATTATCTTCATTGTTGGAATTTTTCTAGCTTCCAGAAGCACATCTGCAGGTGATTGTGTAAAAGTCTAGAGTTGACTTAAATAGCAGGAATTTTTAGCCTATTGAAATCAGGAGAAGTGAAATATTTTTGCCTACCACCACCACCACCACCAGCAGCAGGCAAGCACGTGTACACCCAGAGAGATTTCACATCAGAGGGAATGACAAAGCTGGTTCTGTTACCGAGGCCAAACTTGTTCTGCTCGTTGCAAAACAGTGATAAAAAAAGTATATCAGGAGACAAGGTTTTGGAGCAAGTTTTAGTAACTTTATTCAGAAAGCTGGCAGACCAGGAAGATGGGGGAATAATGTCCTGGAGAATCATCTTGCCCAAGTCAGAATTCAGGCCACTTTTAAGCTAAAATGGGGAGGGGGTGTGGTTGGCTGTGCAAACTTCTTGCTGCAGGCATTCTTTGTTCTTGCAGTCATCCATGTGGGTCAGGCTGTGGTGTCCCTATAAACCTACAACAAAACAAAGGTTATTCTCTATTTTGCAACTTGCCATCCCTGCATAAGTGCAGAAGTTCTAACATAATTAAAGGTCAGAGCCCCAAGAATAGGCTTTTCTGTAGGTTTTAGGCTAAAGGCAACGTTGTTTTACAAAAGGTGCAGAGCCAGCAAGATTAAGCCTGGAAAACAGGGCACAGTGCTTCAAACTAAAGGAACAGATCCAATGTGGCGTCAGATTTGTTCTCTATTAGTTCGAGTTAGGGGAAATTTTTCAGTAGAAAATCCCCTCAGTTTTTTTTCTTGCTTTACCTGATATCTTGTTTGTTGTCTTGTGGTCTCATGGTGTCTAAACCGTATGTTCAGATGAATACTATTAAAATCATGTGGTGCAGAAAACATATCTGTTCTGCTTCAAAAAATGACTGAAACATTTAGCTTTGTTTATTCCCATAGAATTTGGATTGAATCATTTCTCAACTTTCTTCTTCCTTCAAACCAGTATTTTACTGGAGGGATTAAAGCCCAAATTAAAGAATTTTGCAGGGAAATATACACAAAATATTATGATAACTCACAGAGAAAAAATGTGATATTGAGTGTGTATGTGTCCATGAATGACTGAAAAATTGTGCTGAACACTGGAATTTGACACAACATTGTAAAATGATTATAAATCAATAAAAAATTTAAAAAAAAGAATTTTGGAGAAGACTCATGTAATTCATAACAGCTTTACATCCGAATTTAAGGCTGACCAATATTTATACTTTTAATCAAGGAACACAATAATCTTACTTAGTCGATCATTTATGGCGTTTTTAACTTTGTCCATTTAATCTTTTGGAAGTTGAGAGGCTTAGACACCTGATCTAACAAAACAGGAATCATTGCTTGACTCTGTGAATGAAAGAATGCCAGTATAGTTTCCTGCAAGTATATTTTATTAAAAATAATAAGGAATTCTTGCTCTCTAATAAAGCAACAGACAGAAGAACATACTGAGTGTTTAAAATAAATCAGACTATGGGTTAACTTATCTAAACAAGTCAAGATAGTTTAGGGAAAAAAGTATGAACTTGAAGGAAAATACATATTTTGTAATTAATATCCTATTTTTAAGAAGAAAATGATAAAAAAAACCCCAAAATTTAATCATTTATCTAGAAAGTAGTTATATAAAGTCAACTTATTTTCATAAGTTACATAAATAAAAGGGCTATCAAAATCTACATTATTAAAGATTAAATTATACCAAATAGATCACCAAGGTTGATTGATTTTCATGATATTAATAATTTTTGAAAATATAACTTACATACAACATATCCAAGCAGCCCTTCAGTTACCCACAGTACCCTAGTCTACAGTTATTCTTACTGTAATTAAAACAAGTAATAGGCAAGGTTCAGGCCCTTGCTTTTGAACTGCCACTGGAATTCTGGATATTCCCATAGGTTAAAGACCAAAAGCAAAGTAACAATTCTACTTTAAAGCAGTTACTTAAAGACTTTAAAACATTCACTATCTATATCCAGTTACAGGAAAGAATTAAGTTTTCTGAAGCTTAAAAAAAAGAAATCTTCTGCTGAAAATGAAATTCTGTCATGTATGCTGACCATAACTATATAGGCCCAAAATTAATGATCCCTTTACTGTTTTCCTACCAACACAGGTCATTATCTTCGCTTTCAAATTCCATTTATGCTAGATGAACGAAAGCCTCTCCACATGCTCAATTCTGACAGTTGAGTGTGTGTGATAGCCGTCAATCACCTAGCTTGTTGGGAACACACAGTTTCTTTTCAGTGGGAAAATACACGACATAAATATATATGGGGAGGTACTAGCTCCAACTCGGTTTTACAGAGAAAAGTGCATAAACTTGAAACTGACACTAAGAAGCATACTGAGAAATCACATTGTTTCTACGGCTCCTCAATCCCTTTATGCTACATTAACGAACGCGTCTCCACATGCTGAATTCTGAGAGTTGAATGTGCGTGTAATCGGTCAATGACCTATCTTGTTGTGAACACACAGTTTCTTTAGAGTGTGGAACTATACTACATATATATATATGGATAGGTAGTAGCTCCAACACGATTTTACATTGAAAACTGCATGAACTTCAAACCGGCACTAGAAAACATACTTACAAATTGCAGTAAGTGTTTCTAAAGTTACAAAATCCATTTATGCTACATGAATGAATGCCTCTACACATGTTCAATTCTGAGAGTTGAATGTGTGTGAAAACCATCAAACAACTAGCTTGTTGGGAAAACACAGTTTCTTTTCTATTGGAAACTACACGATATCTATATGGTGAGATACTAACACCAACCTGGTTTTACAGTGGAAATTGCATGAAATTCAAACCGGACCTAGGAAAAATAATGAGAAACCAGACTAAGAGTTTCTACTGCAACCCATTGCCCTCATCCTAGATGAATGAAAGCCTCTCTCCATGCTCAGTTCTGAGAGATGAATGTGTTCAAAAGCCATCTATCGGTTAGCTTGTAGGGAACACACAGATTCTTTTGAGTGGGGAAAAACAATACATACATATATATGGGAGGTTATATTTCCAAGTCGACTTTACAGTGAAAACTGCATGAAATTCAAACCAGCACTAGGAACGAAACTGAGAAACCAGAGTAAGTGTTTCTAATGCAACCCATTCCCTTTATGCTAGATGAATGAACGTATCTTAAAATGCTCTATTCTGAGACTTAAGTGTGCGTGAAAGCCGTCAGTCACCTAGCTTTTTGGGAACACACAGTTTCTTTTGAGTTGGGAATAACACTATAAAAATATATATGGGACGGTACTAGCTCCAACTCTGTTTTACAGTGAAAAATGCATGAAATTCAAACCGGCACGAGGAAATATACTGAGAAACCTTAGTAAGTGTTTCTACGGCAAATCATTCCTTTCATCCTAGATGAACGAACGTCTCTCCACAGGCTCAGTTCTGAGGGTGGAATGTGTGCGAAATCATCTATCACTAGTCTTGTACAGAACACACAGTTTCTTTTGACTGCGGAACTACACTACATACATATATATGGGGAGGTACTAGCTCCAAGTCGATTTTACAGTGAAAACTGCATGAACTTCAAACCGGCACTAGGAAACATACTGAGAAATCAGAGTAAGTGTTTCTAATGCTACCCATTCCCTTTATGTTAGATGAATGAACCAGACTCCACATGCTCAATTCTGAGAGTTAAGTGTGTGTGAAAGCCAACAATCACCTAGCCTGTTGGAAACAAACATATTCTTTTGAGTGGGAAACTACAATACATTCATATATATGGAGAGGTACTAGCTCCAACTGTTTTACCGTGAAACCTGCAGCAAATTTACCGACACTAGAAAACATACTAAGAAACAAGAGTAATTGTTTCTAGTGCAATCCATTCCCTTTATACTAGACGAATGAAAGCCTGTCCACATGCTCTGTTCTGAGTTTAATGCTAGCGAATACCATCTATCACTTAGCTTGTAGGGAACACAGTTTCTTTTGAATGCCGAACTAACTACATACATATATACGGGGAGGTACTAGCCTGAAGACGATTTTACAATGAAAATTGAATGAACTTCAATCTGGCACGAGGAAACGTAACTGAGAAACCACATAAGTGTTTCAACTGCAACCAATTCCCTTCATCCAAGAAGAACTAACGCTTGACCCCATGCTCAGTTCTGAGAGCTGACTCTGTGAAAGCCATCTATCACTTAGCTTGTAGGGAACACACAGTTACTTTTGATTGGGGAAATACACTACATACGTATAAATGAGGAGGTACTAGTTCCAAGTCAGTTTAAAAGTGGAAAATGCATGAAGTTCAGACCGGCACTAGTTAATATACTGAGAAAACAGTAAGTGTTTCTATTGCTAACTATTCCCTTTATGCTATATGAATGAACATCTCTACACATGCTCAATTCTGAGAGTTAAATGAGTGTGAAACCCATTAGTAAGCTAACTTTTTGGGAACACACAAATTCTTTTCAGTGGGAAAAAACACTAAATACCTATATATGGCGGCGTAGTACTTCCAACTCGGTTTTACAGTGAAAACTGCATGAACTTCAACCCGAAATAGGAAACATACTGAGAACACAGAGTAAGTGTTTCTACTGCAAATCATTCCCTTTATGCTAGTTGAAAGAACGCCTCTCCACATGCTCAGTTCTGAGTGTTGAATATGTGCAAATGTAAACTGTGACTTAGCTTGTAGGGAAAAAATAGTTTCCTTTGAGTGGGGAAATACTCTACATATATCTATATTGGAAGGTGATAGCTCCAAGTCGTTTTTACACTGAAAACTGCATGAATTTCAAACCGCCACTAGGAAACATACTAAGAAACCAGAGTAATTCTTTCAAGTGCTACCTCTTCTGTTTATGCTAGATGAAAGAACGTATCTTAACATGCTCAATTCTGAGAGTAAGTGAGTGTGAAAGCAGTCAATCACCTAGCTTGTTGGGGAAACGCAATCTTTTTCATGGGGAAAATACATGACATAATTTTATATGGGGAGGTACTAGCCCCAACGCGGTTTTACAGTGAAAACTTCATGAACTTCAAACCGGCATGAGGAAACAGACTGAGAAACCAGTGTAAATGTTTCAACTGCAAAGAATACCCTTTATCCTAATTGAACGAAAGCCTCTACACATGCTCAGTAATGAGGGATGAATGTGTGCAAATGTAAAACATCACCTAGCTTGAAGGGAAAATATAGTTTCTAAAGAATGCAGAACAACACTACATATATATATATATAGGGGTACAACCTCCAACTCGGTTTTACAATGAAAAATACATGAAATTTAAATGGACACTAGGAAACATCCTGAGAAACCAGGGTAGTTCTTTCTACTGCAAACCACTATCTTTTTGCTAAAAGAACAAACGTCTCTCCACATGTTCAGTTCTGAGAATTAATTGTGTGTGAAAGCCGTCAATCATCTAGAACCTTGGAAACACACAGATTCTTTTCAGTGGGAAACTACTCTATATAAATATATATAGGGAGGTAAAAGCTCCAACTCGTGTCTAAAGTGAAAAGTGTATGAACTTCAAAATGGCACTAGGAAACATACTAAGAAACCAGAGTAAATGTTTCAACTGCAACACATTCCCTTCATGTTAAATGAAAAAACGTCACACCTCATGCTCAATTCTGAGAGTTATGTGTATGTGAAAGCAGTCAAACAACTAGGTAGTTTGGAACACACACTTTCTTTACACTGGAAAAGTACACTATATAAATATATATGGGGAGGTAATATTACCAAATCGGTTTTACAGTGAAAACTGCATGAACTTCAACCCGAAATAGGAAACATACTGAGAAACCAGAGTAAGCGTTTCTACTGCAAACCATTCCTTTTAGGTTAGATGAACGAAATTCTCTCCACATGCTAAAGTCTGAGATTTAGGTCAGTGTAAAAGCCATCAATTACCTAGCTTGTTGGGAAAACAAAGTTTTATTGAGCGGGATACTCCACTGTATATATATATATATATATATATATGGAATGGCACTAGCTCCAACTCGGTTTTACAGTGAAAAATGCATCAATTTCAAACCGGAATTAGGAAACATACTAAGACCCCACAGTAAGTGTATCTACAGCAATCAATTCTGTTTAGGGTAGATGAACGAATCCCTCTTCATATTCTCAGTTCCAAAAATTGAATGTGTGTGAAAGCCGAAAATCACAAATCTCCTCGGGATCACATAGTTTGTTTACAGTGAGGAACACACTACATAAATATACATTGGCAGGTACAGTTTCCAACAAGGTTTTACAGTGAAAACATCATGAACTTCAAACCAAAAATATTAAACATACCGTGAAATCAGAGTATGAGTTTCTAGTGGTACCTATTCTCTTTATGCTATATGAATAAACGTCTCTCCACTTGCTGAGTCCTGAGAGTTAAGACTGTGTGGAAGCCATCAATAAACTAGCTTGTACCGAACACAGAGTTTCATTCAGTGGGAAAACAGTCTACATACATATATATGGGGGTAATAACTCAACTCGGTTCAACAGTGAAAATTGCATGAAATTCAAACAGACACTAAAAAACATACTGAAAAACCAGAGGAAGTGTTACTACTGCAAACCATTCACTTTCTGCTAGATGAATGGACGTCTGTCCACATGATGAACTCTGAGAAAAAGTTTGTGTGAAATCCGTGAATCACCTGGCTTGTTGTGAACACATAGTTTCTTTCTACAGGAAAAAAAATTTAGACATATATATTGGGAGGTAATATCTCAAACTCGATTTAACAGTGAAAACTGCATGAAAATCTAAGCGGCTCTAGGAAACATAATGAGAAACAAGAGTAAGTGTTATAACTGCCACCCATTCACACTTAATGATAGACGAACGACACTACACATGCTCAATTATGAAAGAGATGTGTGTGTGAAAACCAACAATCACCTAGCTTTTTAGGAACACAAAGATACTTTACAGGTGGAAACAACACTACAAACATACATATGGGGAGGTACAAGCTCCAACACAGATTTACATTGAAAATTGCAGGAAATTAAAATCGTCACCATGAAACAGACTGAGAAACAAGGGTAAGGGTTCCTCCAGAAACACGTATACATTGTGCTAGATGAACGAAAGTATATCCGCATGTGTATATTTCAACTGAAAGGAAAGAATGTGTTCCTAACAAGTTAGGAGAAGAACGGTTTTGAGCACACTTATCTCTCAGAACTGAGCATGTGGAGAGAAGCCATTTCATTTGGCACAAAGAGAAAGGATTACAGGAGGAACAATTACTCTGGTATCTCAGTCTGTTTCCTAGTACCGGTTGAAGTTCCTGCAGTTTTCACTGCAAAAGCGAGTTGGAGCTTGTAACTACACGTGTATATTTTTGTGGTGGAGGTTGTAAGTGAAAACAATTTTTGTGTTCCCAAAACGGAAGTTGAAGGACGGGTTTAACAAACAGTTATATCTCAGAAATGAGCATGTGGAGAGACTTTCGCTCATCTTGCACCAAGGGGACGTGTTGCATGAGAAACACTTACTCTGTTTTCCAGGTCTGTTTCTTAGTGCTGGTTTGAAGTTGCTGCAGTTTTCACTGTAAAACCGAGTTGGAGCTTGTACCACCCCATATATATGTAGGTAGTGTAGCTTGCATCTGTAAAGAAAATTTGTGTTCCATACAAGCAAGGAGAAGGATGGCTTTCACACACATTTTTCTCTCAAAACTGAGAATGTGGAGAGACTTTCCTTCATCTAGCACAAAGGAAAGTGATTGCAGGTGAAACACTAACTCTGGAATTTCAGTATGTTTCCTAGTGCCGGTTTGAAGTTCCTGCAGGTTTCACGGTAAAAACGAGTTGGAGCTTGTACCTCCCCATATATATGTATGTAGTGGAGCTGGCAAGGGAAAAGAAACTTTGTGTTCCCTACAAGCTAGGTGAAAGAAGACTTTCACACACATATATCTCTCAGAACTGAGAATGTGGAGAGACGTTCGTTCATCCAGCACAAAGGGAACGGGTTGCAGGAGAAACACTTACTCTGTTTTTCAGTCTGTTTCCAAGTGCCTGATTGAAGTTCCTGCAGTTTTCACTGTAAAATCGAGTTGGAGCTTGTACGTCCCCACACATATATATATTTAGTTGAGTTTGAAAATCAAAAAAATCTTTGTGTTCCCTTCAAGCTATGTGAAGGACGGATTTCACAAACACTTATGTCTCAGAACTGAGCATGTGGAGAGACGTTCATTCATCTAGCACAAAGGGAATGGGTTGCAGGTGAAACATTTACTCTGGTTTCTCAGTCTGTTTCCTAGTGCCGGTTGGAAGTTCCTGCATGTTTTCACTGTAAAACGAGATGGAGCTTGTTCCTCCCCATATATATGTGAGAAGTGGAGATAGCACCTGAAAAGTAACTTTGTGTTCTTTTCAAGCTAGGTGAAGGACGGCTTTCACACACACTTATCTCTCAGAACGGAGCATGTGGAAAGACGTTCGTTCATTCAGCACAAAGGGAACAGGTGGCAGGAGAGAAAATTACTCAGTTTTCTCAATCTGTTTCCTAATGCCGGTATGAAATTCCTGTAGGTTTCACTATAAACCAGAGTTGGCCTTTTACTTCCCCATATGTATGTATGTAGTGGAGTTTGGAAATGAAGAGAAACTTTGTGTTCCCTTCAATATACGTGAAGGAGTTTTTTACACACACTTATCTATCTGAACTGAGTATGTGGAGAGACGTTCGTTCATCCAACACAAAGGGAACGGTTTGCAGGAGAAACACTTACTCTGTTTTTCAGTCTGTTTCCAAGTGCCGGATTGAAGTTCCTGCAGTTTTCACTGTAAAATCGTGTTGGAGCTTGTACTTCCCCATATATATTTATGTAGTGGTGTTTGTATCTGAAAAGAAACATTGTGTCCCCTTCAAGCTAGGTGAAGGACGGCTTTCCCACACACTTATCTCTCAGAACTGAGCATGTGGAGAGTCGTTCTTTCATCTACAACAAAGGGAACGGGTTTAAGGAGAAAGACTTTCTCTGTTTTTCAGTCTGTTTCCAAGTGCCGGTTTGAAGTTCCTGCAGTTTTCACTGTAAAACCGAGATGGATTTTTTACCTCCCCTTAATATGTATGTAGTGGAGTTTGCAACTGAAGAGAAATTTTAAGTTCCCGTCAAGCTAGATGAAGGACCACTTTCACACAATCTTATCTCTGAGAACTGAGCATGTGGAGAGACGTTCGTTCATCTTGCACAAAGGGAATGGGTTGCAGGAGAAACACTTACGATGGTTTCTCATTCTGTATCCTAATTCCGGGTTTGAAGTTCCTGCAAGTTTCAGTGTAAAACCGAGTTGGAGCTTGTACCTCCCCATATATATGTATGTAGTGGAGTTGGCAAGTGAAAAGAAACGTTGTGTTCCCTTCAAGCTAGGTGAAGGCGGTTTTCACACACACACATCTCTCAGAACTGAGCATGTGGAGAGACGTTCGTTCATCCAGCACCAAGGGAACGGTTTGCAGGAGAATTTCTTACTCTGGTTTCTCAGTGTGTTTCCTAGAGCCTGTTTGATGTTCCTGCATTTTTCAGTGTAACACCGCGTTGGAAGTTGTTACTCCCCTTATAAATTTATGTAGTAGGGTTTGCATCTGAAAGGAAACTTTGTGCTCCCAACAAGCTAGGTGAAAGACGACTTTCACACCCAAGTAACTCTTAGAAATTAGCATGTGGAGAGTCGTTCTTTCATGTAGCAAAAAGTGAACGGATAGCAGGAGAAAAACATACTCTGGTTTTCAGTCTGTTTCCTAGTGCCGGTTTGAAGTGCCTGCCGTTTTCACTGTAAAACCGAGTTGGAGCTTGTACCTCCCCATATATATGTATGGAATGGAGTTGGCAACTGAAAAGAAACTTTGTGTTCCCTTCAAGCTAGATGAAGGACGGCTTTCACACACACTTATCTCTCAGAACTGAGCATGTGGAGAGACGTTCGTTCATCCAGCACAAAGGGAACGGGTTGCAGGAGAAACCCTTACTCTGGTTTCTCAGTCTGTTTCCTAGTGCCGGCTTGAAGTTCATGCAGTTTTCCGTGTAAAACCGAGTTGGAACTAGTACTTCCCTGTAAATATTTGTGTCCTGTTGTTTCCCACTGAATAGAATGTCTGTATTTCTCATAAGCTAGGTGATTAACTGCTTTCACACACAGTTAATTCTCAAAATTTTGCTCATGAATAGACTTACATTCATCAGAAATAAATGAATGTGTTGCAATAGTAACACTTATTTTGATTTCTCAGTATGTTTCTTAGTGCCCGTTAGAAATTTATTCCATTTTTTAAACTGATTTGAAGCTTGTACCTCCCCTTATATATATCTGTAGATCAAAATCCACTGTGTGTTCGGAACAAGCTTTGTTATTTTAGTTATTATATTCTTTCATACATATTCATCTCTCAGATTTTATCATGTTCAGAGACTTTTGTTGATGAAGCATTAGTGTAATGTGGAGCAATTTTAACGCTCTGATTTTTCAGTATGTTTCCTAGTGCCTGTTTCAATTTCGTTGTGTTTTCTCTGTAAAATATTGTTTTAATGAGTGCTTCCCCGTATACACTTATGTAGTGTGTTTCCCCAATCGAAAGTTAACTTATGTTCCCAACAATCCAAATTATTGTCGTCTTTATGCAGATTCAACTCTTAGAATTGTTCATGTGGAGAGGCGTTCGTTCATGTAGCATTAAATGAGTGGGGACCCGTAGAAACAATCTGATTTCTCAGTATGTTTCCTTGTCCTTTTTGAAATTTATGCAATTTTTGCTATAAAACCGAATTGTAGCTAGTCCTCCCCTTATATATATATGTGTGTTTTGATTCCCCACACAAGAGAGGCTGTGTTTTCCTGACAAAATAGTGAATTGTTTGCTTTCACACACATTCAACTCTCAGTAATTAGCTATGGAGAAACGTTCGTTAATCTAGCATAATAGAAATGGATTGTTGTAGAAAGTCTTTCTCTGCATTCTTGTATGGTTTCTTAGTGCCTGTACAAAGTTCATATAATTTTCACTGTAAAACTGACTTGCAATTAATACCTCCCCTTATATATGTATGTGTTCTAGGTACCCACCCAAAAGAAACTGTGTCTTCCCAACAAGCTATGTGTTTGGCGGTATTCACACACATTCAACCCTCAGAATTCAGTATGTGTTGAGGCGTTCTTTTTTCCAGCATAAAAGGTAGAGTGAATTGTAGTAAGACATTCTCTGATTTCTCTGTATGTTTTCAAGGGCCGGTTTCAATGTAAACATTGTTTGCTCTGGAAAATACAATTGCTGTGATTGCTTCCCCTTAGATATGTAAGTTGCGTAGTTCCTCTAGACCAGAAACTCTGGCTTTCCAAGAAGTTATGTGAAGGACGTCTCCAACACACATACTGATGTCAGAGGTGACCATGTGGAGAGACGTTCTTTCATCCAGCATAAAATGTAGAGTGACATGTAGAAACACTTACTCTGATTTCTCATCATGATTCTTAAAGCCGGTCTCAAGTAGAAGTGGTTTGCAATGGAAAAGAGCCCTGGAGTTTTTGCTGCCCCTTAGATATGTAACAAGCCTAATTCCCCGTGGCCAGAAACTCAGGGTTTCCAAAAACCTAAGTGAAGGAGGCTGCAACACAGATTCCGTTCCCAAAATGGTACATGTGGGGACTCATTCCTTTATGTAACGTAAACAGCAAGGCTACACCTCAAGCACATACCATGATATCTCAGCATGTTTCCTAGAGTAGGTTTAAAGTTAAAAGCATTTTTCGCTCAAAATCCTTATTAGAGCTTGTTCCTTCTCTTATATTTATAGGTCAGGCAGTGCCCCTAACACCAAAATTCTGTGTTCCAACAGGGTTGGTGAAGGATGGTTTGCACACACATTCAGTTTTCTCTCCTCCTCACTCTTCTGCTAAGGGAACCATGCAGGTTGTCTATTCTGGAAGCCAAGGAAATTTTTTTCATTTAGGATCAGCCTCGGAGATAAATGAGACTTCCTTCTCCTTCTTTTCCCTGCTAGATTTCCTCTTGATGCATTTCCAGATCCTCAAGAGTGAGTTCCTGTAACCAAGAAATTTTTTCAAGGAAAATGTACAGGTTTCCATAAGGCCACTACTTCTTTTATATTCTTGCTTTTTAATACCTCTTTTCCATCTCTTTATCTCCAGGTATCTTATTTGTATGTCCTTTGGTTGGGGCTGAAGGCTAATCAGCAATAGTGTAGAAATTATTGCTTGATATTACTGATCTACTTTCTTTCCATGGATATTTGAATTATCATTGGATTTTAGGGAAGTTAACTTCTTTTAAAAAATTCTGGTATGTATCTTGTGGGTGATTATGAATCTCTTCATTAAGAATTATAATGCTTAGTTTCTGAATAAGCGATGCTCTCATAGAGCTCAAATTTCCAAAGGTTTGAGTGTCACCACTCTCCCAAAGCCTTTCAAACTTTTCCTTGGGGGCACTCAGAACTGTGTGTGTGTGTGTGTGTGTGTCTTTCTGGACTTAGTTTAGCATGAAATGAGCAAAGGGAAGCACCCCCCTTTTTACACAAACAGCAGACGACTTTCCCAAATATATAACTTTTAAAAATATATGAACTGTAATGTTGTAGAATTTTACAAGGTGCAGTGACCTTCAGGGCTGTCAACAATGGAGGCAGAACAGTTGGAGGGACAGCAGGTGCTCGTGCTCAGTGGCTGAAGTCACATAATATCCACGGCCACCTCTGGTTAATCTTATAGAGTTGGTGCTGTCTGCAGGCTTTCAGGGCTGTGTCCCCCTCCCCACCAAATATATATATTAGGAAAAGTGGTGAGCCACAGTATGAGAAACAATAAAGAATTAGAAGGGGAAATTGAGTTTATTGTTTTTAAAAAGAAAAATTAGCATCCAGGTAGTTTAATTTCAGCTCCTAATAGACTGATGTGATAACACAGACAAAGATGCATAAACACCTGTAAGATCATGGAGACTCTGAAGCAGCAATCACCACACACAACCTTAACTGCTGTCCTTGACAACCATATTGAATTACTTGATTTAAAAAAGACCATAGATGTTAAATGTCATCATTTTGAGAAAGCAGTTCTTTTGAAATCTTATATACTAATGTAACTGAATTGCATAAAGAAATGCTAAATGTGTGCTAAAGTATCCAAAGAGGTAACGATTACTGAAAACACCACAAATTGGAGATGACCACAGAATAATGTGCATTTATATTTTAATGATCTGGAAGAATCAGCTCACCATTGTATTCAACACATCTAGTGATGATGTCAAATGTGGTTGTCCTTGGATACCTTTTTGTGAATGTTAGAATGAAGTCAGGGTCAAGCACACAAGTTTAGTTTAAAAGCAAAAGGTGAAACAGACTTCTTTTCAAAAAGCTATTGTGTCTGGTTAGAAATCATCGAATCCATGGGTCAAGGGAAGAATAAAAACCTAGTGACCACGTGACTGTTTCAGGAGCTGGTAGTAAAATGACAGTTGACAATTGTGTAAATTAGATATGATATTGATGTCCAACTGACCCAATGATTTTTAGTCCATGTGCAAAAAATATATCAAGGAATAAATACTGATTTGTGTTTTTCTCAGCTCTGTTGCCCCCCTTCAAGCCTGCATTCTGATTGGGAAACTAAGAACTTCTACTGCAGGGAGGGGGATTTTCAAAAAAGGAGTGTCCCCCAACCGAGAAAATAAAGAAAAATTAGATGTACACTGTAGAGACACAGGGAGATCTGTTGAGCCAGATGACACTTACTGTGAATTAGTAGGAGGCACAGCTTTTTGATGAGTTGGGTAACATATTGCTGCCTTTCCCAAGGTATTGCCCACGGCTCTTGAGAAGTGATAAAGTGGGGCCAAGGAATTAGCCTCCGAATGCCCTCTGCCATTGATGTTGTCTCTATTTTCCACTTTTAAGCTTTAGCTTAGACAAGTTGCCGTGTCTTGCAAAGTGAGCTACAGACAGTAAGTGCGTCTTGAAGCACACGATTCTTTCCTCCTCACTGCAGCAGAGAACCTCAGCATTGGAGCATCCTGAGATGTCATCCATCGTCATTTTTCATATTAGGAATCAGTAAGGATGCTATGTCCACGTAGATGAGGAGGGTAAGTTTTCAGTCTCTAAAATGGTAATGATGGGTTGACAATTCCACTAAAAAAGTCTTGCATCAACAAATGCGTGTCTGTTCTGGACCAAGAAGAAACAAATGTTTCAAAAATAATAGCTTGAAAGGTCAGTGGGACAAGTCAGGCATCTTCTTCATGTCTTCAAGTTCGGGTATCAAACATGGGTTTCCTATCCTGAGTGATACTGACAATTCGTCATGCTCTGTGCCTCATGTATACCGAAGGCTTTCCTAGATAAAATGTCTAGAAATGGTATCATTCTTGATATGTGTTAAACCGGGGGAGATGAAGGAATTAAAATTAGTCCCTAATGTGCATTGATTTTTTTAAAGACATCAATTTTATAGAAACTTTTGAAGAATTAAAGTGACAGAAAATTGCAAAGCACCTTCTCCTTCTGGTAGAAAACTGTTCTGTTTTCCTTTTTTGATGAATGTGACATAGAACCAGTACTAATATTGTTTGTATTGCACTTAGTGTTTACAGAGTGATTCACAGCTATTCTCCTTTTTCATCTGTGCAATGACCTCTGGAAGATAAGATTTCCTAGTTATGCTTTTTAATGTCTATTTCTTAACTGTGTCTAAAAGCAGATTGATTGAGATCCATTTGCTCAATTTAGAAGGCTGGACTGATTAATTGTGTCAACATTCCAAGAGGCAGAGGAAAGGAAGAGACAGGGGTTCTACACGATGGAAGCTGTTCCTGAAATAATTTGACCAGCAGCCTTATCCATTTTTCCCATGGCTGGGAACAAAACGCAACCCAAGACAAGGAAAACAGGGAGCCCATTTGACTCCAGCCTTGTCACGTAGAGTCACGGCTGTCCTCCTGTGCCTTGGAGAAGAGTATGCTTTGGGTCTCTGTTCTACAATCTCTGTTTTGCTTTTCCTCCACAGTGTCTTATTTTACTAGCATATGCTGAAACTTGACTTACATTTCATAGCATTAAAACAAAAATCAGGAACTCTTTATCATTTATTAACTATTTGGTAAATAGTTTTTGGTGAAACTTTAACTTTATTATTAGGACTTACCATGGCAATGTACAACAGCTACTTCCACAGATAACAGCAGTGGCTTACACATGCTAAACTTGTATTTCCCTCTTACATAAAGAAGTCAAGCAATCGGTACCGCAGGGCTGGTTTGCATGAAGGCCCCAGGGTCAGAGAACCAGATGCCTGTTATTTTCAGCCCGTCAACTTGATGGCCCAAAGTGGCTGCCTGAGGGTAACCATCAAGTCCACATTCCAGGCAGCTGAGAGGAGGGAAGAAAGGTGCTTCAGTTCCCTTTTGGGATGGTTCTGTAAAGTCCCAGGTAGCTTTCCTGCTTTTATCTTGCTTTAGACAGAGGGCTGAGAGACAGCTTGCTATGAGGTAAGCTCAGCTGAGGACCAGCCATCTCCCTCGAGGGGAGGGGAGGGAGGGGGCGGGGAGGCACCGCTCATCCTGCACGTGGTGTAAGACACCACGATGAGCCGCCAGGGGCCTCCGCAGTCCGTCCATTGCTTCGGGCTGCACTGAGCGGCTGGTAACGATTGAGATTTTCATGTAGAGCTGCGTGTATGCTGGAACAATTGCTCGGTTCATTTAAACTAGTTGCTACCAGAGCACGTTGGAGAACACATTTGTTCTCACCTTCTAGCCAGGGAACCTCCCGCCAGGTTTCTGTCCTGCTGTTCATTTCCACGTTATTTTCCAAGACTTCTGGAGGAAATGTAAGCAGCCTGATGCTCAAATGCTTTTCTGTGTGACTCCCCCCTTGTTCTTTGAAGGAACAGCAAATTGCCAAGAGAACAGTGAACAAAATGCCAACCCCCCATTTAATTAAGGGTCTGAGATTTGGTGTTAGGAAATAGAAGAAATTTCCAGGAACACACTTAAGAAACATTATTTCTTTCAAATGTGATTTGGAACAGCAAAGGACAATATATTTTATAGCACAGCTTTTAAGACAAATGAATTGAAAGTAAGTTCCCATAATGAAACGTCCAACAATTCTTTATATTTCTCCTGGAATTTCCTTGGTTCTTGATGTAAATTTTTAAATATTAATATCAGCTTTCTATTCTTTCTCTTCCTGTAGTTGTAGAATTAATGTGAAAATAGCTCGTTGTCTCATTGATAAAGCCTTCTTGTCAGCCTTCTAGCTAAACAGCTTGTGTACGTTTTGGTGGCAGGTGTGCTAAATAGTAGTTTTCAGACACTTGAGCGATGCCCATCACACCAGCAATGCGGGAGCCTATTTCTCACCCACGACCAGGTTAGATCCTCCTTTCTTCCGCTGCCTCACCCAGGTCCCCATATTCTGATTCTTTCTCACGACCCATTTTCATAAAGTTCAGCCCTGCACCAGCAGAGGAAGCCTTGGTTTCTCAAAGACCAGGAAATTAGTTCTAGGTTTTCTGTTATAGGACAGTGTATAAAATCAGGCAAATTGATATGTCTTTTGAGGTCTCAGGATCCCTGCATTTAAAACAAGAACTTGAGTTACAATACTATTCTCTTTGACTTTTGAAATTCTAAAGCTCCACACAATAGCTTTTTTTAGTTGCTAAAATTTTTCTAGACTATATTTTTCGAAGTTTCACAAATATCTGTTAATTTATACTTAAAAATGTTATATTTAAGAAATGGAATAATTATTTACAATTAAATAGGAATTTAAATCAAGAAATGTTTGATACTGGATGTTTACTATGAGTTCAAGTATGTAAACTTGATTTCTGTGGTACTGTCGATAAACCACAAAATTTGAGAGATGTTGGTTAAAGTTTATCTGGGGCAAAATGAGGACCAGAGTCCAGGTGACAGTATCTCAGAGAGCTCGGAGGAACTGCTCTGAAGATGAGGGGGAGCTCAGAATTATATAAGATTTCAGTGAAGAGGGACGTGTGGTCCAGTACACGTTTAGGCAGAGGCTGCTGCTAGTCAAGGAGCAGGTGTCTCTGTTAATGATTTTAGTGCTTTTCTAGATAGGAGGAGATGCAAGAATTTGGGCTCATAAAATTTCCTGAAAATGTCTAACTATCTGAAGACTTTTCTGCCCATTTTCCCAGAGCACAGAGTGCCCCATTCCTGATGTTCAGAGGGTGTTGGAGGCCAGCAGTGCAGTGGCTCATGACTTAACCAAATCAGAGGCAGATGACAAGTGCCAATTTTTAGTTGACAATATGTATATATTGTAGGAAAAATTATTACTTTCCAGCCCTACCCGTGTTCTAGTTTTAGTTAGAGATCAACGGATTACTGTGTTAGATGACTTAGGTCAGGCGAGGGGGCGACGAAGTCGTCTCGTGAGCCGGCCGGTGCTCTATGTCAGCCTCCTTGATCACATTCAATTTCCTTTCTCTTCAAACAGCATGCTTCTGATTTTGTGAAGTTTGGAGCCTGTCCTGAGCACATGGGGTCTGGAGGTGGCCCTGATCCTGTGGTCTTTGTTTATTCTGTGAATAATGGTGTGAAACTTTATGTGCCCAAGCTTCATCATAATTTCAAACTTAAAGGATTTAAATATGGGAGATGGATGCCAAGTTCTGGGAATAGATTTTCAGGATAACAGCCAGGATTGGTAAAAAGTAGGGAGAATGGATACAGCCTTCAAAAAAGAAATGCTATTTTACAATTTCTGGCAGATAAGTTAAAGTGCTTGTTGGGATTCTATCAGGAATGTTTAATTGGGAGACTTGTCTTCCATTTTCATGAAACAAATTAATTTTATTATTTGTTCAGTGCCTACTGTCTGGCAATGAGGTAGCCCGTTTGCATATAGTTTTATCATTTAATCTCTACAGAGTCCTAGGAGAACACACGTGTCACAGGTGAGGGAACCAAGAACATCCAGGGTATGTGGCAGGAAGGCAGATGGGCTGGAGGGCTTACCCTCCTTCAGGCTGAGACAGAGACACCAAGGTTTATTGACAAGCATGTTGCTGAAGTGGTTTACTTAATACTTTCCTTCCTTCATGAAGTGGAGCCCTTGAAATTGTTTATGTCTGGCTTATTTCCCCTCTCTCCTCTGCCTCAGGATTTCTCATAAGTAGAATGAATTTGGCCTGAACATATTCAGTAAAACCAGAAAATATAAAATTAGCCCACACAAATGTCTGATTAGTCCTTGTAATTCAGTAATTCCTAAAACTCCTAGAATCGCAAGGAAGGTGTGTTACCTTTGGGACTGAGTGCATTTGAAGAGTGAGAAATGTAGTGTGATCTGGTAAAGGCACAGGCTCTATAGACAAAGATCTGGGTTTGGATCCTGGCTCCACCAAGTACTGGAAACATGACCACCCATAGCCTCAGTTTCTTCATGTGTTGAATGGGCTGATGGAGCTCACCTCCAAGCCGTCGGGTCAAAATGAGATGGTACGAATGACTCACAGGCAGAATGTTTGACATAGTGCTAGTTGCTCTTGCTGCTTTATAATGTCTTCTTAGGTAATTCCGTTGTCCATTGGCTTGTGAATACCTCCTCATTTGGTTTAAGAAAAATAGCATGCCTTCAGAATTTAAAAAAAAGGAATGAAGATATACTGATTAATGCTGGGTGTATTCTTATAGGTCATTTATTAAAAAAATAAGTAGGAGTTCTCTAAAGAGAATTTATTCAGTGTGCCTAGAATATGATTCAGTTAAATATGATTTTCCTTTAAATTCTTTTCAGAAATTTCCTGTGATATTTTTATTGAATAGTAGTTGAAGTTTTCTGAGGAGGGGTTACATTCTAAAAAGTTTATTCTAGTAACAATTGATACATTAAATTAATTATTGATATCCCTGGACAGCTTAAAGCCCTTTTTTTTTAATATATATAATTTTGGGGGTTAGTTCTATGACATTTTATTGGGCAGAATTATTTCCCATTTCCATTTTACAGGCAGAGAAGATGAGTCATACGATACTCATTATACAAGAGCAGCAGAGGCTGATTAATTTGGGCAGAGGAGGAAAAGTGTGTGGAGAAAAACTTCTTGATTCTCAAACTGGACACATTCTGTGGTGCTGTGCAGCTGAAACGGTTTTGAATTTGCTTCTCCGTTGACCTAGATTTTGGCCCATGTGCCTGGAAAGGTCTCTCAGGCAAACATGCTAATTTAAGAAGTTTGTCATTCTAAATGCTCTTAAGAGGATTAAACAAATTCCACAGCAAATAAATGAACATGTTTGGAAGGTTTTCCACCCTCATGCAATTTCCAGAAAACAGACATTATTCACTTGCTAAACCAAACACACAGGTATATTAATGAGCCTGGCTCATATGACTGGACAGCACGGAGGGAGCCTCATCTATTGGCGTGAGTTCTGCTGCAGGAACCGCACCTGAAGGTTTAATTGGAATTTATATCCAGCGAGTGCTTCTCCAGCCTTTTTCTCCCAAATGTAAGAAAGCGCCCTCCTTGCCTGGCCGTTAGTGGGCAGAGCCCCGCGGCTAACACACTCCTCTGATCATCAGGAGGGTGATGGAGCCAGTTTGCTTAGAAACGCTTAGCTACACTGGCAGCGGGGATCATCAGTCACTTCTGTGTGTTCACCTCCACGTGCAGGGGAGAAAATCGAGTTTTGCTGGAGACAAACGCTAATTGACCACCAGTTGTTTCAGAGGGACTGTGATGTTGAAAACTGGAGTCCCTTTCATTTTTATATGTTGGATGCAGACAAACTGCACGACGACACCCCCACTGTAAGTACACCCAGCAGGGAGGGGGTCGGAATTTGGATCTGCACGTATTCAGATTCTGGCACTGGTCAGCTTACTGTGTTCTCGCTGGGTTTGGGAGACTGTTTCTGTAGTGATTAATTTGGTTTCCAATAAATTTGCACAGCCGTCTCCTTCAGTCGAGTTCTGATGAGTTCAGTTGGGAGGGGCATGTGAAATTGGGGCAGGCAGAGAGGTGCAATGAAGACTAGACACCATCTGGTTTCCTCTCATTTTTTATGGGCCCAAAATGGTTGTCTTCTTTTCTTTTCCCCTCAATCCACCCCTTCATGTCAGGGAGTCGTCTTCAAGAATATCTTCCTAAAATATAAAGTAATGAAGAAGGCAGTGTGTCTCTTTGGTTGATTTCGTTTGAGTTGGGTTCATTATTAAAGATTTTCTGGTGAGGATTTTATGAGCTCTTAAAAGCTGGAAGAGCAGCACAACCAAGGAGAGAAAGTCAGAGAAACGAGTCAGCGGCCCCTGTGAGGTCTGGGGGACGAGGGCAGGAGGGGGTGCAGAGGCAGCACCGTGGCCTCCCCTGCAGCCCTGAGGGCAACGTGCGCATGTAAAGCCAGCGTCTCTTGTCACCATGTGTTCTAACAGGACTCCCACTAAAAGAATGCGTGGAGATTTGGGGAGGCCTTACCCTTTACCCTCTTGTCAAACATCTTTAATGCTGACTGTATTTATTCAAGATGACACAGAGATCACCTGCAGAGCTTGAGGGAGCGGTGCTTGCTTCCTGTCTTGCCCGCCCCATGCTCACTCATCAGACAGCTGATTCTTGCAGGCACTGCAGTGCCCGTGGGGGGAGCTCTGCTCCTCGGGGAGGTGGGCACGGGAGTGCTCACATTGGTGCCGGTCACACCAGCGCTGATCCCTCTCCACGTGATGAGCCCTTTGTGTAAGTAGTAGAGGTGGGATCCAGAGTCTTCCTGCGTCTACAGAGTTCTCCAGTAAAGCCAACTTGGAGGAAAGAAAGAAAATGCCTACTGTTTCAAGACTGTGTCCTAAGGGTTTAAAGCTCACTGTGGAGCACACGTGAGATCTCATCCAGTAAACACTCTGGGGTCTTGACTCAGACTTGTCATGAATTTGGCATTCTCATAATGTTATTTCTCTTATAATATGTCTAAGCAATCATTTTTGTGTGATGGTTATATGTGCATAAATGTCCTGAAGAAACTGTTGTGGATGGAAGTGTGGGCATCAGTGGTACCAAAAGGGCTGGTGGTCCTGGGGGCTGTCCGAGCCCCACACCATTTGTTACCAGCAGTCTTTCAGATTGCATCTTATTCCAGAGCTCACCGGGGCTCCCATCTCTCACTATGTGTCTTGAGAGAATATTTGTTCAGGGGGGAGGGGACAGGATGCTTCCAAGTCTGGGTTCTGGGGTTCCCTGTCTAAAGGTGGCACTGGCACAAATCCTTTATTCATGGAGTAATGAAGCCCCCCAGTCTCGTGGCTAATTGGGCCTCCCTGTCCTTCTTCATGTGAGGAGCCGGAGGGTTTGGGTTAGGCCCCCAAACCTGTTATTGGTGAGCTTTCAGCCCTATCACACCACCTGGGTTGTCCCGTTTCAGTCACATGACTTTGATTTTTGCAGGTAGGTGTGACTCCTGGACAGTGCCTGGGACTTCCAGGTTTCCCCTACAGTAGGGACAGTGAAGAAATTTCAACCCATAAGGTGTGTTTGGGGGCCTCGAGGACAAGTAGTGACCCACAGACAGATATCTGGGTGGGTGGCAATCAGGCCCGAGTCTTGGAAGGACAGAGATTCCATTACTGTTGTAACAGTGAACTTAAGGGAGGAATTCGGGAAGGTCTGATGCATTTGAGATTTAAAGTATTATCTGGCTTTTATTGTTAGAAGTAGTGGTTTTTAACCCTTAAACTCATTCCCGCTTTTTATAAGAAATATTTTGTAGCCTTTCCTTTTTGGTGCCCGGAATTGAACATCATAGAAAGTGTAACCTAAATATAAATATGATAAACAAATAGACAGGTAGATGGAAAGATGCGGTACCTCAATTCTTATATTATGAGGTATTTTATATTTATGCTAATTAGTGACCTCTCAGGACAAAAGGCACATACAAAGGAAGTCACTTCTAATAAACTATTTTTCCAAGCCTTACCTAACTGGGAAACAAGTGGCTTCACAATGTTAGAGCACCTTCCAGGCCCCGGGGAAATCTCCTTGTCACAGTTACACTTGCTGATGGTGTCTTGTGCCAAGTGCAAGCACATGCGGTTCGGAAGCTGCCCGGAGGCGGACTCCGGGGATTCCTTCTCCGTCGCAGCTGTGAGGGAGCCTTGCCTTTCCTGACCACAACCACAGAGGCGATTTTAAGTCTCTGAAAACTGCCATACCAGTGTATATCACAACCCCTATAAGATATGTTGAATAAAGTAGAAAACTTTAAGTGCCTCCTTTAAAATAGAAATAAGATATAAAATAAATCATGATTTAAAAAATTCTAGTGCCCGAATTAGTGCTACATTACACTAGATGCATTATTTGGTTAGACAACTTCATTACTGCTTTCCATACCACATCTTCTAGTTAGATTTTATTTATCTGTTTTTTCCCTAAAGAAAAAAATCATATGAATCATTCTTGTGTCAGAGGTGATGAGCAGAGAGCAAGTGCAAAACCAGAAATCGTGATGCTGGTCAGTCTAATATCAGCTCCGTCACTGCACAGATCATGTTAACTCATTTTACTGCACTTTTTGGAATTACATTCTCACTTGGAAAAACCTCTGTGTCAGTTAGATTTGTTAGTAAAACAATTCTTTTTCTTACTTAGTGCATCAGTGATGTTTTCAAGATGATAAAAAATTTGCCCATGGCATTTAAACAGTTGCTTGTTCTCGTAATTCATGGCTCACGGTCTCGTATTTGTCACAACTGGAGAACTGTGTTTTCTGTGTGCAAATTCTCATTGCTTTGGGGACACAGGGAAACGTCTCCTTACTGGATGGAGTATGATAGTAGTTGTTTGCATTCTCTCCCTAAATCCTGTGTTATGACTCCTGTTAACTTACAAAATATGAATATTGTTATTTACCTAAATAGCTAACATCGCACCAGTGATGAATATCAAATTGGCCCAACTAGGAATTCCAATATTAAGTGAGATAGTAATTTCACAACCCACACTTCCAAAAATTTGGATTGATGGTTCAATTATACCAGGGACATTACCTGTTTTAATTGAATCAATCATTGCTTTCTTCAATAAAATTTCCATTCCATCTGCTCTTTTGGTTGATTGTTCTTCAGTGTTTTGTTTGCTTTCTTTCCCAAATATATGTGATTTTGGCTTTTGTCATTGAAAATCCTTGCTGGTTTTGCTACCTCATGCTGGAGAGGAAGCCTTGTGACTGTTTTATAGTCACTGGTTTCATGGTTGTATGAGTGCTTAATGTCACCTTGCAGGGGTGTACAGACCTAATGAAGTGTGTACATAAAAGGCTTAGTCTACACTGAGTGCAGGGTTAGTGTGAGCAGCTCATGTCATCAGTAACATAGTTAATCCATTACAATCATCCTCTGTTAATCAGTGTTATCCTTCTAACGTCTCCAGGAGAGGAAATGTAGTATTCTAAATGCAAATTTTTGCCACTCTTTTAGTCAATTCAACACCTTTAAAGCTTTGCGTAATAGGACTGTGTGCCTGATATCCCTACTTCTGCTCCTCCTGACCCAGGACGCGGTCTCCATGGCTGATGATCCACGAGACACTGGATTCTTGGTCCCATGGCTCTGTGTGTTCTGGGACATCTGGGGACTTCAGCACTGTTTTAGGGTCTTTGGGTCCCACCTCTTCATAGCATTGCTGAGATGAGATCTGTGGTTTCACCCTCATTCTTGAGCGTACGGTGCATTTTTTCTAGAGCCAACACACGCCACCGTGGCAACACTGCTTTGACCATGTGCTGGGCCAGCGAATGCTTGTCAGTTCTTGGGTTTAAATTTTCTGTTCTAATTTCTAAAATGGGGTATATTGACAGACACTCTCCATGTAAACAGAAGCTCTGTGGGGTTTTCAGCAACTTCTAAGAGCATAAATATTCCTGAAGCAGCTAAACTTCCTCCCAACAAGTGAGGAGCAAGCAGGCAAGTCCTGGGTGCCTGTGGCGGCCAAGCTGTGCAGCCCAGGCTGCTCACTGAGGAGCAAGGAGAAAATCTTAAAAACCTACTTTCATGCTGTCTTTCACAGAATCTCAGAAATGAAAGGTTTAATATCTAAAGAGGGGTGATTTTTTTAAATAAATTTTTTATTTTTTTCCTTTTTCAGTTTTATTAGGTAGAATTATTACAGTTCAACTTAACATACACAAATTGCATGTAAATACATGTATAGAGTATACTGCATTTTTTAGTTTACATATATGTACTAATTACTCTTTCTAAGAACAGATTAGAAATTTAGATTTTTAAAATTACAGTTACCAGAGGAATAAGGACATCTACAAAAGAATAATAAACAGAATATGGTAATCCAATCACAAAGGACAGTCAGATGTGCTTACATATATTCAAGAAATCAAAATATTTAGTTCATTTGTGGTCTTATCATTATTGCTATTAATTTTAGATTCCCCATAAATGAAGTCATGTGGCATTTTTCTCTCTCTTTCAACCCTAGTTCACTTAGAATGACGGTCTTCAGGTCCATCCATGTTGCTGCAAATGGCACCTTTTATGGCTGAGTAGTATTCCATTGTATATATGTATCAGCTCCTCTTTATCCAGTCATGTGCTGGTGGACGTTTGTGTTGTTTACATGTTCCTTGTTCTATGTCCCTTCTGGCAACAATTACGGATTTTAAATATTTTCCACTTTAAAATCCTTCCTGAAGGAGATGTGGTAACTGGAATCAAAAACAGTTACAGCACAGGGTGGTGTGTGATGGGCCCTGGGGGCTTGGTAGAAAGGTTGGCAGTAAGGATTTCAGATTCTTATCAAATGATTCCACCTCTTGTAGCCCTGCTGACTGCCTCTCTCACGGCCTGCCCTACAAGTCTGACCAGTCCCTTCTATGAATCCTACTGTATTGTGCACACATTTGTCCAAATGGTGTCATCCAGCAGGGACCTTAAGTGAGGCACCCAAGCTCCTGTGTTGGTTTCTTTCAGCAGCCCTTAAACTTCCTTGGGAGCCAGGACTGTCTCATTGCCCCAAGGATCCCTAATGCCTAGTGAGATGCCTGATACAGCTGGTACTTAACGAGCACATCGGTCAAATGGAAAAACCTGATTAAAGGAAAGGCCCTCATTTTTCAGACATGCCTACCTGAGTACATAGGGTAAAATGACATGTCTTCTTGGATTTGCTGTCAAATACCTCAACAAAGGACAAATAAAAGAATGAAGGTCTGAATAAAGGAAATATGGAAAAGTTTGTGAATTCCTTAATCTGGGTGATGGGCTTACTCTACTATACTTACTGATATATACTTAAGTTAGTTTATAATTTTACTGTCATTAGCGGAATAGCAAGTATTAATACTTATTAATTGAAATCCTTAGAAATGACCAAACTTACCCCACACAAAATTCTTAATATCCAAGTAGTCTGTCTTACAGAAATCTTTTCCCACAAAGACAGGAAAAAAGGGAAAGGCAGGTCAGTGCAGTATTTCCACATTGTCAAAAGACCAATGGCCGACACAAAAGAAGAGGTTGCAGAAAAGATAAAGAGGCTGAAATCAATGTCCGGAAAACCTAGCTAAGAATCCTAAATAGCCGAACTTAACTAACCTCAGCACTGCCGCATCAAGAATGGAGCAAATAGCACCTAGTGGATTTTATTTTTAATAAATAAATAATGATCCAGTTCCTACCACAGGCAATTATGATAAGACTGAGTATAAGTTCCACCAACAAATAGTGTACAAATCATAATTTCTACTTGATTCAAACTGCTTCTTCTATAAAATTTGAATCTTTTTATTTTTAAGACAGATTTGTGGCATATGACCTAGTGATAAAATTTTCAACTGTCTTGTATTAAAAAAGTTCACCATAGTGAGAGTTTATTACATCAGCTATTCCTTTTTGGGAAACCCATGTGTCTTGTCACTCTCTTTCATAAGATTTTCTGTGGAAAATTCCATCCTTCATTCAGGAAAAGGCTGAACAATATATCTCATGGAAAACCGTCATAAACTGCAACCCAAGAAAATGAAAATGACACTGAGCATCCCGTGAAGCCGGCAGACACACACAGCGCACGGCTGTGTTCCCGCCTAGACTTTCTGTAACCAGCAGGGAAAATTTGCATTTAAAGAACTAAACATAAACACTTTTCAGGACCTGAGCACACAATTTTCATTTCAGGGTTTAGTGGGCTTCCATTTAATTCTATGAGAAATGTATAAAACAACAGAACAACAGCTGAGATAGGGTTTAAAGTAACTTTTATGTCTTAGTGAAAATAAAGCCAACTGATAGTTATCATTTTTACTTTATTTGATCTCACTCTCTTACTTTACCTTCCCAACCTCCTCCACAAAATGATGGTGAACATCCCCTCCTGGGTCAGAAATCTAAGTAGAAATTACCAATCACATTGAGGTGTGCTTTGTTGTTTAATTTTTCAAAACAACCAAGTTTCATTCATATGATTTAATAATTAAGATCAGAAACAAAGTCTACTCAATAAATGGTAGACAACACATGTCGTCATAGCTGCTCATCAGGTTTGGCCCCACGTTACACACTTTTACATGGACATGTGCCATGTGCTGTCATGGGAAACGGTGAGTGGGGACAGGGCCTCTGCTCTCACAGGGCACACAGCCTGGTGGGGCAGGCGGTGTTCAATCATTGCCCTTTTGTCTTTAATATACTTACAAATTATGGGAAATGCTATTTAAAAAGAACAAAATGAGTCAATGAAAGTGAAAAATACAAGGACAGTATTTAGGCTGAGGGAAGACAGGGAATCTCTTTGAAGATCTGACACTCCACTGAGACCCAAAGGACAACTCTGGCACTGAAGGTGAAGGGCAGGGACACACTGATAAAGGGCTGAAATCCCAAATATACCAAAATTTCTTTAAACTCAACAAGAAGGATGAATAACCTGATTAAAAAATGACCAAAATGCCTGAACACACACCTCATCAAAGAAGAAATCTAGATGCCAAAGAAGCCTATGGAAAGGTGCTCCACAGCATCTGTCATCAAGGGGATGCAGACTGAAACAGCGAGGTATCACTGCACACCTGTAAGAACTGCCAAAACGCAGAACACTGACAGCACCAAATGCTGGTGAGGCTGTGGAGCGACAGGAATTCTCATACATTGTTGGTGGGAATGTAAAATATCCCAGATACTTTGGAAGACGGTCTGGCAATTTTTTACAAAATTAAACGTACTCCTAACATATGATCCGGCACCTGTGCTCCTTGGTGTTTACTCGACGAAATGGAAACTTATGTCCACACACAAATCTGCATACAGATGTTAATAGCAGCTTTATTCATAATCACCAGAACTCAGAAGCAACTAAGCTGTTCTTCAGTAGGTGAATGGATAAACTGTGGTCCATGCAGAAAATGGACTATTATTAGGTGCTAAAATGAAATGAGTTATCAAGGCATGGAAAGACACAGAGGAAACTTATATGCATATTACTAAGTGAAAGAAGCCAATCTGGGAAGGTTCTGCAACTGTATGGTGTTCTGGGAAAGGGAAAACCACAGAGACTAAAAGATCAGTGGCTGTCAGAGGCTAGAGGGGAAGAAGCAATGAATGAGGTGCAGCACGGAGCATTTTAAGGTCACTAAGACAGACGACTCTGTATGATGATGTGATGGTGGATACCAATGTCCAAACCCACAGAGTGCGCACCACCAAGTGTAAATCCGAGTGTCAAGTATGGGCTCTGGGTGATGATGACTTGTCAGTGTAGGTTCAACCATTGTCACAAATGCACATTCTGGTGCAGGTGTCAATAGTGAGGAGTCTGTGGGGACAAACTACAGTTCATAAACCCTATACAGCCCCAGCCACTGCTGTTAATAAAGCTCTGTGGGTGTGTGGGCTGTCCGGCTGCTCTGGGGTCTGAACAGCAGAGCTGAGCAGCTGCACCAGAGATCAGGAGGTTTGCAGACCCTGAAATATTTACTCCCAAGCCCTTGACAGAAAAAGTCTGCTGAGCCCTGTTCTAAACGAATCAAAATTCACCCTGATGAGACAGGACAGCAGAGCCCAAACCAGGCATGGTTAATGAGACTGAAGCAATGTTTTAGTTCCAACACCTTTGCTGAAGTCCTGCAGGTCCAGCGACAGACTGTAGCCAGGAACCGTCTGCAGGAGGAGGCGGGAGCAGGCCTTCCCGCCAGGCTCCGGGATGCCGGGGGCCGCGGGCCGCATGGGGGCCTCCTGCTTGAAGAAGGCGGACTTGCAGTGGAAGCCGATCAACTCATAGAGCTCGGAGAGGAGGCTGCACTGCTGAATTCTCTCCTCGGAACGCTGAAGCACAGGGAGAAAAGCAACAAGCTTCTGAAAGAAACATGTCAGTGAAAAAAGACACGTAAAAAGATTTTCCCTTAAAACAGAGGCCCGATGACACAGGAAGGAAGAGGAAGGCTGACTCAGTGCCCTGACGGGACCGGATGCAGAAATGCAGGGAAGCAGCGCTGTGCAGAAGCTCCAGACCCCTCCGGGCCCCACCTCTCCGTGTTCCGCCTGTCCTTTTACTAGAAAGGCCCGTATTCCCTGAAATAGAGGAATCTCCTACCTAAACATGGGACACCGAGAAGGGAAAGAGGAAAAGGAAGGGAAAGAAAAGGAACAACAGTTCATCTAGACCCTAGGGTTTGGGCGGGAATTTCACCAAACACAGAACCTCTCAAAGCACAGAGCGCACAGTGAGAAGCTGACAGTGTGACTGCGACTTCTTCTCCTTAAGCACCAGCTACCTGCCAGCACACGCTGCACCCGTTACTGAATCATTACAATCATCTCAGAAACTATTACTACCCCGGCTCACAGGCAAGGAAATCTGAAACTTGGGGAGGAATTATTATCATCCTGGACAATGCCCCACAGCCCAGAATTGTCAGAGCCTCTGGCAGACCATTGACTAAAACGCTCCTCATCACCACGGGCCCTGAGCCTCAGGCTGAGGCCACGTCAGGTCTACACGGGCCCAGAGCACGAGGCTGTGGGACAGGGAATGCTCCCAAACGAAGTGCCAGGCCAAGACCCTCAGGAAGCTATCTAATGAAACCAAATCCCCAAACTCATTTCCAACCCACTGCTCTGTCCGGGAGGACTGCTCAGCCCATCTGTGCTGTCACCTGTGCACAGGCTGAGCAAGAGGCCCAGACAGGGACGTGACGTCCCAGTGGAAGTGGCTCGGAGAGCGCTTCTTCACAGGACAGACTCTCCCGGCTTCCAACGCTAACTCTTCGTTCCATTTCCAACTGGAAAGGAAGTTTAGACTTGCTTTCCTCTCCAGAAACAAAGAGAGTGTTAACATCAGCGGGAAACTCAAGACTGAGGAAGAGTCTCCGGCCATTTGGAAGGATAGGCCGGGGAGGGAACAGAGACAGGGATCAGAAAGACCCGTGTTCCAGTCCAAAGTCTGCACTTCACTCGCTTTGACAGTTTCCTTTTTAATGCAGGTGATAAAGTCTAATTATGATTGTTGGGAAAACTAAATGAAATAACGTATTCCACTACCATAGGTGTAAAATCCTCCATGAGTGTTCCAGAAATGGACGTGATCGTGGTTAGTTACTGTCTGCCAAGTCTTGTGTTCTAAGCTCACATCACCCAACCAGAGATGTGCCAGAGAATGCCTTACCAGCCAGCAGCCTTCTCCAACTTGGAAACTCACAGTGTCCGAAGAGCAGGCAGTGGTGGATACTTTGGGGCACTCTGGAGGTAGCACTCCAGTGATGACTTTAAAAAGCTGGGGAGAATTTAGGGGACCATACAGTTCAAATACAGAAAACTCATTCTATGTCTACAAATATTCATCTCTAGCCATGATGATTCAGAGAGGAAATACACATTCAAATGTACATCATTTTCCCACATAAGTGCATCAAAACAATTTGGAAAGAATTTAACTTTCTTCTCTAGATCACACACTGGGGATTACAAGGTTTGTACTGACAGCCCTACTTGTAAGTCATCTGCAAACGTAACTGGGTCCACTAACAGTCATCATCATTCAAAGAGAAGGATGGAAAAGAGCAAAGCCAAGCTAATACGCTCCAGCCTTTTGTTTGGTTACGATGTCACAGAGGAGACGGACAGCTCAATAAGGAACCACTCTGCCGTGATCACGGAGCCTGGGAGCGGGATGGGCGGCAAGATGTATGATGCACCAGTAGCTGTGCCCGCGCTTCTAGGCAGGTACCAAGACTCACCTCGACAAGATATCAAACGTTTATGCCCACGTCCTCATCACCTGACATGTATTAAAGAGAAATGAAAACATATAAAAGGCCAATACCCTTGGTTGGTACACCGTCCAAAGAGCAAAGTCACAGTTTGACAACTGGCCATCACGGTTCCCTGGGATTCATTCTTGGAGAACCTTAAAAGCCTCTCCTCTGTCCTCAAGAAGTGCTGCCTACTTCTCCTATCTTTGATTCAGGGATACAGCACGTTCACGTGGACTTTAATGTCTGCACAGATTTGACTGTCTTTCTCCAGGTTCACTTGTCCATTCTGAAGAGGCCTGAGTTAAGTCCACCTTCCATAAGATCAATTCTCTCCAGTGACAGCTCAACGAGCCTGCAATTACAAGCCAACTGAACAGGACTGTCCTCAGCTAAAAATATCACCCACCCTTCACTGCTTTCATAATCTCCTCTCCTGGCTAATTGCAACAGACCAACAACACCCTCCACCAAGTTCCCCAACTATGTCAAATAGAAAGTAAGGTCCATAAAAGAGGAGACAACTCCAAAGTCACCTCTGAATTCCTAGCATATAATAATGTCAATAAATAGAACTATGATTATTGCTTCTTTCCTTTAAAACCTTTCTGGTATTTGGGTCCAGTATCTTGATATAGAAGACTCTGGAGGCCTTTTTCAGAATGGCTGTCCACTGAATCTTCAAAACACAGCTTCTCTTTCCGGGAGGAGCTGAGATTTTCTACCAGGAGTTTGTGGTCACTCTCATGCCATAACAGCTTTAAGCTAAATCCTTACTTTGTATATGTTATTTTTTCCCTCTTCGAAAAAAATTGACTTTCCTTATTTCCTTGCCTTGAGGAATGTATTTTTTCTTTTATTTCAAATTCACCCTTTTGTAAAGCAGGATTCTCAGGATGTACTTGGCCTTACATAAGAACAGCCATCCAACACCCAGTGTGAGAGGCCTCGGGCTCACCTCCTGCCCTCCTGCCAGGGCAACTGAATCTCAGTTCAGGAGCCAACCTGCACCCCAGGGCTTCTAAGGCACACATATCTCCCAGAATCCCTACTTTCTGGTTGGTCTTGGCTTCTGAGGATTTCCCCTCATTTTCTTGACAATTAGCCTTGCAGCTTGAAAGATGAAGAAGGAAGGTTTTATTTCTTAATCTGCATTTTAAGGAACTTATGTAATGAAGGTTTTCACGAGTTTTTAGAACCCTCCATCGCCGAGACAGAAAGCATACTAGATATTTTCTAAATTTAGCTATCATGTGCATCTTTTCTTTGCTTTTGTTTTCTTAACTGCTAACAGACATTTTTTAATTAAAAAATAAATTAAGGCCGCAAATAGGATAGAAAATTGAAGGGGCAAACAAAATTAAAGGGCAAAGACAGAAAAATGATAAGTAATCTACAAAGTTAATAGAATACATACACTATGGATCAGATCAGCAATTCTCAGTAACAGCTAATTGAAACCTGACCATGAGGTAAAACGTCTCTCCTGTCAGGAGATGGCCAATAGAAAATAGAATTAAACCAACAAACTAAAATTCTAAGTCTGGCGAGGTATAGAAGTCTACCAGCTAAATGTGTCCTCTTCTGGAAAAGAGGGAGAATCACCAGCTCTTTTCTGTGGAGCCTGATCCCAGGGAAGGGTGGTGAAGTGAGCTCTGTAAGTTCCCAATTAGCAAAGTGAGTGATGAATAAAGAGACGTGAGCTTTGATGACAGAGATGATACTACTATTCACTTGTCCTGTCAAGTATGACTTCATGCTCAGTGATCAAAACCTGGGCGTCCTCAGGGATTGAGATTATAGGAAAATGCACAGCCTGGGCCCAGACCTCCTCTGTGAGCTCATGACGCTGCACTTAAATATCTCAAGGGTACCTCCAACTCCACATGTAAAGAGCTGACTTCACGGTGCTCCTCCAATAGCCGTCCTGCCCAGGGCCCCTGGTCTGGGGGTAAGATCTTCCTGCCTCTCCCAGCTCAGGCCCATCACTCAAAGATGTGACTGGACCCCTCTTTCAGGGCCCAGATATCCTCAGTCACCAAGTCCCACCACCCACACCTGACCTACCATGTACTCACTGGCACTCACTCAGCACTGACTCTGTGCTGCGGACCACACTGCACACTGTGCACAAGTTATCTCACTGGATTTCCACAGCAGTCCTGGGAAGTCGGTACATCATTGCTTCAATTGATTAGGTAAATTGTTTCACTTCCTTGAGTGCGTCATCCAAAGTGTCACGGCTACTGAGCCACAAACCTGGGACTGAAAATCACTTGAAAACTGAACACTGCTACACCTCGCAGCCACCGTACTCTGACTCATCACATCATCTCCTGCCGAGCCTTCTAAATGTTTCTAAGCATTCTACAAGACAAAAGTGACCTAAGAGAGCACCCCACTCCCGTACATAAAATCTGTCAATGACGGTCCACTGCCTTTAGGAGAATGCCCCACTGGGCCTGAGCATAGCCCAACGGCCCGGCATCTGCGTTCCCTGCTCAGCCACGCCACCTCACCCACCACGTAGTTCTACATGTGCCGTGTGCAGACAGGGATGCTGATTCCTTTCAACCCGGGGCTCGTCTCACTCAAACAATGATCACCCTCTTCAGTGGTCACCCTCTTCAATGCTGACTCTCAGAAAAATGTTTTCTCAGGATGAATCAATATCTTTTTCTTTACAACTTTCCATCATTGATAATGAGCTCCCCACAAAAGAGAGAAGACTTAATCCTCAGTCTCCTTATCTGTAAAGTGTGAATAACAAGGAACTATGAGAGGTTTTAAGAGAAATAATTTTCATGTGAGGCTGCGGGACAATTTCCAACATACAGTAAGCACTCAATATGTGCTTTCATAATATTAATAAAAATAGATTCCATTTGAGCAACCTTCAATCACTGCTTTATGGCTTTGTCCAGAAGACCACCAACAAACTGTTGGGCGAACCGCTTTGAGCAGATCAGCATAAGCATACTGGGAGAGGAAAACGCTGACTCCATTTACAGCTGCAGCCAACCAGCACTACGAGTTGGGGGCAGTTTGCACAAACTATTACATGTTGCTTGAGCATTTAGTTGTAGCTATTGAATAAAGACAGGTATTATTTAGTCAAAGCTCCTGAAACATAAATCTTCAAAGATTGATGCAAATTAGGTTTCAAGTATAACACACACACTAGAAATTATTTGAAAATTTTACTCTTAGATCCTCTGCACATCAAAAGGGCATATTCTTAATGTATCTGACTAAATACACTGAAAGGATTATTTAAAAGTAATTAAGATGAACCATCCTGAATAACCTCAGTATCATCTGCACAAAGCCCCATCCAAGGGTCTCATTTCTCACGTCCACATAGGTGTTCAGGCAGCTTAACCTAGGTCTTGGTTTCTTATAACACAGAGATGGGAAGAATTGTGGATAGATTTATGTAGCAAATACAAACCTAGGGTATTTGCTGTGAAGGAATCCTAGAAATAAATAAATTGATATATAGTCCCACCCTTAGGAAGCTCAGCCTTTCCATTTACAACAGCATTAAAAATAAAATGAGAGATACATTTAACAAAATTTTACAAGATTTGTACTTTGAAAATTTTGAAGTATCACCAAAAAATATTTAAAAGATCTACATATATGGAAGGCATCCCATGTTCATGGAATGGTAGACAATATTGTCAAAAATGTTAAGACTCCTCAAAGTGATCTACAAATTTAATGGAATCTCTATCAAAATTCCAGCTGGCTTCTTTCTAAAAATTGAAAAATTGTTCCCAATATTCATATGGAAATGCAAGGCTCCCAGGTCAGCCAAAACTATCTTAAAAAAGAAGAGCAAAGTTGGAGGACTCACTCAAAGGTTACTACAAATCTATAGTACTCAAGTCATTATGGTACTGGCATAAGTTTGGAAGCATAAATCAATGAGACTCAATAAAAAATCCAGGGGGAAAACTTACATTTACAGTCAGTTTTCCACAAATTTGCCAACAACACTCCATTGAAAGAATAGTCTATTCAACAAATGGTGCAGATACACCTGGGTATCTGCAGGCAAAAGAATGAATCTGGAATCTGGACCCCTGTATTTTATATAACAAATAAATATGAATTCAAAATGGATCACAGACAGAAACGTAAAAACTAAATGTATAAATTTTCTAAAAGAAGACATAGTATAAATCTTTGTGGTCGTAGTATAGGCTATGGCTTCCTGGATACAATACCAAGGGCACAAGTAATTAAAAAAAAAAGCAGATAAAATTGACTTCATCAAAATTAAAACCATTTGTTACAAAGGACATAAGAAAGTGAAATGAAAGAGGAAGGGGGTAGCTCAAGTGATAGAGTGCGTGCTTGGCAAAAATAAGAACAAAGAAAAAATCTAATTACCTCCCCTATAAAGAAATTGTTTTAATGTTTAAAAAAATTACAGTGAAACGACAGTCTGCAGAATAGGAGAAAAATTTTGCAAAGCATATATCTAATAATAGGCTAGTATCCGGGATATAAAACAAATGCTTACAACTGAGCAATACAAAGAAAATCGACCCAATTTTTAAATTTGCCAAGGATTTAAATAGATACACAATTGGCCAATAAGCATATGAAAAGATGCTCAGCATCAATAGCGAAATCTAAATCAAAATGAGATCTCAGTTTACACTCACTAGGATGGTTATAATCAAATCTTGGACAATAACAAGTGTCGGTCAGGAGGCAGAGAAATGGGAACCCTCAATACACAGCCGTTGGAAAGCGGCAATGGTGCAGCTTCTTTGGAAAAGCCTGGTGTTTCCTCAAAAGATTAGAGTCATATGGCTCAGCAATTCCACTCCTACATATAGAGTCATCCCTCAGTATCCTCGGGGGGTTGCTTTCAGGAACATCCCACCCTGGATACCATAATCCAAGGATGTTCGAGTCCCTTTACAATCAGCCATCTGGATCCATGAAGAGGAAACTACAGAAGTGGCGGGCCAACTGTACAGCCAACAGAATGAAAACATATTCTCGCAAAATCTTTCACATCAATATTCATAGCAGTATCATTCAGAGTAGCCAAAAGTTACTAACAATATCCATCCATCAATGAACGGATAAACAAAATTACCAAGAATAATCCGACAAACTTTTGGTCATTGAATCTTTGCCAAAGGAGGTGAGAACATACAATGGAGTAAAGGCAGCCTCTTCAGCAAATGGTGTAGGGAAAACTGAACAGCTGCATGTAAATCATTGAAGTTAGACTACTCCCTCACAGCATACACAAAAATGAATTCAAAATGTGTTAAAGACTTAAACATGTAGACAAGAGACTATAAAACGTTTAGAAGAAAACATACGCAAACATGTGACATATATCTCAGCAATGTTTTCCTAGAGCAGTCTACTCAAGCAATAGAAATACAAGCAAAAATATACAAGTGGGATCTAATTAAACATACAAGCTTTTGCACAGCTAAGGAAACAGTAAGCAAAACTAAAAGACAACCTATGGAATGGGAGAAAATAGTTGCAATAAATGAAACTGACAAGGGCTTAATTTCCAGAATATGTAAATAGCTTTTATACTTAATAAGAAAGAAAAACAAACAATTCAATTAAAAAATGGGCAGAAGTCCTAAAGAAACATTTCTCCAATAAGACATACATATGGCCAATAGGCACATGAAAAAATGTTCAATATCATTATCAGTGAAATGCAAAACAAAAGTGCAATCAAGTACCAACTCTCACCAGTCAGAATAGCCATCATTCCGAAGTTCACGCACAATAAATACTGGAGAGGCTGCGGAGAATTGGGAACCCTCCTACGCTGTGGTGGGAATGCAGTTTGGTGGAGCCATTGTGGAAAACTGTATAGAGGTTCCTCAAAAGACAAAAAATTGACCTCCCATATAACCCAGCAATCCCACTCCTGGGCATATATCCAGAAGGAACCGTAATTCAAAAAGACACCTTCACCCCAATGTTCACAGCAGCACTGTTTACAATAGCAAGACATGGAAACAACCTAAATGTCCAGTGACAGATGACTGGATAAAGAGGTTGCAGTATATTTGTCCAATAGACTACTATTCACCCATAAAATAATAATAAAATAATGCCATTTGCAGCAACAAGAATGGACCTAGAGAATGTCATTCTAAGTGAAGTAAGCCAGAAAGAGAAAGAAAATTACCATATGAGATCGCTCACATGTGGAATCTAAAACAAAACAAAACAAAACAAAAAAACCAAAGAAACAATAAGATAAACTTATCTACAGGACAGAAACAGACACAGAGACACAGGAACCAAACTATGGTTACCAGAGGGGAGAGGGTGTGGGAAGGAATAAATTGGGAGTTCAAGATATGTAGATACTGAGTATGTATAGAATAAACAGCAAGATTACACTGTATAGCACAGGAGAATATATTTAATATCTTGTAGTAACTTATGTTCAAAAAGAATATGAAAATGAATACACGAATATTCCTATTTAACTGAAGTGTTATGCTGTACAGAAGAAACTGACACAACATTATAAACTGGCTAGACTTCAATGAAAACATTTTTAAATAGACCAAAAACGAAAAAAAAGAAAAAGGATATTATCAAACACAAAGAATAAAGTACTGATTCAGGCTACAATATGGATGAACCTTGAAACTCTACTAAAATAAGCCAGACACAAAAGACCAAATAGTGCCCTTTAAGGTGAACAGTATCTAAGTGTTTATTGTACTACTCCTGTAAATTTTCCGTAGGTTTGGATTCTATCAATATCAAAATAAAATGTATTATTCATTAAAAACATAAAACACTTCCTCACAGGAGGGCTTTAATTGTTAAATGCAGAAATGCAAGTAAAGCTTTGGAACAACATTTTGCACGTCCACAGACAGTCAGTATTGTCACTGCCACTCAGAGGATGGTGCCAGCGCTGATGAGAGCTGCCTCCACTCGCTCCCCTGCAGACAGTAGTGAAGACTTGAGCTCTGACAGGCAGGGTTTGCGTGAACCTGAGTCAGACACATCCACGTCCCAGACTCTGCGTTACCCAAATTTCTTATACAAGCTGCAACATGAAATGTAAACACGCTAGAGGGATGTATCATACAACACAGGGAATACAGCCAATGTTTTTCAGTAACTGTAAATGGAGCATCTATTGTACAGCTGAAACTTATATCATATATTAAATCAGCTATATCATTATAAAAAATTAAAAACTATTTTAAAAATTTTATCACTGTAATAGCCAATTCGGTTTTTAAATAACTACTAAACAGCTTAGAATGTATAAAACCATTTAAGTGTGCTGTTTGTTTACATATTTATTTACTTAGAGCCTCCTGCTAAAAGAGAAATTAATCAAATATTTTCAACACAGCTTAACAACCATAACAACAAAAAGGCAAAACTGAGTGAAGAGAAAATGGAGATTCAATGCTTTAATGATACCAGGGGGAGATAAAGTCATAAAAATGGATTCCATGAAGTCAGGGCAAGTGTTATAGGCCGACTAGAAATTCAGCTGTAAGATTCTTGGCAGCTAAAGAAAAAAGAAAAAGATGATGGGGCTGGTGGTAGAGCATGTGCTTAGCGTGCACGGGGTCCTGGGTTTAAGCCCCTTGACTCCACTAACAGATAAATACACCTAATTACCTACCACCCCAAAAGAACCCCAAAGAAAAGAAAGAGAAATTCTTTTCCAAAAAACCTTGATATTAAATTTGGATTAAATACTTAAAGAAGAAAAATAGGAAAGATAAGTGACACAGTGAAGGAAAAGCCCAGCTGGGCTAACAAGCTAAGTCACATATCCAAGTGTGATAAGTGTCGGTTTACTGATCTAAGTTTTGCTGGGCTAACTCGTAAATCCAAGGTCAACAATTGTCAGTAATGTGATCTGTTCCAAATTGATAAGCTTCAGTGCACTGATTCCTTGCTTTTTCTTGTTTGAGCCTTATTGGCTAATAGCCCCATACTTGTAATTAAGCCTATAAAACCTCATGTGCAGGTCTTGGAGGTGCTCAGACCTTCAGAACAGAAGCCGCTCTGAGCCCGCTGGCGTTGTAAATCTCAGTACTCCAACCTTCCGAGTGCTGCTTGTGTCTTGGCTGGTCTGTTTTTTCCGCAACAACACAAGCGATAATGCCCGTGACATAAATGTGCGGTGGCTGCTGGCAGGTCCCCATGTCTCACGTGGGAAAATCTGAAACATCCTTCTCACCACTCAGAGTCATCATAAGCCAACCCCACACCTCCAGCTGTTAAATGCAGGAGAACAGGCAGGGCCCGGACTTTGCTCTCTCTGTGTCATCACAGTGAGACAGGATGGAAGGGGGCAGAGAACAGCCATTCAAGGAAGGCCACAGCAATTAACAACAAAATGGTGAAGGATTCAACCCCCAATAGGCCTTGAGGCTCAGGATGAAGAGATTTAACTTCTAGCAGAGCTTGAGCTTCATTAAACACCCATTGTAATAGTAACATTGGTGAATAACCCGGCCCCAGGCACCAGGGCAATTGCAAGGCTAGCCACAAAAGGTCACAGGGTGGGAAATGGCTAACTCCCTGGGAATCCCTGCCCCTTTCCCTAAGGCTGGTCCTTCTACTTATTAGCATATGAAGCCACCAAGCCCAAGAAAATGAGCAGCACAGCGCCACCTCGCGGGCACCCCTCTCTCTCCCTCTTTGGAGGAGGCCCACACTCAGTCTGTGGAGTGTGTACACACTTTTAATCTGAGCATCAAACCCCCACACGTCGTGACGTTTCTCTTGCATTTCAATGTATCTCTCTGTATAAATCTACCTTTACTCAACACTGGCTTGCTCTTGAATACTTAACTGCATGAAGCCAAGGAACAAAATCTGGTTGGGCACATCCCAGGGGCTCAATCAAAGCCTGGGACACAGCCCTTCTCATGCCCTACTTTTTTTTCTTGTATCAAAAGCACTGGGTTGTGAAGGGAGCTCTCAGGCCCCAGCTAAGGGACAGAAGCAGCCAACAGGGCTCCAATTGGCGGGCAGTCTCTCCCCCAGCAGGGGACTTGGGGGACGGACCAGTTCTCTGTGTTTGTTGTGATGACACCCCAGCCAGAGAGCGTTCTCCTAGGCCTGTCCTCACAGAACCCTTCTCTCCAAAATACAAGCATAACATGCCACAATCCTTTTGTTCAACCAGGAAATGTTCAACCCACTTTTTCCCTCCCCAGTAAAGTACCCAACTGTCCTCCCTCCCATCCCACCACTTCTTTCTTTGTGAGAATTCTGCACTCTCCACACACCATCCTGAACGCAGGTGCCTTGCTAGCTGGACCCGAGATGCTTCTTTCTCACACAGCCTGCGTCCTTTCACTTTCCCCTTGTTACCTTAAAAAAGCCTTTCCTGAGTCACCCACTCCTCTGATTCTGACTTTCACAAAGTACTGAGGTTGCAGTCACTTTGTAAATACCTCCCAGGTTTTGGCTGGGTTTCCTTTCCAAGATCTTCATTAAGGAGCTGCATCAAGAAGTTTAAAGAGGCTAGTCTTACATCTGAGTGGAGGAGCCTGCATAAAATTAAAATGGCTTTGAAGAGAGAGTTAACCAGGAACAGAGAGGTCGCAGGTCGTTGTCAACAGTGGCATGAGGCAAAATGTTCTTCAAACGCTCAGAGTGGTTTCTGAATGCGGAGTTGGTAGGGAGGAGATGCCAGGAAGTGAGTGGGGTGAGGGACACAGAGCACGCTCCCCCAGCTGTGGAAGAATTGGATTTTTTTCTAGCTTTCAAAACAATTTCTTACTACCTTTTTCTCTTATTGTCACATACCATTTCCTACGAATTAAGAATATCAATGTCAGTCATTTGGGCCGCTTCGGAGAAGCTACACGATGCCATTCACAGGGCTAGGACATGACAGCCACACCAGTCTAAGTGGAAAGGCCAGTGGAGTATTTCTAAGGAAATCACGGGCATGCAGCAAACTCCCCAGTTTCAATGACCTCATCTCAAAGGTGGGGCCAATAAAACTACCAAGCAAAGTGCGTGATGATTATGGCCGACATCTGTTTACTAGGTAATTGCCAGTGACAGCTGCAGCTGAAAGGGGATTGATTATGATTAACAAGGCCCTGTCTATCTGGCCACAAACGCCCTGCCTTCCTGCCTTGGTGCAGCAGCAGAGATTGTTAAGCTGAGATGAACGCCCCCAGAGCAGCCCAGACGGGAAAACCCCCAGCTCTGCACGGCGAGGCCTGTTCCTTTCCTTCTCATAGCTGATCACAGTTTGCTGTCATCTCTTTTTATGTTTATCCCTTTTTTAACGGCCTCTCCTCCAGAGTTTTTGCTCAAGCAGCGCAGGGCCAGGTGTGTCTTGCGGCCTGCCGGATATTCTGGGCTGGGAGACAGCTGAACCCACATCTGGCTCTGGTGCTGAACGGAGAGGGCAGAAGGCCCAGGGGCCCATGCTGAACCGAGGCCCCTGCACCCAAAATTATGGTGTGACTTTGGGCAAATAGCACAGTGTTTTTACCCTGAGATTCCTCATCAGTCCATGAAAATAACTGCCCATGGCACGTAGAGTTTCAAGGATTAAAGGAAATCACCAAATTCACAACCTAGCCAAGGGGCTGCCAGTGCGTCCTCAAAAGACAAATGCTGCCTTTCGGCTCTGACACACGCCAAGCGTGGCGGCCGCACACAGTGAACACTGCTAAGTGCCAGTGTGTTAAGTGCTTCATGTGTGCTATAATACTCTTTAGAATTTACAACAATCCCAGGAAGAAACGAATATTATCACGCCCATTTCACATATTCACCAACAGGTTAAGAGAGGTTACATTCTAGTCCAAGGCCCTATGTTGATGAAATGGCGATTTAAACCGGAATCTGGGCCCAGGCCTTGGCTCCATCTCTCTCCCATCCACCTGACCACTTGCCTATGAATTCCATCGGTCCAATACACAAGTTTGCAGCCGGCCAGCTCTTAAACGCAATGTGTGCCACCGTTTGTCAATGTTGGTTAATTACCATAAACTGTTCTCAGAAACCACTACAGAAAAGAAAGGTGGACTTAAGGAATTCTGCATTGCGTTCTCCTTTAATGTGCAGAAACCCTTCCCTACAGCACTAAATACTTTTGTATGCTTCCTCCATGTTTATGTATGCACACGGCTTACTAAAGTAGAAGGTACGTGCAGTAATTCCATCTCGGTTGCTTTCCAAGTTTGCAGGTTATCCATAATCAGCCTGTGAACGAAAATACCACAATGTGAATGAAAATGCTGCAACCATGTCAGTAAACAAAGAATGCTGAAACCAACTCATTAGCGGCTGCCACCACCCCCCGCGAGGACAGGCCTGCAGCCCAGCCTCTCAGCCACTCACAACGGTGCCCTCTGGGCAGACTCAGAATAAGAAAGGACAGGATACTTGCCCTAGATAGCTAGGTGCTCGTCTAAAGTATGAATTCAGTGAGTCCAAAATATTTGCTTCCTCCCATACATAGAAAAGCACTAAAGTCCTGAACTTGAGATACCTGGCTTTCTTCAGATAACAAGCAATCTTTTATTGTTCCAACAACCTGGTCTTTGTTGTAAAGCCCCTATATATACTAGCTCCTCTGCAACCCATTTGGAGTAGTCCCTCAGAGAGATCTGACAGGCTGTCATCCCGTCTCGAGTCCTCCCACCAAATAAAACATAACTCTTAACTTTTAGACTGCACATGTATTTCAGTCAAAAATTTTGGACACCATGAAGGGACCCACGGCAGACTTCTCTCCACCTGGACTCTCCGAGTAACTGGAGCCTTGGTACCAGCAGTGGCCCTTTGTGCCCATCAGACTCCTCGGGGAGTCCAGATGAATTTGGGTGAGTCTCTCCTGTTTCTCAGATCTCACATACTGGCTGATGATCCTGAGTTTCATCTGGCGGTGTATCCAGGTACATGGCCCTCCAGTTGAAAGAAACTGGGGTGAATTACCCACCCAGTGGAGACATACTGGGTGGGCCCTGGTTGTACAATAACGGGAAAAACCCACCTTGAGGAGACGTCCGAAGTGGGGTTGGTGGAAACATATGAGGAAAATACTCACCAAGTGGAGACATCCCGAGTGGGTCCAAGTTGAAAGACATTGGGTTCAGGACTGAGTGGTCAGGTAAGAGCCTGGTCTAATGTTTTCCTCAATTTGGTTACATCCATTGAATTTTTCAGGATAAAAGTAAAACTCTTATGAGGAACATTTCAACTCCAAAAATGAGGCCCTCCTCCTGGCTGGTAACAGTTTTCTCGGGTGACAGAGAACCTTGCAGGAGTGGTATATGCAAAGACTTCATGCCATTAGAGTTGTCCCTGTGGGAAATCTTACTAGCAAATTTATTCTGAGAACCCGACCTTACAATGGGGAATAGAACATTCAAAAAAAAAAAAAAAGAAGAACAGAAAAGTAATTAAAAGAAATGACAGATTGCCAGCCTCCAACTGTTACCCCAGCCAGGTTTATATACGTACAAAACTTACAACATTAATTGGGAATTAGAAAAAATAAAAACTCACTCTGAATGTACCTAACCAGGCCCGATAAAAATATTTTTCGCAATTCTGAACTTATGAAAACAAAATCCCCTTTAGGGGGAACTTGGATTTCTCTTCCTTTGTCCTTGAAATGTAAATGTTGTATCTTTCTCTGGGTGTTTTAAGTGTGTGTGTGTATGTGTATATATGTGTACTTTTTTTTTAAAGGAAACCTTGGACTCTGCCATACAAAACGTAGAAGTATTTTGTACATATGGTGGCCACGCAAATATATTGGATTCTAAGCAATTCTTTGTACCAATATTCAGATATTTTACCATCTTAAACTTTGTTGCATCAGCCTGGACCACAAAGGCTTTTAGATTTTGGAGAGTAAACCTTTGAAATTTATTTAGGCAACACCCCACTCTTATGTGGAAGGGCCTCTTCAATTGATTTTAAAACAATCACTACATATATATATTCTATATACATAGAAAAATATATATATATATAAAAATATTTATATATATATATATATAAATTGATGGCCATATGATGGATCCTTTAATTTGGAAAAACTTTTAAATTTGTGAAAGTTGAAATGAGATCTCATTATAAACAGCTGTTTTATTGGTACCTATTAAAATCAAGTTTAAAGGTAGAAAATTATATCTAATGGTTAACCTAAGAACTTAGTTAAAAAATTAAACCTGGTTTGAAAAGCTACATTTATGTTTTTCCTTTCCGATAAATGGTTCTAGAGATGCTAATAAAAACTTAGAATAATTAATGTTAATTAGTTTGAATAACTGGAAAAAGGATCGTAAAAATTTTGAAAAACAAAAAAAGAACAGGGCTTATCACAAATGGATAAATATTTTTATATGGTTACTTTGAATGAGGTAAATAAATTGGATATTTTTGGATTTAGATACAAAGTTTTGATACTACACTATTTAAAGTTAAAAAAAAAAGGGACAAAGAGATCACCTACAGCCCCCCAACATTAAAGTTCAAACAAGTCCGTTTTATTTACCACAGTTTAAAATATATGTATATATAGACTGAAATACTTGAACGATGATTGGGACAACAGACCAATTAACCAAATTAAAAATTGAGAAGGGCCTAAGCTCTTTGGCTGAAACTTGGGCATCCTAGAGACTGTTCTATAAAATTAGATACAATGCACAAAAAAAAAAAGGCTTCTGGCACTCCTTCTAGAAATAAGAATTATTGATTAAACCTAATAAATATAAAAATTAAAGGTATAAGATTTAATAAAATTGAGATAAATTTTGTAAAATTGGTATATTTAAACGGTCTTTATATAAACCTTTTGCTTAATTATGTTGTGGGATAGATATATTTCAATGAAAATACGCCTCCCCTTCTTGGTATTATAAGGCTGGGCACATACCTGTCCCTCAGAAAATATTAATTGAACAAAGTAAAGGAAACCAGTAGAGTTACATGAGCCATTCAATATAACGTAAAACTGAAATCTAATATTCAGTGGCTAATAAAAAATATAATAAATGTTTTACCCTGGGTTTAACTTATAACTCAAGGAAAAGAGACCTTACTAAATGCCTTATGCAAGCTTTGGAAGACATGATAAAGTAAACCTTAAAGTTTTAAAACATGGAATTCTTCGTTTACTGCTCTTCTCACTGATACTAAAATGCCAATTAAGGAGATAAAACTGGGTATGGGTGACAGCAGTTCTCTGGGGTCCTGGACGCGTGTGTCTTTGTCTTGCAGATCAGAAATATAAATACAACAAACAGTGACCTAGGATTGAGCCTAATTAGCTCAACAAAATAAAACTTAAGGCCAAGAAACTTTTGGCAGTTGAGAACTCAGAACTCTCACGGGTCCTTCAGACTTTGTGAAGCAATCTTAACTGTCTATTTCTTAAATAGTAAGCCTTAGTGATTTGAGCCAGCAAATTCAGCTTACTCCAACTATTATTACACCTATCTTATAAGTAAGTTTAATACTTAAGCTATGAGATCTCTTGCTTTTGTCTGTTTATAAGCCTGTGTACACATTATCGATGTGAGATATTTCTACTGCTAAAAAAGAAAAATCAAAGTCAAAGAGCTCTGCTTAATTGATGTAAAAAATAAGAGCTTAAAATTAAGTATTTTTAAAATAAAAACTGAACAAATTCACTTTCAGCATCACGTGAAATGGAAAATATTCAATATTAAGGTAATATTTAATATTGTTTAGTTTAAGTATGTTCTAATTAATATAGACATCTTTAAAGTCATCAATATTAAGTATAATAACTTTACTGTACCTAGGTTAAATGAAAGTGAAATAAGATCCTGTTATATCTGTTGCAGATTTGTCAAAAAAAAAATAACAGTAATGGGGTGTGGTAAAATTTTAAGGAAATTAAATGCAAATGAGATGAGAGTTTTGGGTAAATTTTTAAAATATATCATTAAAATGTATGCTTAAGATAATCTGTAAATGTTTGGTATCTTTAAATTCTAGATTTGTGCTAAATTAAGTTAAATGATAGGATTTTATTAAATAGCTATGCCATTTTCAGATAAAATAAGATTGAAAGATGAATTACTTAACATTTAACTTCCTCTTACAGTGAAACTAAAGGTGTTTAGAAATATTAATAAATGGTTGGTGCCACCCTGAAATAGTCTCTATTAGTAAGGGAATGATCTCAGTTTCCTACCAAAGTAATATAAATGTGTAAAGGAAGACATAACAATGGAATTATATTTTGTTAATGAAACATAGTGAATTTCTCCTGAAGCTGGTTATTTCTGAATGGAAGAGAAAATAAGGGACACACTAATATGAGTATAGAAATCTGTGGAAGGCTTGTGGAAGAGGAAACCTGAGGAAAGAGTTTTGTACGTGGTTAGAATTGGCTAAGTTTAGAATCAAATTGGGCAAAGTAAATGAATCTTAGAAGTAAGCTGGTACAAGAATACATTTGGTTTTCTCTCTGTTAAGAGGAAAAGTTTTTCTTAAAATGTTAATCCACCTTCAGTAACAGATTGTAAAACTTCTTATACCACTTAGCTGATATGTTCTGCCTTTACCTTTGACGTATTTTCTTGTTAATGAATAAGTACTACTTTACAATGATCTATATGTTTATCTGACCAAGTGTTCTGAAATCTTTAAAAAGATCCCCAAGTATCAATTTCTAATTAAAGTTCTTTTAATCTCCAGTTAAGTTTGGGATGCTACAGAGGGCCCCTGAAACATCTCAAGGAGAGATTTTGAAATAGTAAGTTTCATTTGCCATGTTAAATATCATGGTATTGTCAAATGAATCATAAATCTTCTAAGGTTATATTGAATGAGAAAATATTATTAATATAAATACTGTAGAAATTATATGGACTCCCTAAAATTCTGGTATATCTGAAATGTTAAAAGTGATAATTCTGGGTATAGTGACCAGGTTTCTTTATAGATTATTGTGTAACGGTGTTTAACCATGCTTTTAAATCTTTTGTCATATATAGACAGCTAATTGTTTTCTTCTCATGATTTTGAAAATGCTTGCTCTTCATGGAGATTTACTGATTTCTAATAAATTTCAAACTATACCACTGAACTAAACAGGGTAAGACATTTTTAATATGCAGTGAAAACTATGATTAAAAGGATTAGTTTTGTGGGACTGAGTAAACTGATGAATATGGTTACAGATTTTGATTTTGTTTGAAATACTACTGGTTTTAACCTGTTTCCCATTCATAAAGAAACTCTTCCTCTTAGGCTAGTTATGAATCACAGAAATTTGATAAATTATACCTATGTAAGCAGACTTGAAACAGTTATCTTTTCTCTCTATATGATCGCTCAAGAGACTAAAAACTCTTAGGTCCCCAGTGGCTCTATGAAACAAATGAGGAAGATCATCTCCTAATAGATATAGGAATCTCAAGTTATTTTAAGGATTAGAAAGAGAAAAGAATTTACCTAAATATGTAAGGCAGAAATCCATGACAAGCATTTGACGTGGCTTTCCTGGCCTTAGCAAATCTTATTAACATTCTACCCTGAGACACCGTATTAAAACTTCCAACACAGCCAATTTTAAAAACCCTATATGATCAAATAATCAGACTTTACATGTAAAGAAATTAATCTTGATTTAGCTGTATTTGAGAAAAATGAGTGTAACTTTAGAGAGAGAAAAGACTTTATTTTAGTGAATATTAAATTCTAGTTCTGTTAATCGAGGTCTATATTTACTAAGACACTTCCCAAATCATTCCTTGCTGTTATGTCACATTGCTGTACAGTTTAATTGAATTATGAAAAGGATACACTAGGTTTGTTTCTGAAGCTCAGTAATCTATCCTTGGGTTAAGTTCCAATGCCCCATGACCTGCAGCCAGGGGATTATACACAGTGGAACAGGCATGACTTAAAGAACTGTCTCCAACCTGAACGGAAGGACACTTTTTCAGGTACTCTTAACTAGACCATAAACACCAAAGCTGAAGGAAACGGACTTTCGGATTCATTTCCTATCAGAAACAGCCCCTGCAGTGCACTGGCCTATAGAGCACTGCTCACCTTAAAACAATGCCCAAATGGAGAAAAAGCTACCAGGCCAGGATGAGTAAGAGACGAGATCTGAGGTAGAAAGCTGACCCAAGACACCAGACCAAGTTTGTATAACAATTACTTTGACAATTTCTCCTAAGTTTGATTATGAACTACTCCAATTGTTAAGTTTATGGTAAATTACCTATGTATAGTACTTCTGTGTTACCTTGGTGGGTTTCCTTACTCCAGCGCTCCAACTAGATAGCCCTCAGAAACGTTATTTTAAAAGAAATTATAGTTATGTTTAGGCAACTGTTGATCTTACAAGGTGAGAGACCTCATCTGGCCAATTAATACCTGCTCTGACCCTGACCATAAATATGAAGTTTCTTATAAGAGCACTCAAACTCAATCAGAAATACAAGCAAAATTTTAACCCAAAAATATAGCTTCTAGACTATTAAATTCTTACTCGTGACTTCATTAACGTTACTAGCTGTATTACTTATATCCTGTCTATTTTATAAAATTGTTGTCTCTTACATTTCCCAATGTGTAACTAGGCCTACAAGATTGATGATGGCTAAACATCTTGAAGAAATAGATAAAATTTATAACCCTGTATAAAATAACAGTAATAGTGTGATTCTAGGTATGGGAATTAACAACGAAGGGTAAACATTTCCTGGATCAGAAGAGACTAGTAAGACAGGCGATCCAGAGAACTTTTAGTATCAACAGGGCCTGATAAAAAACCTAACACCTTGAATGGCAGCTCAGAAAATTCTTCACCTGTAGTAGGAATGAGCCATCCTAGACCCGTGGGACAAAATTCGTCATGAAATGTCTCTCAAAATATTGGTCGAATTTAGGAAAAAGGGGAGCACTGTGAATGAAAATACTACAATGTGAATGAAAGTACTACAACAATGTCAGTAAACAAAGAATGCTGAAACCAAGTCATCAGCGGATGCTGTCAACCCGCAGCGAGGACACGCCTGCAGCCCAGCCTCTCAACAACTCACAGTGGTGCCCTCTGAGTGGACTCAGAATAAGGAAGGACAGGATAATGTCCCTAGACAGCTAGGTGTTTGCCAAAGAAATGAATTCAATGACCCATATGTTTGCTTCATCCCATACATAGAAAAGCACTAAATACTTGAACTTGAGATATCTGGCTTTCTTTAGATAAAAAGCAATCTTTTCTTGTTCGAAGTACCTGGTCTTTGTTGTAAAGCTACTATTTATCCTAGCTCCTCCCATACCTCTTGGGGCATTCCCCCAGAGTGATCTGAGGGGCTGCCTTCCAGGCTCGAGACCCCCGCCAAATAAAACATAACTATTAAATTTTAGTCTGAAACATTATTTCAATGAACTGCCAGAATAGACACAACTCAGCAATTCTGTAATTGAACGCACTGAATCAAGAACCAAACGCGTGTTCTAGCCCAGAAAAACTACGGTTTCCTCTTTCTTCCTGTCATTGTACAATCTCACCAGAAGCCATTAATTTGCTGTCTGCTCAGTTGGCAACGAAACTCAGAGAAGAGTCAACTCAACAGAGCGCCCTGCTGGGAAGAACCCCCCGCAGCAGCACCGCGGGCTGCCTGCCCTCCCGCATGCTCTGCTGGCCCCTAGTGTCCTCCGTGGAGACCAGGCCAACAGAATTGCTCCAACAGCTGCAAAGTCCCACACATTAAATAAAAACATTTTATTTTATACTATATGTTACGTATATACTCATTTCGGAAAACAGCTTTGCCAGAAGCCCAAATCTTCAACACTAATCTGCAAAGTCAAATCCGGTCCCCAAGGGAAAACAAGTCTTAAGACGATGCTAAGGCCTCCAATGTCCTCTCCACGACCGTCAACAAAACTGACTGCAGGTCTGCAGCTGCAGGCGGTTACATGTCCATTTTTAAAGCAACCCCCTGCCCTCAGGTGCTATAATGTCCCTCTACGCCCTCCCATCTCAGGGTAAGAGCAGCCGCAGCAGAACCTTGCAGGGCAGCACTGACGGGAATAGACAAAAGGATCATAGCTAAACTAAGGCTTCTGATGACATGAGCTTGTCACTCTATCACTTTACAGATGAACATATATATAGAGAGATGTGGAGTGATGGTGATATTGCTCAAAGTCACACAGCTAATAAGTGGCAAAGTCTATAACTCTGCTCCTCCCTCTGGCGTGATGCCCCAGCTGGGAGGCCCACAGATTTCTCTCCTGCCTGCCTGACCAGTCCTTCCCTGTCACTCATAACCCACCACAGTGTCTGATCTTAGCCTGACTTTTCGGCACCTTTTCCCTCCAGTCTGGCAGGAAGAAGGCTGCTCGGGCCACTGTATGACTTCCGGCTTCCCAAAACCTCTGTGCTCAGGCTGGTCTTGCCTGTGCATCCGGTCCCCTGCTCAGAGGCTCTTCCTCCCCTGCAGGAGGACGTTTCCACTCTCCGCAGGGACACCCCCTCAGGAGAGCCCTCTTCTCGCCCTCAGCATGGCAGGTGTCCGAGGCCACATCCCGAGCTGCCCCATTAGGATTGCGGGTGCCCAGGTCTGCTAGTCAGACCAGCAGCCTCAGACCCAGGGATTATGCCCGGGCCACCGTGCAAACCTACTGCCCGCCTCACAGCCCCCAGCCAGCAGGTCACCTAGAAGTCACAGCAAGTGCCCCACCCAATCCAGAAGCCTCTTCATTTGCCAGCACCGCTGATGACTGGTCTCCAAGCTTTGGTCAGTTTTGCAAAAAACAGCACCTTCTACTGTGAACCGGGGGTTTTCGCTTCTGCTCCCCATCCTTACTGGAAACATCGAGGGAAACCAAAAGTCCTTTTCTCAACACTTTTCTAATGACATCCTTCCACCCACAATATTCACATGCTCAAGAGCTTTGCGTCCACGTGATTTTGTTTCCCTAACGGTAAGTGGCTCAAAGCACTGCAGGATTTTTTCTTTTTGAGGGTATTTGTACTCAGTTTATCGGCTTTAATCTGTTTTTGTCTCTCTCTTAAGTATCCCTAGCAGTTACCTATTCTTACTCCCTTCAGCAGCCTCCCTCCCAACATCTAGTGTAGGAAATCAGCTGTGATGAGGGGGCCGGGGGCAGTCACAGAAGATGCAACTAAGGCACAGAGAGGCTACATAATTTGCCCAAGAAGATCAGCTTCAATCCCCAACAGTGTGTGTCACTTCCCTCTGTTTAACCCTTATGATAAGCAAGCTAACTTTTTGTAGATTATGGTTATAAACAGATGAGGTATCAAAATAAATATAAGGACACACATCAACTCTAAGATGTTCATTAACTCCACTATTTTGTTTCTATTTATTTTATTTCTATTAAAAATAATTAAGAACCTCTGCAGTCAATATAGCAAAATGTTACTGGGTTTTAATCCAAAATATAGAAATGTTAAGTGTGTCATTACTCATCCTTATTTGTATGTTCACAAGACAAAATGATTTGAAGGTCTCTCTCCCCTGCCCCTACTCACAACTGGCTCTCACCAGAGCTCCCAGAGCACACATCTAACAACCTTTCACTTCACCCACAGCTGAACTCATCAGTTTTCCCCCAGAAATCCCTCTGCAGTTTTCCCTCCTCAGAGCACAGCAGGACCATCATTTACCTCATTAATCCACCCAGAAACCTGGGTCTTACTCAATCCTACCTTCAGAGACAGCATTCATTGTTTCCTTTTTACCATCTAAACATGCCTTCAATCTGTTCGCTTTTACCCACTGACCATCCCACCGCTGAAGTGGAAGCCACCAACACTGCCCACCTGGACTCACGAGTCTCCCAAGTGGCCCCACAGCCGCTCTCCCCTACTTGAGACAAATGGGGTTGTGTCACTCCCGCGCTTTTTGGAGTCTTTCCAAACCCACTCTTCTTAGAAGAAACTCCAATTTCTTTACCTGGTGAAGGTCTTTGCTATGAAACTGTCAGCTCAGGGAGGGCAGGACACGCCCTCTTCCCTCGGCCCCACCCTCTGGCAGAGCATCAGCTTGGGAGGACCTGCTGAGCTACACCTGCCTGTATTCTAAACCTGGTCTTGAGTTCTTAGCAAACTGCTTCACTTATCCATACAAATCCAAGGTAGATTAGAAAGATTTTAGATGTTGAGCTAGACTATTGATTTGAGGATTTTGCACTAGCAACCTGCAAGGACATGTTCTAATGATTCTGTCTTCTTAAAACCACACCCAGATTTAGGTAGTATTTGTGGAATATCTTCCAAGTAAAGGGACTGTACTTTTACAAACTTTATGTTTTATAGCATGAACATCCCGGACAGGGTCACAAATGGAACAGCCTCACAAGTGACGGAAGACAGGTGAGAGGCATATAGCAACAGGTCACAAACATGGTAAGAAAAAAGTTGTTTCTCCAACCCCCGAAAAAATTCCTCTAAGAACCGAAAACTCTGAATTTTGAAAGTAAAATTCTATCATATAAAGACATGACATAAATAACCTCTTCATCAGGGTTTCAAGATCTGACTGAAGAAATTTTAGCATGCCATACTGAATCCTAGCACAGAAAAATCAGATGGACTAGTGGTGAGTATTTTCCAGGGAAACGGCAGTAATTCCTCTACTTGTAAGGGGACACACACTCACTTGACGAAGGTGATTGTAAACCACATTCTGGAGAAATTCAAAAGATTCTGTCACTGCTTCAAGATGGTGATGACATGGTAGGACGGCTTGGATGCATGCTTCTGACTCACCGGCATTCTTGCACTGCAGGGGGAAAAGGAGGCCCCCATTCAACAGCAGAGATGTTCCTGTCATGTCTCCCAGGCCGTGCCTCGGGGACTCAGTGCACTGTAGCAGCCTGGCACCAGGCTAGGACCCGCAGCCTGGCCCACCCAAGCAGGATGGGCACTGTGTTTGAGAAATCCCATCTCCGATGGGAGCAACAGGGGCTGGTGTGGTTGTGTGAACATATAAATGCTCATTGAAATACACCTGCATACATTCAAGTGATACAATTAACAGTAGCAGGCTATTAAACAAAATTTCAATTGTCAGTGTTAATTTTACCATTCCTTTCCTCTTGTCCCCTGCACTCTGAGACAGGCTTAGGCTCTCTCACACCTGCAGCTGTGATGCAATATTTGTGAAGTTATTTTAGTTTGCTGCGTCTTCACTCCCCGTGTCGCTGTGACTGTCGTCTCTTAACACAGTCAGATGTCTTCCTAGATCTCTCCATGAGTTCCTTGTTCCTGCTTCTCAGATGCTGAGATAAAGAACCGGTGAAGGCACATGACTAGAAAAGGCACTGTGGACTTGACCAAAGTCCTCAGTGACCCCTAGATGAGTGCCTCTCACACCTTACCTTCGATTCTCAAGGTTCTGCCCAGGGTGACATCCAGACCGGGAGAGAGTCTTGGGCCCAATTAATGGCTGTGTGGTTTGGGTGCGGGGACAGGTGCAGGAGCTGGTTCCGGAGCCGGGCCCCTCCCCACCTCTGCTCCTCTCTCTCCCGAGGCCCCGCTCCCAGGCCCCCAGGCTCCCTGATATTCTGTCCTTCTCATCTACTCTACTCCCAGCCCTTTTCCCCTTCCTTTTTTCCCTGATTATCCCCAGCTGGAGTGATTTTTCCATCACAGTATCTGAAAAAATTTCCTGCAGCTGAAAAAGAGGTCTGCAGAGGGCAATGCCCATATGCTGGTACCTGAAGAGAGCCCCTGGCTAGGGGGACCCTCACCAACACTCACAGGGCATCAGACATGTTGCAGGGTCAGCCACCCCCAAGAAGAGTTTGCTGTGACCCCCAAGGCACGCACAGCATCCCTGCTCACAAAACTGTAGTTGGCCCACATATCCGTAATTAAGAAGCAAAAACAAAAAAATTGCTCATGTTTCTTACTAAAATTATTTATGAGGTGGAAAAAGAAGTTGTAATACAAAAGAACAAATTTGACTCCATGTTAGATATGTTCGTTTGGCTTTAGACCTGTACCCTGTTTTCTAGGCTCAGACTTGCTATCTCTGAACCTTTTGTAAAAGATAGTTGCCTTTAGCCTGAAATATCCAGGGGAGCCTATTCTCCGGGCTCTGATCTTTAAGGATGTTAGCTCTTCTACACTTACGTAGAGATGGAAAGTTGCAAAATAGAGAATAACCTATTTTTTTTTTTAGAGGTTTTAGGGGGACACCATGATATGACCCACATGGACAGCTGCAAGATCAAAGGATTTCAAGGACAAACAATTGGTACAGCAAGAAGTTTGCAACAACCGACCACAACCCCGCCGCTTTTTACTATAAAATGAGACTGAATTCTGACTTGGGGAAGAGAGTTCTCCTGGATATCAGTATGCCATTTTCTGGGTCAGCCAGCTTTTCAAATAAAGTCACTATTCCTAACTCCAACATCTTAACTCCCGATTTATTGGCCTGTCATGCAGCAAGCAGAACGAGTTTGGACTTGGTAACAAAATGACTGCATTGGAGGTAGTATGTCTCCATTGTTTCCTCATTTCCAGTATGTCACACCCTATCAATTTTACATGCTGTTTAACAACACGACCAAAAAATCTATTATACGGAATTGATTCCACGGAAATAAAATTATTTCTACTCCTTCAAAACTAATTTTTTCTATTTTATTTTGTTGCTTATTGAAAAGAAAATAAAAGACAAATCATTTTATTTCACATATTTTTATAGCTACATATTTAAATACTAATAAGGTTTAAATTACAATAAAAATTGTTCATATATTAGTATAAAGATATATACACAATCAATGCAGACTAGGAAATGAGTGGATATTTTCTAAAAATCCACTGCACATCCAGTCTTTTACAAGCATATTCTGGAATATAAGCTCTATTATCCAGGGGTCCCCCACCCCCATTCTCACTGCCGAGTCCCTTAGTAATCAACTACCAAATCACCAGCATAGAACCACACGATCACTATTTCAGGTATAAATGAGGGAATTAGCTCATTCAATTCTAAACGAGAAACCTTAAAATACATACAGAACTTATTTACAGATAAAGAAAATTGGACACAAAAAAGAACAGTTTCTCCCCCACGTCACAAAGATAATAACTGGTAAAGGCAAGATTTGAGCTCATCTGCCTGATTCTAAAAACTACGGTGGAAAACCCTTCGACTGGAGAGGTCCAGCAGCACAGCCTATCACCCTATCTTTGTTCAGATCTAGCTTTAGACAGCCTAAGACAGCACCTCATTCCTATGGAACTCGAGGGTAAATGATAACAATAAGGATTTTATATTCAGTAGTTTCTTAGTTCTCATTTATTTAAAGTGTCAGCAGGTCAGCAGAAAACTCTGGGAAATATGAGTGGGTCCAGAGCTTTTTGTTGATAAGAAACTCATTCTATCAGGACAGAGTGACCTTCCCATGAGAGGTCTCATGGACATAAACTAAAGGCAGCTGAGCAATAAAAAGTAGCATGACCCTGGAACTCAAGCAAGAAGGAACCCTGCCATCCCCTGCCCAGTTGCCTCTTCAACTATGTGGACACAATGGCAGAAGACCCAAATTCTTGTCAAAGTTACACCATCGTGGATACTCACCCATAAATAGTTATGACTCCATGCTCTCTTAAATCCTTTCCAACTCAAATATGATGACACCAATATCTCACCAGAATCTCTATGTGTCCACTTTCTCTCTTCTATTAGGAGACTATATCTATGGCGACAAAGCAGAAATCCAATTAAAAACAACATGCACGGAGCCTGGTGAATGTCTGCGTAAGAGACTTTGTCCTCACGCTCAGTGAATGAAAACTCAGAAAAAGTAGTCCTTCTCCCTCTGCAAGTGGAATGTAGCCTGATTGTGTGTGTGTGTTTGTGTGTGTGTGTGTGTGTGTGTGTAAATCAAATACAATCAAGTCTGGGATGTGTACAGGTTTTTTTAATGTCACTGTCATTTCATGGGGATGAGCCAACATTTAAAGTAATTTGAATCTAGTGTTCTGAGAGTCTCATTCTCTTTTGGTGAAGGAGGGGAACGGGGAAAGGAAAAAAGGAAAGAGGTAAATGAAGCAAAGGAGTAAGAATATTCCTAGGGAAAGGCAAGACGTTAATTTTGTTCCTACTTGCATCACACAAAAATTAGGGGCTGGCTTCCTCCATGTCTTGTCAAGCACTAACTTGCAGAAGAAGAGGCGACAGCCCATTTCTCACTGAGATTGTGACTGTACGTGGCATCTTATAGACACAAATTATTTACCCTGATCAAACACTTTAGCAGCAGGCGGTAATTCTCCTATTTTGAGAGACAAGAAAACAGGAATTGAAAGAGGGTATATAACTTGACAAAAGTCAGAGGACCAGTAAACTAAAGAGGATGAATTCATACTCAGATCTGAATGCAGAGTCTGAACTTCCCACTCCCAGGGCTCGAAAATCCTTAACACACAGGCTCCCCAGCTCCCCTGCATTGTTCCCGGCACCAAGCATTTCCCATGGCGATGGTCTCCAGTTCTCAGACACAGTACATTTTGCAGCCAATAACTTCCATTCGACCTTGATCATCTACCAGCCTCGCCCACCAGGGTTCAACAAACATGCAGGAAAGCTGGCTTTCAAGTGCATACAAAACCACCCCTGGTCTGACCTGGGATCTTCCGTGGCTTTTCCAGCGAAAAGGCAGCCATAAAACTGCTCACAGTTTGTACATGAGCCCCACTACCTCTCTCCATCTGTCTCCCCACCTATAATACTTAGCTATGACCATTTTGAGAATCTTGGAAACAAATTTTTAAAAACAGAAAAGAAAGGATTCTGTAACAATTACTTAATATTTGCAATTTTAAAGTACAAGTTACAAAGTGAGTATTTACAAACCGATTCTGCCTTCCTATGTGTCAGTTTTAACAGTTACAAAATATAATAGCAAAAAATTCTCACTTACAAAATTAACAAAAACATCAACAATAATCTGGAATACACGCAAAAACAATGCCCATGTTGTACATGGATAAAGTACAGGACTGTACTGCGGGGTAAAGAAAGATGTGTGAATTTAGAGACATCAACATATTTTATGGAGGAAAGCAGTTTTGTAAAGATGTACGTTCTCCTAAAGATAATTCAAAACTTACTAAAATATCCTATGATAACCCTTATCCTTTTTTTTTTAACTTGAAAAAAGTATTTTAGAATTCTTCAGGAATAATAAAGTCATAATACTAGCCAAGAAAATGGGGGATGGAAGAAAGAATCAAAAAATATCACACTGTCAGATATTAAATAATTTTTACAATATGTGAGATATAAAACTGGAGTAAGAAAGTAAGATTGACAGAAATAAACCATGAGCTCAAAAAGAGACTGTAGTATGCATAAGTATTTTTTACAGGTGGGATTTCAAATCAAAGAGCAAAGTATGAATTCAATAATTGTCCCGGGACAATCAGAGAATCACCTGGAAAAAGCAAATTCTATTCCAGTCATAATGACCACTAGAAAAATTACAGATATTGATGTAAATATTAGAAAGTATTTCTTAAGAATAATATCAAGGATAAAACCAAAAAGAAGACATTTACTAGCTTAAGATTATTTTGGGCCACAACAGAAATAAATCTACTGAACAAAATGAAAGGCAAGAAATGACAAGAAAAAGCTCTGTGATACATGTTGATGAAGACAAGTGGTTAATGTTGATAACATACAAAGAGCTGTCACAAAGCAACCAGAAGCTCCCTCACTTAAATGTTTGCAAAGGACAAAAGGGATCATTCACTTTTTAAAAGTCAGAAGGCTAATGAGTGGAAAATGCTCAATACTTCACTGGTCATCAAATGCAAACTAAATCAATGAAAAAGCACTTTGCCTCACCATATTGCCAAACATTTTTCAAACATATTCTAGCTAGTGTCCATCTGTGGGAGAAAAAACTGTGTGAGATCTTTTTGGAGGATGACATGTCAATGGATATGTAAACTCTGAAAAACGTGTGTACACACAGACTCAACTCCACTTTTAGGAAACGTTTCGTTTAGAAAAAAATCAGTTCAAAAGATGTACTCATCAGAGCATTTACACAGCACTGTATACAATGGTGGGAAGAAAAGCTGAAGTGAAATCATATCCAGCAATAGAGAATTGGTTACATAAGTTATTTTACATCTTTTCATTCCCCACTGGAGAAGGAATTTCTAGAGTCACTTGAAAGGAGCCTGTGATGTATGTAATTGTCACATCCAGGGACTAAATTTTCAGAATCCTTAACTAAACGAATACTCATACAAGATCACAGGAATGTTTGTACGAGAAGGATGCCAGTCAAACACCCTTTCTGACAGTGGAAAATGGAGAAAACTTACGTGTTCACCATCAAGACAATGATGTGGCAAATGAAGGCGAGCTGTGGGCAGTAAGGGGCCGGCGTTTCGGCGTGGCCCAAGGCCTTGTCCACAGCACTCTCCCACCAAAGTTGTCCTTGCAGAAGAGACCAAACCTGTACATCAGGAGACCCCTCTATCTGAAAGGACCAGGTGAGTCTGGAGTGGGAGGACGTTTATGATATACACCTGAGTGAATAAACCGAGCTTCAGAAAACATATAGTATGGATTTATTTTTCAATAAAGTATATACACACACACATATACATAGATTTCTCATATACGTGTCTGTATGTATGTGTATACATATATGACAAAGGCATAAAGGTCATGAAATATATACTCCACATTGTCAGCAGCTTTTACTCTCAGGAAAAAAGGGGAAGGGAAGTAGGGGACTTTCGGTACCACCACAGTTCTCTTTTCAGTATATCAGTTCAGTATACTTGGAATTTAAAAGCTTATTTAAGTCCGAAGTAAAATGGACGATGCCTCCACTAGACAGAATGCTATACTGGTCATTAAAAATCATGCCAGGGGAGATAGAATATTGTAGAAAAACGTGTAATAAGCCGAATGGAAAATGGAGGTCTCCACGTAGTAATCAGGCATAAAATGCTCGCTGGTTTTTATGACAGAGGTATTACACATTCATGAAAAGAACAGAAAATACATGTTAAACTGTTAATTATTATCTCTGAGTAGTGGGACCAGGATAGACACTTTTGCCCCTTTGTTCAGACTTTTATATTAAATACACATTATTTTTCATCTGAAAAAAGCATTTTTAGATGTCTAGTAAAACACATTGCACGAGTACTTACGGAAACAAATAACTAGGAGACACCACAGCAGCGTCACACAATGTAGAACGGGCGATCCTGAATAACACCACACAGTTACATAAGGACCCACAAAGTGAGAGCACCTGCTGTAACAGGGCGTGGCCCCCTTCTATTTGTCAGTTGTGTCTTCAGGGCTGAGGCAGTTCTGAGCACGGCCAGTGTCAGTGCTGGTGTCTGGATGGATGCCACTGGAGGTGAGGGCACCTGCAAGCCGAGAGGAAGAACAGAAATCATCCTCTGCTTTTCCTGTCTTGTTTCTTTGTTACTTTAAAAGAGAGGCTTAAATAAGATAAAGAATCTTCCCTACTGAAATTTCAGTAATGAAACCGTTTTTAAAGTGTTCACAACTTATATTCTGTCTATAACTGTCTTTTCAACAAAGCATCATATTTATTAAATGTTAATTAACTCAGTTAATTAACTATCTGTTGAAACCCATTAAAGAACATGAAATGCACTATGTAAAACCACCGCGCCTGCAGTGACTAGCTCAGCTGTCTTGACGGCAGTGCAGGCATCACCCATCATCCCGTGGCCCTGAGCTCCTGATGCTGGTAAGAGAGCACGCTGCCTCCTCAGATGGAGAGAAACGGTGAAAGCATTTTCTGAAATCTACAGCACTGACAAAACATAACTGACAAATCCCAGGCTCCTTGGAGGCTGTCATTTTCTGCTTCTGGCCAACACCCGTCAATGAGCAGAACCACCCCATTCCTGAGCCATGGGACTCACGTGGGAAGCAGTTTTGGAGAAATTTCCAGGTATAGAATGTAACCAACTATACATAGAACTCTCACAAAAGAAAAGATGCAATACTCTGGTATTGGAACACACTCAAAATATTCTCCTAAGCCTTAGTAGATGGAAAGGCTGGGCTTCTCCTCAGCCACTTATTAATTTCACAGCCAGTGAGCATCTCCCACAAACCCTGTTTCCCTGTGTCTGCTAGAAGCCTGAGGCACACTGCTGCTGTCGATCTTATAAGTCACAGGGCAGAGGCGTGTGTCTCATGCCTGCAACCCTCACACAGGCTCGCCTCCTAGCCTCATTGTCTGAACTTGGCCCCATTTTCTCACCTGTTTATTTTGGTATCTGTTTTTCTGTAAAAAGCCTGAAATGCGTTTTGGAACAAGTCAGAAGAATCAGTGGGTAGGTAAATGGACTGAAGGAAAGGTCAACAGAAAGAAGAAAGAAAAGGGGAACAAAGAAAATTTCCTATGCAAAACCCTCTTCTAGTCAGGGAAGGAAACCACCACGGAGAATTGTGAAGAGGCAGGTAGCTTAGGACTGTTTCCTGGATTCCATGAAAAGTCACACCAAGAGATGAAAGGGTAGAATTATAAATAATAAAAGAAAAATAGCATGCATGGTTGAAAAATATATCTACAATATGTACTTTATAATGAATAGATTAAAATCAGCAGGGCCCAATAACACAATAATTGGGTATTCACAGAAATGAGAATCCCATCTCCAAACCACAAGGCATCCCTTTGGAGCAGAGAGTCAACACGGGACGGTCACAAAGCCGTCACCACAAAAGCTATGCTATCCTGCACTTACGAGGAACGAGCAGGTATGCTCGGGCTGCCAATGCGCGTTATTTATCCCACACAGCACCTCTACGGGGGGGGGGGACGCCTAGCGAGCCCCGTCTCTGCAGGACAGAAAACAAGTCCGTGAGAGGCTAAGCCGACCTACCAGTTCTCCATCTCACAGGACTGGTCACTCCAGAGCAGGACTAGAACTCGGACCCACATTTGTAACCACAGTACTACCGTACTTTATGTCCTTTTTGTGTGTATAATACATTTGTTTCTGGCATGAAAGGATATGTAATAAATGTTCGGTTGTTTTGTCTATCTCATTATCTCACAATCATTATATTTTTGAACTGTACTCTTTTCCCCTGGAGAAAGAACGGAAGGAGCACGTGTCAGAATGAGTTTGGGCTCCATTCTTTATCTGTTACCTCATCTCATCCAAGTCCCCAACCTTGGAGAAGGAGCAAATATTCTCTTCATTTTAAAGAGAGGGCTCCAGTGATGGTGACTTACTCAACTCGAAAACGAAGGCTGGGGAAAGGCACATGCAGCAACCAGAGCAGTATCATCTGTAGGAAGGCAAAAAGAGCTCAGGGGAGGGCTCAGGGGGTCAGGTTTATTTAATTTAATTCGATAAAAGAATACCAAATTCTAAAAATACTAGCATGCAATGTATTTGCTCTTTCTTGACATCTAAATATTTCCACAGCCCACATGTAACATTATCGTGAACTAGTGAAAGGAAGAGTCCTCAGGCAGGGAAAATCAATGCCACAGGCAGGCTGAAACCCAGGCTGGAGGAAAGGAAGGTAAAGGGCATAGATAAGAAGAGGGGAAATTTTGGGAAAAAGACATTATCACAAGGACTCTCAAGCATCATCCAACAATCATATAATCATTCATTCAAGAGAGAGTTACTGACATCCTATTTTGTGCAAGATTTTACAGAGGGCAAAGAAAGACCACAGGGTCCATGGTGGCAGCAAGTGGTGGGGAAATAATACAATTCTGATCCCGGTACCTTGCACACTTGTACTCAGTATAAAGGCAAAAAAAAAATAAAGTGAAATAATACTATGTAAACTCTACGCATTTTTGAAACAAAATTAAAGAAGACCTAAATACCTGCACAGACACACCACGCAGATTCCTGGATCAGATGACAGCGCTCTTGGGATGGCAGTGCTCCCCAGAGCGATCCGTATACCCAACGTGTTCTCGATCACAATCCCAGCGGGCTCCTCTGCAGTAACTGACTAGCTGCTGCTACAATTCATATGGGAATTCGAGGGTCTCAGTAACCAAAACGTACTTGAAAAAGGAGAACAATGTGAGAGGACTTGTAATTCTCAATTTCAAACCTTACAACTGTATCTCCAGGTGAGATTAGAGGCCATTTTTAAGTTATTACTGTGGTTATCCTTATTTTCTAAATTCTGTACCATGAATATACCTGGTAGAATAAGAAAAATAAAAAGTAAGATATATTTTAAAAATTGCAAAACAATTCATTCATTGGGGAAAAAATTATTTTAACTATAAAGAGGTAAATAAATATCTAGTGAAAAAGGACTACTAAAAACTAGTGTGCATATACAATTTTCATAATTTGAAAACTGAAAAGCACAAAGACGTCAAGTTTCTAGGGAGACCAATGCAACATATTAATAGTTATTTTCAGAAATTCTAATTTAACAATGAAAACTCTGGAAAGGGAAAATCGTGACTGAGAGCCAACTGCAAACACATGGAGAGCAAAGGCCTAGAAATCACAGCTCCTTTAACTCTGCTACTAACTCAATAGGAGAGGAAATTCCTCACTGAGGGGACAGTGGAATCCCATGCATAAGACAGGATACACAGTACAAACTGCTGTATTAGGGGAGTGAATTTCCTAGGAGAATTCTAAAGTTACAACATTGCTTAAAAACTATAAAAACACTGTCAGACAGATTAAAACACACAATCATATATATTATATACAAACATATGAAGCCTGCTCTCATGTTGCATAGAAATACAAACATATTTGTTCATTTATAGGCATTGATTAATTTATCCCAGTTGGAATATTTCAACTAAAACAAATAATCAATACTACACTTCTCTTGTCAAATCTACTTGATAAGTTATTCTGCTATATAACCACAAAATGTCTAAGATAGATCTAAAATTAGTGAAAAAGATCTTTGTATGGTTCCTTGAATTCTTCTCAAAATTCCAAGCTTAATTTTAAAATAGATCTGAGCAGAATTTCTATATTATCTATTCCCTTATAAAATAAACAACACAGTCTATTGTCAAAATTCTGTCCTTACAATGATTCACGAGCACCGTATCCTCACAAAATTGCTGGACTGAAAGGCACTATCCAGACACTGTGACCGAACCAATGAAACACAAGGAAGACAGTGACCCTATACTGGAGGGCTTATAATCTGTGTCAACACCGGGGTTTTTATTTGATTGGTTTGACTGGGTAGCAAAATAAAATCAATCAAATACTTCCTTCTTTGAGCATTCTGTAAGTCATGACTGTTTCTAGTGTCATGAGCAGGAAAGACTTAAGCATGACTTGATTAGATCAACTAGCAACAGTCATCACTGGAGAGTGAATAATAAAGAAGTTAACTGACAGCAATGCTTCTGCCTACATGAGACCTAAAATAAACCTACACTGGTTTCCGAAAGGAAAATGAGGAGATGAGGTCCCCAATGAGAAAACAAACTAACAAGAAATCAAAAAAGGAAAGACGTTTTCATTCACCATTCCAGGCATTAGTGGAGCATGGTGGTGAAGAGCACAGATGCTGGGGACAAACATGAGTGTCTGAGCTCCCACAGCACTGGGTAGCTGTGACACTGATATTTCAGTGAAATTTTCTGCATCTCAGTCTTCTATCCATAGACTGGGGAGAACAACCACACCCATCTCCTAGAACGGTCCTACAAATTAAGTCATTTTAGATATACAAGTTTAAATAAAATAATTCAGATTTTAAATAATACCCCAAAAGCTCAAGGAACAAAGAAAACAGAGATAAATTGGAGTTCATCAAAATTTAGAACTTTGCTTCAAAGGGCACCATCCAGAAAGTGAAAAAACAACACACAGGAGAAAATTTTTTCAAATCATTTATCTGATTAGGAATTTGTATCTCCAAATGTAAGAAAAAAAAAAAAAACTCCTACAACTCAACATTAAAAAGGCAACTCAATTCAAAGGTGAATAAAGGATCTGAAAAGGTATTTTTCAAGGAAAATATACAAATGTTCAATAAGCACAATGAAACGATATTCAATATTATTAGCTGTAAAGGAAATGAAGTCAAAACCACTAGGAGAAACCGTTTCACACTCACTACAATAGGTTATAATAAAAAAAAGAATAACAAGCACCAATGAGGACACAGAGGAAGCGGAACACGCAGCCCTTGCTGGTGAGGACGTAACACAGTGTGGCCACTTTGGAAAACAGCTTGGCAGGTCCTCAGAGAGTTGAACATTTGGTTTCTGAATGAACCAGAATTCTGCTGTCTGGGCACACACGTAAGAGAACTGAAAACAAATGTCCACATAAAAACTCCTAAAGGAATGTTAACGGCAACACTACTCATCACAGCCAAAAAGCAGCAACAACCCAAATGCCTATCACGTGATGAATGGGTAAACAGTGGGGCCCAGCCATACAGTGGAATATTATTCAGCAATAGCGAAGCATAGAGTACTGACCCAGGCCACAACCTGGACAAACATTGAAAACGCTACTCAGTGTGAAAGAAGTCAGTCACAATAGACGGCTCCACTTACAAGAAGTGACTCGATTTACATGAAATGTCCAGCACAGGCAAACCCACAGAGAGAGAAGAGTGGCTCCTTGGGGCTGGGGGAGGATGGGGAAGATGGGAATGACTGCTTGTGCATACAGGGCTTCCTGTTAGGGGATGAAAATGTTCTAAGATTGACTGCGATGCACAATTCTGGGCATAGAGTAAAAACCGCTGTACATTTTAATGGGTGAATTGTATTAAAACTGTTAAGAAAAAAAGCACCTCGGGCCAGTACCTTCCATAGTAAATGCAAATTGCTAACTTTTGTTAGAGGAAGAAGAAACTGTCCTCAGCATGATAGCAGGAGATCAGCAAATGTGAGTTAACCGGAATTGGACAAGAGCATTTCACTTGAAACTGTTGCTGAGTGTACATGAAATATTCAGAAATACGAAAATCAGTTTGACATTACGAAGAAACATTCTGCTTCAAATGCAGATCAAGTATTGGGCAAGCCCAGCAGCTACAAAAGTACAGAGAAGAAACTTGGTTCTTAAAACAAGCACCAGAGCCATCAAGGAAATCGTGGTGAGGAAAGCAGGCGGCCGAAAATCTGGAACAGTTTGCTACAAATAATTTCTCCACTGAAAATTTAAAAATAAAATGAAACTGATGAAATGCTCTGTTGACCTCACGTGAATGGGCTTCCTCTGGTGCTAGACTCTTCTGTAACCCCGATTGAAAGACTCAGGAAAATCAGCATGGCTCCTGGGAGTCCCCAAAGGACTGCCCACCAGCACGCTGACCACCATCAAATCTGCCAGCATTGTATTACAGAGAAGAGACCAACTTCTGAAAGGCACAGGAAATGTTGAAAAGGGAAGAAAAGGCCGCAGTCAGTCCTGGGACAGAGGCCCTCTGAGCAGAGGCCAGAAGGCTGCAGGTGAACTGCAGTGGCCCTGGGGCAGGAAGGGACCACGAGGGAACAGATCTCAATTCTCTTCTCTGTCTTCATCTGGTAGGAGAGATAAAGCCTGCATCGTTCTCACCTGGAACTGTGGGTTCTGGCTGGCAGAAGTCTTACCGATATGGAATGATTATTTAAGACTCTGTGGAAAAAGTCAAGAAATCGAGAGGGAGTAGGGAGTCAACTCCAAGAGGCTCTCAAATGCTCCCATATTTATTGTGTATAATCAAAGGAAAATTCATTAGCAGTTGTGTGATAGTAAGGAGGAACTTCGGGAAAGACAGGGTGAGGCAGAGATTGTAGAATACACAATGAGTACAAAGGATTAGTTTAATTTTAAGGAAGTAATGGGGTGAAGGGAACAAGATACATTTTTAGATATGTGAATTACAAAGCAGACCACCAGACCAGCCTGGTCCTTGTTTTGGGGATAATAGACTTTCTAACAGCACACAAGCCCAGCGTTTATAGCTGAGGGCCTCGGTCCTTGCTTTGCAACCAGCAGAGTGCTATCTAAAACCTCAGCTATTCAAGCAAAGCATTGTCTCTGCTTTTTAAGGCAAGGAGACTGGAGTGAGGATGCACAGGTACTTGCTTGCTAAGCAGTTTCTAAGCATACTTTTCTCTTCTTAAAGTTCACGGGTGGCTGGGGTGTGTTACAATTTGTTAAAGCAATCATGGGCTCTCACATGGAACCATTATGGAGGACAGCCTAGGATGACAAATCCTGGCTGTCAGTCTTTTTCTGCCAGCTGCAGCCACTCTAGCAGGGACTAGACACATCCGTGAATAACGATCCTACATAACCACCCACACTCTTAACTCCTGGTGCTTGAAACTTAATAGTAGCTCTACACAACTTACCGTAGAAAAGTTTCAGAAATAAAAGTTATTATAATCCTTTTATATCTCATCATATTACTGATTTTTCTGATTGCTCTAAGCAGTTTCTACTTGATAAAGCACCTAATTCTGCAGGTGAATTCAGTAATTCCCATTGGGCATATCTAGCCAGCTTGGATTCGCAAACTTCTATTGGTCAAATACCGATAAACTTAATTGATTTCTTTGTTTATCAATTTCAGCCCGGAGGAGAGGGAGTGTCACTGTTCCTCAGCCCAACCTCAACACTTTTCTCATCAACTCAGGTCTCCTGAAAACAAAACAAAGCATTTGTTACCCTTCCACTCTTTCCACAAACCCAGCAGGAAACATCAGCCTGGAGAAAGAATTCAACACAAATGTTAAAAGAAAAATCTATAAACCTGAAGCAACTCCATCTCCGAATCATGATACACAATGGCATGAGAATAAGTGTGTCAGGCACAAAGCATGCGTGAAGCTGACCACCTCACTTCTATTCTTCAAAGGAAGGAAGGTTTTCGTATTTTTTAGTATAATTCTTTGTCATTGTTTCTGATGCCAAAAAATAGTTTATGAAATAATTATGCACTGCAATAACAGACATTTATTGTATAAATTACAGAAGGCATTCAGAGGGGTAGGAAAACCCACCTCTGTAAAAAATGCAAAATTTCTTCCCCTGTGAAGAACACGTATACAAAATGCAACAGAGAATTCAAATTCTTGTGGAGAGGAGCAAAAGTCACAGAATCAAAGCAAAGTCATTACAATGAGTCAATTCTAAATTCACTGGACAAACATGATCAATGCATTCAAATAATATTAAAGGCACACTGTTAACCATTCACTTAATGATCTTAAGGCTAGAGGAAGAATTTCCCTCTTTAACAGACAAAAGAAATCAATAAGGTGCCCCAAAAAACAACGACCAAAGAACAATCAGTTTTTTAAAAGTTTTGATAAATCAGCATGTTCTAAAGATCAAAATCCAGAAATTTTAAACATTCATTCAAACCACAATGAAACAAGCCTTTAAAAAAAAAATAGAAACTAAGCACATGGATCATGTACATAGATCAAGAGAATTTCTTGTACCACTGGAAGAAAGAACAGGCAATTGCCTTTTACTTGAAAAATAAAACTACTTTTAAAGATAACTGCTAAAACACATTTCATCATTCATGTTGCCTTGAAAAATCTGAGGCACTTGTATCTGATCAGAAAAGCAATTCTGAGTAATAGCAGGTTACAACTCAGTGCCAGTTTGCTTTAGAAGAAAAGAGAAATGAAAAGCTACTGTTTCTCATATCCTGCACAAAGTGTGTAGTGCCTCCTTGCCTCTTTCTCCTCCCATTTTCTAAGCTCATGCTCCCCAACCCTTCTGAAACAAGTATGAGAACCTCTTATTCACAACAATATGCCAAATGACAAACAATATCAATTTATTTGTGTAAATATATGACTACACCTTGAACTGGAGGAGAAAGGTATCCGAAGACTATATGGAACTTATTTCTACCTTCCTGAAATCACACACACAAACATTCACACAGACACAGACACTTACCCCTGGATTACTGGGCAATTCACAAGCTTAGTACTTACAACTTCTAGAAGATAACTTTTTAGTTAGCTTAAAATACAAAACTGTCAGCTTTTGAAAGCCTTGATCATCTGCTAAACCATCCAAATACCAAAGAGACCCAATTAGCCTTCTCTGTAGAATGTAATTTCCCTTGATGGCAAAACAGACCCTAAGAATTACTGGATCAAAGATTCGTGTTTATCACTACCTATGATCGTTTTTAAGCACATTAACAGATTCAGAAATTATTTCTCAACAACAATTATTCTTATTGAAATAGCATACGTGTTCAATTGTATATACCGAGACTAGGTAACTTGATGGTGTTTAAGAGCTATTTTGTTTATTGCAATAGTTATGTTCAAGTGCAGACAAGGAGGGCGTGTATTATTCAATTGTAAAACACCTGCTTAGCATGCACAATGTCCTGGCTTCATTCTGCACTACCTCCAAAAAAATAAATAAAAATAAGTGCATATTTAAAAATATGAATAAAGTTATAAAAAAATGCAGACTAAAAACCACTGCAATCTAGGTGCTACAATTATACAAAAAAAGGGTTTGTATCAAATATTGACTATATGCCAATCACAGAGACAACCACAAATCACACCTGACCACCATCACGTGTGATTCTCAGCAACCCTACTAAGTAGACACGGATGAGGAACCCGGCTCTGCGGATGAGGAGACGGAGCTCGGAGGAGCCGGGGACGCTGACCGCCCTGCTCCCCGTGACACCGCGTCAGCCCAGGGCAAGCGCTGACACAGCTGCTCTGAGGGGACACCCAGCTGCACGGAAGTTTGGGGCACTGGGGAGTCCCAGAAAACACTAAAAATTGTTCAGTGGAAAACCAGCTCAAATATATTACACTGTGCCTCATCCTTTAAAAAGGGAAAATGACTGAGACCTTTTTGATGCCTCCGTGTCCTTTCAGCCATCATCAATTATTTGCATTCTCAGCATGACCAGTGATGAACTAGACCCCATTTGAAGTGCACTCAGATGGAAGAGCTTTTAAAGTTATTTTATGAAGTTTGTAAGACTCTGTCTGTGCCTCACACAGGCGGTCATCCATCACTTCTCACCTGTGTGGACGTACCACCTGAAATCACTCCTTTCTGCTTTTTAAAATCCCTTCATCTAATCCATACTTTTCAACAGCAAAGAAGAAGCTCAACCACAGACAGTGGACAGTTTTTCACCAAACGGACTCGAACATCCCATCAGACAACCTGGAAACTCTTTTCTTCTATTAAACCCACTTGCAGGTACTTCATCATTTTCTGATTGGTGGACTTGGCCGCTGACTGGCTTACTCAGAGAGCTCCCAGCCTCACATCCGGGGGTGGGAGAGGACCCCGCTGTTGGGGGAAATCAGTGCGGTTGGTGGAAATCCTCCAGCCAGGTCTTCTCGGGTTGAAGTGCCACAACGTGCTCAGAAATCATAACGTCAGCACCCCTGGGCTCCCATGGACTGGTTTCACATTAACCAAACTCATCACACACTGATGAAAGAAAACCAGAAACTTAACTTACTAATGTAACAGAAGATGTGAAACTGAACCAGACTGAAATATCAGAGTTCAACCATGAGTACATTTTGTCCTCCACCGCCCAATCGCGGGCAGGCAGTCACATGCAACCATGGACAGAAGCAGAGCAGGAAGGGATTCTAGATTAACTCAATGGACTAAATTTCTCTTATAAGAACAGATATACTGCCTGGAAAACAATTAACGCCAATCACAGTGCACTTTCCGTAGACAGTGGCCGAGATACGACTATGAGCACCTGTGTAACTCTCCTTTCCCTTTCCTTTCTGGGCTGACTTATGCACAGGGGTAAATAAATTCAGGGATACAGATAACGCTAAACACCCAAAGCCCATCTCTGGGAGCCTCAAAACCAGACAGCCAGGGTTTAAATACCAGCTCTGCCACTTACTACTTCTGTGATTTTGGCCAACTTACTTACCCTCTGTATGCCTCAATTTCCACATTGTAAACCTGAGACAACAATCAAATCTTCCTTACTCGCTTGTTGAGAAGATTGAAGGATTCATTTCTGTAAAACTCTCAGAAAAGAATGTAGCACACTTTTGGTGCTCAACAAATGTTAATTTAATATCAAAGTGATTTACAAGTCTCCCTTCTAATCATTTATGTGTTTCCTGGCTAGTCTAAGTCACAAAGAAAATCCTTATTTCTACTTTTATAAACTCTTGGGGAGCACCCTTCTCTTCTATCTCACCACCTGTTTAAACCGTGGGAGGGGATGCCTCCTAACCACTCCTCTGGGCCATGGAGAGTGCTCCTCCCTTCACACCCCTGGCCCCTGGCCCACAGCTAGCCCTCATCACAGTAACAGAGTGAGGTGTGAGTCTGGGAAGACAAGCAGGGAATTTGAAATCCTTCCTTTCCCTCCAGTGTTGGTCACCATTGGGAAGCACCCGGGATGCTCAGTTCCATGGCAGGAAAGCCCTGTGCATGAAGGGGCAGGTCCTCTCAAGGGAAGGCTCGCTGTGGCCCAGAGCTACATGGGACAGGGTGAGTCTCTAATTCTGGGACACAGTGTCATGACATGCATTTCCCACAGCCCTGAAGTTCATGGAGAATGTGGCTTCATCAGTAACAAAGAAGACATTTATCGCATGCCTACTGTTTTGTGTCATCTCTCAGTTGGCTGCTGGAGACAACATGTGTATAAGTATTGGATCTCCTTAGGCCCTAACATATATGAAGTAACAAATAATTCTGTGGCTTAACGTTGGTTCAGGATGACTGTGTAACAGTTCTTACTCTGCTGATGCTTAATTATGGTTATAGGAACTATGGAACCTCCTCAAATATCTTTCATCATAAAACCAGCTTTTCTTATTTTCCTGTTTCTTAGTAATTGCCAAAGACTCTCAAATGATGGCTTCACACAAAACAGCAGCTAAAGTTTTTGAGCCCTCTTGACATAACCACTGTGGTAAATACTATACATAATTTCTAATTCTCACAATTCTACAAAGTAGATACGAATGCCCCCATCTCACAGACGAGGGAAAATCTCAAAACGAACTGACTCAGGTTCACGTGGCTCAGTGGCAGCGCGTGCAAACAAACCCAAGTCAAAAACTACACCCCTTCGTAAATGCACCAAATCTCCTACCAGCAATTAACACACAGCGGCGGGGTCAATACTCAGGGAACTCAATACGCTTTTCAGCTTTAACGTGCCCCAGAGGCCGCTTCTGGTTGTTTTATAAAATCCCGGCTCACTGGTTTCTAACACTGGAAGACAAGACGAATTTTACCATTGTTTGCAAAGCAAGTCTGAAATGTTCACAGAGACATGACAGAATAAAACTAAGATATAAGCAGAATAATTTTTACAGGTAGACAGACATAATGGACATTGGGCTATTCTGAAGCATTAAGGAAAGTAATCAAAATAAAATAACGTTGTTTAAGCCTTCTTTTACAAACAGGAAAATCAAGACAGCGTCACCTATGGCTAAAAAGACCTTCCAGGTTGCCGGGAAAGATGCAACAAAAAAATTGCCTGTAGGATCAGAAACGAGAATCAGATAACTAAAAGCTTATTTAGCACATACTGCACTTTGCTTCCGGGGAAGGGAGGGGTATTCAGTATTTAATCTGATATTGCTAATACTCCTGAATATATACAGAAGACATAGGCTCATGGAAACTCATCTTAGAAGAGGAAAGAATCCGGTCCAGCCACTTCATTTTGCAGGAGGGGAAACTGAGACATGGGATCTGTCCTCCTGGCAATCGGCAGCAAAGCTCTCCTAGGCCTCATGTCTTGCACTGTAGCAAAAGCACTGTACTAGGCACAATATTCATAAAAGTCACGTATGTATTTTTCCAACAGTAGGGTATCTAAGTATTTTGCAAAATACTTCTCAAAGAGCCAGGATATCATACAAGTTTATTGAAATACAAAAACATTTATTTACATAATAAAACAGCATGAGCTTTATTCTCTCTATTAGAAAAGTGACATGTCAAATCAATATTTTGATATTTTAAACCTGTTAAGAGTGCAGGAAAAAAAATCAAAATTTTCTTTAATCGCAAGAGAAGCTTATTCCCTAAAAATGATCAATGTGGATTTTACTAAACTTAATGGATCTGGTCAGAATCCCACGAATTTAAATGTCTGAGTGGATGGTTACGGCAACATGAATTCTGAGTTATAACAATACATATTCTGTGTAATTAACCTTCAAGGTCATCTGATTAAGGCAATTTAATTAGTCCCTGTCTCACTAGAATGATACAAATTTCATTAAAACTTCATACTACACTAAAAAAAAAATGAATCCTTGTTACTTTAAACCAAATTCAAATATATCATATATACATATTGAATATGCATCAGAAATAAGCGAAACTCTTTAGTATTCAGAGTTGATCCTTCTAAAATATCTGTCATTGTGACAGCACAATTTTATTAATTACCTCTTGGGTTCTTTGTATACAAGGCGTCTAACTCTCACAGTCATACAAAGTAAACGATATTACTCAAATTTCACAAATGAGGAAATGCACATAAGCCATGAAAACAACTTACATTTTCATCAACAGGAAAGAGAGGAGTAAAGATTTTACTTACAATATTCACTGACAATCTTTTCTTCCATATTAAGACTACATAAAGCAATTCAGTCTTTGTAAGTATTTCTGTCAATAAGGGCCACTAGAGAAAAACAAGTAACATCATTAGCACTGGTTGGACTTTCAAAGCCCACTTCTCTTTTGCACTATAATTATTTTTAATGTTTGGTTTTTAGTACTTACAGAGCACTAAAATAAAAAAAAAATAACTTTATATATAATTATCTGAGAATTAAACATTTGTGAAAATGTACAATTTTAATTTATGCCACTCTGTCTCACATTCTCAATGTTGTCTCTCCTTTGAAGGCCTCATCAGGCTGAGATCACTAAAATCGGCCATTTATGGAGCCACAGGAGTTCGGGTAACCACTTAATGGGAGACTAATTAGAGGAGCAATAGAGAACGCATCCTGTGCAGCCTGGGTTCCAGCACCGAGCTAGCCACCGCCAGCTGCGCGTGATTCGGGACAAGCTGCTCCATCTCTCAATCCCTCAGCTGCAAAAAAGGGGACACTGATACCTACCCTCAAACACCTGCTATGAAGTAAAACAAGAGGAAAGCATTTTAGACTAAGGACCAAACTCAGAGCGAGTTTGGTCATTATGATGATGAGGATGGCTGTTAGTAAATTAAGCTAGGCCAAAAAGGAGAAATCACCTTAAAGGAGAAACATTTTAAGTCAATGAGCACTTCTTTTTGGATGCATTGCAGAATATTCTATTGATTTTTTTAATAAAACAAGTTTTGTCCATTAATTATAGATTTACAGGTTCATGACAAGTCTCCAGAAAAAGAATTAGAGGCCTCTAACCCCTGAATACTAAGAAAGTAAAGTTAAAAAAAAATTACGGGGGAGATTATACCTCATTTTGGACAGTATGTGCTTAGCGTGCATGAGGCCCTCAGTTCAGTCCCCATTAACTCCATTTAAAAACTATGTTTTTTAAGAAATGGAGAATTAAAGCAAAAAGATGGAGGAATACAGAATTTTTTAGAGAATCATCTCAGATTTTAGATTGGGAAGAAACCATCCATTTCTCAGAAGAAATCTTGAGAACTATGTAAACTGGATCTGAGATGTCTAGTCTTCTAACATTATTCATGAATTCATATTATCAAGTCTTAAAACTACCTGATAACCCACAGTGGGTGATACTGATCATAAAAGCTGCCAATGCGGATCGAGCTCCGGCTCGGACTGCTCTGTTCTGACATCTCTGCCCCTGAGGCTTCACCAGGCTGAGAGCACTAAATTCGGTCATTCATGAGCATCTCATGTAAGTCCTCCAATTGCGTTTCTCACTCTCCCCTCACCACCCCCTCTGAGGGAAGCACTTTTATCATCTTCCCCACCCGCACACAAGGCCACTGAGGCACAGAGACTAAACCCGTTCCAGGTCACATTGGCATTGAAGGACGTCTGTATTTCTGCTGTTTTGCTTTTGACAAAGGAACCTGAGATATCAATTCAAGGCAGACTGTTAAATAATCAAGTCTGTCAGGTCTTCACCTCAAAGAGCAGATGCTATAAATTCCTGATGTAGGATGAGGCTGCCGCTACAAATTGGCCCAGCTTGAATTTCATATCCAAGATGAAGCAGCGGAAACACGTAAATATTCACGACTGTCAACTCCGCTCACGGGTCTCGGCCCTTCACTGCCTGAACGGGGGTGAAATCCCCACCCGGGTCCGGGAGGGAAGCGCGGCTCTTCCCGGTCTCACCCAGGATTCACGGGCTATTTCCCCCCACACACTGGCCTCAATGATTAAAAGCTGACAAGATTTTTACACCATGCAAAACTAAAAGACATTTCTGCAGATGGAGCACTTTCCCAGGCTTAAACCTTTTTTGCCTACACTCAGCAAGGGGGAAAAATGAAACATGATTCTACAAAGTCTCTGGCCCTCAACATTCACAGGAGTAGAACGGCCACAGCACAAAATGACTCTTGACATGGCAGAATGAGAGCAAATTAAAGCCGCTCTACAACAGGCACAATGAGACACAGCGCTCAGCAGTCTTCTGCACACTCATGGTTGTGCAGCCCTCACCACCATCTATTTCCAGAACACTTCATCACACCAAAAGAATCCCCCTTTCACTAGCAGTCACTCCCTAATCCCCCTCCACAAAGTCCCTTGCAACCATCACCTGCTCTCTGCCTCTGCATGTGCCTATTCTGGGCATTTCAGATCACTGAATTCAACAGTATGTGGCCGTTTGTGTCTGGTTCCTTTCACTTAACGTGCTGTTATCAAGGCTTGTCAATTTTGAAGTGGTATCAGCATCTCTCTCTTTTTTTGGGGGGGGGAAACGTTAAAGATTATTAGAAGGTGGTAAGTACTATCAAAAAGAGTACAGTGGAGCATAAGTGATTGGGTTTCAAAGGGAAAAGGGCGGGTTGAACAGTCAGGGTGGACTTTCCAAAACAGGTGGCCTTTTTCATTTTCCTCTTTTTTTTTTTTTCATTTTTATTCACTCTTACGTGTGAATAATGTTCCACTACATGGAGATACTACATTCTGTTCATCGATTCAACAGCTATGTATGGACGAGGTTCAGAAGAATGAGTGTAAGTGGTGACTAGCAGGGATGGCATTTAAGCAAAGGGCAAGATGTGCTTTCAAAAAAAAAAAGCCAACAAACAGAGGCACAAGGAAATTCACTGCGTTTCTGAGCAAAGTGCATGCTTGCTTCGGCAGGACTACCATGCAGGGCTGGGGCGTATGTTGGCAGGAATCACGGTGTGGGAGTCACCTGAGAAGACTCCTCACTGCAAGCAGCTCAGCCAATTCTCCTCCCTCATCCTGTATTGTTAGAGCAATGTTTCTAGGTTACTCTTATTTTAAGTAATAGCACTTTACTGCACATCTGAACATCTCCATCAGACCACATTACCTCCAAGCCACAGAAAATCATTCACTGACCAGAGCAGATCCAGGACATAACGGTGATGGATCAGGGAGTCTTGCAGCATTCCAGCATGCAGGCACAAACCCCACATGTGCCCTGGTGATGTCTGGAAAATAAAATGCATGGAAATATCTCACTGCTGGTACATGACATCTGCCCTCAAATTGCCCCAAAATCATGCTGGCAAAGCACTACTCAACCCTCTCAGTACAAAAAAAAAAAGGTAAGAAGGAAAATTAAGGCTCTTCCATTGAAAACCAGCAACCATCACTGCCAGTATCTGAGCTGGAATGCTCCTGACTTCGAAAACCACTGCGCATTTACATTTCAAACGTGAAACTCATATATGTATTTCACGTAGATGATATTGCAGTAGGACTTTTCTTTTCAAAATTTCCAGTTGCAAAATTAGCACAAGAAAGTTTATGTTTCAGGTTTAAAAAAAGTCAATTATCCTCCACTTTCTTAATTTTGAACTTACTATTATTTTATAAATGGAGCTATGCTGCGCATTTTAAACAAACTGTTTGATTTCTGCAAACAAGACCTTTATGACCTCACTATTTTAGAGCAAACTTTAACGATTCTTTGAGAGGTGAGGCCTGGGGGGCTCACTAACAGCTCTTTAAATACTGACAAGGATGTGCTATTAAGTAATGCCAAGGCTCTAACTCCACAGTAGCTCAGAAAGCAAAGAAACTACACCAAAAACTTACTTTAACAATTTTATATATTTCTATTCTTTTGAATATTAAATTTCTTAAAAGATATGATTTTTCTAGAAAAAGACAACAGCTGTATTAAATTTCCTCCCACCAAGCAATCTTTATCATGAATAAAAACCCCTTTGGAAATCGAAATGACAGGACGTTTCTAGCTAAGTGAACATCCAGAACTGAACACAAACTTAGATCCCATCAGATCTCACTCGAACGAGCTCAACAACGTCCTGGGCTACCCTGGAAATTAGCTCTTCTGTTCCAAATGTTGGCTGAGCTAAGATCATCACACAAGGCAGGGAAAGAGAGAAGAGGAAAGTTCAGCTGACGGCCTCCATCAGTTTTCTTCCAGCCACAAGGTGCCTCTAGGGCGGCCCCGCTAACAAGCCCCCAATAAGGAAATCTGGCATCCACACTGCCCCTGCCGTCCCCAAGCAAGCCCGACGCCCTTCTCCCAGCCTGTGAATGGTCTTCTAATGATTCCTCAGTTGGTGGCACCCTCCCCCTCTTACCCGCTACACACACAAACAAAGCCAAAGCAGCCTTCCCAAATCACAAATTTGATTACATCACCCCACTTCAAACCCTTCAGAGGCTCCCTGGTGGAATTCTATCCCCACCCCAGACCCTGCTCGCCCAGCCTCACCTCAGTACCCAGGTCCCCAGTGACCTCAGGGGCCCCCTGACCTGCTCCTACTTCCCACTTGCCTCCAGGCTCATTTTGACTGTTTCCCAAGGAAGCCTTCCCTCCCTCCAAAATCCACAATTTGTTCCTCTGTTCCTAGAATATTATAGGCTAAGTAAACTTCTGACAATGCTAAGCTCTCAAGAAGCAAATACATTTTGCTTACTAATGTGGCTACACCCTCTCTCCCCTAGACTCACAGAAGTGCGCGTGTTATAAATAAATAAATGACGGGGTGAGTCTCAAAGTGACAGACATACCTACTCTCACCCGTCCCGACCCTTCTGTCTGTAGAATATCAGAAGCAAAACCAGAAGTACCTTTCCTGAGGGTCAAATTCTGATGACACCCTTCACTGCCTACTGTGTCAGTTCTAGTAAAACCCAAGTTCTTCCAAAGCCCTCAACCCCAGACTCTCTCCAGTGTCCTCCCCAGAAGGGACACCCTCCACCCTGGACCACACAGGGCACTCTCCCCGGGTCCCCACGCCAAAAGCCTCCAAGAGCCTGCCCGGGCTGCCCCTGCGACCTGAGCCACATTCTTGACTCTTTCTCCTGGCTGATTCTTACTCTGTTATCACAACTGAATGTAGAGCACATTTCTTCCAGGAAGTCCTCTCTGATAATGTCCTTTAGGTCTTCGCTGGGCTCCGTCTACAGCAGCTGTACATGGTGACCAACTGGGTAGTTGCCCCCTCCTTTGAGACCACGAAATCTTGGGGGCCACGTGGGAAGGAGTGAGAGATTGCAAGATGGCTGGGGGAAGCAAAAAGCAAAAATCACAGCCCAAGTCCCAAATTCAAGGACACTTTCTCAGAAAAAAGTATAAACTATTTCACACGTGTGCAATTTGGCTAATATTTTTGTGGCTTGTGGACAGCAAGAACTTGGTGTTCTAGTCCAGAACCAAGGTTACATGCAAAGAAATGCATATATTCTTATCCAAAGGAAACCAGAGCTGCTCAACAACAGTTTGCAGTTAGAATTGAAAGGAACTTTGATAAAGGCAATCTCTCTCTCTCTCTTCTTTCTTTTCTGGCATCATATAATTTTAGAAGTATTTGCATGACTAAGAGATGGCTACAGCCCGTGATTCTGCACTGGAGTTTTTGAGGCTGAGGAAGCCCAGATCATATTCACTGTGTAAATGCAATCACACCAACACACTGACAGGAGCCCTGGTGGTGGAGCTGATGTTCCAAAGCAGGCAACCATATGTTGTAAGAGAACTCTAAATAGAAAGCAAGAAATGCAATGTCCTGTACTCAATTTCATTTGCTATATGGGCCATTAACTGATAGTATATCTTGACTAATGAAACCCAAAAATAAATTGTCAACGTCGATTTTCTTCATCTGATCATTTTATGCTAACTTTGGATATTAAACCCTCACTCCATAAGTAAAGCTCAGGCTTATGCTGCAGCACAGCTACAGCCCGTGGAAGAAAGCCAATCAAGGGAGAACTGGAGAGTTTCCCTTCAGAAGATGCTAAGTCTGGTTTTGCACCTGCACGTCATTTGCAACCACGTCATCGACAAAGGAGTAAGACCTAACATGTGCGGGGCGAAAAGCACTGCGGTGCTTCCGAACCAACAGAGAACACTGAGCTTTGTGAAACAGTCCTGAGGCACTTAAATCATACTTTTTCTGAAATGCTCCAAAACTGACCCACTTCACCATTCCAGGCACAACAGGGAGGTACCGGAATTAGTAGAGAGAACATGCCCTTGAATTCTGACAAGGCCATGCTTGAATTCGGCTACAGCACTTACTAGCCACTAAACGGACCAATTCCTTAACCCTTCTGAGAAGGCTTCCCAATCCACAAAAGGGGGCTGCCACCGCCCACCTGGGAGGCATGGATGTGAATGCAACAGGCAAGTAGGGCGGCCGACTGGTACCTGACACGGGGCCTGGCTAGTTTCCCTCCGCTGCCCTTCTCCCTCTTTGAACTTACACTGTTCCCCCGGTAAGGATCAAGCCCCCAGAACAGACTGCCCATATCATCTGTGTATCCCCGGATACATGGCTTACCCTTAGGAGGCCAGAGAAACAACTGCCTCCTCCCAAGTCACTATCAATGTTCTTAAGAGTCTGGGTATTTTTAACTCTATTTTGCAGGGAGACTAATCCAGAACTTTCCAAGCACCATTCTCCAGGTCGGCTCCCCTCTCAGCGCCCATCCCTTCTCACCTCAGATACTTTGTATGATTGCCTTCTATTCATGGGAAAGCGAGTCCGGTAGGGTGGGACTCCCTAGGCCTCCCTCCCTCCCTCACAGGTGAGTGTGACTACTTTCTCCCCACTCCAAATCCAGCTTCTAAGAAGTCTACCCTCCCAGACCCTGCAGCCTCTGCACATTCCCAAGACACACACATAGCCACGACCCTCCCTTCAGATTTCTTCCTGGCTGGCCCTGCCCATCCCCCGGCATTAGAATGAAAATGGCATTAGAATGAAAATCGCAAACGCGCTGACTGACACACCAAAGCTGCATGGTCTGGGCTTTCCTCCAATCCAGGCACAGCACTGCCCCCCCAGCCTCAGTCTGCAGCTCTCGAGATGATCTAATTCACAAGCAAGGCTGTGAACACCAGCTAAGAATGACGACTCCCAACGTGTATCTCTAGTCCTGCTCCTTCTCCTGAGCCCCAGTCTCATAGGAAAGAGTGTCTCTTTGAAGTCCTAACTTGGATGACAAATGGCACCTTAAAAATGCCTCATGTCCACCATTTACTCTGGAATTCGATTCCTGGCATGTACCTCCCAGACTCCCCATTTTAGTAACAGCCCCAGCACCCATCTATGTGTTTGAGGTCACATTCAATTTCCCCTGTTCCCTCCCCCCGGCCCTGCCCTGGAATCTGTCATGTAATTTCCTTCACTAAGCCCATCTCAAGTCTAGTTCTGCAGGGACCATGGCCGGAACCCCACAAGCTCACAGCATGTTGCAGTGAGTCACAGTCCTCCGTAGGTTACTCCCTGGAGGGGGAGGCATCTCCTGGCACGGGTCACCTCAGAAGGCACTGGATTCTCACAAAGGAGGCCCAGGAGAAGTTCTCACGTGGTCTGAGCTTTGAAGGGCCCGAGGTCCGGGGGAGCTCCTAATTAGCAGACACATTTGCCAGTGAGCATGCGAGGATGCAGGAACCTAGGCAAGACTGTTCTCACTCCGACCCCTGGGCTCTCGGGAGCCACGGGAAATGCCTGTGTCCAGGGTAGTACAGCCCGGCCATCACAGATACCAGTCTGCATTTGCCAACCCGGACAGCACAGACTCCATCTACTTGCGACACTTACTTCTGTTCTGTTCCCCACCCAGAATGTGATGGACTCATTTAGATATTCTGTCCTGACCCAAGCGAGACAAATTCAGTGAAAAATGAAGTGTCCACATTTGGACCAGAGCATGAAATGAGAAACAATGTCTCATGGTCAGCATGATGGTGGTGGCCAAACACTTCCACCGGGTGAGATGAACCATGGTGGGGGTGAGAATCCAAGGTCCTAGGTCGGTCAAAGCATCTTCCTTCACGGTTGACTGGGGTGTTGGAGACTGACTACCACAAACTAAAAGAAGCCGTCAGTGGTGGACGTCAACTGCAACAGAAACGGATTCAACTCTTTACTGCCAACATGGGTTAAAAGTAAAGGCCGGGGCAGGGAGGTCTGCACGGCTGCTGAGGCAAACCACAGACCCAGCTGTGAATGCCCACTGGCTGGAGCAGAGAGGAAGCTACGGCCCTTTTTGCAGTCCCTGTGTCCAACAGATCCAGGTGAGCCAGGTACTTAGGAGAAGGCCATGTTGTCCTGATACTCAGAAAACCCAGCCTCATAAAGGGAACAAAAGAGTGGCATGGATTTTAGACCCACTTCTGCCCCTTTATGAAGGCAAAGTAAGGTAAATGGCACGGGGAAGTTGAATGCAAAGGAAAAAAAACTGACTGCTTCCTCCAACAGCGTCCCCTGCAGCTCCTCCATCCCGATCCTGCCACTTCCTCATCAGTGACCGCCGGCCAGGAAGCGCCCTCACACACGTCACACAGCGACAGCCAGGAACCACATGCCGAGCACGTTTGTGTAAAAGCAGGAATCGAGCAAGGTGCTGCAGACTTTGACTTTCCAAGTTTAAATTCTCCATGAAAAGAATCCCTCAGCAGCCGCCTTAATCAGTTCGCATCTCACTTCTTCAAAACAATCAAACAAGTTTAATAAGGGCGCATTTGTCACCAAATATAAGGAGGACCAAACATGTCCCTCAAAGTAAGGATTTTAACAGGTATCAAACACCAGTGGGTGATGTGCTAACAAAGCAAATATTCCAAAAAATTAGAAATTAAAAAGATGACTAGGATAATACACGGATCAAGGCATCTGTTAAGTTTTTGCTTTTTAAAGCGATGGAGACAGCACGGAGGGCGATCTGGCTATTCCCAATGCAGGGTGTGCACAGCCCACATTTTCAGAAGCAACAACATGCTCACTGGGCAGTGAAAGAGAAAAATGAACGAAGAAAAAGGAGAAGAGGAACAAGAGATAATTAAAAACACACAAGAAGAAAAATGATTTTTACAGCATGTACATGAATTTACGAGAGTGTGTGAGGCCAGGGACGCGGGGACGGTGAGACCCACCCTCACCTCCTGCTCCAGGGGAGGCAGGGGCCTGAGGGGAGCGGCGCTGCCGGGGGACCCCAGTGTGGTCAGCGCCCCTAACCAAAACTCCACCTACATGCATCTAGGCAGCTTTTGAGCTACAAATTGTGGTCACATTTCAGGCTCACTTCCACCACGAGTAGCAGGAGAGAATAAGGCTCTTCTCCTGAACCAAAGCATTGCTTTATAAATTAATGACTGTGGAATAGAAAAAGCAACAATGGAATAAAATGACTGGAAGAGAATGTGCTTGACCCGAGCTCACTGGTCGCGTTAACTCACTGACATTAAGATGCTGGCTGAGCCCTTATGGTACCAGAACAGAATGACCCACAAGGAGGGAGGTTTAATGCGCTGCTGTGTTTGATGCCTGGAGCCATGCGTGGTACACGAGGTTCTGGGTAAACAATGGTGACAGTGTCTTCCACTATGGGCTAAGCACACATCCAGCTACTCCGCCAAATCCCAAGGGCAGACTTCAAAAGTCAAAATCAAGCTGACATTCTCTGGTGTGTTTTTAGACTCAGAGCGAAGCAGTTGCTTAGCAAAAATGTCACCAGTGCCTCCTATGACAAAAGAGGAGGCACTGGCCTGGGGGCTGGGGAAGGGCTTCGGGCTTCGACTGCTCACCCACCAGTCTGTCCAGGGGGAGAAGGTGGTCCCTGCTTATGTTGCACCGATGCACCTACCTTGACTGACGCCTTGGGACTCAGCAGGTGGTGACAGGTGAGGTGAGCGGAGCCAGCCTTGGTGTACCATGGTGCTGGCAGCTATGCTCTCAGCAGTGCCAGGTTCCTAAACCTGACACCTCATCTCCAAGGAGAAGAAGGGGAGTGCGGGCATGTAGATCACAGGGTCCTGTGAGGACAAGTACAGATCATGGACACGAAATGACTTGCCCCTTCCTTAAGCCATAGAGGTATGTTCGGGAGGAACAGAAAATTCATCCAGAGCCCGCTAGGCACCTCACGCAGGTGGGACTCGGGTCCCCTCTGCCTATCACTCACAGGGCTGGTCTCGACATTCTTTTTATCAATTATCTGGCATCTTCTCCTCCAACTTACCAACAACCAGAAAGTAGAATCTGATCTTAGTTATGTTCAAGAATCACAGAGCACCGCCTCCACAGCGGGCCCGGCAGCATGTACCAGGTCCTCCGACCGTCACCTGTGGGACCGCCATGAGCGATCTCCAGACTCAAGGACCAAGGCCGTAGGCTGGGGGGACACAGCTTCGCTCACTCTCCCCAGCAAAGGGGGACCACCTCTCGGCAAAGGCATCTCACCCTCTTCTGCATGAGGGACAGCACGATAGATACACGGGGAAACAGAGCAGAAGGTGGGAAGCCCAGAAGAGCTCGTCTGCACTTCCAAGGCAAAGTGGGGTCGTTGACTTAATCACAGTGACAAAGTGAGAATGAGCATTTCTCTGTTCTCTACCATACTCCGTGATACACCTTTCCCTGCATTAGGAGTTAATTCGGAAGTCCCTGGCAGTGTTTCTGATATCCAAACCTGGCATGGTGGCTGTCGGGCAGGAAGAGAGGGCCTGAGCCGAACAGGTGCTGGGCCTGGGGGGCAGGAGACACTGGCTCCAGCCCCAGCTCAACCAGCGCCTCGTTCTGCCTCTCGGGATTCAGCATCTCATCTATAAACAAAGGGTTGACACTGTCTGAGGACAGGCTTCCCAACAAAAATGAAATGAGAGCCATGTAAAGAAAGTTTCCCAGTTGCCACATTTAAAACGGTAAACAAAGAAACAAACCAACAAACAAAAAACAAATACTAGAAACAGATTTTAAGAACAGATCTTACTTAATCTACTGTATTTAAAATACTAACATTTTGACATGTAATCAATATAGGAAGTAACATGATAGTTAATATTCTTTTACTAGACAAGCCTCAGCGTCTGATGTGCATTTGACCTACAGCACATCTCAACACAGACCAGCCTCCTCCCCAGTGCTCCTAGCATCAGTGACTGTGGCTACTCTGTTGGACAGCAACTCCAGGGGTCCCACCAGTGGTCCTGGCTGAAAAGCGGGAGTAAGTGTCCACACTAACCCTAAAAGGATCTCTCTGAAACAAAGGCAGGTTCACTTTTAAATGTCTGTAAACCGGCGGGCTGCCCCTCCCTCCCCCCTTGGCTACAAGACAGTCTTCTTCTTTGCTGATCCCTTTCTGGATGTAGGGAAGAAACCTGGCACACAGCCAGGGTGGACTGGCCTCCAGGGAAACTTACCTGCTGTCTGTCTTCAGTCCCATGACGTCCTCCTTCTCAAACGGGATGCAGAGAAGGGTGATCTTGTCCCCAGACTTGTCGGGGGCACCATCCAGCTACTTGGACTTGGGCAAGATGAGGAGTGACTCTGTGAAGTCCTCGATCCTCTTCTCCACCACCCTGCAGTCCTCGTAGATTGAAGGCCACGTTGGTGAGCAACTGCTCGGCTACCTCCCCATGCAGCACAAAGACAAAGAGCTGAGAGTCATTAAGCATGGTGTCATTCAGCTCCTCTGCACATGGAGCTTCTCGAAGCCCTTGGCCGAGAGGCAGTCGGTAATGGTGACAAGGCCCACGACCTTGCAGTGGGTCTGGAAGTCGCTCCACCCATTCTCGGGAGCATAGTGGTGCCTGTAGTGGATACAGAGTGTCCACTGGGAGCCACACGGGCTGATCTGGCTCACCGAGGAGATTCGCTTATAGATGCAAAAGAAATTCTCCTCTGAGATGATCCCCACGGGTTGGACCACCACGGGAAGAGTCTCATAGTCCTCAGCACACTGCATGTACTCAGGGATGCTCATGTTGCAGGCCCTGCTGAGAGGGGAGAGGAGATCGAGGTACATACTGTGCTGTGGGCTGTGGGCCCATCTGGGTTGCGGTGACCTGGTGTGTACCAGTCACAAGGCAAGGGAAGCCAAAGCAAATCCGGGGGTACAGTTTGTCCTCAGAGTCTGCACATGGCTACCGTAGCTCGGATCACATTACCCAGCTTTTGGTCCAGGCTTCCTGCCCCTGCAGTGTAGGGTCATTTCTTGTTTTCTGTTTCCAAACAACTAGCAAGGCCCTGATGGAAAATCACTGCTCAAAAATGCTGAATAAATAAATGAACAAAGGAACTGCTTTCCCCAACCCCCTTCAGCAGAATATAAAGAAATATAAAGGTCAAAAGATCTGGATTTCTATCCAATTTATTTGAACTCCTAAGCTGCTGAATAATGGATAAGAAAACTCTCCTTGGGGAGGACGGTACAGTTCAGTGATAGAGCACAAGCTTAACATGTACGAGATCCTGGGGTCAAAGCCCAGTACCTCATTTTAAAAAATTAAACAAATAAATAAACCTAATTATCCTTCTCAAAAAAATTTTTTCAATTAAAAATTCAAAAAACACCTTCAATTGACACATCATTGTAAACTTGAATAAACTTCAATTAAAAAAAAAACTCCTTGACTTACAAGAATATATCTGGATTACACAAGTTTGCAAATGTAAAATGCCTAGGGTACCACCTTCATAAAAAGGAGGGACTGTACAAATTTACTATCGCTCCTTTATGAGCTATATTTCCTTTTGGGGGGATTATAACCTCTCAGAGTTAATTTTCTCAGATTAAAAAACAAACATTACCTGATTCTCAGTACTGCTGAAGAATCAGATAACCCTAAGAAAGCATCTGACCCACAGAGGTTACTCAATAAATGTTTGTTGAATGAATGAATAAACAAACAAAGTGAATGCTGCTCCCTGCCACAGACCATCATAATGGTAATACCTGGAAATCCCAGGCCCACGTTCCACCCGACTCTACACTAACCCTGTGTGTTTCTCTAAGCCCCAGTTTAATCGTGAATAGAAATAAGGGCAATAACACAAACCTCAAATTGTTAGTGAGTCAGTAATGAATTGTACCCCAACATTGCAAGATGGAACCATTAAGGAAAACTGGGCAAAGTGTCCATAGGCCCTTTTCATATAATCTCTTAGAATCACATGGGAATCTACATTACATCTCAAATAAAAGGTATAATTTTTTAAAGAGGTTATTGAGGTTAAGTGAGCTCACTGTCTCAAAAAATGAACACACAGTACAAATAGGACAATGCCCAGCCCATGAGATACACTCGGTTAACATTCCCACTGAACCCACTGGTCCCTTCAACTTCAGAGCACAAGGACGGGTCCTCGTGGCAATAGGCCACTGCACCTGAAGCTAAGAAAGCTAATGGTGCCCACTACTAAGAGCCCCTGTCACCACCCTTGTTCTAATTTTCTTTTTGTAATTTTTTTATTAAATAGAAACTCCCAATTGCATAGCCTTCACCTGACCAGATATCATGATTGCAGCCCTTCAAAACCTGACCACAGAGATCATGATGGCAGCCCTTCTTGGTGAAACAATAAAATGAAAAGCCATTTCCACAAGATCTCTGTGTAAATCTACTAGGGAACTTCATCCTACACTGAGGAAGAAGACTGTGGAGGAGGGGGCAATCTCAGGCAAGGAGAACTATGGGCCACCTGTCCCACGATGGACTTTAGACTCAACCCTCACCCTCCAGGAACTTCAAAATACACACCGACAGAGTGCTATGGACAAGATTATTTTTTTTAAACAAATCCCTGAATCCCTAGCAGGTCTTTTTTCTACCAAGACACAAATGGCTTATGTGTATAATGTTTCAAAAAAGCCCTAAAAAATTATCACCCCAACTTGACACATCAAGAAACAGAGGTAGAGAACTTTATCTCATTGTACAAGATTAGAAAGAGGCCATGTCAGACACCGTATTTAAATCGAAGCCCCTGCTCCAGTGCTCAAACTAGAAAGTGTGACATACTGCCCCTTTCCTGCCCTCTCCCAGCAATAAATCTCTGAATAGTCTTTTCTGTGCCACCTGGAATCACAATCACATCAATTTTCCACAAAGAGCTATGTCACCCCTTGGAGGAATTATCAAAATCTAAAGGGTTGGTTTGAGAGAAGAGATTTGCATTTTCTGTTTCTCAAAGGAAACATGGCTTTAAAAGAAACTGAAAAGCACTTATCTAGTCTAAGCCCTCATTGTGCAGAGAAAGAAACGGAGGCTCAGAAGAGATGAGGAAAGGGCCTTATTAACATATATAGCCTCATTGCAGCACCAAGCCAGCACTGGGCACTTCTGGAGGAGGATCTGGGAGGCCCAGGAGAATGAGTGTTAGAAATAGGAAAGAGAAGAAGCATACAAGGTCCTGTCTCTACACCACCATACCATGAAATTCCACCAAATTACCCAGTATGGGTGCACCAAATATTAAGGTGGGCTAAACAGGTTATAGAAACCTGGAATTCTCAACCATAGTTGAAATTCCAACATTTACTGTGTTTTTTCCCCAGTTCAAGCATCAACTCAGTGGACGCTCTGTACCAGGGGCTACATGAGGCCTGGATTTCTCCCAAATACAGATCTCTATTACCACGTGTGCAAACCACATAAAGGCCACCAGAAGAAAAGTGCCCACAGATAAGATGGAATTACTGAAACTGAAAACTATCAACCAGCATATATTACTAGCAAAAGCGGTGCTGCTAGAAATCGACTCATGGACATAGAAAGCAAACTGTGGTTAGCAGGCAGGAAAGGGAGGATTAATGGATACACATTAATAAATATAAAATAAATGACAAGGACCTACTATATTGCACAGGGAACTATATTCAATTTCTTGTAATGAGTTTCACTAAAAACACTCTAAAACAAATGTATATACATATGCATATGTTTATAACTGAATCTCTGCTGTACACCTGAAACTAACATTGTAAATTGACTACACTTCAAAAAAAATAATTTTATATAATAAGTAAAAATAAAAGCAACGCCATTAAGAAAAAATAAAAGAACACTCTAATCCCCTTAGCTGTAGGTGGTGGAGAATTCTGGTTGCAAGCACCAACTCCGCTGGATCATTCCAGCACTGGCTGTCACTCTTTCTGACCCTCAACGAGACACTTGGCTTCACTGAGGTTACTTTTCTTTTCTGTGAAGGCTACAGTTGCAACTAACAATGTATAGAATCTCATCATTCACAAGCCCAACAAATAGCGAGGACTTCCCATGGGCCAGGCTCTGGACAAATGAAAAGATAGGGTCCCAGATATATTCATGGGTAGAAGAATTTTATTCCATAAGGACATTAATTCTTCCTGTTTTCATAGGCAGATTCATTGCAATTCTGATTAGAATTCCTACCAGATTTTTCATGGAATATAACAAGTTAGTTTATGGTCAGGAATAGCCAAGAAACTTCTTTAGAAACACCACTGGGGAGGGGTGGATAGGTCATTCATGTCCACTGGTCTTTCTGAAGTGATGAAAACGTTCTGGAATAATAATGGTTGCACAACTGTGAATATGCTAAAAGCTGCTGAATTGTACCATTTAAATGGATGGACTTCATGGTGTGTGAACTATATCACAATAACGCTGTTATATGAAAAAATATTTCCTGACAATTATTTTTCTGTTTATACCACTAGTCTGACTCACAATTTAAGAAAAACAAAAAGTCAAAACAAAACAAACTGTGCCAGGAGCTCTTTAGGATTGCAATGTCCCTGGGTCTCCAATGCCTCTGGTGGTGCTGTTCCTGTTAACACACACTAGCTGGGCTGGGCTAGTTAGAGACTGTAACTATCTTTTTAAGATCTACGGTCTCACGTTTCACCCTGGGAGAGGGAAGGAAGGAGGATGTCACAGCCTCATGCCTTCAGTTCATTTTTAAATGAACCAAGCCTTGCTTTCAACACTGTAAACCCTCGCAATATAAAAACACGTGACATCAACAAGCACCGCCATCATAACACCTGAAAGTGTTCAAGGTACTTACCTGGGGCAGAAACACTAAGGGAAGAGACCGAAGCTCGCTCAGCACTGACACTCCCTTTTCCTGACTCCAACTGGAGAAGCTGGGCGTTACAGCCTGAGGCTCTCAGCCCAGGGAGCAGCGCCCATGCCGCTGATCTGGTCCTCGGGGGGCGGGAAAGGGAGAGGAGGGCAGCCCCGAGGTCGCGCGGCAGGGAAAGCAGAGGCGGTGGAAACGCTGTCTGCAGCCCCGCTCGGAGGCCAGCCCAAGCCCCAGCCCCAGCCCCAGCCGCCCGCCCCGGTCCATGTCCGCAGACCCTGCCCGCCCGGGACACAGCCGGCCCAGGGGCGGGGACGGGCCGGCGGCCGAGGAGAGGCAGCCCGGGAGGAGATGACTCGCGGGTGGGAGAGGGGAAGGGGACGCCAGCCGCGGACTGAGGGGAGCCCGGCTGGGTGAGAGGCGGCAGGGGCACACCTGGCCCTGGACAGGTGTGACCGAGGCGTCGGGGCAGGAGGCACGGGCAAAGTGGTCTGGCCTGAGCAATGCAGCTGAACACAGGCTGACTGGCGCCCTGGGGGGCTGTGACAGGCGGACCGCCCTCCCGCAGCCTCCTGACCCCTTTCCCGGGGGCCCCCCAACTTGCAGTTCCACAGCCAGAGCCCCCGGCCCCAGGCAGGAGCCAAAGGCCTACCGGGCGACACAGCTGAGAAGCCTTTGGGCAGATCCCTGGCTTGGAGATGGAGCTTCCAACCAGCAGACCAGATAGCACCGACTGCGCATGCGCAGGAGGGCCAGCGATCGGCTCTTGGTTCTGTGAGAGAAGGTGGGACAGCGAGGGAGGGAGAAGATGAGAGCGGGTGGAGAGGAGGGTAACAGTGGGGGGAGACAGATGGACAGGAGGAGCAGAGAGAAGGGAGGACTCTTGAGAGGGGAGGGTCGTAGCGGAGTTGGAGAGAAAAAGCTTTACCTCTGGGGCACCCCGAAGGAGGCAGCAAACCTGCCTCTGTACGCTTCTGTAACCCTTCAAGACCCGCAGCTGAAGTTTTACCTCCCTGATCCAGCCCTCCATCCGATGCTTCTGCAGAACAGCTACGGGTATCACACCCGTTGCCCCCACGGGGAGCTAGGTTTCCTGTTGCTCTGGGAACCAAGCACCCGCAGGGTTTGTCACTCAGAACTACCTTGGGAAGAGTACATATTCCCCTTTTACACGCTGGGAAACAGGCAGGCACGATCTCTGCCTTAGCTCCACTGTCCCCGGTGTTGGGCTGGCGGGGAGCGGGGTGGTACAAGATCAGAGCCCCAGACAGAGCAGACTGCCTGAGTGTTGGTGCAGAGTCCCCATCCCTCCTGGATAAACCACACCCCACACTAGTGGAAACATCAAGGGCTCACAGTAGTTTCCTGGGTGTGGGAGAGCTGTCCTCATGTGAAGGAAAAGTCCAGCTGGACTAACAAGCTAAGTCACAAATCTAAGTGTGATAAGTGTCAGTTTACTGATCTAAATTCTGCTGGGTTAACTCGTAAATCTGAAGTTTATTGTCAGTTTATTGGGCTTACAACCTAACTCGTAAATCCAAGCTCAACAAGTGTCAGTAACTTGATCTATTACAAATTGATAAGCTCCAGTGTACTGATTCCTTGCTTTTTGTTGTTTGAGCCTTATTGGCTAATACCCCCTTACTTGTAATTAAGCCTTTAAAACCTCATGTGCACGTCATGGAGGTGCTCAGAACTTCGGAGCAGAAGCCCCTCTGAGCCCGCCGGCATAATAATTCTGAGTACTCCAACACTCCGATTCGTGCTTGTTTCTTGGCTGGCCTGTTTCCATAACACTCAGCTCCAGTGCCCAGCTTTCAAGGTAGATAGGAGTGTTACCATGTCCAAATTCATTCTCCTCAGTGCAGAACAGGCCAGTAAGTTAGGAGACCAGATGTTGGGGCATGGAATAGCAAGTTTCTGTAGACTTAGACGGCAAACTAATGTCCTGGAAAACCATCTCCCCAAGTCACAATTCAGGATCCTTTCCTACGTGCTTGGTTGTTACAAACTTCTTAGTGTAGGAATCCCTTCTTGTTAGAATCCTTTGTTCTTGCAGCTATCTGCCTGGGTCAGATACCTGTCAACCTCCAACAAAACAAACTTTATTTTCTCTTCTGCAATTTGTTATCTTTTAATGAATGAAAAAGTGTTAAATATCCTTAAAGGTCAGAGCCTTCAGAATAGGCTCTTCTGTATATTTCAGGCTCTAGGCAACATTGTTTTAGAAGCAAAATGAAGCCTAGGAGACAGAGCATAGGGTTAAACTCAAAGGAACAGATCTAATATGGGGTCATATTTGTTCTGTTTTATTACCCGGGCAGAAGCCACTTGAGGATTTAAATCACTTTAAGTTAAAAATAAGTAAAAGTTTAAAGGAATTTACACACATAGGTGGGAATGTGCAAAGCATACCTGGAAAAGCACCCAAAGGATAGTAAACAGTGGCATCTCCAGAGAGGGCTGAAAGAACAGAGGATGAGGGAAAACTTCTTTCACTTGTGTATTTTTGTGCTCTATTTGAGTTTTTTTTTAACCATTTGCTTGTATTTCTTTTTCAGTTAAAAAAATGTGTAATGGAGCAAAGGAGTAACTAGCTTAGCAAATACAGTAGCCATGGAATCACTGAGTCATCCCTTTTGATTTAAGCCAGAAAGCATTTATTGACTCTCTCCAATGTGCTCATTCCTGTTTTAAGACTTCTTTTATTATTATTATTATTATTATTATTATTATTATTATTATTACTATTATTATTACTATTACTATTACTATTATTACTTCTATTTTATGAAATAATAACATGGTATACCTCACCCCTGCCCATGGCTGGTGGAAAACCAACTGGGTTTTTATTGAGTTGTTTTCCAAGGAGTAGAGATGTGTTATAAAAAGAACACATCTTCAGGGCAAAACAGGCAGAGTGCTTTTCCAGCAGGCCAGATAGCTATGAAGGGTTTTCAACAGAGGCGCCCAGAAGCTGAGAGAGAAAGCCTCCAGGACACTACAAAAAGCTGCCCAAACTGCCTTCACCATGGCACTACTGAACTAGGAAAGAACAAATCTGTCTCCATATTTGATCTGTTCCTTTGATTTTAACAAAGACAAGTTAATATACTCTGGTCTTTTCATGGGTTATGATGTCACAGAGGAGATGGACAGGTCAACAAGGAATCACTCTGCCGTGATCACGGAGCCGGGGAAAGGGATGGGCTGCAAGATGTATGATGCAGCCGCAACTGTGCCCATACTTCTAGGCAGGTATCCAAAGTCGCCTCGACAAGGTGTCAAACACTTGGGCCCACGTCCTCATCAACAGACATGTATTAAAGAGAAATGGAAACATATAAAAGCCAATACCCTTGCTGAGTACACCGTCCAAAGTGCAAAGTCTCAGTTTGACAACTGGCCATCTCTGTTCCCTGGGATTTATTCTTGGAGAACCTTAAAAACCACTCCTCTCTCCTCAAGAAGTGCTGCATATTTGTCCTATCTTTGGCTCAGGGATGGAGCACGTTCAAGTGAACTTTAATGTCTGCACAGATTTGACTGTCTTTCTCCGGGTTCACTTGTCCATTCCAAAGAGGCCTGAGCTAAGTCCACCCTCCATAAGATCAATTCCCTCCAGTGACAGCTCATTGAGCCAGCAATTAAAAGCCAATTGAACAAGACTGTCCTCAGCTAAAAAGTTCACCCACCCTTCACTGATTTCTTAATCTCTTCTCCTGGCTAATTGCAAAAGACTAACACCTCCCTCCACCAAGCTAACCAACTATGCCATTTTGTCTCCCCAAAGAGAAAGTAAGGTCCATAAAAGAGGAGACAACTGCATAGTCACCTCTGAATTCCTAGCATATAGTAATGTCAATAAATAGAACTATGATTATAGCTACTTTCCTTTAAAAGCTTTCTGGTTATTTGAATGAGACCTTGGAAGAGAGGTGTTTGCTGTCCAGTATCTTGATCCACAAGACTCTGGAGGCCTTTTTCAGATTGGCTGTTCACTGATTCATTCAAAACACAACTTATCAGTCAAGGAGAAGCTGTGATTTTCTGCCAGGAGTTTGTGGTCACTCTCATGCCAGAACAGCTTTAACATATATCCTTACCTTGGATTTGTTATTTTTCCCCTCTTCCAACAAAATTGACTTTCCTTACTTTCTTGCCTTGAGGAATTTTTTTTCCAATTTCACCCTTTAGTAAACCAAGATTCTCGGGATGGACTTGGCCCATAATATGATCACCCATCCAACTCCTAGTGTGAGAGGCCTGGGGCTCACCACCTGCCCTCCTGTCAAGGCAACTGAAAATCAGTTTAGGAGCCAACCAGCACCCCAGGGCTTCTAAGGCTCGTGTATCTCCGAGAATCCCTGCTTTCTCATTTGTCTTGGCTTCTGAAAATTTCCCCTCACTTTCTTGACAATTAGTTGTGCAGCTTGAAAGATGAGGAAGGAAGGTTTTATTTCTTAATCAGCATTTTAAGGAACTTGTGTAATGAAGGTTTCCACGAGTTTCTAGAACCCTCCATTGCTGAGACAGAAAACACACTAGACATTTTCTAAATTTAGCCCTCATGTGCATTTTTTCTTTGCTTTTGTTTTCTTAACTGTTAACAGACATTTTTTAATTAAAAAAAAATAAGGCCCCAAATAGGATAGAACATTGAAGGGGCAAACAAAATTAAAGGGAAAAGACAGAAAAATGATAACTACTCTACAAAGTTAATAAAATACATACATTATGTATCAGAACAGCAATTCTCAGTAACAGCTAATTGAAACATGACGATGAGGTAAAATTTCTCTCCTGTCAGGACATGGCCAAAATAAAATACAATTAAACCAACAAACTAATATCTTAAGTCTGGCGAGGTACAGAAGCCTACAAGTGAAATGTGTCTTCTTCTGGAAAAGAGGGAGACTCATCAGCTATTTTCTGTGGAGCCTGAGCCCACGGGGAGGACGGTGAAGTGAGCTCTGTAAGTACCCATTTAACAACGTGATTGATGAATAAATAGACATGAGCTTTGATGACAGAGGTGATACTAATATTCATTTCTCCTGTAAAGTATGATTTCAAATTCAGTGATCAATACTTCGGCGTCCTCAGGTGTTGAGATTATAGGAAAATGCACAGCCTGGGCCCAGACTTCCTCTTTCAGCTCCTGACAATGCACATAGATGTCTCAAGGTTACCTCCAACTCCACCTGCAGAGAGCTGACTTCATGGTGCTCCTCCCATAGCCGTCCCACCCAGGGAACCTGGTCGGGGGGGTAAGATCTCCCTGCCTCTCCCAACTCAGTCCCATCACTCACAGATGTGAATGGACTCCTCCTTCAGGGCCCAGATATCCTCAGTCACCAAGTCCCACCAACCTCACCTGACCTACCTGGTACTCACTGGCACTCACTCAGCACTGACACTGTGCTGGAGACCACGCTGCATACTGTGCACACGTCATCTCACTGGATCTCCACAACAGTCCTGGGAATTGGGTACATCACTGCTTCAATTGATTAGATAAATTGTTTCACTTCCTTGAGTGCATCATCCAAAGTGACACGGCTGCTGAGCCACAAGCCTGGGCCTGAAAACCACTTGAAAATTGAACACTGCTACACCTCGCAGCCACTCTACTATGACTCATCACATCATCTCCTGCCGAGACTTCTAAATGTTTCCAAGCATTCTACGAGACAAAAGTGAACTACGAGAGCACCCCACTCCCCTACTTAAAATCTGTCAATGACGGTCCACTGCCCTTAGGAGAAAGCCCCACCGGGCCTGAGCACAGCCCAACGGCTCAGCATCCGCGTTCCCTGCACGGCCGCGCCACCTCACCCACCACGCAGCTCTACCCGTGCCGTGTCCAGGACAGGGATGCTGACTCCGTACAACCAAGGACTTGTCTCACTCGAACAATGAACACCTCCTTCAGTGTTCATCTTCTTCATTGCTGACACTCAGAAAAATGTTTTCTTAGGATGAATCAATATCTTTTTCCTTACAACTTCCTATCATTGATAATGAGCCCCCACCAAAAGAGAGAAGACCTAATTCTCAGTCTCCTTATCAGTAAAGTGAGAATAACAGGGAAATATGTGAGGTTTTAAGAGAAATAATATTCATGTGAGGCTGAGGGACAATTCCATCATACAGTAAGCACTCAATATGTGCTTACTTAATATTAATAAGAATATATTGCATTCTAGCAACTTTCAATCAATGTTTTATGACTTTGTCCAACAGACTACTGATAAACTGTTGGACGAGCCCCTTTGAGCAGATCAGCACAAGCTTACTGGGAGAGGTAAGCGCGGACTCCAGTTACAGCTGCAGCCACCCAGCAGTACGGGGCTGGGACAGTTTGCTCAAACTCTTACATGTTGCTTGAGCATTTAGTTGTCGTTATTGAATAAAGACAGGTGTTCTTTAGTCAAAGGTCCTGAAACATAAATCTTCAAAGATTGATGCAAATTAGGTTTCAAGTACAACATTCTCACTAGAAATTATTTGAAAACTTTACTCTTAGCTCCTCTGCACATCAAAAGGGAATGTTCTTAATGTATCTGACTAAATACAACGAAAGGGTTGTTTAAAAGAAATTAAGAAGAAGCCATCCTGAATAAGCTCTCAGTATCATCTGCAAAAAGCCCCACCCAAGGGTCTCATTTCTCACTTCCACATAGGGATTCAGGTAGCTTAACTTGGGTCTTGGTTTCTTATAACACGGTGCGGGGAATAGTTGTGGATAGATATATGTAGCAAGTATATAGCTAGGGTATTTGCTGTGAAGGGATTCTAGAAATAAGAAGATTGATAATATAGTCCCACCCATAAGAAACTCAGCCTTCCCATTTACAACAGCATTAAAAACAAAATGAGAGATTCATTTAACAAAAATTTACAAGATATGTACATTGAAATATTTGAAGTATCACCAAAATAAATTTTAAAAGATCTACATATATGGAAGACATCCCAATTTCATGGAATCATAGACAATATTATTAAAAATGTTAAGACTCCTCAAAGTGATCTACATATTCAGTGGAATTCCTATCAAATTTCCAGCTGACTTCTTTGTAAAAATTGAAAAACTGATCCCAAAATTCATATGGACGTTCAAGGGGCAAAGGGCAGCCAAAACAACCATGAAAAAGAAGAGTAAGTTGGAGGACTCACTTTAAAGGGTAATAAAATGCTATAGTACTAAGTCAGTATGGTACTGGCATAAGTTTGGATAAATAAATCTATGAGACACAATAAAAACCCAAGGGGAATAAACTTACATTTACAGAGAGTTTTCCACAAGGGGGCCAACAACACTCCATTAAAGAATAGTCTATTCAACAAATGGTGCAGGGACAGCTGGGTATCTGCAGGCAAAAGAATCAATCTGGAATCTGAACACCCATATTTTATATAACAAACAAAAATTAATTCAAAATAGATCACAGGCAGAAATGTAAAAGTTAAACCTATAAACTTTCTGAAAGAAGACACAGCATAAATATTTGTGGTCCTAGGATAGGCTTTGGTTTCCTAGATACAATACCAAGAGCACAAGTGATAGAAGAAAAAAGCAGGTAAACTGGACTTTATCAAAATTAAAACCCTTTTCTTATAAAGGACATCATCAAGAAAGTGAAATGACAGGGGAAATGGGTATCTCAAGTGATAGAGTGTGTGCTTAGCAAGAAAAATAAAATAAATCAATACATCTAATTATCACCCCTGTAAAGTAATTGTTTTAAAGTTTAAAAAAAATATAGTGAAAGGACAATGTGCAGAATAGAAGAAAAATTTTGCAAAGCATGTATCTAATAAGAGAGCAGCATCCAGGATATATAACAAATGCTTACAACTGAACAATACAAGAAAATAGACCCAAATTTTAAATTTACCACGAATTTAAATAGATATACAAATGGCCAATAAGCATATGAAATGATGCTCAGCATCACTAGCCAAATCAAAATTAAAATGTGATCTCATTTTACACCCACTAGGATGGTTATAACCAAAACACGGACAATAACAAATGTCATTCAGGAGGCAGAGAAACCGCATTTGCGGCCAGAGGAAAGGGACAATGGTGCAGCTTCTTTGGAGAAGTCTGGTATTTCCTCAAAAGCTTAGAGTTATATGGCTCAGCAATTCCACTCCTACATATAGAGTCATCCATCAGTATCCTCGGGGGGTTGGTTTCAGGAACCCCACACCCTGGAAACCATAATCCAAGGATGTTCGAGTCCCTTTACAATCAGCCATCTGGATCCATGTAGTGGAAACTACAGGTATGGCGGGCCAAATGTACAGCCAACAGAATGAAAACAAATTCTCATAAAAAATTTCACATCAATATTCATAGCAGTATCATTCAGAGTAGCCAAAAGTTACTAACAATATCCATCCATCAATGAACGGATAAACAAAATTACCAAGAATAGGCCCACAAACTTTTGGTCATTGAAACTTTGCCAAAGGAGGTGAGAACATACAATGGAGTAAAGGCAGCCTCTTCAGCAAATGGTGTAGGGAAAACTGAACAGCTGCATGTAAATCATTGAAGTTAGACTACTCCCTCACAGCATACACAAAAATGAATTCAAAATGTGTTAAAGACTTAACCATGCAGACAAGACACTATAAACCTCTTAGAAGCAACCATAGGCAAAACATCTGACATACATCTAAGCAATGTTCTCCTAGAGCAGTCTACTCAAGCAATAGAAAAACAAACAAAAATATACAAGTGGGATCAAATTAAACTTACAAAATTTTCACAGCTAAGGAAAGAGTAAGAAAAACAAAAAGACAACCTACCTATGGAATGGGAGAAAATATTTGCAATAAATGAAACTGATAGGGGCTTAATTCCCAGAATATGTAAACAGCTTTTACACTTAATAAGAAAGAAAAACAAACAATTCAATTCAAAAATGGGCAGAAGTCCTAAAGAAATATTTCTCCAATGAAGACGTACAAATGGCCAGTAGGCACATGAAAAAAATGTTCAATATCATTCTCAGAGAAATGCAAATTAAAACTGCAATCATGTATCACCTCTAACCAGTCAGAATAGCCATCATTCAGAAGTTCACAGACAATAAATACTGGAGAGGCTGCGGAGAATTGTGAACACTCCTACACTGTGGTGGGAATGCAGTTTGGTGGAGCCATTGTGGAAAACTGTATAGAGGTTCCTCTAAAGGCAAAAAATTGACCTCCCATATGAACCAGCAATCCCACTCCTGGGCATATATCTAGAAGGAACCCTAATTCAAAAAGACACCTACACCCCAATATTCACAGCAGCACTGTTTACAATAGCAAGACATGGAAACAACCTAAATGTCCACTGACAGATGACTGGATAAAGAGGATGTAGCATATGTGTCAAATAGACTACTATTCAGACATAAAATAATAATAAAATAATGCCATTTGTAGCAACATCAATGGACATGGAGAATGTCATTCTAATTGAAGTAAGCCAGAAAGAGAAAGAAATATAACATATGAGATCGCTCACATGTGGAATCTTAAAAAAAAAAACAACAAAAAAAAGAAACAAAAAGATAAACTTATCTACAGAACAGAAACAAACACAGAGTCATAGAAACCAAATAATGGTTACCAGATGGGAGAGGGTGTGGGAAGGAATAAATTGGGAGTTCAAGATTTGCAGATACTGAGTATGTAAAGAATAAACAGCAAGTTTATACTGTATAGCACAGGAGAATATATTTAATATCTTATAGTAACGTATGATTAAAAAGTATGAAAATGAATACATGTATGTTCTTATTTAACTGAAGTGTTGTGCTGTACACAAGAAACTGACACAACATTATAAACTGACTAGACTTCAATGAAAATATATTTAAATAGACCAAAAACGAAAACAAAGAAAAAGGATACTATCAAACAAAAAGAATAAAGTACTGATTCAGGCTACAATATGGAAGAACCTCGAAACTTTATGCTAAAATAAGCCAGACACAAAAAGGCAAATAATGACCTTTAAGGTGAACTGTATCTAAGCGTTTATTGTACTACTCCTGTAAATTTTCCGGAGGTTTGAAATCTATCAATATCAAAATAAAATGTATTATACTTTAAAAACTTAAAACGCTTCCTTACAGGAGGGCTTTAATTATTACAGGCAGAAACGCACGTAAACCTCTTGGAACAACACTTTGCATGTCCACACACAATCACTGCTGTCACTGCCACTCAGAGGGTGGTGCCAGCGCTGATGAGAGCTGCCTCCACTAGCTCCCCTGCAGACAGTAGTGAGGGCCTGAGCTCTGACAGGCAGGGTGAGCGTGAACCTGGGTCAGACACAGCCACATCCCAGACTCTGCGTTACCCAAATTTCTTATACAAACTGCAACATGTAATGTAAACACGCTAGAGGGATGTATCATACAACACAGGGAATACAGCAAAGTTTTAGAGTAACCATAAATGGAGCATCTATTGCACACCTGAAACTACTATCATATTTTAACTCAGCTATAACTTTATAAAAAATTAAAAAATAATTTTAAAATGTTATCACTTTAATATTCAATTCGGTTTTTAAGTAACTACTAAACAGCTTAGAAAATATAAAAGCATTTAATTGTGCTGTTGGTTTACATATTTATTTACATTCAGACTCTTGCTTAAAGAGAATTTAAACAAATATTTTAAACACAGCTTAACAACCAAAACAACAAAAAGGCAAAACTGAGAGTGAAGAGAAAATTGAGATTCAATAGTTAAATGAAACCTTGGGGAGATAAACTCATAAAAATGGATTCCATGAAGTCAGGGCAAATGTTAAAGGCCGACTAGGAATTCAGCTGTAAGATTCTTGGCAGCTAAAGCAAAAAGGAAAAGATGATGGGGCGGGAGGTAGAGCGTGTGCTTAGCGTGCAAGGGGTGCTGGATTTAAGCCCCAGGGCCTCCACTAACAGATAAATACATCTAATTAACTCCCCGCCAAAACAGCCCCAAAGAAAAGAAAAAGAGAAATTTCTTTCCCAAAAAACCCTGATATTAAATTTGGATTAAATACTTTAAAAAAGTAAAAAAGAAAAATAGAAAAGATAAGTGACACTGTGAAGAAAAAGCCCAGCTGGGATAACAAGCTAAGTCACAAATCTAAGTGTGATAAGTGTCAGTTTACTGATCTAAGTTTTGCTGGGCTACCTGGTAAACCTGAAGTTTAGTGTCAGTTTACTGGGTTAATAAGCTTACTGGTAAATCCAAGGTCAACAATTGTCAATAACGTGATCTGTTCCAAGTTGATAAGCTTCAGTGTACTGATTCCTTCCTTTTTGTTGTTTGAGCCTTATTGGCTAAGAGCACCATACTTGTAATTAACCCTATAAAACTTCATGTGCAGGTCTTGGAGGTGCTCAGAGCTTCAGAACAAAAGCCCCTCTGAGCCCGCCAGCGTAATAAATCTCAGTAATCCCACCCTCTGAGTGGTGCCTGTTTCTTGGCTGGCCTGTTGTTTCCATAACAACACAAGCAATAATGCCCGTGAGATAAATCTGTGGTAGCTGCTGGCAGGTCCCCATGTCTCACGTGGGAAAATCTGAAACATCATTCTCACCACTCAGAGTCATCATAAGCCCACCTCACCCATCCTGCTGTTAAAAGCAGGAGCACAGGCAGGGCCCAGCCTTTGCTGTCTCTGTGTCAACACAGTGAGACAGGATGGAAGGGGGCAGAGCACAGCCATTTAAGTAAGGCCACAGCAATTAACACCAAAATGGTGAAGGATTCAACCCCCAATAGGCCTTGAGGCTCAGGATGAAGAGATTTAACTTCTAGCAGAGCTTGAGATTCAGTAAACACCCATTGTAATAGTAACATGGTGAATAACATGCCCCAGGCACCATGGCAGTCCAAAGGCTAGCCACAAAATGTCACAGGGTGGGAAATGGCCACTCCCTGGGAATCCCAACCCCTTGCCCTAAGGCTGGTCCTTCTACTTATTAGCATATGAAACCACCAAGCCCAAGAAAACAAGCAACACAGCGCCACCTCGCGGTCACCACTCTCTCACCCTCTTCGGAGAAGACACACACTCTGTCTGTGGAGTGTGTACCTACTTTTAATCTGAGCATCAAACCCCCACACCTCGTGACGTTTCTCTTGCATTTCAATGTATCTCTCTGAATAAATCTACCTTTAATCAACACTAGCTTGCTCTTGAATTTTTTACTGCACGAAGCCAAGGAACAAAATCCGATGGGGCACATCTCAGGGGCTCAACCAAAGCATGGGACACAGCCCTTCTCATGCCCCACGTTTTTTATTCTTGTATCAACAGGACTGGGCTGTGAAGGGAAGTCTGAAGCCCCAGCTAAGGGACAGAAGCAGCCTCCAGAGCTCCAACTGGCGGCCAGCCTCTCCCACAACATGGGCCTTGGCGTCTGCCCGGTTCTCAGTGTTTCTCTGTTGTGCTGACTCCCCAGCCTGACAGCATACTCCTAGGCCTGTCCCCACAAAACCCTTCTCTCCAAAATACAAGCACATCATGTCAGAATCCTCTTGTTCAACCAGTAAATGTTCAGCCCACTTTTTTCCTCCCCAATAAAGTATCCAACTGTCCTCCCTCCCATCTCACCACTTCTTTCTTTGTGAGAACTCTGCACTCGCCAGACTCCATCCTGAATGAAGGTGCCTTGCTGGTTGGGACCGGGATGTTTCTTAAAAAAGCCTTTCCTGAGTCACCCACCCCCCTGATTCTGAACTTCACAAAATGCTGAGGTTGCAGTCACTGTGTGCATACCTCCCAGGTTTTGACTAGGTTTCCTACGCAAGATCTTCATTAAGGAGCTGCATCAAGAAGTTTAAAGAGGTTATTCATACATCTGAGCGGAGGAGCCTGCAAAAAATTAAATGGCTTTGAAGAGAGAGTTAAACAGGGACAGAGAATTCGCAGGTCCTAGTCAAAAGTGTCATGAGGCAAAATGTTCCTCAAAGGCTCAGAGTGGTTCCTGGACACGGAGTCGGCCGGGAGGAGGTGACAGGCATTGAGTGGGGTGAGTGATACAGGGCACACTCCCCCAGCTGGGGAAGAATAGGTTTTTTTCTAGTTTTCCAAACAATTTCTTACTACCTTTTTCTCCTATTGTCACATACTATTTCCTACGAATTAAGCATATCAATGTCAGTCATTTGGGCCACTTGGGAGAAGCTACACGATGCCATTCACAAGGCTGGGCATGACAGCCACACCAGTCTAGGTTGAAAGACCAGTGGGGGTATTTCCACGGTATAAAAGGGCATGCAGCAAACTCCGCAGCTTCAATGACCTCATCTCAAAGGTGGGGCCAATAAAACTACCAAGCAAAGTGCGTGGTGATTATGGCCGACATATGTTTACTAGGTAATTGCCCGAGACAGCTGCCGTTTAATGAGGAATGAGTATGAACATTGAGGCCCTGTCTACCTGGTGACACGCGCCCTGCCTTCCTGCTTTGGTGCAGCAGCAGAGCTTGTTTAGCTGAGATGAACGCCCCAGAGTAGCCCCGAAGGGAAAGTTCCCAGCTCTACACGGCGAGGCCTGTTCCTTCCTTTCTCAGAGCTGATCACAGTTTGCAGTCGTCTCTTTTTATGTTTATCCCTTTTGTAACTGCCTTTCCTCCAGAGTTTTTCCTCAAGCAGCACAGGGCCAGGTGTGTCTTGCGGCCTGCAGGATATTCTGGGCTGAGAAACAGCCGATCCCACATCTGGCTCTGGGGCTGAACGGAGAGGGCAGAAGGCCCAGGGGACCATGCTGAATCGAGGCCCCTGCACCCAATATTATGGTCTGACTTTGGGCAAATTACACAGTCTTCTTTACCCTGAGATTCCTCATCTGTCCATGAAAATAACTGTCCATGGCACACAGATTTACAAGGATAAAAGTAAATCACCGAATTCACAACCTAGCCAAGGGGCTACCAGTGCATCCTCAACAGACAAATACAGCTTTTTAAGGCTCTGACACAAGCCAAGCGTCGTGGCCGCACAAATTGTACACAGCTAAGTTCCAGTGTTTTAAGTGCTTCATGTGTGCTATAATACTCTTTAGAACATACAAAATTCCCAGGAAGAAACGAATATTATCATGCCCATTTCACAGATTCTCCAACAGGTTAAGAGTTTACATTCTAGTCCAAGGCCCAATGGTAAGGAAATGGCGATTTAAACCAGAATCTGGGCCCAGGCCTTCTCTCCATCTCTATCCCATCCACCTGACCACTTTCCTATGAATTCCACCTGTCCAATACCGAAGTTTGAAGCCGGCCAGCTCTTAAATGCAATGTGTGCCACCGTTTGTCTATGTTCCTTAATTACCATAAACAGTTCTCAGAAAACACTTCAGAAAGAAAAGTTGGACTCACGTCCCTGCCCACAAAGAAGAGGAATTCTGCCTTGCCTTCTCCTGTAACGTGCAGAAACCCTTCCCATTCACCACCGAATCCTTTTGTATGCTTCCTCCGTGTTTACGTTTGCACACGTCTTATTAAAGTAAAAGGTACCTGTAGAAATTCCATCTCGGTTCCTTTCCAAGTTTCCAGATTATCCATAATCAGTGTAATATCATAATTTCCTGTGAAGAAAAATACTACAATGTGAATGAAAATACTGCAACCATGTCACTAAAGAAAGAATGCTGAAACCAAGTCATCAGCTCTGCCGCCACCCCCCAGTGAAGACAGGCCTGCAGCCACTCACAACGGTGCCCTCTGAGCAGACTCAGAATAAGAAAAGGCAGATTACTGGCCTTAGATATCTAGGTGCTTGTCTAAAGAATATATTCAGTGAGCCCAAATGTTTGCTTCCTCCCATATATTGAAAAGCACTAAATTCTTGAACTTGAGATAACTGGCTTTCTTTAGATAACAAGCAATGATTTATTGTTCCAACTACCTGGTCTCTGTTGTAAAGCTCCTATATATCCTAGCTCTTCTCAACCTCTTCTGAGCAGTCCGTCAGAGTGATCTGAGTGGCTGTCATCCCGGCTAGAGTCCTCCCGCCAAATAAAACATAACTCTAAACTTTTAGGCTGAACATGTATTTCAGTCAACAGTTTTGACCACCATGAAGGGACCCAGAGCAGACTTCTCTCCACCTGGACTCTCCGAGTAACCGGAGCCTTGGTACCATCAGTGGCCCTTTGTGCCCATCGGCCTCCTCGGGGAGTCCAGATGAATTTGTGTGAGTCTGTCCTGGTTCTCGGATCTCCCATATTGATTGATGGTCCTGAGTTTTATTTGGCAGTGTATCCAGGTACCTGGCCCCCCAGTTGAAAGAGAGTGGGGGGAATTACCCACCCAGTGTAGACATGCTGGGTGGGGCCTTGTTGAAAGGTAACAGGAAATACCCACCTTGAAGAGACGCCCGATGTGGAGCTGGTGGAAATATACCTGGAAAATACTCACCCAGTGGAGACGTCCTGAGTGGGTCCAAGCTGAAAGACACTGGGGTCAGGACTGGGTGTTTAGGTAAGAGGCTGGTCTAATGCTTTCTTCAATTTGGTTACTTGCATTGAATTTTTCAGGATAAAAGTAAAAGTCTTATGAAGAACCTTTCAATTCCAAAAATGGGACCCTCTTCCTGGTTGATAACAGCTTTCTTGGGTGAGAAAGAAACTGGAAGGAGTGGTAGAGGCAAAGACATCATGCCACAGAGTTGTCCCTGTGGGAAATCTTACTAGCAATTTTATTATGACAACCTGGCCTTAGAATGGGGCATAGAACTTTCAAAAACAAAAAAGAAAAGGAATGAAAAGAAAAAGAAATGACAGATTGCCAGCCTCCAACTATTATCCCAGCCAGGTTTATATACGTAGAAAACTTATAACTTTAATTGGGAACTAGAAAAAAAAAATCTCACTCTGAAAGTAACTAACCAGGCCTGATAAAAACATTTTTTGGAATTCTGAACTCATAAAAACAAAATCCCCTTTAGGGGGAACTTGGATTTCTCTTCCTGTGTCCTTGTAATATAAACGTTTTATATTTCTCTGGGTATTTTATGTGTGTGTATGTATGTATGTATGTGTTTCCTTTTCTTAAAAGGAAATCTTGGACTCTGCCATGCAAAAGGTACAAGTATTGTGCACATATGGTGGCCATGCAAGTAAATTGGGATTCTCAACAATCCTTTGATTGTACCATTTTTCAGACATTTTGCCATCTTAACCTTTTATGCATCAGCCTGGACCACAAAGGCCTTTAGCTTTTGCAGAGTAAACTTTTGAATTTTATTTAGGCAACACCCCCACCCTCATGTGGAAAAGCCTCTTCATCTTTATGGTTTAGAGATATATATATATAAATTGATGGCCAAATGATGGATCCTTTAATTTGGAAAAACTTTTAAATTGGTGAAAGTTGAAAGAGCTCTCAATATAAACAGCTGTTTTCTTGGTACCTATTAAAATCAAGTTTAAAGATAGAAAAATATATCTAATGGTTAACCTAAGAACTTAGTTAAAAAAAAAACTGGTTTGAAAAGCTACATTTGTGTTTTTCCTTTCCCATCAATGGTTTTAGGGATGCTAATAAAAACTTTGAACAATTAATGTTAATTAGGTTGAATAACTGGAAAATAGATTGTAAAAATTCCGATTTTTTCTTAATAAAAAAAAAGGTAAGGGGCTTATCCCAAATGGAAAATTATTTTTATATTGTTATTTTGAATGAGATAAATAAAATGGACAATTTTGGATTTAGATGCATGATTTTGATACTACACTACGTAAAATTAAAAAAAGGCCAAAGAGATCACCTACTGCCCCCCAACATTCAAGTTCAAACAAGCCTGTTCTATTTACCACAGTGTAATATGTATGTATGTATAGGGCTAAAATATACATATATATTTTATATATGTATAAAATATATATATATTTATATACTGAGATATTTCATCAATGATTGGGACAACAGACCAATTAATCATATTAAAAATTGGGAAGGGTGTAAGCTCTTTGGCTCAAACTTGGGGATCCCAGAGAGTTTTCTCTAAAATTAGATACAATGCACAAAAACAAACAAAAGAAAGGCTTCTGGCACTCCTTCTAGAAATAAAAATTATTCATTAAACCTAATAAATATTAAAATTAAAGGTATAAGTTTTAATAAATTTGAGATAAAAGTTTCTAAAATTGGTATATTTAAACCAGATTTATATAAACCTTTTACTTAATTATGTTGTGGGATAAATATGTTTCAATGGAAAACCGATTCACCTTTTTGGTATTATAAGGCTGGGCACATATCTGTCCCTCTGAAAATATTGAGTGTACAAAGTAAAGGAAACCAATAGAGTTACATGAGCCGTCCAATATAACGTAAAACTTAAAACTAGTATTCAGTGGCTAATAAAATTATAATAAGAGTTTTACCCTGAGTTTAACTTATAACAAGGGAAAGAGAACTTACTTAATGCCTTATGCAAGCTTTGGAAGACAAGATAAAGTAAACTTTAAAGTTTTAATACATGGAATTCTTTGTTTACAGCTCTTCACACTGATACAAAAAAGCAAATTAAGGAGATGCAATTGGGACTGGGTGACAGAGCAGTTCTCTGGAGAACTGGACGCGTGTGTCTTTGTCTTGCATATCAGAAATGTAAATACAGCAGTGACCTAGGGGTGAGCCTAATTAGCTCAACGAGATAAAACTTTAGGCCAAAGAAATTTTTCGCATTTTAAAACTGAGAACTCTGACGGGTCCTTCATACATTGTCAAGAAATCTTTAATGTCTGTTTCATACATAGTAAGCCTTAGTGATCTGAGCAAGCAAATTCAGCTTACTCCAACTATTATTATCCCTATCTCATAGGTAAGTTTTAAAGTCAAGGTATGAGATCTCTAGCTTTTGTCTCTTTATAAGCCGGCGTACACATTATATATGTGAGATATTTCTATAGCTAAAAAAAAAAAAAACCAAAAACAAAGTCAAAGAGCTCTGCTTAATTGATGTAAAAACTAAGAGGTTACAATTTAAGTATTTTTAAAATAAAAACTGACCAAATTTACCTTAAGGTTCACGTGAACTGGAAAATATTCAATATTAAGATAACATTTGTTATTAAGTTTTGTTTAAGTATGTTCTAATTAATATAGACATCTTTAAAGTCATCAATATTAAGTATAATACATTTACTGTACCTAGGTTTAATGAAAGTCAAATAAGATCCTGTTACATTCATTGCAGATTTGTCAAAAAAAAATTAATATGGTGTGGTAAAATTTTAAGTAAATTTAATGCAAATGAGATGAGAACTTTGGGTAAATTCTTTCAAATACATTTTTAAAATGTATGCATAAGATAATCTCTAAATCTTTGGTATCTTTAAATTCTAGAGTTGTGCTAAATTAAGTTAAATGATAGGATTTTATTAAATAGCTATGCCATTTTCAGATAAAATAAGATTGAAATATGAATTACATAACATTTAACTTCCTCTTACAGAGAAACTAAAGGTGTTTAGAAGTATTAATATATGGTTGGTGCCACACTGAAATAGTCTCTATTATTAAGGGAAAGATCTCATTATCCTAGGAAAGTAAGATAAATCTGTAAGGGAAGATACAAGGAATGGAATTATATTTTGTTAATGAAAAATAGTGACATTGTACTGAAGCTGGTTACTTCTGAATGGAAGAGAAAATAAGGGACACACTAATATGAATATAGAAAGCTGTGGAAGGCTTGTGGAAGAGGAAACCTGAGGAAAGGGTTTTGTACGTGGTCGAAATTGGCTAAGTTTAGAATCAACTTGGTCAATGTATATGAATCTCAGAGGTAAGCTGGTACAAGAATAGAATTGGTTTTCTCGCTGTTAAGAGGACGAAATTTTCTTAAAATGATAATCCACCCTCAGAAACAAATTGTAAAACTTCTTATACCACTTAACTGATCTGTTCTGCCTTTACCTTTGACGAATTATCTTGTTAATGAATAAGTACTACTTTACAGTGATCTATATGTTTATCTGACCAAGTGTTTGAAATCTTTCAAAATCTCCCCAAATATCAATTTTTAATTAAAGTTCTTTTAATCTCCAGTTAAGTTTGGGATGCTACAGAGGGCTCCTGAAACATCCCAAAGAGAGATTTTAAACTAGTAAATTTCATTTGGCATGTTAAATAACATGGTATTGTCAAATGAATAATAAATCTTCCTAGGTTATATTGTATGAGAAAATATTAATATAGATATTACAGAAATTTTATGGACTCCCTAAAATTCTGGTATATCTGAAATGTTACCAGTCATAATTCTGGTTATTGTGACCAGGTTACACTACCAATTATAGTGTAATGGTGTTTTACCATGCTTTTAAATCTTTTGTCATTTATAGACAGTTAATTGTTTTCTTCTGATGATTTTGCAAAATGCTTGCTCTTCAAGAAGATTTACTGGTTTCTAATAAACTTCAAACTATACCACTGAACTAAACTGGGGAAGAAATTTTAAAGGTCTAAAGAAAACTTTGATTAAAAGAATTAGTTACATGGGACTGAGTAAACTGATGAATATGGTTATAATTTTTGATTTTGTCTGAAATACTACTCGCTTTAAACCTGTTTCCCAGACATAAAGAATCTCTTCTCCTTAAGCTAGTTATGATTCACAGCAATTTGATAAATTATACCTATGTAAGCAGCCTTGGAACAGTTTTATATTTTCTATCTGATCCCTCAAGAGACTAAAGGTCCCCAGGGGCTCTATCAGACAAATTAGGAAGATCATCTCCTAACAGATATAGGAATCTCAATGCATTTTAAGGATTTTAACGAGAAAATAATTTACCTAAATCTGTACGGCAGAAATCCATGTCAAGCCCTTGACGTGGCTTTCCTGGCCTTAGAAAACCTTATTAACATTCTACCCTGAGACTCCTTATTTAAAGTTCCAACACAGCCAATTTAAAAAAGCCTATATGATCAAATAATCAGAATTAACTTGTAAACAAATAAATCTTTATTTGGCTATATTTGAGAAAAATGAGGGTAACTTTATAGAGAAAAAAGTTTATATTTTAGTGGATATTAAATTCTAGTTTTGTTAATTGAAGTCTTTATTTAGTAAGACACTTCCCAGATCATTCCTTTCTGTTACGTGAAATTGCTGAAAAGTTTAATTGAATTATTAAAAGGATACCCTAGCTTTGTTTCTGAACCTCAGTAATCTAACTTTGGGTAGTTCCAATGCCCCATGACCTACAGCCAGGGGATTATACATCCTGGAACAGGAATGACTTAAAGAACTGTCTCCAACCTGAATGGAAGGACCCTTTATCAGGTATGCTTAACTAGACCATACACACCAAAGCTGAAGGAAACGGACTTTCAGATTCATTTCCTATAAGAAACATTCCCTGCAGTGCAATGGCTTATAGAGCACTGCTCACCTTAAAACAATGCCCAACTGGAGAAAAAGCTACCATGTCAGGATGAGAAGACGACATCTGAGGTAGACAGCTAACCCAAGACATTGGACCAGGCCTGTATACTAATTACCTTGACAATTTCTCCAACCTTTGATTATGAACTACACCAATTGTTAAGTTTATGGTAAATTAAATATGTCTATTACTTCTGTGTTACCTTGGTGGGTTTCCCTACTCCAGGTGTCTAACTAGATTGCCCTGAGAAACGTTATTCTAAAAAGAAATTATAGTTCTATTTAGGCCACTGTTCATCTTACATGGTGGGAGACCTGGCCAATTAATAACTTCCCTGAGCCTGATCATAAATATGAACTTCCTCATAAGATCATTCAGACTCAATCAGAAACACAAGCAAAATTTTAACCCAAAATATAACTTCTCGAGTATTAAATTCTTACTCGTGACATTATTAACGTTACTAGCTGTATTACTTATATACTGTCTATTTTATAAAATTGTTGTCTCTTACATTTCCCAATGCGTAACTAGGCCTACAAGATTGATGATGGCTAAGCATCTTGAAGAAATAGATTAAACTTAGAACCCTGCATAAAATAAATTTAATAGTGTGATTCTAGGTATGGGAATGAGCAACGAAGGGCAAACATTTCCTGGATCAATATAGACTAGTAAGACAGGCGATCCAGAGAACTTTCAGTATCAACAGGGCCTGAAAAAAAAACCAAACACCTTGAATGGCAGCTCCGAAGATTCTTCACCTGAACTAGGAATGAGCCATCCTAGCACCGTGGGACAAAATTGGTCATGAAATGTCTCTCAAAATATTGGTCGAATTTAGGACTATGGGGGAGCACTGTGAATGAAAATACTGCAACCATGTCTGTAAACAAAGAATGCTGAAACCAAGTCATCAGCGGCTGCTGCCACCCCCAGCGAGGACAGGATTGCAGCCCAGCCTCTCAGCCACTCACAGTGGTGCCCTCTGAGCAGACTCAAATAAGAAACAACAGGATACTGGCCCTAGACAGCTAGGTGCTTGTCAAATGTGTGGATTCAAAGACCCAAATGATTGCTTTATCCCATACATGGATAAGCACTAAACACTTGAACTTGAGATACCTGGCTTTCTTTAGATAACAAGCAATCTTTTATTGTTCCAACTACCTGGTCTTTGTTGTAAAGCTCCTATGTAATCCTAGCTTCTCCCCTACTCTTGGGAGCAGTCCCTCAGAGTGATCTGAGAGGCGGTCATCCTGGCTCGAGTCCTCCCGACAAATAAAACATAACTCTTAAATTTTAGGCTGCATGTTTATTTCAATCAAGTCCCAGAATAGACACAAATCGTCAATTCTGTAAAGGGACACACTGGATCAGGAACCAAAAGCGTGTATTAGTCACGAAAATCTACGGCTCCCTCTTTCTTCCTGTCATTATACAATCCCACCAGAACTCATTATTTTGCTGTCTGCCCATCTGGGAACAAAACTCAGACAAGAGTCAACTCAGCAGAGTGCCCTGCTGGGGAGAACACCCCCGCAGAAGCAGGGCTGGCTGCCTGCCCTCCCTCACGCTCTGCTGACCCCTAGTGTCCACCGAGGGGACTAGGCCAACAGAGCTGTTCCCAACAGCTGCAAAGCCTCACATATTAAATAAAAACATTTTATTTTATATGACATATTACTTATATACCCATCTCTGAAAACAGCTTTGCCAGAAGCCCAAATCTTCAGCATTAATCTGCAAAGACAATTCCGGCCCCCAAGGGAAAACAAGTCTTAAGACGATGCTAAGGCCTCCAAAGACCTCTCCACGACCATCAGCCAAACTGCCTGTAGGTCTGCTGCTGCAGGCGGCTGCATGTCTGTTTTTAAAGCAACTCCTTTTGCCCTCGGGTGCTACAGTTTCCTTCTATGCCCTCCCATCTCAGGGTAAGAGCAGCCGCTGCAGAACCTTGCAGGGCAGCACTGACAGGACAGGACACAGAGGATCAGAGCTGAACTAAGCCTTCTGATGACACGAGCTTGTCACTGTGTCATCTTTAGAGATGAAGATGTATATAGAGAGAGGTGGGGTGATATTGCTCAAAGTCACACAGATAATAAGTGACAAAGTCTATAACTCTGCTCCTCCCTCCAGCGTGACGCCCCAGCTGGGACGCCCACAGAGTTCTCTTGTGCCTGCCTGAACAGTCCTTTATTGTCACTCATGACTCACCACATGGTCTGTCCCTAGCCTGCCTTTTCAGCATCTTTTCCCTCCAGTCTCTTAGAAACAAGGCTGCTCGGGCCACTGTATGACTTCCGTCTCCCCGAAACCTCTGTTCTCTGGCTGGTCTTGCCTGTGCATCCGGCCTCCTGCTCAGAGGCTCTTCCCCCCTGCAGGAGGACGTTTCTACTCTCTGCAGGGACACCCCTTCAGGGGAGCCCTCTTCTCGCCATCAGCACGGCAGGTGTCCCAGGCCACATCCCGACCTGCCCCATTAGGACTGGGGGTGCCCAGGTCTGCTAGTCAGACGAGCAGACTCAGAGCCAGGGATTATGCCCGGGTCACCCTGAAAACCTACTGCCCGCCTCACAGCCCCCAGCCAGCAGGTCACCTGGAAGTCACAGTAGGTGCCCCACCCAATCCAGAAGCCTCTTCATTTGCCAGCACCGCTGATGACTGGTCTCCAATCTTTGGTCATTTTCGCACAAAACAGCACCACCTACAGTAAAGCGGGTGGTTTTCGCTTCTGCGCACCATCCTTACTGGAAATGTTATGGGAAACCAAAAGGCCTTTTTCTCAACACTTTTCTGATGACACCCTCCCACCCACAATACTCTCATGCTCAAGAGCTTTGGATCCACGTGATTTTGTTTCCCTTACGCTAAGTGGCTCAAAACACTGCGGGATTCTTTCTCTTTTGAGGGTATTTGTACTCAGTTTCTCGCCTTTAATCTGTTTTTGTCTCTCTCTTCAGTATCCCTAGCAGTTGCCACCTCTTACTCCCTTCAGCAGCCTCCCTCCCAACATCTAGTCTAGGAAATCAGCTGTGATGAGGGGCCCGGGGGCAGTCACAGAAGATGCAACTAAGACAGAGAGGCTACATAATTTGCCGAAGAAATCAGCTTCAACCCCCAACAGTGTGTGTCACGTCTCTGTTTAATTCTTATGCTAAGAAAGTTAACGTTTTGTAGATTATGTTTATAAACAGATGAAGTATGAAAATACATACAATGACACACATCAACTCTAAGATGTTCACTAACTCCACTATTTTGTTTCTATTAAAAAATTAAGAACTCCTGCAGTCAATATAGCAAATTGTTACTGGGTTTTAAATCCAGAATATAGATGGGTTAAGTGTGTCATTACTCATACTTATTTGTATGTTCACAAGACAAAAAGATTTGAAAGTCTCTCTCCCCCCCCGACTCACTACGGGCTCTCACCTGAGCTCCAATACCACACATCTAACAGCCTTTCACTTTACCCACAGCTGAAATCATCAGATTTCCCCCAGAGCTCCCGCTGCAGCTTTCCCTCCTCAGAGCATAGCAGGACCATCATTTACCTCATTAATCCACCCAGAAACCTGGGCCTTACTCCATCCTACCTTCACAGACAGCATTCATCCTTTCCTTTTTACCAACTAAACATGCCTTCAATCTGTTCGCTTTTACCCACTGACCGTCCCACCGCTCAAGAGGAAGCCACCAACACTGCCCACCTGGACTCACGAGTCTCCAAAGTGGCCCCTCAGCCGCTCTCCCCTACTTGAGACAAATGGGATTGAGTCACTCCCAACCTTTTTGGACACTTTTCAAACCCACTGTTCTTAGAAGAAACTCCAATTTCTTCACCTGGTGAAGGTCTTTGCAATCAAACTGTCAGCTCAGGGAGGGCAGGACCCGCCGTCTCCCCTCGGCCCCACCCTCTGGCAGAGCATCATCTTGGGATGACCTGCTGAGCTACACCAGCCTGTGTTCTAAACCTGGTCTTGAGTTCTTAGGAAACTGCTACACTTATCCATACAAATCCAAGGTAGATTAGAAAGATTTTAGTTGTTGAGCGAGACTATTGATTTGGGGATTTTGCACTAGCAACCTGCAAGGACATGTTCTAATGATTCTGTCTTCTTACAACAACACCCAGATTTAAGTAGTATTTGTGGAATGTCTTCAGAGTAAAAGGGACTGTACTTTTACAGACTTTATGTTTTATAACATGAACAACCCGGACAGGGTCACAAATGGAACCGCTTCACAAGTGACAGAAGACAGGTGAGAGGCATATAGCAACAGGTCACAAAGAAGGTAAAAGTAAAGTTGTTTCTCCAACCCCCGAAAAATTTCCTCCATGAAACGGAAAATCTCAAATTTGAAAGTAAAATACTATCATATAAAGAAATAAAATAAATAATCCTCTTCATCAGGGTGTTAAGATCTGACTGCAGAGTTTTCAGCAGGCCATACTGAATCCTAGCACAGAAAAATCTGATGGACTAGTGGTGAGTAAGTTCCAGGAAAACGGCAGCAATTCCTCCACTTGTAAGAGGACACACACTCACTTGTCGAAGGTGATTGTAAACCACATGCTGAAGAAATTCAGAAGATTCAGGCACCGTTTCTAGATGGTGATGACACGGAAGGACGGCTTGGATGCATGCTTCTAACTGAGTCACCGGCATTCTTACACTGCAGGGGGAAAAGGAGGCCCTCAGCCAAGAGCAGAGATTTTCCTGTCATGCCTCCCAGGCCATGCCTCGGGGACTCAGTGTCCTGTATCCGTCCGGCCCCAGGCAAGGACCCGCAGCATGGCCCACCCAAGCAGGAGGCGCACTGTGCTTGAGAAAGCCCATCCCAGATGGGAGCAAGAGTGGCTGGTGGGGTTGTGTGAACCTATAAATGCTCATAGAAATACACCTGCATACATTCAAGTGATAAAATTAAGGGTAGCAGGCTATTTAACAAAATTTCAATTGTCAGTTTTAATGTTACCATTCCTTTCCTCTTGTCCCCTGCACTCTGAGACAGGCTTAGGCTCTCTCACACCTGCAGCTCTGATGCAATAGTTGTGAAGTTATTTTACTTTGCTGCAAGTGTTTTCACTCCCCGTGTCGCTGTGACTGTCGTCTCTTAACACAGTCAGATGTCTTCCTAGATATCTCCATGAGTTCCTTGCTCCTGCTTCTCAGATCCTGAGATAAAGAACCGGTGAAGGCACATGACTAGAAAAGGCACTGTGGACTTGACCAAAGTCCTCAGTGACCCCCTAGGTGAGTGCTGCCCTTACCTTCGATTCTCAAGGTTCTGCCCAGGGTGACATCCAGACAGGAGAGAGTCTTGGGCCCATTTAAAAGCTGTGTGGCTTGGGTGCGGGAAAAAGTGCAGCAGCTGGTTCCGTAGCCGGGCCCCTCCCCACCTCTGCTCCTCTCTTACCCGAGGCCCCGCTGCCAAGCCCTCAGGCTCCCTGACCTTCTGTCCTTCTCTTCTACTTTACTCCAAGCCCTTTTCCTCTTCCTGTATTCCCTGATTATCCCCAGCTGGAGTGATTTTTCCATCACAGTATCTGAAAAATTTTTCTGCAGCTGAAAAAGAGGTCTGAAGAGGTCAATGCACGTATGCTGGTTCCTGAAGAGATCCCCTGTTTAGGGGCACTCTCATCAACAGTCACGGGACATCAGACATGTTGCAGGGTCGGCCACCCCCAACAAGAGTTTGCTGTGACACCAAGGAATGCACAGCATCCCTGTCACAAAGGTGTATTTGACACACTCATCCGTTATTAAGAAGCAAAAATAAAAAAAATTTGCTCATGATTCTTACTAAAATTATTTATGAGGTAGAAAAAGAGACTGCAATACAAAAGAACAAATTTGACTCCATGTTAGATGTGTTCAATTATTTTTAAACCTGTACCCTGTTTTCTAGGCTCAGACTTGATATCTCTGCACCTTTTGTAAAAGAAAGTTGCCTTTAGCTTGAAATATCCAGGATAGCCTATTGTCCGGGCTCTGATCTTTAAGGATGTTAGCTCTTCTACACTTATGTAGAGATGGCAAGTTGCAAAATAGAGAATAACCTTTGTTTTATTTTGGAGGGTTTACGGGGGCACCATAATTTGACCGACATGGACAGCTGCAAGTACAAAGGATTACAAGGAGAAACAATTTGTACAGCAAGAAGTTTGCAACAACCAACCACATCCCCAGTGCTTTTTAGTATAAAAGGAGACTGAATTCTGACTTGGGGTAGAGAGTTCTCCTGGATATCAGTATGCCATTTTCTGGGTCTGCCAGCTTTTCAAATAAAGTCACTATTCCTTACTCCAACATCTCATCTCCCGTTTATTGGCCTGTCATGCAGCAAGCAGAACGAGTTTGGACTTGGTAACAAAATGACTGCATTAGAGGTAGTATGTCTCCACTGTTTCCTCATTTCCAGTATGTCACAGCCTATCAATTTTATATGCTGTTTAACAACACAACCAAAATACCTATTATACGGAATTGATTCCACGGAAATAAAATTATTTCTACTCCTTCAAAACTTTTTTCTTTTCTATTTTATTTTGTTTTGCTTATTGAAAAGAAAAGTCAAATCATTTATTTCACGTATTTTTTATAGCTACATATTGTAAATACTACAAAGATATTTAAATTGCAATAAAAATTGTCCGTATATTAGTATAAAGATATATACACAATCAATGCAGATTAGGAAAGGAGTGGATATTTACTGAATATCCACTGCACATCCAGTCTTTTACAAGCATATCCTGGAATATAAGCTCTGTTATTCATGGGCCCCCCACCCCCATTCTCACTGCCAAGACCCTTAGTAATCAACTACCAAGGCATAAGCATAGAACCACGCGATCATTATTTTAGGTATAAATGAGGGAATTAGCTCATTCAATTCTAGAACAGAAACCTTAAAATAAATACTGAACTTATTTACAGATAAAGAAAATTGGACACAAAGAAGTACAGCTTCTCCCCCAAGTCACAAAGATAATAACTAGTAAAGGCAAGATATGAACTCATCTGCCTGATTCTAAAAACTAAGGTAGAAATCCCATTCGACTGTGGAGGGTCCAGCAGCACAGCCTATCACCCTATCTTTGTTCAGATCTAGCTTTAGACAACCTGAGACAGCACACCATTCCTATGGAACTCGAGGGCAAATGATAACAAAAAGGATTTTATATTCAGTAGTTACTTAGGTCTCATTTATATAAAGTGTCAGCAGGTCAACAGAAAACTCTGGGAAATATGAGTGGGTCCAGAGTTTTTGCTGATAAGAAACTCAATCTATCAGGACAGAGTGACCTTCCCATGAGAGGTCTCATGAACATAAACTAAAGGCAGCTGAGCAATGAAAAGTAGCAAGACCATGGAACTCAAGAAACAACGATCCCTGCCATCCCCTTCCCAGTTGCCTCCTCACCCTTGTGGACAAGATGGCAGAAGACCCAGGTTCTTGTCCAAGTTACACCATCATGGACTCTCACCCATAAAATGTTACGACTCTATGCTGCCTTAAGCCTTTTCCAACTCAAATATGATGACACCAATATCTCAGCAGGATGTCTATGTCTCCACTTTCTCTCTTCTATTAGGAGACTATATCTATGTCCAAAAAGCAGAAATCCAATTAAAAGAACCATGCACAAAGCCTGGTGAAAGTCTACGTAACAGACTTTGTCCTCACGCTCAGTGAATGAAAACTCAGAAAAAGTGGTCCTTCTCCCTCTGCAAGTGGGAGGTAGCCTGATTGTGTGTTTGTGTGTGTGTGTGCGCGCGTGCACGCATGTGTGTGTGTGTAAATCAAATACAATGTATTCTGGGATGTGTACAGATTTTTTTATGTTACTCTCATTTCATGAGGATAAGACAACCTTTAAAGTAATTTGAATCTAGTGTTCTGAGAGAGTCTCAGGCTGTTTTGGTGGAGGAGGGGAAAGGGGAAAGTAAAGGAGGAAAGAAGTAAATGAAGCAAAGGAGTAAGAATACTGCTAAGGAAAGGCAAGACATTAATTTTGTTCCTACTTGCATCACACACAAATTAGGGACCAGCTTTCCCCCATGTCTTGTCAAGTACTGAGTTGTAGAAGAAGAGGCGACAGCCCATTTCTCACTGAGCTTGTGACTGTACGTGGCATCTTATAGACACAAATCATTTACCCTGATCAAACACTCTAGCAGCAGGCCGTAATTCTCCTATTTTGAGAGACAGGAAAACAAGAATTGAAAGAGGGTATATAACTTGACAAAAGTCAGAGCACCAGTAAACTAAAGAGGATGAATTCAAACTCAGATCTGAATGCAGAGTCTGACCTTCCCACTCCCAGGGCTCGAAAATCCTTAACACACAGGCTCCCCAGCTCCTCTGCATTGATCCTGGCACCAAGCATTTCCCATGGCGATGGTCTCCAGTTCACACAGACACAGCGTTCTGTGCAGTCAATAACCTCCAATCGACCTTGATAATCTACCTGCCACGCCCACCAGTCTTCACCATACAGGCAGGAAAGCTGGCTTTCAAGTGCATCCAAAGCCATCCCTGGTCTGACCTGGGCTCTTCAGCGGCTTTTCCAGTGTAAAGACAGCCATGAAAGTGCTCACAGTTTGTACATGAGCCACACTACCTCTCTCCATTTGTCTCACCACCTATACTACTTAGCTATGACCATTTTGAGAATCTTACAAATTTTTAAAAACAGAAAAGAAAGGATTCTGTAACAAGTACTTAATACTTACAATTTTAAATGAGAAGTTACAAAGTGAGTATTCACAAACCGAATCTGCCTTCCTAGGTGTCAGTTTTAACAGTTAAAAAACATAAGAGCAAAAAATTCTCACTTACAAAATTAACAAAAACATTAACAATAATCTGGAATAAACTCAAAAACAATGCCCATGTTGTACATGCAGAAAGTACAGGAATGTACTGAGGGGTGAAGTAAGAGGTGTGAATGTAGAGACATCAACATATTGTATGGAGGAAAGCAGTTTTGTAAAGATGTACGTTCTCCTAAAGATAATTCAAAACTTACTAAATAATCCCATGACAACGCTTATCTGTTTTTTTTTTAACTAGAAAAAAGTAGTTTAGAATTCTTCAGGAATAATAAAGTCATAATACTAGCCAAGAAAATTAGGGATGGAAAAAAAATTTAAAAAAATTGGGCTGTCAGATATTAAATAAGTTTTTACAATATGTAAGATATGGTGCTGGAGTAAGAATGTAAGATTGACAGAAATTAACCGTGATCTCAAAAAGAGACTCTAGTGTACATAAGTATTTTTTACAGGTGGGATTTCAAATCAAAGAGCAAAGTATGAATTCAATAATTGTCTTTGGACAATCAGAGAATCCCCTGGAAAAAATCAAATTCTATTCCTGTCATATTGACCACAAGAAAAATTACAGATAGTGATGTAAATGTTAGAAAGTATCAATAACAGCAAATACAACCCTTTGTTCATATTAATTCAACTTCTCCTCAGTATAACATGTACTATTATCATCTCCATCTTAGAGATTAAAAAAACCTATAGAAGAGCTTTATACCATTATAAGAAAGTATTTCTAAGAATAATATCAAGGATAAAACCCAAAAAGAAGACAATTACAATCTTAAGATTATTTTGGGCCACAACAAAAATAAATCTACGGAACAAAATGAAAGGCAAGAAATGACAAGATAAAGCTCTGTGATACATGTTGATGAAGACATGGGGTTAATGTTCATAACATACAAAGAGCTGTCACAAAGCAACAAGACGATTCCCCACTTAAATGTGTGCAAAGGACAAAAGGGATCATTCACTTTTTAAAAGTCAAATGGCTAATGAGTGAAAAATGCTCAATACATCACTGGTCATCAAGTGCAAACTAAAACAATGAAAAAGCACTTTTGCTCATCATATTGGCAAATATTTTTAAAAGATATTCTAGCTAGTGTCCATCTTTGAGACAACAAACTGTGAGCGATCTTTTTGGAGGACGGCATGTCAATGGATATGTAAACTCTGAAAAACGTTTGTACACACAGACTGAACTACACTTTTAGGAATCGTTTCATTTAGAAAAAAATCAGTTCAAAAAGATGTACTCATCAGAGCATTTACACAGCACTGTTTACAATGGTGGGAAGAAAAGCTGATGTGAAATCATATCCAGCGATAGAGAATTGGTTACATAAGTTATTCTACATCTTTTCATTCCCCACTGGAGAAGGAATTCCTAGAGTCAATTGAAAGGGCCTGTGATGCATGTAATTGTCACATCCAGGGACTAAATTTCCAGAAACTTTAACTAAAGGAATACTTTCACAAGATCACAAGAATGTTTGTACAAGAAAGATACCAGTCAAACACCCTTTCTGACAGTGGAAGATGGAGAAAACTTAAGTGTCCACCATCAAGACAATGATGCGGTAAATCACGGCGAGCTTTGGGCACTAAAGTTCCGGTGTTTCGGCGTGGTCCAAGGCCTTGTCCACAGTACTCTCCCACGAAAGGTGTCCTTGCACAAGAGACCAAACTTGCACATCAGGAGACCCCTCCACTCTGTCTGAAAGGACCGGGTGAGTCTGGAGGGGGAGGACGTCTATGAAATACCCCTGAGTGAATAAAGCGAGCTGCAGAAAACATATAGTATGGTCTTATTTTTCAATAAAGCATATATATGCACACACATATACATAGATTTCTCATATACGTGTATGTATGTATGTGTATATATATATGACATTGTCATAAAGGTCATGAAATATATTCACCACATTGTCAGCAGTTTTTACTCTCAGGAAAAAAGGGGAAGGGATGCTGGGGCCTTTCGGTACCACCACAGTTCTGTTTTCAGTATTTCAGTTACGTATACTTGGAATTTAAAAGTTTATTTAGTCCGAAGTAAAATGGACGATGCCTCCACAAGACAGAATGCTATACTGGTCATTAAAAATCATGCCATGGGAGACAGAATATTGTAGAAAAACGTGTAATAAGCCGAATGGAAAATGGAGGTCTCCACACAGTTAACAGGCACACAGTGCTTGCTCGTTTTTATGACAGAGGTAATACACACTGATGAAAAGAACAGAAAAAAGATATTAAAGTGTTAATTATAATCTCTGAGTAGTGGAACTAGGATAGACACTTTTGACCCTTTTTTCAGACTTTTATATTAAATACACATTATTTTTCATCTGAAAAAAGCATTTTTAGACGTCTAGTACCACACATAGAAAAAAATACACGAGTACTTACAGAAACAAATAACTAGGAGACACCGTAGCAACGTCACACATTGTAGAACGGGCGATCCTGAATAACACCACACAGTTACATAAGGACCCACAAAGTGAGAGCACCTGCTGTAACAGAGCGTGGCCCCCTTCTATTTGTCAGTTGTGTCTTCAGGGCTGAGGCAGTTCTCAGCACGGCCAGTGTCAGTGCTGGTGTCTGGATGGATGCCACTGGAGGTGAGGGCACCTGCAAGCCGAGAGGAAGAACAGAAATCATCCTCTGCTTTTTCTGTCTTGTTTCTTTGTTACTTTTAAAGAGAAGCGTAAATAAGATAAACTGAATCTTCCCTACTGAAATTTCAGTAATGAAACCGTTTTTAAAGTGTTCACAACTTATATTCTGCCTATAACTGTCTTTTCAACAAAGCATCATATTTATTAAATGTTAATTAACTCAGTTAACTAACTACCTGTTGAAACCTATTAAAGAACATGAAATGCACTATGTAAAACTACCACGCCTGTGACTACCTTATTTGTCTTGACGGCAGTGCAGTCAGCCCCCATCATCCCGTGGCCCTGAGCTCCTGATGCTGGAAAGAGATCACGCTGCCGCCTCAGATGGAGAGAAAAGGTGAAAGCATTTTCTGAAATCTACAGCACTGATAAAACATGACTGACAAATCCCAGGTTCCTTTGACGCTATCATTTTCTGTTTCTGGCCAACACCCGTCAATGAGCAGAATCACCCTATTCCCGAGCCATGGGACTCACGTGGGAAGCAGTTTTGGAGAAATTTCCAGGAATAGAATGTAACCAACTATACATAGAACTCTGAAAAAGAAAAGATGCAATACTCTGATTTTGGAAGACACCCAAAATATTCTCCTAAACATTAGTAGCTGGAAAGGCTGGGCTTCTCCTAAGCCACTTATTTATTTCACAGCCAGTGAGCATCTCCCACAAATCCTGCTTCACTGTGTATGCTGGGAGCCTCAGGCACACTGCTGCTGTCGATCTTATCAGTCACAAGGCAGAGGAGTGTTTCTCACTCCTGCAACCCTCACACAGGCTCACCTCCTAACCTCACTGTCTGAACTTGACCCCATTTTCTCACCTGTTTATTTGGTATCTGTTCTTCTGTAAGCTGCCTGAAATGCTATTTGGAACAAGTCAGAAGAATGAGTGGGTAGATAAATGGACAGATGGACAACTGAGAGATTGGAAGACAAACAGAGAGACTCCAAGAAAAGGGGAACAAAGAAAATTTCCTATGCAAAACCCTCTTCTAGTCAGGGAAGGAAACCACCACGGAGAAGTGTGAAGAGGCAGGTAGCTTAGGACTGTTTCCTGGATTCCATGAAAAGTCACACCAAGAGATGAGAGGGTAGAACTATAAATAATAAAAGAAAAAGAACATGCATGCTTGAAAAATATATCTACACTATGTACTTTCTAAAGAATAGATTCAAATTAGCACGGCCCAATAACACAATCCTTGGGTATTTACAGAAGTGAGAACCCCATCTCCAAACCACAAGGCATCCCTTCGGAGCACTGAGAGTCTACACGGGGCGGTCATAAAGCCGTCACCGCAAAAGCTATGCGATCCTGCACTTACGAGGAACGAGCAGCTGTGCTCGGGCTGCCCACGCGCTTCATTTACACCCCACAGCACCTCTACAGGTGGGGGACGCCTAGGGAGCCCAGTCTCTGCAGGACAGAAAACCAGTCCTGGAGAGGCTAAGCCGACGTACCAGTTCTCCATCTCACATGACTGGTCACTCCAGAGCAGGACTTGAACTCGGACCCACGTTTTTAACCACAGTACTACCGAGCTTTATGTGCTTTTTATGTGTATAATACATTTGTTTCTGGCATGAAAGTGTATTTAATAAATGATTGGTTGTCTTGTCTATCTCATTAGCACAAAATCTTTATACTGTTGAATTGTACTCTTTTCCCCTGGAGAAAGGAACTGAAAGAGTGGTGGTCAGAATGAGGTGGGGCTCCATTCTTTATTTGTTACCTCATCTCATCCAAGTCCCCAAACAGGGAGAAGGAGCAAATGTTCTCTTCATCTTTTAAAGAGAGAGCTCCACTGATGGTGACTTACTCAACCCCAAAACCAAGTCTGGGGGAAGGGCACATGCAGTAGCGAGCAGTATCACCTGTAGGAAGGCGAAAAGAGCTCAGGGGATGGCTCAGGGTTCAGCCTAATTTAATTTCAATCGATAAAAGAATAACACAATCTAAAAATACTAGCATGCAATGGATTTGCTCTTTCTTGATATCTAGCAAGTTTCCACAGCCCACATGTAACATTATCGTGAAATAGTGAAAGGTAGAGTCCACAGACAAGGAAAATCAATGCCACAGGCAGGCTGAAACCCAGGCTGGAGGAAAGGAAGATAAAGTGCATAGTTAAGAAGAGGGGAAAGTCTGGGAAAAAGAAATCATCACAAGGACTCTCAAGCATCATCCAACAATCATAAAATCATTCATTCAAGACAGAGTTATTTAGGCCCTATTTTGTGCAAGATTTTACAGCGGGCAAAGAAAGACCGCAGCATAAATGGTGTCAGCAAGTGGCGGGGCTATAATACAATTCGAATCCCGGTACCTTGCACACTTGTCCTTAGTATAAATGCAAAAAAATAAAGTAAAATAATACTATGTAAACTCTACGCAATCTTGAAAAAAAATAAATAAGACCTAAATAGCTGGACAGACACACCACGCAGATTCCTGGATCAGATGACAGCGCTCTTGGGATGGCAGTGCTCCCCAGAGCGATCCGTATACCCAACGTGTTCTCGATCACAATCCCAGCGGGCTCCTCTGCAGTAACTGACTAGCTGCTGCTACAATTCATATGGGAATTCGAGGGTCTCAGTAATCAAAACGTACTTGAAAAAGAAGAACAAAGTGAGAGGACTTGTAATTCTCAATTTCAAACCTTACAACTGTATCTCCAGGTGAGATTAGGGGCCATTTTTAAGTTATTACTGTGTTTATCCTTATTTTCTAAATTCTGTACAATGAATATACCTGTTAGAATAAGAAAAATAAAAAGTAAGGTATCTTTTAAAACATGCACACCGATTCATTCATTGGGAAGAAAATTATTTTAACTATAAAGAGGTAAACAAATATCTAGTGAACAAGGACAACTTAAAAACAAGTGTGCATTTACAATTTTCATAAATTGAAAACTGAAAAGCACAAACACATCAAGTTTCTAGGGAGACCGGTGAAATACATTAACAGTTATTTTCAAAAATTCTAATTGAACAATGAAAACTCAAAGGGAAAATCCTGATTGACAGCCAACTGCAAACACGTGGATAGCAAAGGCCTAGAAATCACAGCTTCTTTAAATCTGCTACTAACTCAATAGGAGAGGAAATTCCTCACTGAGGGGACAGTGGAATCCCTCTCATAAGACAGGATACACAGTACAAACGGCACAAGATACGGGGGTGATTTTCTTAGAAGAATTCTAAAGTTACAAAATTGCCGAAAAACTATATAAACACTGACAGACAGATTAAAACACACAGTCATGTATATTACATATAAACATATGAAGTCTGCTCCCATGTTGCATAGGAATACAATCATATTTGTTCAATAATGGGCACTGATTAATTTATCCCAGGTAGAATATTTCAACTAAAACAAATAATCAATATAACACTCATTTTGTCAAATCTACTTGATAAGTTACTCTGCTATGTAACCATAATGTGTCTAAGATATATCTAAAATCAGTGAAAAAGATCTTTGTATGGTATTTGAATTCTTCTCAAAATTCCAAGCTTAATTTTAAAATAGATCTGAGCAGTATTTCTATATTATCTTTTCCCTTGTGAAATGAACAACAGAGTCTGCTGCCAAAATTCTGTCCTACAATGATTCATGAGCACCGTATCCTCACAAAACTGCTAGACAGCAAGGCACGATCCAGACACTGTGACCAAACAAATGAAACACAAGGAAGACAGTGACCCTATTCTGGAGGGCTTATATTATGTGCCAACACAGGGGTTTATATTTGATTGGTTTGATTGGGTAGCAAAATAAAATCAATCAAGTACTTTCTTCTTTGAGCATTCTGTAAGTCATGACTGTTTTTAGTTTCATGAGCAGGAAAGACTTAAGCATGACTTGATTAGGTCAACTAGCAACAATCATCACTGGAGAGTGAGTAATAAAGAAGTTAACTGACAGCAATGCTTCTGCCTACATGAGACCTAAAATAAATCTACACTGATATCTGAAAGGAAAATGAGGAGATGAGGTCCCCAATGAGAAAACAAACTAACAAGGAATCAAAAAAGAAAGACGTTTTCATTAACGATTCCAGGCAGTAGTGGAGCATGGTGGTGAAGAGCACAGATGCTAGGGACAAACATGAGGGGTCTGAACTCCCACAGCACTGGGTAGCTGTGACACTTATATGTCAGTGAAATTCTCCGCATCTCAGTCTCCTATCCATAGACTGGGGACAACAACAGCACCCGTCTCCTAGAACGGTCCTACGAATTAAGATATTTTATATATACAAGTTTAAATAAAATACTTCAGATTTTAAGTAATACCCCCAAAAACACAAAGAACAAAGAAAACAGAGATAATTTGGAGTTCATCAAAATTTAGAACTTTGCTTCAAAGGGCACCATCCAGAAAGTGAAAAAACAACAGAGAGGAGAAAATTTTTTCAAATCATTTATCTGATTAAGAATTTGTATCTCCAAATTAAAAGAAAAACAAACCTACAACTCAACAATAAAAAGGCAACTCAATTAAAAGAAGGATAAAGGATCCGAAAAGGTATTTTTCTAGGAAAATATACAAATGGCCAATAAGCACAATGAAACGATGTTCAATATCATTAGCTGTAATGAAAATCAAGTCAAAACCACTAGGAGAAACCGCTTCACACTCACTACAATGGGTTATAATCAAAAAAACTGTAAAAAGCACTAATGAGGACACAGAGGAAGCGGAGCGCGCAGCCCTTTCTGGTGAGGACGTAACACAGCGTGGCCACTTTGGAAAATGGCCTGGCACGTCCTCAGAGATTTGAACATTTGGTTTATGAAAGACCCAGCATTTCTGCTCTCTGGTCACACACGTAAGAGAAGTGAAAACAAATGTCCACATAAAAACTTCTAAAGAAATATTCACGGCGCCATTACTCATCACAGCCAAAAAGCAGAAACAACACAAATGACTATCACCTGATGAATGGGTAAACAGTGGGGCCCATGTATTCAGTAGAATATAATTCAGCAATAGCAAAGCATAGAGTACTGACCCAGGCCACAACGTGGACAAACATTGAACACGTTACTCAGTGTGAAAGAAGTCAGTCGCAATAGACGGTTCCATTTACATGAAATGACTCATTTTACATGAAATGTCCAGCACAGGTAAATCCACAGAGAGAGAAGAGTGGCTGCCTGGGGCTGGGGGAAGATGGGGAAGTTGGGAATGACTGCTTGTGCATGCTTGGGCTTCCTGTTGGGAGATGAAAATGTTCTAAGATTGACTGGGATGCACAATTCTGGGCATAGAGTAAAAACCACTGGTGAATTGTATTAAAACTGTTAAGGACAAAAGCACCTCGGGCCAGTACCTTCAAATAGTAAATGTAAATTGCTAACTTTTATTAGAGGAAGAAGAAACTGCCCTCAGCATGAAAGCAGGAGATCAGCAAATGGGGGTTAACTGAAATTGGACAAGAGCATTTCATTTGAAACAGTTGCTGAGTGTACACGAAATATTCAGAAATAGGAAAATCAGCCTGACATCACGAAGAAGCATTCTGCTTCAAATGCAGATCAAGGATTCGGCAAGCCCAGCTGCTACAAATGACAGAGAAGAAACCTGGTTTTAAAAACAAGCACCAGAGCCAACCATGAGATGGTGGTGAGGAAAGCAGGCAGCCAGATATCTGGAAAAGTTTTCTACAAATAATTACTCCACTGAAAATTTAAAAAAAAAAAATGACAGTGATGCAATGCTGTGCTGGCCTCACGTGAATGGACATCCACCGGTGCTCGACAGTTCTGTAACCCCGAATGCGAGACTCAGGAGAATCAGCATGGCTCCTGGGAGTCCCCAAGTGACTGCCCACCAGCACGCTGACCACCATCACATCTGCCAGTGTTGTATTGTAGAGAAGAGATCAACTTCTAAAAAGCCCAGGATATGTTGACAAGGGAAGAAAAGATTGCGGTCAGTCCTGGGACAGAGGCCCTGAGAGCAGAGGCCAGAAGTCTGCAGGTGAACTGGAGTGGCCCTGGGGCAGGAAAGGACCACGGAGGAGCAGATCTTAATCCTCTACTCTCACTCCCTAGGGTAGGAGAGATAAAGTCTGCATCCTTCTCACATGGAACTGTGGGTTCCGGCGGGCAGGAGTCTTACCTACAGGGAATGATTACTCAAGACTCTGTGAGAAAATTCGAGAAAGCGAGAGGTATTAGGGAGCCAACTCTACGAGCCTCTCAATTGCTCCCATTTTTATTGTGTATAATCAAAGGAAAAATTCATTAACAGCTCTGTGATAGTAAGCAGGAACTTGGGGAAAGAAGGGATGAGACAGAGATTGTTGAATCCACAATGAGTAAAAAGGCTTAGTGTATCTTTAGGGAAGTCATGGGGTGAGGGGAATAAGATACAGTTTTTAGATATGTGAATTACAAAGCAGACCACCAGACCAGCTGGGTCCTTGTTTTGGGGATAATAGACTATCTAACTGCACACTAACCCAGCGTTTATAGCTGAGGGCCAGGGTCATTGCTTTTCAATGAGCAGAGTGCTATATAAAACCTCAATTACGAAAGCAAAGCATTGTCTCTGCTTTTTAAGGAAAGGGGACAGGAGTGAGAATGCACAGGCACTTGCCTGCAAAGCAGATACTAAGCATATATTTTTCTTCTTAAATTTGACAGGCGGCTGGGGTCTGTTAAAATTTGTTAACATAATCATGGGCTCCCACATGGAACCATTATGGAGGACAACCTAGGGTGACAAATCCTGGCTCTGGGCCTTTTCCTGCCAACTTCAGCCACTCTAGCAGGGTCTAGACACATCCCTGAATAACGATCCTACAGAACCACACGCACTCTTAACTCCTGGTGCTTGAAACTTAATTTTAGCTCTACACAACTTAAAGTAGAAAAGTTTCATAAGAAAAAGGTATTATATTCACTTTATATCTCATCATAGGACTGATTTTTCTGATTCCTCTAAGATGCTTCTTCTTGGTAATGCACCTAATTCTGCAGGTGAATTCAGTACTTTCCTTTAGGCATAACTAGCCTGTTTGGTCTCGTTAACTTCTATTGGTCAAATACCGATACACTTCATTGATATCATTGTTCATCAATTTCAGCTGGGAGTAGAGGGAGTATCACTTTGTTCCTCAGCCAACCCTCAACTCTTTATCATCAGCAACTCAGGCCTCCGGAAAACAGAAAAAAAGCATTTGTTTCCCTTCTACACTTTCAAGAAACCCAACAGGATACATCAGCCTGGAGAAAGACTTCAACACAAATGTTAAAACAAAAATCTATAAACCTGAAGCAACTGCATCTCTGAATCATGACACACAATGACATGAGTGTATGGGTGTTAGGCACAAAGCATGCGGGAGCCTGACCACCTCATTTCTATTTTTCAAAGGAATGAAGGTTTTCCTATTTTTTATTATCACTCTGTCATTGTTTCTGATTAAGCCAAAAACTAGTTTATGAAATAATTAAGCACTGCAACAAAAGATTTTTGTTGTATCAATGACAGAAGGCATTCAGAGGGGTTAGGAAAACCCACCTCTCTAAAAAATGCAAAATTTCCTCCCCTGTGAAGAACACATATACAAAATGCAACAGAGAATTCAGACTCTTGTGGAGAGGAGCAAAAGCCACAGAAACAAAGCAAAGTCATTACTATGAGTCAATACAAAATTCACTGGACAATCATGTTCAATGCATTCAATGAAATTTAAGGGCACACTGCAAACCATTCACTTAATGATCTGCAGGCTAGAGGAAGAATTTCTCTCTTTAACAGACAACAGTAATCAATAGGGTGCCCCACCAAACAAGGACCAAAGAACAATCAGGTTTTTAACAGTTCTGATAAATCAGCATGTTCTAAAGATCAAAATCCAGAAATTTTAAACATTCATTCACACCACAATGAAACAAGCACTTAAAAAAACAAAAAAAACCCAAAGAAACTAAGCACATAGATCATGTACCTGGATAAATGAGAACTTCATGCACTGCTGGAAGAAAGAACAGGCTATAGCCTTTTACTTGAAAAAAAAAAACTACATTTAAAGTTAAATGCTAAAATACATTTCATCATTCATGTTGCCTTGAAAAATCTGAGGCACTTGTCTCTAATCAGAAAAGCAATTCTATGTAATAGTATGTTACAATTCAGTGTCAGTTTGCTTTAGAAGAAAAGAGAAAAGAAAAGCTACTGTTTCTCATATCCTGCATAAAGTGTGAAGTGCCTCCCTGCCTTTCTCCTCCCATTTTCTAAGCTCACGCTCCCCAACCCTTCTGAAACAAGTATGAGAATGACTTATTCCCACCAATATGCCAAATGACAAAAGAATATCAATCTATTTGTGTAAATATATGCCTACATCTTAAAGTAGAGGAGAAATATATCAGAAGTCTATATGGAACTTCTTTCTACCTTCCTGAAATCACACACACAAACGTTCACACAGACACAGACATATTCCCCCTGGATTACTGGGCACTTCACAAGCTTAGGACCTAAAACTTTTACAAGATAACTTTGTAGTTAGTTTAAAATACAAAACTGTCAGCTTTTGAAAGCCTAGATCATCTGCTAAACCATCCAAATATCAAAGAGACCCAATTAGCCTTCTCTGTAGAATATAATTTCCCATGATGGCAAAACAGACCATAAGAATTACTGGATCCAAGTCTCGTGTTTATCACTAGCTATGATCGTTCTTAAGCACATTAACAGATTCAGAATTGTATGTCCCAACAAAATTTATTCTTATTGAAATAGCATACGTGTTCAATTGTCTATACAGAGACTAGGTCCCATGATGGTGTTTAAGAGCTATTTTGTTTATTGCAATATTTATTTTTAAGTGCAGAGAAGGAGGGCGGGTGTTGCTCAGTTGAAGACCACCTGCTTAGCATGCACAATGTCCTGGCTTCAGTCCCCAGTACCTCCAAAAAAATAAATAAAAATAAGTGCATATTTAAAAATAAAAGTAAAGGTATAAAAAAATGCAGATTAAAATCACTGCAATCTAGGACCCACAATTACAATAAAAAACAAGTGTTTCTATCAAATATTGACTATATGCCAATCACAGACACAATCACAAATCACACCTGACAACCATCACGTGTGATTCTCAGCAACCCTACTAAGTAGACACGGATGAGGAACCCGGCGCTGCGGATGAGGAGACGGAGCTCGGAGGAGCCGGGGACGCTGACCGCCCTGCTCCCCGTGACACCGCGTCAGCCCAGGGCAAGCGCTGACAGAGCTGCACTGAGGGGACACCCAGCTGCATGGAACCTTGGGGCACTGACGGCTCCCAGAAAACACTAAAAATTGTTCAGTGAAAAACCAGCTCAAATATATTACACTGTGCCGCATCCTTTAAACAGGGAAAATGACTGAGACCTTTTTGATGCCTCCGTGTCCTTTCTGCCATCATCTGTTACTTGCCCTCACAGCACGACCAGTGATGAACTGGACCCCATACGAAGTGCACTCAGATGGCAAAGCTTTTAAAGCTGTTTTATGAAGTTTGTAAGACTCTGTCTATCCCTCACACGGGCGGTCAACCATCACTTCTCACCGGTGTGGACTTACCACCTTAAATCACTCCTTTCTGCTTTTTAAAATCCCTTCATCTAATCCAGACTTTTCAACAGCATAGTAGCAGCTCAACCACAGACACTGGACAGTTTTTCACCAAATGGATCCGGACAGCCCATCTGACTACCTGGAAGCCCTTTTGTTCTATTAAACCCACTTCCAGGTACTTCATCATTTTCTGATTGGTGGACTCGGCCTCTGACTGGCCTACTCAGAGAGCTCCCAACCTCACATCCGGGGGTGGGAGCGGGCCCTGCTGTTGGGGGAAATCAGTGAGGAAGGCAGAAATCCTCCAGCCAGGTCTGCACGGCTAAATGTGCCACAACGTGCTCAGAAATTATACCGTCAGCACCCCTGGGCTCCGATAGAGTGGTTTCACATTAACCAAACTTATGACACACTGATGCAAGAAAACCAGAAACTTAACTTATTAATGTAACAGAAGACGTGAATCTATGAACCAGACTGAAATATTAGAGTTCAACCATGAGTACATTTTCTCCTCCATGGCCCAATCACGGGCAGGCAGTCACATGGCAAGCATGGATAGAAACAGAGCAGGAAGGGTTTCTAGATTAACTCAATGGACAAAATTTCTGTTATACGAACAGATCTACTGCCCAGAAGACAAGGAATGCCAATCACGGTGCACTATCCGTGGACAGTCGCCGAGACACGACTATGAGCACCTGTGTATCTCTCCTTTCCCTGTCCTTTCTGGGCTAACTGATGCACAGTGGTATAAAGATTCAGGGATGCCGATAACAATAAACACCCAAAGCCCATCTCTGGGAGTCTCAAAACAAGACAACCAGGGTTTAAATACCAGCTCTGCCACTTACTAGTTCTGTGATTTTGCCAACTTACTTACCCTCTGTGTGCCTCAATTTCCACACTGTAAAACTGGGATAACAATCAAACCTTCCTTACTTGCTTGTTGAGAAGATTGAAGGATTCATTTCTGTAAAATTCTCAGAAAAGAATGTAGCACATTTTGGGTGTTCAACAAATGTCAACTTAATATGAAAGTGATTTACAAGTCTCTTTTCTAATCATCTTATGTGTTTACTGGCTAGTCTAAGTCCTTAAAAAAAATCCTTATTTCTCCTTTTATAAACTCTTGGGTAGCACACTTCTCTTCCATCCCACCACCTGGTTAAACCGAGGGAGGGGATGCCTCCTAATCACTCCTCTGGGCCATGGAGAGTGCTTCTACCTTCACAACCCTGGCCCCTGGCCCACAATTAGCCCTCCTCACACTAACAGAGTGAGATGTGAGTCCGGGGAGACAAGCAGGGCGTTTGAAACCCTTCCTTTCACTCCAGTGTTGATCACCATTGGGAAGCACCTGGGATGCTCAGCTCCATGGCAGGTCAGACCTGTGCATGAAGGGGCAGGTCCCCTCAAGGGAAGGCTCGCTGTGGCCCAGAGCTACATGGGACAGTGTGAGTCTCCACTTCTGGGACACAATATCATGACACGCATTTTTCCACAGCCCTGAAGTTCATGGAGAACGTGGCTTCATCAGTAACAAAGAAGACATCTATCGCCTGTCTACTCTTTTGTGTCATCTCTCAGTTGGCTGCTGGAAACAACATGTGTATAAGTATTGCATCCCCTTAAGCCCCAACATATATGAAGTAACAAATAATTCTGTGGCTTAACGTTGGTTCAGGGCGACTGTGTAACAGTTCTTACTCTGCTGATGCTTAATTATGGGTTTAGGAACTATGGAACCTCCTCAAGTATCTCTCATCATAAAACCATCTTTTCTTATTTTCCTGTTTCTTAGTAATTGCCAAAGACTCTCAAATGATGGCTTCACACAAAACAGCAGCTAAAGTTTTTGAGCCCTCTTGACATACCCACTGTGGTAAACATTTTACATAATTTCTAATTCTCATAATTCTACGAAGCAGATACGAATGTCCCCATGTCACAGATGAGGGAAAAACTCAAAACGAACTGACTCAGGTTCACGTGGCTCAGTGGCAGCGCGTGCACGCAAACCCAAGTCAAATCACTACACCCCTTCGTATATGTACCAAATCTCCTACCACCAATTAACACACAGCGGCGGGGTCAATACTCAGGGAACTCAATACGCTTTTCAGCTTTAAGGTGCTCCAGAAGCCGCTTCTAGCTGTTTTATAAAATCCCGGCTCACTGGTTTCTAACACTGGAAGAAAAGTCCGATTTTGTCACTGTTTGCACAGCAAGTCTGAAATGTTCACAACGAGATGATAGAATAAAACTAAAATATAAGCAGAATAATTTTTCCAGGTAGACAGACATAATGGACATTGGGCTATTCTGAAGCATTAAGCAAAGAAAATAAAATAACGTTGTTTAAGCCTTCCTTTACAAACAGGAAAGTTAAGACTGTAAGAAGGTGCAGCAGCGCCACCTATGGGTAAAAAGACCTTCCAGGTTGCCGGGAAACATGCAGCACAAAAATTGCCTGTAGGATCAGAAACGGAAATCAGATAACGAAATGCTTATGTAGCACATACTGCACTTTACTTCGGGGGGAAGGGAGGGGTATTCAGTATTTAATCTGATATTGATAGTACTCCTGAATATAAACAGAAGATATAGGCTCATGGCAACTCATCTTAGAAGAGGAAAGAATCCGGTCCAGCCACTTCATTTTACAGGAGTGGAAACTGAGACATGGGATCTGTCCCCCTGGCAATTGGCAGCAAAGCTCTCCTAGGCCTCATGTCTTGCACTGTAGCAAAAGCACTGTACTAGGCACTATATTCATAAAAGTCACGTTTGTATTTTTCCAACAGTAGGTTATCTAAGTATATTGCAAAATACTTCTCAAAGAGCCAGGAAATCGTACAACCTTGTTGAAATACAAAAACATTTATTTACATAATAAAACAACATGAGCTTTATTCTCTCTATTAAAAAAGTGACATGTCAAATCAATGTTTTGATGTTTTAAACCTGTTAAGAGTGCAGAAAAAAATCAAAATTTTCTTTAATCACAAAGAGAGAAGTTTATTCCCTGAAAATGATCAATGTGGATTTTACTTATCTTAATGGATCTGGTCAGAATCCCATGAATTTAAATGTCTGAGTGGATGGTTACACGGCAACATGAATTCTGAGTTGTAACAATACATATTCTGTGTAATTAATCTTCAAGGTCGTCTGCTTAAGGCAATTTACCTAGTCCCTGTCTCACTAGAATTATACAGATTTCATTAAAATTTCATACTGCCCTAAAAAGTAATAAATCCTTGTTACTTTATACCATATTCAAATATATCATATATATACATATTGAATATGCATCAGAAATAAGCGACACTCTTTAGTATTCAGAGTTGATCATTCTAAAATATCTGTCATTGTGACAGTACATTTTTATTAAGCACCTCTTCGGTTCTTTGTATACAAGGCATCTAACTCTCACAGTCAGACAAGGTAAACGATATTACTCAAATTTCACAAATGAGGAAATGTACTTAAGCCATGATAACAATTTACATATTCATCAACAGGAAAGAAAAGAGTCAAGATTTTACTTAGATTGCTCACTGACAATCTTTTCTTCCATATTAAGACTGCCGTGCAGGGCTGGGGCGGATATTGGCAGGAATCACGGTTAGGGAGTCACCTGAGAAGACTCCCCACTGCAAGCAGCTCAGCCACTTCTCCTCCCTCATCCTGTATTGTTAGAGCCATGTTTCTAGGTTACTCTTATTTCAAGTAATAGCACTTTACTGCACATCTGATCATCTACATCAGACCACCTTACCTCCAATCCACAGAAAATCATTCACTGACTCTAGCAGCACCAAGACATAACGGTGATGGATCAGGGAGCCCTGCAGCATCCCAGCCTGCAGGCACAAACCCACATGTGCCCTGGTGATGTTCAAAAAATAAAATGCATGGAAATATCTCACTGCTGGTACACATCTGCCCTCAAATTCCCCCAAAATCATGCTGGCAAAGCACTACTTAACCCTCTCACTACAAAAAAAAAGCTAAGAAGGCAAATTTAGGCTCTTCCATTGAAAACCAGCAACCACCACTGCCAGTAACTGAGCTGGAATGCTCCTGACTTCAAAAACCACTGCACAGTTACCTTTCAAACGTGAAAGTCATATATGTATTCCACATAGATGATATTACAGTAGGATTTTTCTTTTCAAAATTTCCAGTTGCAACATTAGCACAAGAAACTTTATGTTTCAGGTTTAAAAAATTAATTATCCTCCACTTTCTTAATTTTGAACCTATTATTATTTTATAAAAGTAGCTATGCTGCTTATTATAAACCAACTTTTTGATTTCTGCAAAAAAGACCTTTATGACCTCACTATTTCAGAGCAAACTTTAATGATGTTTTGAGAGGTGGGGCCTGGGGCGCTCCCTAACAGCTCTTTAAATACTGACAAGGATGTGCTATTAAGTAATGCAAAGACCCTAAATCCACTTTAACTCAGAAAGCAAAGAAACTACACCAAAGACTTACTTTAACATTTTTATACATTCCTATTCTTTTGAATATTAAAGGTCTTAAAAGATATGATTTATTTTGAGAAAGACAACAGCTGTATTAAATTTCCTCTCACGAATAAAGCAATCTTAATGAAGAATAAAAATCCCTATGGAAATCGAAATGCCGGGATGTTTCTTGCTAAGTGAACATGCAGATCTCAACACAAGCTTAAATCCTATCAGATCTCACTTGAACGAGCTCAACTAACCCCTGGGCTACCCTGGAACTTAGCTCTTCTGTTCCAAAGTTAGCTGAGCTAGGATCATCACACAAGGCAGGGAAGGAGAGAAAAGGAAAGTCCAGCTGGCGGCCTCCATCTGTTTTCTTCCAGCCACAAGGTGCCGCTAGAGCGACCCTGCTAACAAGCCCTCCCCATAAGGAAATTCGGCTTCCACACTGCCCCTGCCGTCCTCAAGCAATCCCGACGCCCCTCTCCCAGCCTGTGAATGGTCTTCTAATGACCCCCCAGTTGGCGGCATCCTTCCCCTCTTCCCCGCTACACACACACACACACACACACACCCACAGAGCCACGGCAGCCTTCCCAAATCACAAATTTGATTACATCACTCCCAGTTCAAACCCTTCAGAGGCTCCCTGGTGGAATTCTAGCCCCACCCCAGACACTGCATGCCCAGCCTCACCTCAGTACCCAGGTCCCCAGTGACCAAAGTGGCCCCCTGACCTGCTCCTACTTGCCACTTGCCTCCAGGCTCATTTTGACTGTTTCCCAAGGAAGCCTTCCCTCCCTCCAACCTCCCAAATTTTTTCCTCTGTTCCTAGAATATTCTAGGGTAATTCAACTTCTGACAATGTAAGTTCACAAGAACCAAATACATTTTGCTTAATAATGTGGCTGTAACTTTTCTCCCCTTGACACTCAGAAGTGCACGTGTTATGAATAAATGAATGATGGGATGGGTCTCAAAGGGACAGACATACCTGCTCTCTCTCGTCCCGACCCTTCTGTCTGTAGAATATCAGAAGCAAAACCAGAAGTACCTTTCCTGACGGTCACTTACTGATGACGCTCTTCACTGCCTACTGTGTCAGTTCTAGTAAAACCCAACCTCTTCCAAAGCCCTCCACTCCATACACTCTCCAGTGTCCTCCCCAGCAGGGGCACCCTCCATCCTGGATCACACAGGGCACTCTCCACGGGTCCCCACACAAAAAGCCTCCAGGCCTCTGCCCGGGCTGCACCTGCCACCTGAGCCACATTCTTGACTCTTTCTCCTGGCTGACACTTACTCTGTCCTCACAACTGAATGTAGGGCCCATTTCTTCAAGGAAGTCCTCTCAGATAATGTCCTTTAGGTCTTCGCTGGGCTCCATCTATAGCAGCAGTACATGGTGACCAACTGGTTGTTTGCCCACTCCTTTGAGACCACGAAATCTTGGGGGCCACGTGGGAAAGAGTGAGAAATTAAAAGAGGGGTGGGGGAAGCAAAAATCAAAAATCACAGTCCAAGTCCCAAATTCAAGGATACTTTCTCAGAAAAAAGTATAAACCATTTCACACGTGTGCAATTTGGCTACTATTTTTGTGGCTTGTGGACAGCAAGAGCTTGGTGTTCTAGTCCAAAGCCCAGATTACATGCAAAAAAATGTATATATTCATATCCAAAGGAAACCAGAGCTGCTCAAAAACAGTTTGCAGTTAGAACTGAAAGGAATTTTGATAAAGGCAAACTCTCTCTCTCTCTTCTTTCATTTCTGGCATCCTATAATTTTAGAAGTATTTGCGTGACTAAGAGATGGCTACAGCCCGTGATTATGCACTGGAGTGTCTGAGGCTGAGGAAGCCCATATTATATTCACGGTGTACATGCAATCACACCTACACACTGATAGGTGCCGTGGTGGTGGAGCTGATGTTACAAAGCAGACAACCTTATTCTGTAAGAGAACTCTAAATAGAAAGTAAGAAATGCAATGTTGTGTACTCAATTTCATTTGTTATATGGGCCATTGACTGATAGTATACCTTGACTAATGAAACCCAAAAATAATTTGTCAACGTCGATTTTCTTCATCTGACCGTTTTATGCTAACTTTGGATATCAAACCCTCACTCCATAAGTAAAGCTCAGGCCTACGCTGCAGCACAGTTACATCCCGCGGAAGATAGCCGATCAAGGGAGAACTGGAGAGTTTCCCTTCAGAAGCTGCTAAGTGTGGTTTTGCACCTGCACGTCATTTCTAATCATGTAATCAACAAAGGAGTAAGATTTAACAACTGTGGGGCGAAAAGCACTGCGGTGCTTCAGAACCATCAAAGAACGCTGAGTTTTGTGAAACAGTCCTGAGGCACTTAAATCATACTTTTTCTGAAAGTCTCCAAAACTGACCCACTTCACCATTCCAGGTATAACAGGGAAGTACTGGAAACAGTAGAGAGAACATGCTCTTGAAGTCTGACAAGGCCCTGCTTGAATCCTGCTACAGCATTTACTAGCCGCTAAAGGAACCAATTCCTTAACCCCTCTGAGAAGGCTTCCCAATCTGCAAAAGGGGGCTGCCACCGCCAACCGGAGGCATGGGTGTGAATGCAACATGCAAGTAGGTCGGCCGACTAGTACCTGAGATTGGGCCTGGCTAGTTTCCCTCCGCTGCCCTTCTCCCCCTTTAAACATGCACTGTTCCCCCAGTAAGGATCAAGCCCCAGGAACAGACTGCCCATATCATCTGTGTATCCCCGGATACATGCCTTACCCTTAGGAGGCCAGAGAAACAACTGCCTCCTCCCAAGTCACTATCAATGTTCTTAAGAGTCTGGGTATTTTTAACTCTATTTTGCAGGGAGACTATTCCAGAACTGTCCAAACACCATTCTCCAGGTTGGCTCCCCTCCCAGCGCCCATCCTTTCTCACCTCAGATACTCTGTATGATTGCCTTCTGTTCATGGGAAAGTGAGTCCGGTAGGTTGGGGACTCCCCAGGCCTCCCTCCCTCCCTCCCTCACAGGTGAGTGTGACTACCTTCTCCCCACTTCCCACTCCAACTCAAGCTTCAAAAAATTCTACCCTCCGGCACCCTGCAGACTCTGCATCTTCCCAAGACACACACGTGGCTACGACCCTCCCTTCAGATTTCTTCCTGGCTGGCCCTGCACACCGCCCGGCCCCTTAAGGATAAATGGCATTATTCGAAAAATCCCAAACGCCGCTGACTGACACACCAAAGCTGCATGGTCTGGGCTTTCCTCCAAACCAGGCACAGCCCTGCCCCCCCAGCCAATGTCTGCACCTCTCGAGATGATCTAATTCACATGCAAGGCTGTGAACACCAGCTAAGAATGACGACTCCCAACGTGTATCTATAGTCCGGCTCCTTCAGGTGAGCCCCAGGGTCACATACCCGAGTGCCTCTTTGAAGTCCTAACTTGGATGACAAATGGCATCTTAAAAATGCCTCATGTCCACTATTTACTCTGGAATTCGATTCCTGGCAGGTACCTCCCAGGCTCCCCATTTTAGTAACAGCCCCAGCACCCACCTATGTGTTTGAGGTCACATTCAATTTCCACTGTTCCCTCCAACAATCCCTGCCCCGGAATCAGTCCTATTATTTCTGTCGCTAAGCCCATCTCAAGTCTGGTTCTGCAGGCACCATGGCTGTAACCCCACAAGCTCACAGCATGGTGCACTGAGTCACAGTACTCTGTAGGGTGCTCCCTGGAGGGGGAGGCATCTTCTGGCACGGGTCACCTCAGAAGGCACTGGATTCTCACAATGGAGGCCCAGGAGAAGGGACTCAAATTACTCCCGTGGTCTGAACTTTGAAGGGCCCGAGGTCTGGGGGAGCTCCTAATTAGCAGACACACTTGCCAGTGAGCAGATGAGGATGGAGGATCCCAGGCAAGGCTGTTCTCACTCCGACATCTGGGCTCTCGGGAGCCACGGGAAAGGCCTTCTTCCAGGGCACAGCTCGGCCATCACAAATCCCAGCCTGCATTTGCCAAGCCGGACAGCCTAGACTCCTACTTGCGACACTTATTTCAGTTCTGTTCCCCACCCAGAATGTGATGGACTCATTCAGATATTCTGGCCTGTCTCAATCGAGACAAATTCAGTGAAAAATGTAGTGTCCACATTTGGACCAGAGCATGAAAGGACAAACATGGCCTCATGGTCAACATGATGGTGGTAGCCAAACCCTTCCACCGAGTGAGATGAACCAGGGTGGGGGTGAGAATCCAAGGTCCTAGGTCGGCCAAAGCATCTTCCTTCACGGCTGACTGAGGTGTCGGAGACTCACTACCGCAAACCTACGACAAGGCCGACAGTGGTGGACGTCAGCTGCAACAGACACGGAGTCAGCTATTTTCTGCCACCATGGGTTACAAGTAAAGGCCGCGGCAGGGAGGCCTGCACGGCTGCTGAGGCAAACCACAGACCCGGTTCTGGATGTCCACTATAGCTGAAGCAGACAGGAAGTTACGGTCCCCTTTAGCGGTCCCTGTGTCCACGAGATCCAGGTGAGCCAGTTACTGAGGAGAAGGCCATGTTATCCTGATATTCAGAAAAACCAGCCTCGTAAAGGGAACAAAAGAGTGGCATGGATTTAAGACCCACTTCTGCCCCTTTATGAAGGCAAAGCAAAGTAAATGGCACTGGGAATTTGAATGCAAAAACAAAACAAAACAAAACAACACAAAACGGTGAATGTTTCCTCCAACAGCGTCCCCTGCAGCAGCTCACCCCAGAGCAGGCCACTTTCTCACCAGTGACTGCCGGTCAGGAAGCGCCGTCACGCATGTCACACAGTGACAGCCAAGAACGGCGTGCCGAGCACGTTTGTGTAAAAGCAGGAATCGAGAAAGATCCTGCAGAATTTGACTTTACAAGGTTAAATATTCCATGAAAATAATCCCTCAGCAGCAGCCCAAATCAATTCGCATCTTACTTCTTCAAAACAATCAAACAAATTTAATAAAGGCATATTTGTCACCAAATATAAGGAGGACCAAACAGGTTCCTCAAAGCACGGATTTTAACAGGTATCAAACACCAGTGGGTGATGTAGTAACAAAGCAAATATTCCAAAAAATTAGAAATAAAAAAGATGACTAGGATAATACAGGGAACAAGGCAGCTGTTAAGTTTTTGGTTTTTAAAGCGATGGAGACAGTACGGAGGGCGATCTGGCTATTTCAAATTCAGGGTGTGCACAGCCCACATTTTCAGACGCAACAAGATGCTAACGTGGCAGTACAAGAGAAAAAGGAATAAAGAAAAAGGAAAAGAGGAACAAGAGAAAATTAGAAAAACACAAGAACAAAAATGATTTTGACAGCACGTACAAGAATTTACGTGAGTGTGTGAGGCCAGGGACGTGGGAACGGTGAGAACCACCCTCACCTCCTGATCCAGGGAAGACAGGGGCCTGAGGGGAGCGACGCTGCCAGGGTACCCCAATGTGGTCAGCGCCCCTAACCAAAACTCCACCTACATGCGTCTAGGAAGCTTTTGAGCTATAAACTGTGGTCGCATTTCAGGCTGGACAATTTTACTCACTTCCAACAAGAGTAGCAGGAGAGAATTAGGCTCTGCTCCTGCACCAAAGCATTGTTTAAAACATTAATGACTGTGGAATAGTAAAAGCAACAATGGAGTAAAAGTGACTGGAAGAGAACGTGCTTGACCCTAGCTCACTGGCCGCGATATCTCACTGACGTTCAGATGCTGGCTGAGCCCTTATGGTACCAGAACCGACAGACCCACCAGGAGGGAGGTTTAATGCGCTGCTGTATTTTCATGCCGAGAGCCATGGCTGGTACACGAGGTTCTGGGTAAACAATGGTGACAGTGTCTTACACTATGGGCTAAGCACACATCCAGCTACTCCGTCAAATCCCAAGGGAAAACTTCAAAAGGCAAAAACAAGCTGGCATTCTCTGGTGGCTCTGCAGACTCAGAGCCAAGCAATTGGTGAGAAAAATGTCACCAGTGCCTCCTATGACAAAAGAGGCACTGGCCTGGGGGTGGGGCAGGGCTCCAGGCTTCCACTGCTCACCCACCAGTCTGTGCAGGGTGAGAAGGTGGTCCCTGCTTACGTTGCACCGATGCACCTACCTTGACTGACGCCTGGGGGCTCAGCAGGTGGTGACATGTGAGGTGAATGGAGCCAGCCTCGGTGGAGCACAGTGCTGGCAGCTATGCCCACAACAGTGTCCAGGCTCCTAAACCTGACACTTCATCTCCAAGGAGCAGAAGGGGAGTGCGGGCATGTAGATCACAGGGCCCCGTGGGACAAGTACAGTTCATGGCCACGACATTACTTGCCCCTTCCTTAAGCCATAGAGGTATGTTCAGGAGGAACACAAATTTCATCCAGAGCCCGCTAGGCACCTCACACAGGTGGGACTTGGGTCCCCTGTTCCTATAACTCACAGGGCTGGTCTGGACATTCTTTTTATCAATTCTCTGGCATCTTCTCCTCCAACTTACCAACAACCAGAAAGTAGAATCTGAGATTAGTAAAGTTCAAGAATCACAGAGCACCTCCCCACAGCGGGCCCGGCAGCACGTGCCAGGTCCTCCGACCGACACCTGTGGGACCACCATGAGCGCTCTCCAGACTCATGGCCCAAGTCCACAGGCCAGGACGACACAGATTCCCTCACTCTCCCCAGCAAACAGGGACCACCTCTCGGCAAAGGCATCTCACCATCCTCTGCACGAGGGACAGCACGATAGATACACGGGGAAACAGAGAAGAAGTTGGGGGGGTAGGCAGCTCAGAAGAGCTCGTCTGCACTTTCGAGGCAAAGTGGGGCCCTTGACTTAATCACAGGGACAAGGTGAGAATGAACATTTATCTGCTCTTTCCCATACTCCGTGATACGCTTTTCCCTGCATAAGGAGTTCATTCGGAAGTCCTTGGCGGTGTTTCTGATGTCCTAACATGGCATGCTGGCTGTCGGGCAGGAAGAGAGGGCCTGAGCCGAATAGGTGCTGGGCCTGGAAGGCAGGAGACACCGGCTCCAGCCCCAGCTCAACCAGCGCCTCGTTCTGCCTCTCGGGATTCAGCATCTCATCTATAAACAAAGGGATGAGACTGTCTCAGGACAGGCTGCCCAACAGAAATGAAATGAGAGCCATGTAAAGAAAGTTTCCCAGTTGCCACATTTAAAACGGTAAACAAAGAAACAAACTAACAAACAAAAACAAATACTAGAAACTAATTTTAAGAACAGATCTTACTTAATCTACTGCATGTAAAATACTATCATTTTGACATGTAATCAATATAGGAAGTAACAAGATAGTTTATATTCTTTTACTAGACAAACCTCAGCGTCTAATATGTATTTGACCTACAGCACATCTCAACACAGACCAGCCTCCTCCCCAGTGCTCCTAGCATCAGTGGCTGTGGCTACTCTATTGGACAGTGACTCAAGGGGTCCCACCATGGTTCTGGCTGAAAAGCGGGAGGAAGTGTCCACATTAACCCTAAAAGGATCTCTCTGAAACAGAGGCAGATTCACTTTTAAATGTCTGTAAACCGGCGGGTTTCACCTCCCTCCACCTTAGCTACAACACAGTCCTCTTCCTTGCTGATCCCTTTCTGGATGTAGGGAAGAAACCCGGAACACAGCCAGGGTGGACTGGCCTCCAGGGAAACTTACCTGCTGTCTGTGTCCAGTCACATGATGTCCTCCTTCTCAAACGGGATGCAGCGGAGGGCGATCTTGTCCCCAGAATTGTTGGGGGCTGCATCCAGCCACTTGGACATGGGCAAGATGAAGAATGACTCAGTGAAGTCCTCAATCCTCTTCTCCACCACCCTGCAGTCCTCGTAGATTAAAGGACACGTCGCTGCCCGGCGGCTCGGCTACCACCCCATGCAGCACAAAGACAAAGAGCTGAGAGTCATTAAGCGCGGTGCCATACAGCTCCTCTGCACATGGAGCTTCTAGAAGGCCTTGGCAGAGAGGAGGTCGGTAATGGTGACAGGGCCCACGAACTTGCGGTGGCTCTTGAAGCTGCTCCACCCACTCTCGGGTGCATATTGGTGCCTGTAGTGGATACAGAGTGCCCACTGGAAGCCGCACGGGCTAATCTGGCTCACCGAGGAGGTTCGCTTATAGATGCAAAAGAAATTCTCCTCTGAGATGATCCCCACGGGTTGGACCACAACGGGAAGAGTCTCATAGTCCTCAGCACACTGCACGTAGTCAGGGATGCTCATGTTGCAGGCCCTGCGGAGAGGGGAGAGGAGATCTAGGTACATACTGTGCTGTGGGCTGCGGGCGCATTTGGGATGCAGTGATCTGGTGTGTACCAGCCAGAAGGCAAGGGAAGCCAAAGCAAATCTGGGGGTACAGTTTGTCCTCAGAGTCTGCACATGGCTACTGTAGCTCGGATCACATTACCCAGCTTTTGGTCTAGGCTTCCTGCCCCTGCAGAGAAGGGTCATTTCTTGATTTCTGTTTCCAAGCACCTAGCAAGGTCCTGAAGCGAAGTCACTGCACAAAAATGCTGAATAAAGAAATGAACAAAGGAACTGCTTTCCCCAACCCCCTTCAGCAGAATATAAAGAAAAGGACCACAGTAGGATCAAAAGATCTGGATTTCTATCCAATTTATTTGAACTCCTAAGCTGCAGAATAATGGATGAGGAAACTTGCCTTGGGGAGGACTGTACAGTTCAGTGGTAGAGCACGAGCTTATCATGTACAAGATCCTGGGGTCAAACCCCAGTACCTTATTTTAAATAATGAAACAAATAAATAAACTTAATTACCTTCCTCAAAAAATATTTTTAATTCAAAATTTAAAAAAATCTTGCAATTGACACAACCTTGTACACTTGACTATAATTCAATTAAAAACAAAATCCTTGCCTTACAAGAATATATCTGGATTACGGATGTTTGCAAATGTAAAATGCCTAGGGTAACACCTGCATAAAAAGGGTGGAATGTACAAATTTACTATTGCTCCTTTATGAGCTATATTTCCTTTGGGGGTTTATAACGTCTCAGAGCTAATTTTCTCAGATTAAAAAAAGAAAACATTACCTGTTTCACCATACTGTTGAAGAATCAGATAACCCTATGAAAGCATCTGACCCACAGAGGTTACTCAATAAATGTCTGTTGAATGAATGACTAAACAAGCAAAGTGAATGCTGCTCCCTGCCACAGACCATCATATTGGTACTGCCTGGAAATCCCAAGCCCACATTCCACCCGTCTCTACACTAACCATGTGGGTGACATGGGCAGGCCTCTGTGATTCTCTAAGCCCCAGTTTAATCGTGAATAGAAATGAGGGCAATAACACAAACTTAAAATTGTTAGTGAGTCAGTATGAATTGTACCCCAACTTTGCAAGATGGAACCATTAAGGAAAACTGGGCAAAGAGTCCATAGGCCGTCTCCATACTGTCTCTTACAACTAACTACATGGGAATCTACATTATATCTCAAAAAAAAGTCTAATTTTTTAATGAGCTCATTGAGGTTAAGTGAGCTCACTGTCTCAAATAAGGAACACACAGTACAAATAGGACAATGCCCAGCCCATGAGATACTCTCAGTTAACATTCCCACTGAACCCACTGGTCCCTCAAACTTCAGAGCAAGAAGATGGGTTGTCGTGGCAGGAGGCCACCGCACCTGAAGCTAAGAAAGCTAATGGTGCCCACTTCCAAGAGCCCCTGTCACCACCCTTGTTCTAATTTTCTATTTGTAATTTTTTTTATTAAATAGAAACTCCCAATTGCATAGCCTTAACCTGACCAGACATCATGATGGCAGTCCTTCAATACCTGACAACACAGATCATTAAGGCAGCCCTTCTAGGTGAAACAATAAAATGAAAAGCCATTTCCACAAGACTTCTGTGTAAATTTACTAGGGAAATTCATCCTGGACTGAGGAAGAGGACTGGGGAGGAGGGGGCAATCTGGGGCGCAGAGAACTATGGGACACCTGCCCCACGATGGAATTCAGACTCAGCCCTCACCCTCCAGGAAATTCAAAATACACACCGACAGACTGCTATGGACAAGGTTTTTCTTTTTTAAACAAATCCCTGAATCCCTAGCAGGTCTTGTTTCTACAGAGACAGAAATGAATTCTGTGTATAATGTTTCACGAAAGCCCTAAAATATTATCACCCCAACTTGACACATCAAGAAACTGAGGTAGAGAAATTTGTCACATTGTACAAGATTAGAGAGAGGCCACGTCAGACTCTGTACTTAAATCCATGCCCCTGCTCCAGTGCTCACACTAGAAAGTGTGACATACTGCCCCTTTCCTGCCCTCTCCCTGCAATAAATCTCTGAAGAGTCTTTTCTGTGCCACCTAGAATCACAATCACTTCAGTTTTCCACAAAGAGCTATGTCACTCTTTGGAGGATGTGTCAAAATCTAAAGGGTTGCGATGGGAGGAGAGATTTGCATTTTCTGTTTCTCAAAGGAAACATGGCTTTAAAACAAACTGAAAAGCACTTATCTAGTCCAAGCCCTTATTGTGCAGAGGAAGAATCGGAGGCTCAGAACAGATGAAGAAAGGGCCTTATTAATAAATATTGCCTCAGCGCAGCACCAAGCCAGCCCTGGGCCCTTCTGGGGGAGTACCTGGGAGGCCCAGGAGAATGAGTGTTAGAAAACGGAAAGGGAAGAAGCATACAAGGCCCCGTCTCTACACCACCATACCATGAAGTTCCACCAAATTACCCAGTATGGGTGCAGCCAACATTAAGGTGGGCTAAACAGGTTATGGAAACCTGGAAGCCTCAACCATAGTGGAAATTCCAAAGTTTACTATGTTTGTTCCCCAGTTCAAGCATCAGCTCAGTGGGCGCTCTGTACCAGGGACTACACGAGGCCTGGAGTTCTCCCAAATACAGATCTTTTTTTACCACGTGTGAAACCACATAAACGCCACCAGAAGAATAGCGCCCACAGATAAGATGGAATTACTGAAACTGATAGCAGCCAAGGAGCATATAATACTAGGAAAAATGTTGCTCCTAGAAATGGACTCATGGACATAGAAAGCAAACTGTGGTAAGCAGGCAGGAAAGGGGGGATTAACAGATACACATTAATAAATATAAAATAAATGACAAGCATCTACTATATAGCACAGGGAACTATATTCAATTTCTTGTAATGAGTTCTACTAAAAACAATCTAAAACAAATATATATACATATGCATATGTTTATAACTGAATCTCTGCTGTACATCTGAAACATTGTAAATTGACTACACTTCAATAAAAAATAATTTTAAAAAATAAGTAAAAATAAAAGCAACGTCATTAAGAAAAAATAAAAGAACACTCTAATCCCCTTAGCTGTAGGTGGTGGAGAATTCTGGTTGCAAGCACCAAGTCCACTGGATCACTCCAGCACTGTCTGTCACTCTTTCTGACAATCAGAGAGTCACTTGGCTTCACTGAGGTTAATTTTCTCTTCTGTGAAAGGCTACAGTTGCAACTAACGATGTATAGAATCTCATCATTGACAAGCCCAACAAATAATGAGGACTTCCCATGGGCCAGGCTCTGGAGAGATGAAAATATAGGTTCCCAGATATATTCATGGGTAGAAGAAGTTTATGCCATAAAGACCTTAATTCTTCCTGTTTTGATAGACAGATTCATTTCAATTCTGATTAGAATTCCTACCAGATTTTTCTTGGAATGTAACAAGTTAATTTTTGGTCAGGAATAGCCAAGAAACTTCTTTAGAAACACCACTGGGGAGGGGTGGTTGGGTCATTAATTTCCACTATTCTTTCTGAAGTGATGAAAACGTTCTGGAATGATAATGGTTGCACAAATGTGAATATGCTAAAAGCTGCTGAATTGTACCATTTAAATGAATGGACTTCATGGTGTGTGAACAAAATCACAATAAAGCTGGTATATGAAAAAATATTTCTTGACAATTATTTTTCCCTCTTTACTACTAGTGTGCCACACAATTTAAGAAAAACAAAAAGTCAAAACCAACCAAACTGTGCCAGGAGCTTTTTAGGACTGCAATGTCCCTGGGTCTCCAAGGCCTCTGGTGGTGCTGTTCCTGTTAACACACACTAGCTGGGCTGGGCTAGTTAGGGACTGTAATTATCTTTTTAAGATCGATGGTCACACGTTTCACCCTGGGAGAGGGAAGGATGGAGGATGTCACAGCCTTATGCCTTCAGCTCATTTTTAACAGAACCAAGCCCTGCTTTCACCACTGTAATCCCTCTCACTATAAAAACACGTGACATCAACAAGCACCGCCATCATAACACCTGAAAGTGTTCAAGGTACTTACCTGGGGTAGAAACACTGAGGGAGGAGACAGAAGCTCGCTCAGCACTTACGCTCCCTTTTCCCGACTCCACCAGGAGAAGCTGGGCATCACAGCCGGTGGCTGTCAGCCCAGAGAGCAGCCCCCACGCCACTGAGTTGGTCCTCAGGGAGCGGGAAAGGGAGAGGAAGGCAGCCCGGGGGTCACGGGGCAGGGAAAGCAGAGGCGGTGGAAACCCTGTCTGCAGCCCCGCTCGGAGGCCAGCCCGAGCCCCAGCTGCCCCGTCCATGTCCGCAGACCCTGCCCGCCCGGGACACAGCCCGCCCAGGGGCGAGGACGGGCCGAAGGCCCAGGAGAGGAAGCCGGGGAGGAGAGGACTCTCGGGCGGGAGAGGGGAAGTGCACACCAGCCTCGGACTGAGGGGAACCCGGCTGGGTGAGAGGCGGCAGGTGCACACCTCGCCCTGGACAGGTGTGCCTGGGGCGCCGGGGCAGGTGGCCTGGGCAGAGGGGTCTGTCCCGAGCAATTCAGCTGGACACAGGCTGACTGGCTCCCTGAGGGCTGTGACACGCGGACCGCCTTCCAGCAGCCGCCTGACCACTTTCCCGGGGGCTCCCCACCTTGCACTTCCACAGCCAGAGGCCCCGGCCCCAGGCAGGAGTCAAAGGCTTACCGGGCTACAGAGCTGAGGAGACTTTGGGGCCGATCCCCGGCTCGGAGCTGGAGCTTCCAAACCGCGGTCCAGCTGGCACCCACTGCGCATGCGCAGGAAGGCCAGCGATCCTCTCTGTGTTCTGCTAGAGAAGGTGGGGCAGCGAGGAAGAAGATGGGAGGGGGAGGAGAGGAGGGGAAAAGTGGAGGGAGACAGATGGACAGAAAGAGCGGAGAGAAGAGAGGGATCTGGATAGGGGAGGGTCTTAGCGAAGAGAAAATCTTTACCTCTGGGGGCACCCCAAAGGAGGCAGCAATACTTCCTCTGTACCCTTCTGTAACCCTTCAAGACCCGCAGCTTAAGTTTTACCTCGCTGGTCCAGCCCTCCACCCGATGCCCCCACGCGGAGCTTGGTTTTCTGTTGCTCTGGGAACCAAGCACCCGCAGGTTTTGTCGCTCAGAATTAACTTGGGAAGAGTACATATTCCCCTTTTACACGCTGGGAAACAAGCAGGCACGATTTCTGCCTTAGTCCCACTGTCCCAGCTGTCGGGCTGGAGGGGAGCGGGGTGGTACAAGATCAGCGCCCCAGACAGAGCAGACTGCCTGAGTGTTGGTGCATAGTCCCCATCCCTCCTGGGTAAACCACACCGCACACTTGTAGAACCATCAAGGGCTAACAGTAGGTCCCTGGGTGTAGGAGAGGTGTCCTCATGTGAAGGAAAAGCCCAGCTAGGCTAACAAGGTAAGTCACAAATCTAAGTGTGATAAGTGTCGGTTTACTGCTCTAAGTTTTGCCAGGCTAAATCTTAAGTTTAGTGTCAGTTTACCTGGCTAACAAGCTAACTCGTAAATCCAAGCTCAACATGTGTCAGTAACGTGATCTATTACAAGTTGATAAGCTCCAGTGTACTGATTCCTTGCTTTTTGTTGTTTGAGCCTTATTGGCTAATACCCCCTTATTTGTAATTAACCCTTTAAAACCTCATGTGCACGTCTTGGAACTGCTCAGAACTTCGGAGCAGAAGCCCCTCTAAGCCCGCCGGCATAATAAATCTGAGTACTCCAACACTCCGATTGGTGCTTGTTTCTTGGCTGGCCTGTTATTTCCGTAACTCTCAGTTCCAGTGCCCAGCTTGCTAGGTAGATAGGAGTGTTACCGAGTCCAAATTCATTCTCAGTGCAGGACAGGCCAATAAGTTGGGAGACCAGCTGTTCGGTCATGGAATAGCAAGTTTCTGTAGACCTAAATGGCAAAATAATGTCTTGAAAAACCATCTCCCCAAATCACAATTCAGGCTCCTTTCCTACATGCTTGGTTGTTGCAATCTTCTTGGTGTAGGAATTCCTTCTTGTTAGAATCCTTTGTCCTTGCAGCTATCTGCCTGGGTCAAATCTTTGTAAACGACCAACAAAGCAAACGTTATTTTCTATTCTACAATTTGTATCTTTTTATGAATGAAAAGTGTTAAATATCCTTAAAGGTCAGAGCCTCCAGAAAAGGCTCTCCTGTATATTTCAGGCTCTAAGCAACATTGTTTTACAAGCAAGATGAAGCCTAGTAGACAGAGCATAAACTTAAATTCAAAGGATCAGATCTAATATGGAGTCACACTTGTTCTGTTCTATTACCCGGGTAGAAGCCACTTGAGGATTTAAATCCCTTTAAGTTAAAAATAACTAAAATCTTAATGGAATTTACATACATAGTTGGGAATGTGCATAGCATATATGGAAAATCACCCAAAGGATAGTAAACAGTGGCATTACCAGGGAGGGCAGACAGAACAGGGAATGAGGAAAAACTTCTTTCACTTGTGTATATTTGTGCTCTGTTTGAATTTTTTGAACCATTTGCTTGTATTTCTTTTTCAGTTAAAAAAAATATGTGTAATGGAGCAAAGGAATAACTAGCTCAGCAAATACAGCAGCCATGGAATCACTGAGTCATCACTTTTGATTTAAGCCACGAAGCATTGATTGACTCTCTCCAATGTGCCAAGTGCTGTTTTAAGACTTCTTTTATAATTATTATTATTATTATTATTATTATTATTATTACTACTACTACTACTACTACTATTACTATTACTATTTATTATTATTATTATTTTATTAAATAATAAGAAGGTACCCATCACCCCTGCCCATGGCTGGTGGAAAACCAACTGAGTATTTTTGAGTTGTTTTCCAAGGAGTAGATATGATTTATAAACTGAAAACATATTCAGGGCATAATAGGCAGAGTGTGTTTCCAGAAGGCCAGACAGCTATGAAGGGTTTTCAATAGAGGCGCCCAGAGGCTGAGAGGGAAAGCCACCAGGATCCTACAGAAAGCTGCCCAAACTGCCTACTCCATGGCACTACTGAAATAGGAAAGAACAAATCTGACTCCATATTTGATCTGTTCCTTTGACTTTAACAAATCCAAGTTAATACGTTCCGGTCTTTTCATGGGTTATGATGTCACAGAGGAGACGGACATGTCAACAAGGAACCACTCTGCCATGATCACGGAGCCGGGGAAAGGGATGGGCTGCAAGATGTATGACACAGCCGCAACTGTGCCCGTGCTAGGCAGGTACTCAAAGCCGACTCAACAAGGTGTCAAACACCTGTGCCCACGTCCCCATCACCTGACATGTAATAAATAGAAATGAAAACCTATAAAAGGCCAATAACCTTGGTGGATATACCGTCCAAAGGGGAAAGTCACAGTTTGACAACTGGCCTTCCCGTTTCCCTGGGATTTATTCTTGGAGAACCTTAAAAATCACTCCTCTCTCCTCAAGAAGTCCTGCATATTTGTCCTATCTTTGGCTCAGGGATGGAGCACGTTCAAGTGAACTTTAATGTCTGCACAGATTTGACTGTCTTTCTCCAGGTTCATTTGTCCATTCCAAAGAGGCCTGAGCTAAGTCCATCCTCCGTAATTTATATTCCCTACATTGACAGCTCATTGAGTCTGCAATTAAAAGCCAGCAGAACAAGACCGTCCTCAGCTAAAAAGTTCACCCACCCTTCACTGCTTTTTTAATCTCCTCTCCTGGCTAATTGTAACAGACAAACACCTCCCTCCACCAAGCTACCCAACTATGACATTTAGTCTCCCCAAAGAGAAAGTAAGGTCCATAAAAGAGGAGACAACTGCATAGTCACCTCTGAATTCCTAGCATATAGTAATGTCAATAAATAGAACTATGATTATTGCTACTTTCCTTTAAAACCTTTCTGGTTATTTGAATGAGACTTTGGAAGAGAGGTGTTTGTGGTCCAGTATCTTGATCCACAAGAATCTGGAGGCCTTTTTCGGAATGGATGTTCACTGATTCATTCAAAACACATCTTCTTAATCAAGGAGTAGCTGTGCTTTTCTGCCAAGAGTTTGTGGTCACTCTCATGCCAGAAGAGCTTTAAAATATATCCTTACTTTGGATTTGTTATTTTTCCCCTCTTCCAACAAAATTGACTTTCCTTACTTTCTTGCCTTGAGAAATTTTTTTTTCCAATTTCACCCTTTAGTTAACCAAGATTCTCGGGATGGGCTTGGTCAATAATATGATCAGCCATCCAACTCCCAGTGTGAGGGGCCTCGGGCTCACCTCCTGCACTCCTGCCAAGGCAACTGAAAATCAGTTCGGGAGCCAACCGGCATCCCAGGGTTTCTAAGGCTCGTGTATCTCCCAGAATCCCTGCTTTCTCGTTTGTCTTGGCTTCTGAGGATTCCCCCTCTCTTTCTTGACAATTAGTTGTGCTGTTAAAAAGATGAGGAAGGAAGGTTTTATTTCTTAATCAGCATTTTAAGGAACTTGTGTAATGAAGGTTTTCATGAGTTTCTAGAAACCTCCATTGCCGAGACAGAAAACACACTATACATTTTCTAAATTTAGCACTCATGTGCATTTTTTCTTTGCTTTTCTTAACTGTTAAATGATATTTTTTAATTAAAAAATAATAAGGCCCCAAATAAGATAGAACATTGAAGGGGCAAACAAAATTAAAGGGCAAAGACAGAAAAATGATAACTACTCTACAAAGCTAATATAATACATGCACTATGTATCAGATCAGCAATTCTCAGTAACAGCTAATTGAAACATGATCATGAGGTAAAACGTCTCTCCAGTCAGGAGATGGCCATAAGAAAATAGAATTAAAACAACAAACTAATATCCTAAGTCTGACGAGGTACAGAAGGCTACCAGCTAAATGTGTCTGCTTCTGGAAAAGAGGGAGACTCACCAGCTCTTTTCTGTGGAGCTTGAGCCCAGGGGAGGATGGTGAAGTGAGGTCAGTACGCACCCATTTAGCAAAGTGACTGATGAATAAAGAGACCTAAGCTTGGATGACAGACATGATACTACTATTCATTTGTCCTGTAAAGTATGTCTTCACGTTAAGTGATCAATACTTCGGGGTCCTCAGGGATTGAGATTATAGGAAAATGCACAGCCCGGGCCCAGATCTCCACTATGAGCTCGTGACACTGTACTTAGATGTCTCAAGGGCACCTCCAACTTCACCTGCAAAGAGCTGACTTCACGGTGCTCCTCCCATAGTCGTCCTGCCCAGGGCACCTGTTCGGGGGGTAAGGTCTCCCTGCATCTCCCAGCTCAGGCCCATCACTCACAGATGTGAATGGACCCCTCCTTCAGGGCCCAGATATCCTCAGTCACCGAGACCCACCACCCTCACCTGACCTACCAGGTACTCACTGGCACTCCCTCAGTAGTGACTGTGTGCTGGGGACCACGCTGCACACTGTGCACACGTTACCTCACTGGATCTCCATAGCAGTCCTGGGAGGTCGGTGCATCATTGCTTCAATTGATTAGATAAATTGTTTCTCTTCCTTGAGTGCATGATCCAAAGTGACACGGCTGCTGAGCCACAAGCCTGGGACTGAAAACAACTTGAAAATTGAACACTGATACACATCACAGCCACCCTACTGACTCATCACATCACCTCCTGCCGAGCCTTCTAAATGTTTCCAAGCATTCTGTAAGACAGAAGTGATCTACGAGAGCACCCCACTCCCCTAGTTAAAATCTGTCAATGACGGTCCACTGCCCTTTGGAGAAAGCCCCACCGTGCCTGAGCACAGCCCAATGGCTCGGCATCCGCGTTCCTTGAGCAGCTGTGCCGCCTCATCCACCACGCAGCTCTACACGTGCCGTGTCCAGGACAGGGATGTTGACACCGTACAACCCAGGGCTTGTCTTACTCGAACAATCATCACCTTCTTCAGTGTTCATCTTCTTCATTGCTGACACTTAGAAAAATGTTTTCTTAGGATGAATCGATATCTTTTTCCTTACAACTTCCCATCATTGATAATGATCTCCCTCCAAAATAGAGAAGACCTAATTCTCAGTCTCCTTATCTGTAAAGTGAGAATAACAAGGAAATATGAGAAGTTTTAAGAGAAATAATATTCATGTGAGGCTGAGGGACAATTCCATCATACAGTAAGCACTCAATATGTGCTTACTTAATATTAATAAGGGTATATTGCATTCCAGCAACTTTCAATCAATGTTTTATGACTTTGTCCAACAGACTACTGACAAAATTTTAGACGAACCCCTTTGAGCAGATCAGCACAAGCTTACTGGGAGAGGTAAGCGCTGACTCCAGTTACAGCTGCAGCCACCCAGCACTACGGGGCGGGGGCAGTTTGCTCAAACTCTTACATGTTGCTTGAGCATTTAGTTGTCATTATTGAATAAAGACAGGTGTTCTTTAGTCAAAGCTCCTCAAACATAAATCTTCAAAGATTGATGCAAATTAGGTTTCAAGTACAAAACTCTAACTAGAATTTATTTGAAAATCATAATCTTAGCTACTCCGCACATCAAAAGGGCATGTTCTCAATGTATCTGACTAAATACACTGAAAGGGTTGTTTAAAAGGAATTATGAAGAAGCCATCCTGAATAAGCTCTCAGTATCATCTGCACAAAGCCCCACCCAAGGGTCTCATTTCTCACTTCCACATAGGTGTTCAGGCAGCTTAACTTGGGTCTTGGTTTCTTATAACACGGGGTGGGGAATAGTTGTGGATAGATTTATGTAGCAAATATAAACCTAGGGTATTTGCTGTGAAGAATTTCTAGAAATAAGAAGATGGATATATAGTCCGACCCATAAGAAACTCAGCATTTCCATTTACAACAGCATTAAAAATAAAATGAGAGATACATTTAACAAAAATTTACAAGATTTGTACATTGAAATCTTTGAAGTATCACTAAAATAAATTTTAAAAGATCTACATATATGGAAGATATCCCATTTTCAAGGAATGATAGAAAATATTATTAAATACGTTAAGACTCCTCAAAGTGATCTACATATTCAGTGGAATCCCTATCAAAATTCCAGCTGACTTCTTTGCAAAAATTGAAAAACTGATCCCAAAATTCATATGGACGTGCAAGGGGCCCAGGACAGTCTAAACAACCTTGAAAAAGAAGAGTAAAGTAGGAGGACTCACTTTAAACTGTACTAAAATGCTATAGTACTAAGTCAGCATGGTACTGGCATAAGGTTGGATAAATAAATCTATGAGACACGATAAAAACCAAGGGGAAAAAACTTACATTTACAGACAGTTTTCCACAAGGGGGACAACACTCCATTGAAAGAATAGTCTATTCAACAAATGGTACAGGGACAGCTGGGTATCTGCAGGCAAAAGAATCAATCTGGAATCTGAACACTCATATTTTATATAACAAATAAAAATTAATTCAAAATAGATCACAGACAGAAATGTAAAAATTAAACCTATAAACTTTCTAAAAGAAGACACAGTATAAATCTTTGTGGTCTTAGGATAGACTTTGGTTTCCTAGATACAATACCAAGAGCACAAGTGATAGAAGAAAAAGCAGATAAACTGGACTTTATCAAAATTAAAACCTTTTTCTTACAAAGGACATCATCAAGAAAGTGAAATGACAGTGGAAATGGGTATCTCAAGTGATAGAGTGTGTGCTTAGCAAGAAAAATAAAATAAATCAAAATATCTAATTACCTCCCCTGTAAAGAAATTGTTTTAATGTTTAAAAACATATAGTGAAAGGACAATGTGCAGAGTAGAAGAAAAATTTTGCAAAGCATGTATCTAATAAGAGAGTAGCATCCAGGATATATAACAAATGCTTACAACTGAGCAATACAAGAAAATAGACCCAAATTTTAAATTTACCACGAATTTAAATAGATATACAAATGGCCAATAAGCATATGAAATGATGCTCAGCATCACTAGTCAAATCAAAATCAAAATGAGATCTCATTTTACACCCACTAGGATGGTTATAACCAAAACATGGACAATGACAAATGTCGTTCAGGAGGCAGAGAAACCTCATATGCAGCCAGTGGAAAGGCACAATGGTGCAGCTTCTTTGGAGAAGTCTGGTATTTCCTCAAATGCTTATAGTTATATGGCTCAGCAATTCCACACCTACATATAGAGTCATCCCTCAGAATTCTCGGGGGGTTGGCTTCAGGAACCCCACACCCTGGAAACCACAATCCAAGGATGTTCGAGTCCCTTTATAATCAGCCATCTGAATCCATGTAGTGGAAAATACAGATATGGTGGGCCAACTCTACAGCCAACAGAATGATAATATATTCTCATAAAAAATTTCACATCAATATTCATAGCAGTATCATTCAGAGTAGCCAAAAGTTACTAACATTATCCATCCATCAATGAACGGATAAACAAAATTACCAAGAATAGGCCCACAAACTTTTGGTCATTGAAACTTTGACAAAGGAGGTGAGAACATACAATGGAGTAAAGGCAGCCTCTTCAGCAAATGGTGTAGGGAAAACTGAACAGCTGCATGTAAATCATTGAAGTTGGACTACTCCCTCACAGCATACACAAAAATGAATTCAAAATGTGTTAAAGACTTAAACATGTAGACAAGACACTATAAATCTCTTAGAAGCAACCATAGGTAAAACATCTGACACATCTAAACAATGTTCTCCAAGAGCAGTCTACTCAAGCAATAGAAAAACAAACAAAAATATACAAGTGGGATCTAATTAAACTTACAAACTTTTTCATAGCTAAGGAAAGAGTAAGCAAAACAAAAACACAACCTACCTATGGAATGGGAGAAAATATTTGCAATAAATGAAACTGATAGGGGCTTAATTCCCAGAATATGTAAACAGCTTTTACACTTAATAAGAAAGAAAAACAAACAATTCAATTCAAAAATGGGCAGAAGTCCTAAAGAAACATTTCTCCAATGAAGACGTACAAATGGCCAGTAGGCACATGAAAAAATGTTCAATATCATTCTCAGAGAAATGCAAATCAAAACTGCAATCAAGTATCACCTCTAACCAGTCAGAATAGCCATCATTCAGAAGTTCACAGACAATAAATACTGGAGAGGCTGCGGAGAATTGGAACACACCTACACTGTGGTGGGAATGTAGTTTGGTGGAGCCAATGTGGAAAAGTGCATAGATGTTCCTCTAAAGAAAAAAATTGACCTCCCATATGAACCAGCAATCCCACTCCTGGGCATATATCTAGAAGGAACCCTAATTCAAAAAGACACCTACACCCCAATATTCACAGCAGCACTATTTACAATAGCAAGACATGGAAATAACCTAAATGTCCACTGACAGATGACTGGATAAAGAGGTTGTAGCATATTTGTCCAATAGACTACTATTCAGACATAAAATAATAATAAAATAATGCCATTTGTAGCAACATCAATGGACCGGGGAATGTCATTCTAAGTGAAGTAAGCCAGAAAGAGAAAGGAAAAAACCATGTGAGATCGCTCACATGTGGAATCTAAAAAGAAAAAAATAAAACAAAGAAACAAAAAGATAAACTAATCTACAGAACAGAAACAGACACAGAGTCATAGAAATCAAACTATGTTTACCAGAGGTGAAAGGGTGTGGGAAGCAATAGTTTGGGAGTTCAAGATTTGCAGATACTGAGTATGTAAAGAATAAACAGCAAGTTTATTCTGTAGAGCACAGGAGAATATATTTAATATCTTATTGTAACGTATGTTTAAAAAGAGTATGAAAATGAATACATGTATGTTCCTATTTAACTGAATTGTTGTGCTGTACACAATAAACTAACACAACATTATAAACTGACTAGACTTCAATGAAAATATATTTAAATAGACCAAAAACGAAAACAAAGAAAAAGGATATTATCAAACAAAGACTACAAAGTACTGATTCAGGTTACAATATGGAAGAACCTTGAAACTTTATGCTAAAATAAGCCAGACACAAAAAGCCAAATAGTGACCTTTAAGGTGAGCTGTATCTAAGCGTTTATTGTACTACTCCTGTAAATTTTCCGGAGGTTTGAAATCTATCAATATCAAAATAAAATGTATTATACATTAAAAACTTAAAACGCTTCTTCACAGGAGGGCTTTAATTATTAAATGCTGAAACGCATGTAAAGCGCTTGGAACAACACTTTGCACGTCCACACACAATCACTACTGTCACTACCACTCAGAGGGTGGTGCCAGCGCTGATGAGAGCTGCCTCCACTCGATCCCCTGCACACAGAAGTGAGGGCCTGAGATCTGACAGGCAGGGTGAGCGTGAACCTGGGTAAGACCCAGCCACGTCCCAGACTCTGCATTACCCGACTTTCTTATACAAACTGCAACATGTGTAATGTAAACATGCTTGAGGGACGTATCTTACAACACAGGGAATACAGACAATGTTTTACAGTAAATATAAATGGAGCATCTATTGTACACCTGAAACTAATATCATATTTTAACTCAGCTATATCTTTATAAAAAATTAAAAAATAATTTTAAAATGTTATCACTTTAATATTCAATTCGGTTTTTAAGTAACTACTAAACAGCTTAGAATATATAAAAGCATTTAATTGTGCTGTTGGTTTACATATTTATTTACATTCAGACTCTTGCTTACAGAGAATTTAAACAATTCTATTAAACACAGCTTAACAACCATAATAAAAAAAAAGGCAAAACTGAGAATGAAGAGAAAATGGAGATTCAATACTTAAATGAAACCAGGGGGAGATAAACTCATAAAAATGGATTCCATGAAGTCAGGGCAAGTGTTAAAGGCTGACTAGGAATTCAGCTGTAAGATTCTTGGCAGCTAAAGCAAAAAGAAAAAGATGATGGGGCGGGTGGTAGAGCGTGTGCTTAGGGTGCACGGGGTCCTGAAAGTAAGCCCCAGGGCCTCCACTAACAGATAAATACATCTAATTACCTCACCCCCCAAAAGAGTTTCAAAGAAAGAAAAAGAGATATTTCTTTCCCAAAAAACCCTGATATTAAATTTAGATTAAATACATAAAAAAAGAAAAATAGAGAAGATAAGTGACACTGTGAAGGAAAAGCCCAGCTGGGCTAACAAGCTAAGTCACAAATCTAAGTGTGATAAGTGTCGGTTTACTGATCTAAGTTTTGCCGGGCTAACTCGTAAATCTGAAGTTTAGCATCAGTTTACTGGGTTAATAAGCTAAATCGTAAATCTAAGGTCAACAATTGTCAGTAACGTGATCTTTCCAAATTGATAAGCTTCAGTGCACTGATTCCTTGCTATTTGTTGTTTGAGCCTTATTGGCTAATAGCCCCATACTTGTAATTAACCCTATAAAACCTCATGTGCAGGTCTTGGAGGTGCTCAGAGCTTCGGAACAGAAGCCCCTCTGAGCCCGCCAGCATAATAAATCTCAGTACTCCAACCCTCTGAGTGATTCTTGTTTCTTGGCTGGCCTGTTGTTTCTGTAACAACAAAACCGATGATGCCCGTGAAATAAATCTGCGGTGACTGCTGTCAGGTCCCCATGTCTCACGTGGGAAAGTCTGAAACATCCTTCTCACCACTCAGAGTCATTATAAGCCCACCCCACCACTCCCGCCATTAAATGCAGGAGCACAGGCAGGGCCCAGCCTTTGCTCTCTCTGTTCCATCACAGTGAGATAGGATGGAAGGGGGCAGAGCACAGCCATTCTAGGAAGGCCACAGCAATTAACATCAAAATGGTGAAGGATTCAAACCCCAATAGGCCTTGAGTCTCAGGATGAAGAGATTTAACTTCTAGCAGGTCTTAAGCTTCAGTAAACACCCATTGTAATAGTAACATGGTGAATAACATGCCCCAGGCACCATGGCAGTCCCAATGTTAGCTACCAAATGTCACATTGTGGGAAATGGCCAACTCCCTGGGAATCCCAGCCCCTTGCCCTAAGGCTGGTCCTTCTACTTATTAGCATATGAAACCACCAAGCTCAAGAAAACAAGCAACACAGCGCCACCTCGCGGTCACCACTCTCTCACCCTCTTCGGAGAAGACCCACACTCTGTCTGTGGAGTGTGCACCTACTTTTAAACTGAGCATCAAACCCCCACACCTCGTGAAGTTTCTCTTGCATTTCAATGTATCTCTCTGAATAAATCTACTTTTACTCAACACTGGCTTGCTCTTGAATACTTTACTGCATGAAGCCAAGGAACAAAATCTGGTGGGGCACATCCCAGGGGCTCAACCAAAGCCTGGGACACGGCCCTTCTCATGCCCAACGTTTTTTATTCTTGTATCAACAGGACTGGGCTGTGAAGGGAAGTCTGAAGCCCCAGCTAAGGAACAGAAGCAGCCTCCAGGGCTCCAATTGGCGGGCAGCCTCTCCCCCAGCAAGGGCCTTGGCGTCTGCCCGGTTCTCTGTGTTTCTCCTTTGTGCTGACTCCCCAGCCAGACAGCGTAATCCTAGGCCTGTCCCCACAAAACCCTTCTCTCCAAAATACAAGCACATCATGTCACAATCCTCTTGTTCAACCAGGAAATGTTCTGCCCACTTTTTTCCTCCCCAATAAAGTACCCAACTGTCCTCCCTCCCATCACACCACTTCTTTCTTTGTGAGAACTCTGCACTCGCCAGACTCCATCCTGAACCCAGGTGCCTTGCTGGTTGGGACCGGGATGTTTCTTTCTCACACAGCCTGCGTCCTTTCACTTTCCCCTTGTTACCTTAAAAAAGCCTTTCCTGAGTCACCCACCCCCCTGATTCTGAACTTCACAAAATGCTGAGGTTGAAGTCACTATGTCCATACCTCCCAGGTTTGGCTAGGTTTCCTTCCCAAGATCTTCATTAAGGAGCTGCATCAAGAAATTAAAAGAGGCTATTTTTACATCTGAGCGGAGGAACCTGCAAGAAATTTAAATGGCATTGAAGAGAGAGTTAACCAGGACAGAGAATTCGCAGGTCCTAGTCAAAAGTGTCATGAGGCAAAATGTTCCTCAAAGGCTCAGAGTGTCTTCTGAACACGGAGTCTGCAGGGAGGATGTGACAGGCAGTGAGTGGGGTGAGTGATAAAGGGTACACTCCCCCAGCTGGGGAAGAATAGGTTTTTTTCTAGTTTTCCAAACAATTTCTTACTACCTTTTACTCTTATTGTCACATACAATTTCCTACGAATTAAGCATATCAATGTCAGTAATTTGGGCCACTTGGGAGAAGCTACACGATGCCATTCACAGGGCTGGGGCATGACAGCCACACCAGTCTAAGTTGAAAGACAAGTGGGGGTATTTCCAAGGTAATCACTGGCATGCAGCAAACTCCCCAGCTTCAATGACCTCATCTCAAAGGTGGGGCCAATAAAACTACCAAGCAAAGTGCGTGATGATTATGGCCGACACCTTTTTGCTAGGTAAGTGCCCGTGAAAGCTGCCGCTTAATGGGGAATGAGTACGATCAATGAGGCCATGTCTACCTAGCCACACGAGCCCTGCCTTCCTGCCTTGGTGCAGCAGCAGAGCTTGTATAGCTGAGATGAACGCCCCCAGAGCAGCCCCGACGGGAAAGCTCCCAGCTCTGCACGACGAGACGTGTTCCTTTCCTTCTCAGAGCTGATCACACTTTGCTGTCATCTCTTTTTATGTTTATCCCTTTTGTAACTGCCTCTCCTTCGGAGTTTTTGATCAAGCAGCACAGGGCCAGTTGTGTCTTGTGGCCTGCCGGATATTCTGGGCAGGGAAACAGCCTACCCCACATCTGGCTCTGGTGCTGAACGGAGAGGGCACATGGCCCAGGGGCCCATGCTGAACAGAGGCCCCTGCACCCAAAATTATGGTCTGACTTTGGGCAAATTACACAGTCTTCTTTATCATGAGATTCCTCATCTGTCCATGAAAATAACTGCCCATGGCACACAGAGTTACAAGGATTAAAGGAAATCACCAAATTTACAACCTAGCCAAGGGGCTACCAGTGCGTCCTCAACAGACAAATGCTGCCTTTACGGCTCTGACACACTCTTAGCGGGGCGGCGCCACACAGTGAACACTACTAAGTGCCAGTGTGTTAAGTGCTTCATGTGTGCTATAATACTCTTTAAAACTTACAACAATCCCAGGAAGAAATGAATATTATCATGCCCATTTCACAGATTCTCCAACAGTTTAAGAGAGGTTACATTCTAGTCCAAGGCCCTATGGTGAAAAAATGGCGATTTAAACCGGAATCTGGGCCCAGGCCTTGGCTCCATCTCTATCCCATCCACCTGACCACTTGCTTATGAATTCCACCGGTCCAATACACAAGTTTGCAGCCGGCCAGCTCTTAAACGCAATGTGTGCCACCGTTTGTCAGTGTTGGTTAATTACCATAAACAGTTCTCAGAAACCACTACAGTGAAGAAAATTGGACTTAAGGAATTCTGCACTGAGTTCTCCTGTAATGTGCAGAAACCCTTCCCTGCACCACCAAATCCAAGTGTATGTTTCCTCCATGTATATGTTTGCACACGGCTTATTAAAGTAGAAGGTACCTGCAGTAATTCCATCTCGGTTGCTTTCCAAGGTTGCAGATTATACATAATCAGTCTGTGAACGAACATAGTACAATGTGAATGAGAATACTGCAACCATGACAGTAAACAAAGAATACTGAAACCAAGTCATTAAAGGCTGCCACCACCCCCCAGCTAGGACAAGCCTGCAGCCCAGCCGCTACAGCAACTCACAATGGTGTCCTCTGAGCAGAATCAGAATAAAAGATAGGCTACTTACTGGTCCTAGATAGCTAGGTGCTTGTCTAAAGATTGAATTCAGTGAGTCCAAAATATTTGCTTCCTACCATACATAGAAAAGCACTAAAGTCTTGAACTTGAGATACCTGGCTTTCTTTAGATAACAAGCAATCTTTTATTGTTCCAACAATCTGGTCTTTGTTGTAAAGCTCCTATATATCCTAGCTCCTCCGCAACCTCTTTGGAGTAGTCCCTCAGAGAGATCTGGCAGGCTGTCATCCCGGCTCGAGCCCTCCCGCCAAATAAAACATAACTCTTAACTTTTAGGCTGCACATGTATTTCACTCAACAGTTTTGGACACCTTGAAGGGACCCACGGCAGACTTCTCTCCACCTGGACTCTCCGAGTAACTGGAGCCTTTATACCAGCAGTGGCCCTTTGGTGCCATCCGCCTCCTCGGGGAGTCCAGATGAATTTGGGTGAGTCTCTCCTGGTTCTCGGATCTCACATATTGGTTGATGATCCTGAGTTTTATCTGGCGGTGTATCCAGGTACGTGGCCCTCCAGTTGAAAGAAATTGGGGTGAATTACCCACCCAGTGGAGACATACTGGGTGGGGCCTGGTTGAAAGTTAACAGGAAATACCCACCTTGAGGAGATGTCCAAAGTGGGGCTGGTGGAAATATATGAGGAAAATACTCACCCAGGGGAGACATCCCGAGTGGGTCCAAGTTGAAAGACACTGGGTTCAGGACTGAGTGGTTAGGTAAGAGGCTGGTCTAATATTTTCATCAATTTGGTTACAACCATTGAATTTTTCAGGATAAAAGTAAAACTCTTATGAGGAACCTTTCAACTCGAGAATTCGGACCATCCTCCTGGCTCGTAACAGCTTTCTCGGGTGACAGAGAATCTTCCAGCAGTGGTAGTGACAAAGACTTCATGCCACCAAGTTGTCCCTGTGGGAAATCTTACCAACAAATTTATTCTGGGAACCCGACCTTACAATGGGGAATAGAACATTCAAAAAAAATAAAGAAAAGAAAAGGAAAGAAAAGAAAAAGAAATGACAGATTGCCTGTCTCCAACTATTACCCCAGCCAGGTTTATGTACATACAAAACTTACAACATTAATTGGGAGTAAGAAAAAAAAAACTCACTCTGAAAGTAATTGACAGGCCTGATAAAAACATTTTTTGGAATTCTGAACTTATAAAAACAAAATCCCCTTTAGGGGGAACTTGGATTTCTCTTCCTGTGTCCTTGAAATGTAAATTTTTTATCTTTCTCTGGGTGTATTAAGTGTGTGTATGTATGTATATATATATTTACTTTATTTTTTAAAGGAAACCTTGGACTCTGTCATACAAAATGTTCAACAATTGTGTACATATGGTGGCCACGCAAATAAATTGGGATTCTAAGCAATTCTTTGATTGTACCAATTTTCAGATATTTTGCCATCTTAAACTTTGCTGCATCAGCCTGGACCACAATGGCCTTTAGCTTTTGGAGAGAAAACCTTTGAATTTTATTTAGGCAACACCCCGACAATCATGTGGAAGAGCCGCTTCATCTTATTGGTTTAAAATCACTATATATATATATATAATTTATATATATATTTATATATATATAGATGGCCATATGATGGATCTTTTAATTTGGAAAAACTTTTAAATTGGTGAAAGTTTTAAGAGATCTCATTATAAACAGCTGTTTTATTGGTACCTATTAAAATCAAGTTTAAATGTAGAAAAATATATCTAATGGTTAACCTAAGAACTTAGTTAAAAAAATAAAACTGTTTTGAAAAGCTACATTTGTGTTTTTCCTTCCCAATAAATGGTTCTAGAGATGCTAATAAAAACTTAGAAAAATTAATGTTAATTAAATTGAATAACTGGAAAAAAGATTGTAAAAATGTCGAAAAAAAAAACGATAAGTAGCTTATCCCAAATGGATAAATATTTTTATATGGTTATTTTGGATGAGATAAATAAAATGGACATTTTTGGATTTACATACAAGGTTTTGATACTACGCTACTTAAAGTTAAAAAAAAGGACCAAAGAAATCACCTACTCCCCCCCAGCATTAAAGTTCAAACAAGTCCGTTTTATTTACCACAGTTTAAAATATATGTATATATAGACTGAAATACTTGAACAATGATTGCGATAACAGACCAATTAATGAAATTAAAAACTGAGAAGGGCCTAAGCTCTTTGGCTGAAACTTGGGCATCCTAGAGACTGTTCTATAAAATTATATACAATGCACAAAAAAAAAAATGCTTCTGGCACTCCTTCTAGAAATAAGAATTATTGATTAAACCTAATAAATATAAAAATTAAAGGTATAAGATTTAATAAAATTGAGATAAAAGATTGTGAAATTGGTATATTTAAATGGTCTTTATACAATCCTTTTGCTTATGTTGTGGGATAGATATGTTTCAGTGGAAAAACGCTTCCCCTTCTTGGTATTAAAAGGCTGGGCACATATCTGTCCCTCTGAAAATATTAATTGAACAAAGTAAAGGAAACCAGTAGAGTTACATGAGCAGTCCAATATAACGTAAATCTAAAAACTAATATTGAGTGGCTAATAAAAAAATATAATTAGAGTTTACCCTGGGTTTAACTTATAACTCAAGGAAAAGAGACCTTACTAAATGCCTTATGCAAGCTTTGGAAGACATGATACAGTAAACCTTAAAGTTTTAAAACATGGAATTCTTTGTTTACAGCTTTTCTCACTGACACAAAAATGTCAATTAAGGAGATAAAATTGGGTCTGTTTGACAGAGCAGTTCTCTGGGGACCTGGAAGAGAGTGTCTTTGTCTTGCACATCAGAAATATAAATACAACAAACAGTGACCTTAGACTGAGCCTAATTCCCTCAACGAAATAGAACTTAAGGCCAAGAAATTTTTGGCATTTTAGAACTCAGAACTCTGACGGGCCCTTCAGAGGTTGTGAAGAAATCTTAACTGTCTGTTTCATAAATAGTATGCCTTAGTGATTTGAGCAAGCAAATTCAGCTTACTGCATCTTTTATTATACCTATCTTATAACTAAGTTTTAAAGTGAAGCTATGAGATCTCTAGCTTTTGTCTGATTATAAGCCAGTGTACACATTATAGTGGTGAGATATTTTTACTGCTAAAAAAAAAAGTCAAAGTGAAAGAGCTCTGCTTAATTGACGTAAAAAAATAAGAACTTAAAAATTAAGTATTAAGATAAAAACTGAACAAATTGACTTTCAGCATCACGTGAAATGGAAAATATTCAATATTAAGATAATATATGATATTGTATAGTTTAAGTATGTTCTAATTAATATAGACATCTTTAAAGTCATCAATATTAAGTATAATACCTTTACTGTACCTAGGTTTAATGAATGTCAAATAAAATCCTGTTATATCTGTTGCAGATTTTTCAAAAAAAAGACAGTATTAATGTGGTGTGGTAAAATTTTAAGTAAATTAAGTGCAAATGAGATGAGAGCTTTGGGTAAATATTTAATATATATTTTTAAAATGTATGCTTAAGATAATCTCTAAACGTTTGGTATATTTAAATTCTAGAGTTGTGCAAAATTAAGTTAAATGATGGGATTTATTAAATAGCTATGCCATTTTGAGATAAAATAAGATTGAAATATGAATTACTTAATATTTAACTTCCTCTTACAGTGAAACTAAAGTTGTTTAGAAATATTAATAAATGGTTTGTGCCACACCGAAAAAAATCTCTATTATTAAGGGAATGATCTCAGTATCCAAGGAAAGTAATATAAATGTGTAATGGAAGATGTAAGAATGGAATTATATTTTGTTAATGAAAAATAGTGACTTTCTCCTGAAGCTGGTTACTTCTGAATGGAAGAGAAAATAAGGGACACACTAATATGAGTATAGAAATCTGTGGAAGGCTTGTGGAAAAGGAAACCTGAGGAAAGTGTTTTGTACGTGGTCAGAATTGGCTAAGTTTAGAATCAAATTGGGCAACGTAAGTGAATCTTAGAAGTAAGCTGGTACAAGAATAGATTTGGTTTTCTCTCTGTTAAGAGGAAAAAATTTTCTTAAAATGTTAATCCACATTCAGTAACAGATTGTAAAACTTCTTATACCACTTAGCTGATCTGTTCTGCCTTTACTTTTGATGTATTTTCTTGTTAATGAATTAGTACTACTTTACAGTGTTCTATATGTTTATCTGAGCAAGTGTTCTGAAATCTTTTAACAAGCTCTACAAATATCAAATTCTAATTAAAGTTCTTTTAATCTCCTGTTAAGTTTGGGATGCTACAGAGGGCCCCTGAAACATCCCAAAGAGAGATTTTAAACTAGTAAGATTCATTTGGCATGTTAAATAACATGGTATTTTCAAATGAATCATAAAACTTTTAAGGTTATACTGAATGAGAAAATATTATTAATATAGATATTATAGAAATTATATGGACTCCCCAAAATTCTGGTATATCTGAAATGTTACCAGTGATAATTATGGTTATAGTGAACAGGTTTCTTTATCAATTATAGTGTACCGGTGTTTAACCATGCTTTTAAAACTTTTGTCATTTAGACAGTTAATTGTTTTTTTCTGCTGGTTTTGCAAAATGCTTTCTCTTCAAGGAGATTTACTGTTTTCTAATAAATTTCAAACTATAGCACTGAACTAAACTTGGTAAGAAATTTTAAAGTTCTAATGAAAACTCTCATTAAAAGAATTAGTTACATGGGACTGAGTAAACTGGTGAATATGATTATAATTTTTGATATTGTTTGAAATACTACTGGCTTTTAACCTGTTTCCCAGACATAAAGAATCTCTTCTCCTTAAGCTAGTTATGGTTCACAGCAATTTGATAAATTATACCTATGTAATCACACTTGGAACAGTTATCTTTTCTCTCTATCTGATCCCTCAAGAGACTAAAAACACTTAGGTCCCCAGTGGCTCTATCAGACAAATTAGGAAGTTCATCTCCTAATAGATATAGGACTATAAAGGTATTTTAAGGATTTTAAAGAGAAAAGAATTTACCTAAATCTGTAAGGCAGAAACCCATGAAAAGCCTTGACGTGGCTTTCTTGGCCTTAGCAAACCTTATTAACATTCTACCCTGAGACTCCGTATTAAAACTTCCAACACAGCCAATTTAAAATAGCCTATATTATCAAATAATCAGACTTCACTTGTAAAGAAATTAATCTTCATTTGGTTTTATTTGAGAAAACTAAGGGTAACCTTAGAGAGAAAAAAGGATTATATTTTAGTGGATACTAATTCTAGTTTTGTTAATTGAGGTCCATATTTACTAAGACACTTCCCAGATCATTCCTTGCTGTTATGTCACATTGCTGTACAGTTTAATTGAATTATGAAAAGGATACAGTAGGTTTGTTTGTGAATCTCAGTAATCTATCCTTGGGTAAAGTTCCAATGCCCCATGACCTGCAGCCAGGGAATTATACATACTGGAAGAGGGATGACTTAAATTACTGTCTCCAACTTGAATGGAAGGGCCCTTTATCAGGCACTCTTAACTAGACCATACACACCAAAGCTGAAGGAAACATACTCTCGGATTCATTTCCTATCAGAAACAGCCCCTGCAGTGCACTGGCCAATAGAGCACTGCTCACGTTAAAGCAGTGCCCAATTGGAGAAAAAGCTACCAGGCCAGGATGAGAAGAAGACGACATCTGAACCAGACAGCTGACCGAAGGCACCAGACCAGGCCTGTATAACAATTACTTTGATAATTTCTCCAACCTTTGATTATGAACTACTCCAATTGTTAAGCTTATGATAAATTACCTGTGTCTAGTATTTCTGTGTTACCTTGGTGGGTTTCCCTACTACAAGGCTCTAACTAGATAGCCCTCAGAAACATTATTCTCAAAAGAAATTATAGTTCTGCTTAGGCCACTGTTGATCTTACAAGGTGGGAGACTTCACCTGGCCAATTAATACCTGCTGTGAGCCTGACAATAAATATGAACTTTCTCATAAGATCAAACTCAATGAGAAACACAAAATTTTAACCCAAAAATACAACTTCTCGACTATTAAATTCTTACTCGTGACTTTATTAACGTTACTAGTTGTATTATTTATATCCTATTTTATAAAATTGTTGTCTGTTACATTTCCCAATGTGTAACTAGGCCTACAAGATTGATGATTGCTAAACATCTTGAAGAAACAGATAGAATTTATAACTTTGAATAAAATAAATATAATAGTGTGATTCTAGGTATGGGAATGAGCAATGAAGGGTAAACACTTCCTGGATCATAATAGACTAGTAAGACAGGTGATCCAGAGAACTTTTAGTATCAACAAGGCCTAATAAAAAAATCTAACACCTTGAATGGCAATTCAGAAGATTCTTCACCTGAACTAGGAATGAGCCATCCTAGCACCGTGGGACAAAATTGGTCATGAAATGTCTCTCAAAATATTGGTCGAATTTAGGACCAAGGGGGAGCACTGTGAATGAAAATACTACACTGTGAATGAAAATACTGCAACCATGTCAGTAAACAAAGAATGCTGAATCCAAGTCATCAGCGGCTGCTGCCAAACTCCAGCGAGGAGAGGGCCTGAAGCCCGGCCTCTCAGCCACTCACAGAGGTGCCCTCTGAGCGGACTCAGAGAAAGAAAGGACAGGACACTGGCCCTAGATAGCTAGGTGCCAGCCAAAGGAATTTTTTCAATGACCCAAATGTTTGCTTCCCACCATACATAGAAAAGCACTAAATACTTGGACTTGAGATATCTGGTTTTCTTTAGATAACAAGCAATTTTTTTATTGTTCCAATTACCAATTAGCTTCTATATATCCTAGCTCCTCCCCTACCTCTTGGGTGCAGTCCCTCAGAGTGATCTGAGAGGCTGTCATCCCGGCTCGAGTCCTCCAGCCAAATAAACCAAATCCCTTAACATTTAGGCTGAACGTTTATTTCAATGAAGTCCCAGAATAGACACAACTCATCAATTCTGTAATGGAACACACTGAATCAGGAACCAAAAGCGTGTTTTAGTCCAGAAAATCTCCAGGTTCCTATTTCTTCCTGTCATTATACAATCCCTCCAGAACTCATTAACTTTCTGTCTACTCCTCTGGCAACCAAACTCATAGAAGAGTCAACTCAGCAGAGCAACCAGCTGGGGAGAAACCCCCGCAGCAGCTCTGCAGGCTATCTGCCCTCCCGAATGCTCTGCTGACCCTTGGTGTACTCCGTGGAGACCAGGCCAACAGAGCTCTTCCCAACAGCTGCAAAGTCGCACAAGTTAAATAAATCACTTTATTTTATACGATATTTTACGTGTATATCCATCTCTGAAAACGGCTTTGCCAGAAGCCCAAAGCTTCAACATCAATCTGCAAAGGCAAATCCGGACCCCAAGGGAAAACAAGACTTAAGACGACGCTAAGGCCTCCAAAGTCCTCTCCATGACCTAAGGCCTCCAAAGTCCTCTCAAGGACCGTCAACCAAACTGCCTGCAGGTCTGCAGCTGCAGGCGGTTACATGACTGGTTTTAAAGCACCCCCCTCCTGCCCTCGGGCGCTAAAATGTCCCTCTACACCCTCCCTTCTCAGGGTAAGAGCAGCCACTGCAGAACCTTGCAGGGCAGCACTGAGAGGACTGGACAAAGAGGATCAGAGCTAAACTAAGCCTTCTGATGACACGAGCTTGTCACTCTGTCACTTTACAGATGAAGATATATAGAGAGAGATGGGGTGATATTACTCAAAGTCACACCGCTAATAAGTGGCAAAGTCTATATCTCTGTTCTTCCCTTCGGCGTGACGCCCCAGCTGGGAAGCCCACAGGGTTTTCTCGTGTCTGCCTGAACAGTCCTTTCCTGTCACTCATAATCCAATACAGGGTCTGACTCTAGCCTGTCTTTTCAGCATCTTTTCCCTCCAGTCTCGCAGGAAAAAGGCGGTTTGGGCCACTGTATGACTTCTGGCTCCCAGAAAACTCAGTGCTCAGGCTGGTCTTGCCTGTGCATCCGGTCCCCTGCTCAGAGGCTCTTCCTCCCCTGCAGGAGGACGTTTCCACTCTCCACAGGGACACCCCCTCAGGGGAGCCCTCTTCTCGCCCTCAGCACGGCAGGTGTCCCAGGCCACATCCCGAGCTGCCCCATTAGGACTGCGGGTGCCCAGGTCTGCTAACCAGACCAGCAGCATCAGAGCCAGGGAGTATGCCCGGGCCACCCTGTAAACCTACTGCCCTCCTCACAGCCCCCAGCCAACAGGTCACCTGAAAGTCACAGCAAGTGCCCCACCCAATCCAAAGCCTCTTCATTTGCCAGCACCGCTGATGACTGGTCTCCAAACGTTGGTCAGTCTCGCACAAAACAGCACCTTCAACTGTGAAGCAGGGGGTTTTCACTTCTGCTCCCCATCCTTACTGGAAACGTCAAGGGAAACGAAGAGGCCTTTTCTCAAAACTTTTCTGATGACACCCTCCCACCCACAATACTCATATGCTCAAGAGCTTTGGGTCCACGTGATTTTGTTTCTCTGACGCTAAGTGGCTCAAAACACTGCGGGATTCTTTCTCTTTTGAGGGTATTTTTACTCAATATATCGGCTTTAACCTGTTTTTGTCTCTGTCTTCAGTATCCCTAGCAGTTGCCAAACTTCTTATTCCCTTCAGCAGCCTCCCTCCCAACATCTAGTCTAGGAAATCTGCTGTGATGAAGGGCCCGGGGGCAGTCACAGAAGATGCAACTAAGGCACAGAGAGGCTACATAATTTGCCCAAGAAGATCAGTTTCAACCCCAAACAGTGTGTGTCAAGGCCCTCTGTTAAACTCTTATGCTAAGCAAGCTAACTTTTTGTAGATTATGGTTATAAACAGATGAGGTATAAAAATACAAACAAGGACACATATCAATTCTAAGATGTTCCTTAACTCCAATATTTTGTTTCTATTTATTTCTATTAAAAAAAATTAAGAACCTCTGCAATCTGAATAGCAAAATGTTACTGGGCTTTAAATCCAGAATACAGAGGTGTTAAGTGAGTCATTACTCATATTTATTTGTATGTTCACAAGACAAAATTATTTGAAAGTCCCTCTCCACTCCCCCTACTCACTACTGGCTCTCACCTGAGCTCCCAGACCACACATTTAACAGCCTTTCAATTCACCCACAGCTGAACTCATCAGTTTTCCCCCAGAACTCCCTCTGCAGCTTTCCTCCTCAGAGCACCGCAGGAGCATCATTTACCTCATTATTTCACACAGAAACCTGGGCCTTACTCCATCCTACATTCACAGACAGCATTCATCCTTTACTTTTTACCATCTAGACGTGCCTTCAATCTGTTCGCTTTTACCCAGTGACCGTCCCACCGCTCTAGTGGAAGCCACCAACACTGCGCACCTGGACTCACGAGTCTCCCAAATGGCCCCACAGCCACTCTCCCCTACTTGAGACAAATGTGATTGTGCCACTCCCGCGCTTTTGGGACTCTTTTCAAACTCACTCTTCTTAGAAGAAACTCCAATTTTTTCACCTGCTGAAGGTCTTTGCTATAAAATTGTCAGCTCAGGGAGGGCAGGACACGCCCTCTTCCCTCGGCCCCACCCTCTGGCAGAGCATCAGCTTGGGAGGACCTGCTGAGCTACACCAGCCTTTATTCTAAACCTGGTCTTGTGTTCTTAGCAAACTGCTTTACTTATCCATACAAATCCAAGGTAGATTAGAAAGATTTTAGATGTTTAGCTAGACTATTGATTTGGGGATTTTGCACTAGCAACTTGCAATTATATGTTCTAATGATTCTGTCTTCTTAAAACCACACCCAGATTAAAGGAGTATTTGTGGAATGTCTTCGGAGTAAAAGAGACTGTACTTTTATAGAAGTTATATTTTATAACATGAACAACCCGGACAGAATCACAAATGGAACCGCCTCACAAGTGACAGAAGACAGGTGAGAGGCATAAAGCAACAGGTAGCAAAGATGTTAACAGCAAAGTTGATTCTCCAACCCCACCAAAATTTCCTGAAAGAATCATTCTGAATTTTAAAAGTAAAAGACTATCATATAGAGAAATGAAATAAATAATCCTCTTCATCAGGGTTTCAAGATCTCACTCCAGATTATTTAGCAGGCCATACTGAATCCTAGCACAGAAAAATCAGATGGACTAGTGGTGAGAAAGTTCCAGGAAAACTGCAGTAATTCCTCCACTTGTGTAAGGACATGCACTCACCTGCGAAGGTGAAAGTAGACCGCATCCTGGAGAAACTCGGAAGCTTCCAGGCTCCGCTTCTTGATGCCGAGGACACGGACAGCTTGGAAGCATGCTTCTAACTCAGTCACCGGCATTCTTACACTGCAGGGGAAACGGAGGCCCCCAGTCAAGAGCAGAGATGCTCCAGTCGTGTATCACAGGCCGTGCCTCGGGGACTCAGTGCCCTGCAGCAGCCCGGCCCCAGGCGAGGACCAGCGGCGTGGCCCACCCAAGCAGAGGGGGCACTGTGCTTGAGAAAGCCCATCCCCGATGGGGGCAAGAGGGGCTGGTGGGGTTGAGTGAACCTGTAAATGCCCAAAGAAATATGCCTGCATTCATTCAAGTGATGCAAACAACAGTATCAGGCTATTTAACAAAATTTCAATTGTCAGTGGAAATTTTGCAGTTCCTTTCCGCTTGTCCTCTGCACTCTGAGACTGGCTTAGGCTCTCTTACACCTGCAGCTCTGAAGCAATGTTTGTGAAGTCATTTTACTTTGCTGCAAGTGTCCTCACTCCCCGTTTCACATTTTCTGTCCTCTCTTAACACAGTCGGATATCTTCCTGGATCCTTCCCTGAGTTCCTTGCTCCTCCTCCTCAGATCCTGGGATAAAGGACAAGTGAAGACACATGACCAGAAAGGCACTGTGGACTTCAACGAAGTCCTCAGTGACCCCCTAGGTGAGTGCTGCCCATCCCTTCCCTTCGATTCTCAAGGTTCTGCCCAGGGTGACATCCAGCCCAGAGAGGTGGCCCAGGCCAATTAAAACCTATGTGGCTTGGGCGTGGGGACAGGTACAGGAGCTGGTTCCGGAGCCAGGCCCCTCCCCACCTCTGCTCCCCTCTCTCCCGAGGCCCCGCTGCCAAGTACTCAGGATCCGTGATCTTATGTCCTACTCTTCTACTCTACTCCAAACCCTTTTCCTTTTCCTTTTTCCCCTAACTATCCCCAGCTGGAGTGATTTTTCAATCACAGTATCTGAAAATAATTCCTGCAGCCATAAAAGAGGTCTCCAGAAGACAATGCCCATATGCTGGTTCCTGAAGAGAGCCCCTGGCTAGGGGGACCCTCACCAACACTCACGGGGCATCAGACATGTTGCAAGGTCGGCCACCCCAACAAGAGTTTGCTGTCACCCCAGGGCCCGCACAGCATCCCTGCTCACAAAAATATAGTTGGCCCACTTATCGGTTATTAAGAAGCAAAAATACAAAATTGCTCATGTTTCTTACTAAAATTATCTATGAAGCTGAAAAGGGAATTGTAATAAAAAAGAACAATTTTGACCCTATGTTTGATCTATTCCTTTGGCTTTAAACGTGTGCCCTGTTTTCTAGGCTCAGACTTGGTAGCTCTGCACCATTTGAAAAAGAAAGTTGCCTTTAGCCTGAAATCTACAGGAAAGCCTATTCTCCCGGCCCTGATCTTTAAAAATGTTAGCTCATCTGCACTTCTGTAGAGATGGCAAGTTGCAAAATAGAGAATAACCTTTGTTTTTTTGGAGGTTTTACAGGGGCACCATGATTTGATCCACATGGACACCTGCAAGAACAGTGGATTCAGAGGACAAACAATTCATGCAGCAAGAAGTATGCAACAACCAACCACAACCCAGACCCTTTTTATTATAAAAGGAGATTGAATTCTGACTTGGGGAAGATGGTTCTCCAGGACATCAGTCTGCCGTCTTCTGGGTCTGCCAGCGTTGCAAATAAAGTCACTATTCCTTGCTCCAACACCTCATCTCCCAGTTTATTGGCCTGTCATGTGGCAAGCAGAACGAGTTTGGACTCGGTAACAAAATGACTGCATTGGAGGTAGTATTCATCCACTGTTTCCTTGTTTCCAATATGTAATATGCACATCATTTATGATCTAGTGCAAATAATTCATCAAAGACAAATACAAAAAGAAAGTATACTCACCTAGCTATCAACACTGAAGTCACAACCTGTCAATTTTATATGCTGTTTAACAACACAATGGAAAAACCTAATATAGGGAGTTAATTCCACAGAAATAAAATTATTTCTACTCCTTCAATACTTTTTCTTTTCTTTTCTATTTTATTCTGTTTTGCCTATTGAAAGGAAAATAAAAGTCAAATCATTTTATTTCACGTATTTTTGTTATAGCTATATTCTTTAAATACTACAAAGATTTAAATTGCAAAAACAAATTGTTCATATATTAGTATAAAGATATATACACAATCAATGGGGATTAGGAAAGGAATGGACATTTACTAAAAGTCCAATGCAATCCAGTCTTTTACAAACATATCCTGGAATACAAGCTCTTTGATCCAGGGGGCCCCACCCCCTTTCTCACTGCCGAGTGCCTTAGTAATCAACTACCAAGGCACCATCATACAACCACGCGATAAGTACATTAGGTATAAATGAGAGAATTAGCTCATTCAATTCTAAAACAAAAACCCTAAAATATAGACTGAACTTATTTACAGATAAAGAAAATTGGAACCCAAAAAAGTAAAGTTACTTCCCCAAGGTCACAAAGCTAATAACTGGTAAAGACAAGATTTGAACTCATCTAAAAACTAAAGTGGAAATCCCATTCAACTGGGGAGGGTCCAGCAGCACAGCCTATCACCCTATATTTGTTCAGATCTAGCCTTAGCCTGAGACAGCACCCCATTCCTATGGAACTTGAGGGAAAACAATAACAATAAGGATTTTATATCCAGTAGTTTGTTAGGTCTCATTTACATAAAGTGTCAGCAGGTCAGAAGAAAAACTCTGGAAAATATGAGTGGGTCCAGAGCTTTTTGCTGATTAGAAACTCAGTCTATCAGGACAGAGTGACCTTCCCATGAGAGGCCACATGAACATAAACTAAAGGCAGCTGAGCCATGAAAACTAACAATACCCTGGAACTCAAGCAAGAAGGATCCCTGCCATCCCCCACCCAGTTGCCTCTTCACCCAGGTGGACACGATGGCAGGAGACCCAGGTTGTTGTCCAAGTTACACCATCATGGATTCTCACCCATAAAAAGTTACGACTCTATGCTGTCTTAAGTCCTTTAAAACTCAAATATGATGACACCAATATCTCAGCAGAATATCTATGTCTCCACTTCCTCTCATCTAATAGGAGAATATTTCTATGGACACAAAGCAGAAATCCAATTTAAAAAACCATGCACGAAGCCAGGCGAAATTCTGCTCAAGAGACTTTGCTCTCACGCTCAGTAAATGAAAACTCAGAAAAAGTGTTCCTTCTCCCTCAGCAAATGGGAGGTAGCCTGTGTGTGTGTGCACGTGTGTGTGTGTAAATCAAATACAGTCAAGTCTGAGATGTGTACAGTTTTTTTTATGTCACTGTCATTTCATGGGGATGAGCCAACATTTAAAGTAATTTGAATCTGGTGTTCTGAGAGAGTCTCAGGCACTTGGTGGAGGAGGTGAAAGAGAAGAGTAAACGAGGAAAGAGGTACATGAAACAAAGAAGTAAGAATACTGCCAGGGAAAGGCAAGACGTTATTTTTGTTCTTCCTTGCACCACATATAAATTAGGGACTCGCTTTCCCCTGATGACTTACCGAGCACTGAGTTGCAGAAGAAGAGGCGACAACCCATTTCTCACTGAGCTTGTGACTTTACGTGGCATCTTATAGACACAAATCATTTACCCTGATCAAACACTCTAGCAGCAGGCCGTAATTCTCCTGTTTTGAGAGACAGGAGTTCAATCAGGATGTATAACTTGACTAAAGTCACAGGACCAGTAAACTTAAGAGGATGAATTCAAACTCAGATCTGAATGCAGAGTCTGACCCTCCCACTCCCAGGACTGGAAAATCCTTAACACACAGTCTCCCCAGCTCCTCTGCAGTGTTCCTGGCACCAAGCATTTCCCATGGCAATGGTCACCAGTTCTCACAGACACAGCGCTCTGTGCAGCCAATGACCTTGATCAGAACTTGATCATCTACCTGCCACGCCCATCAGGCTTCACCATACAGGCAGGAAAGCTGGCTTTCAATTGCATCCAAAGCCATCCCTGGTCTAACCTGGGCTCTTCTGTGGCTTCTCCAGCCTAAAGGTAGCCATGAAACTCCTCACAGTTTGTACATGAGCCTCACTACCTCTCTCCATTTGTCTCCCCACCTATACTACTTAGCTATGACCATTTTGAGAATCTTGGATACAAATTTTTAAAAGCAAAAAAGAAAGGACTGTGGAACAAGTACTTAATACTTACAATTTTAAATGATAAGTTACAAAGTGAGTATTTACAAACCTAATCTTCCTTTCTAAATGTCAGTTTTAAGCATTTAAAAATATAATAGCAAAAAATTCTCATTTACAAAATTGACAAAAACATAAACAATAATCTGGAATAAATTCAAAAATAATGGCCATGTTCTAAATGGAGAAAATTCAGGATTCTACTGAGGGGTAAAGTAAGAGGTGTGAATGTAGACACATCAACAAATTACATGGAGGAAGGCAGTTTTGTAAAGATGTAAGTTCTCATTAGAATAATTCAAATCTTACTAAAAATTCCCATGAAAACGCCAATCTGATTTTTTTTTAACTTGAACAAAATATTTTGGAATCCTTCAGGAATAATAAAGTCATAATACTAGACAAGAAAATTTAGGATGGAAGAAAATAATCAAAAAAAATTCAGACTGCAATTATTAAATAAATTTTTACAATATGTAACATATGGTGCTGGAGTAAGAAAGGCAGATTGACAGAAAGGAACCATGAGCTCAAAAAGAGACTCTAGTGTACATAAGTATTCTGTACAGGTGGGATTTCAAATCAAAGAGAAACGTATGACTTCAATAATTGTCCTGGGACAATCAGAGAATCACCTGGAAAGAATAAATCCTATTCCTGTCATAAGGAGCAGAAGATAAATTACAGACAGTGATGTAAATATTAAAAAGTACTAATAACAGCAAATACAACACTTTGCTCTTATTAACTCAACTTACCCTTACATTAACAAGTACTATTATCATCTCCATGTTAGAGGTTAAAAAAACCTACAGAAGAAATTTATTCCATTATAAGAAAGTATTTCTAAGAATAATGTCAAAGATAAAACCCACAAGGAAGAGATTTACTATCATAAGAATATTTTGAGACACAACCAAAATATAAAACCTCCTGAACAAAATGAAAGGCAAGAAATGACAAGAAAAAGTTCTGTGATACATGTTGGTGAAGACAAGGGGTTAATGTTCATAACATACAGAGACCTGTCACAAAGCAACAAGAAGCTCCCTCACTTAAACGTGTGCAAAGGAAAAAAAGATATCATTAATTTTAAAAAAGTCAAATGGCTAATGAGTAAAAAATGCTCAATACCTCATGGGTCATCAAATGCAAACTAAAACAATGAAAAAGCACTTTTGCTCATCATATTGGCAAATATTTTTAAAAGATATTCTAGCTAGTGTCCATCTGTGGGAGAAGAAACCATGAGCGACATTTTCAGAGGACGACATGTCAATGGATATGTAAACTCTGAAAAACGTACGTACACACTGACACAACACCACTTCTAGGAATCGTTTCCTTTAGGAAAAAAAAATCAGTCCAAAAAGATGCACCTTTCTGGGCATTTACACATCACTGTTTACAATGGTGGGAAGAAAAACAGAAGTGAAATCATATCCAGCAATAGAGAATTGGTTACATAAGTAATTGTACATCTTTTCATTCCCCAATGGAGAAGGAATTTCTAGAGTCACTTGAAAGGAGTCTGTGATGAATGTAAATGTCACATCCAGGGACTAAATTTCCAGAAGTCTTAACTAAAGGAATACACATACAAGATCACAGGAATGTCTGTACAAGAAGGATGCCAGTCAAACATCCTTTCTGACAGTGGAAAATGGAGAAAACTTAAATGTCCACCATCAAGACAATGATGCGGTAAATCACGGCGACCTGCGAGCACTGAGGGAGCCGGCGTTTCACCGTGGTCCAGGGCCTTGTCCACAGCATTCTCTCACCAAAGGTGTCTGTGGACAAGAGACCACAGCCGCACATCAGGAGACCCCTCCACTCTTTCTGAAAGGACCGGGTGAGTCTGGAGTGGTGGGACGTCTATGATATACCCCTGAGTGAATAAAGCGAGCAGCAGAAAAACATATAGTATGGTCTCATTTTTAAATAAAGCATATAAACACACACGTATACATGGAATTCTCATATGTGTGTATATACGTATGTCATAGCATAAAGGTCATGATATATATATACCAAATTTTCAACAGCTTTTACTCTCAGGAAGTAACGGGAAGGGAGTTAGGGGCCTTCATGTACCACCACAGTTCTCTTTTCTGTATTTCAGTTAAGTATACTTGGAATTTAAAAGTTTATTTAAGTCTGAAGTAAAATGGACGATGTCTCCACAAGACAGAATGCTATACTGGTCATCAAAAATCATGCCAGAGGAGATAGAATATTGTAGAAAAACATACAAAAAGCCGAATGGAAAATGGAGGTGTCCACACAGTAAACAGGCACAGAGTGCTCTCTGGTTTTTTATGACAGAAGTGATACACACTGAAGAAAAGAACAGAAAATAGATGTTAACGTGTTAATTATTATCTTTGAATAGCGGGACCAGGAGAGCAACTTTGCCCCCTTTTTCAGACTTATTATTTTAAATGCACATTCTTTTTCATCTGAAAAAAGCATTTTCAGTTGTGTAGTACCACGCATTGGAGAATAATACATGAATACTTAGAGAAACAAGTAGCTAGGAGACAAGGCAGCAGCGTCACACAATGTAGGACGGGCGATCCTGATTAACACCATGCAGTTACATAAGGACCCACAAAGTGAGAGCACCTGCTGTAACAGGGCGCGGCCCCCTTCTATTTGTCAGCAGTGTCTTCAGAGCTGAGGCAGTTCTGAGCACGGCCAGTGTCAGTGCTGGTGTCTGGATTGATGCTACTGGGCGTGAGGGCATCTGCAAGCCGAGAGGAAGAACAGAAACCATCCTATGCCTTTCCTGTCTGGTTTCTTTGTTACTTTAAAAGAGAGGCATATATAAGATAAACTGTGTATCTTCCCAAATGAAATTTCAGTAATGAAACCGTTTTTAAAGTCTACACAGCTTATATTCTGCCTATAAATGTCTTTTCAACAAAGATCATATTTATTTAATGTTAATTAACTCCCTGTTGAAACATTCTAGTAAAGAACATGAAATGAAGTATGTAAAAGAATCACACCTGCAGTGACTAGCTCAGCTGTCTTGACGGCAGTGCATTCAGCCAGCACTATCCCGTGGCCCTGAGCTCCTGATGCTGGTAAGAGAGCACGCTGCCGCCTCAGATGGAGAGAAACTATGAAAGCATTTTTTCAATGCTACAGCAGTGACAAAACATAACTGACAAATCCCAGGCACCTTTGAGGCTCTCATTTTCTGTTTCTGGCCAACCCCCGTCAATGAGCAGAACCACCCCATTCCCGAGCCATGGGACTCACGTGGGAAGCAGTTTTGGGGAAACTTCCAGGTATAGAATGTAGCCAACTATACGTAGAACTCTCACAAAAGAAAAGATGCAATACTCTGATTTTGGAAGACATTCAAAATATTCTTCTAAGCCTAAATAGCTCAGCCACTTCTTTATTTCACGGCCAGTGAGCATCTCCCACAAACCCTGTTTCCCTGTGTCTGCTGGGAGCCTTAGGCACACTCTTGCTGTCCATCATGTAAGTCACAGGGAAGAGGCGTGTGTCTCACGCCTACAACCGTCATAAAGACTCGCCTCCTAGCTTCACTGTATGAACTTGGTCTCATTTTCTCACCTGTTTATTTGGTATCTGTTCTTCTGTAAGCTGCCTGAAATGTGTTTTGGAACATGTCAGAAGAATCAGTGGGTCGATAAATGGACAGATTGAGAGGTAAGAGATGGGCAGACAGACAGAGAGACTCCAAGAAAAGGGGAACAAAGAAAATTTCCTATGCAAAACCCTCTTCTAGTCAGGGAAGGAAACCACCACGGAGAAGTGTGAAGAGGCAGGTAGCTTAGGACTGTTTCCTGGATTCCATGAAAAGTCACACCAAGAGATGAGAGGGTAGAATTTTAAATAGTAAAAGAAAAAAAGCACACATGCTTGAAAAATATATCTACATTATGTACTTTCTAAAGAAGAGATTCAAATCAGCAGGGCCCAATAACACTATCCTTGGGTATTTACAGAAGTGAGAACCCCATCTCCAAACCACAAGGCATCCCTTCGGAGCACTGAGAGTCTACACGGGGCGGTCATAAAGCCGTCACCGCAAAAGCTATGCGATCCTGCACTTACGAGGAATGAGCAGCTGTGCTCGGGCTGCCCGCGCGCATCATTTACACCCCACAGCACCTCTACGGGTTGGGGACGCCTAGGGAGCCCAGTCTCTGCAGGACAGAAAGCCAGTTCTGGAGAGGCTAAGCCGACCTACCATTTCTCCATCTCACATGACTGGTCACTCCAGAGCAGGACTCGAACTCAGACCCACGTTTGTAACCACGGTACTACCGTGATTTGTGTGCTGTTTGTGTGTATAATACATTTGTTTCTAGCATGAAAGGATATTTAATAAATGATCGGTTGTCTTGTCTATCTCATTAGCTCACAATCAATCTTTATATTGTTGAATTGTACTCTTTTCCCCTGGAGAAAAGAACGGAAAGAGTGGGGTTCAGAATGAGGTGGGGCTCCATTCTTTATCTGGTAACTCATTTCATCCAAGTCCCCAATGAGAGAGAAGGAGCAAATATTGACTTCAACTTTTAAAGAGAGGGCTTCACTGATGGTGACTTACTCAACTCCAAAACCAAGGCTGGGGGCAGGGAACATGCAGCAACAAGAGCAGTATCACTTGTAGGAAGGCGGAAAGAGCTCATGGCAGGGCTCAGGGGGTTAACTTGATTTAATTTCAATCGAAAAAAGAATAACACAATCTAAAAATACTAGCATGCAATGGACTTGCTCTTTCTTGTCATCTAGCATGTTTCTACAGCCCATATGTAACATTATCCTGAACCAGTGAAAGGAAGAATCTACAGGCAGGGAAAATCAATGCCACAGGCAGGCTGAAAACCAGGCTGGAGGAAAGGAAGATAAAGGGCATAGTTAAGAAGAGGGGAAAGGTTGGGAAAAAGACATCATCACAAGGACCCTCAAACATCAATCAACAATCATATTATCATTCATTCGAGAGAGTTACTGAAGTCCTATTTTGTGCAAGATTTTACAGAGGGCCAGGCAAGAGTGCAGCGTTCATCGTGGCAGCAAGTCGCGGGGCTGAAATACACTTCTGATCCTGGTACCTTGCACACTTGTCCTCAGTATAAAGGCAAAGAAAAATAAAGTAAAATAATGCTCTGTAAACTCAAAACATTGTTGAAAAAAATTAAAGAAGACCTAAATACCTGGACAGAGACACCACGCACATTCATGGATCAGAAGACAGCGCTCTTGGGATGGCAATGCTCCCCAGAGCGATTCATACATAAAACGTGGTTTCTATCACAATCCCAGCAGGCTCCACTGCAGAAACTGTCTAGCTTCTGCTACAATTCATATGGTAATTCGAGGGTTTCAGTAACCAAAATATACTTGAAAAAGAAGAACAAGTTGAGAGGACTTGTAATTCTCAATTTCAAACCTTACAACAGTATCTCCAGGTGAGGTTAGAGGCCATTTTTAAGTTATTATTGTGTTTATCCTTATTTTCTAAATTCTCTACAGTGAATATAACTGTTACAATAAGAACAATAAAAAGTAAGGTATCTTTTAAAACATGCACACCGATTCATTCATTGGGAAAAAATATTTTAACTATAAAGAGATAAACAAATATCTAGTGAAAAAGTACTACTTAAAAACAAGAGTGCATTTACATGTTTCATAAATTAAAAACTGAAAAGCACAAACACATCAAGTTTCTAGGGAGATCGATGCAACATATTAATAGTTATTTTCAAAAATTCTAATGGAACAATGAAAACTCAAGAAAGGGAAAATCGTGATTGACAGCCAAAGGCAAACACATGGAGAGCGAAGGCCTAGAAATCACAGTTCCTTTAACTCTACTACTAACTCAATAGGAGAGGAAAGTCCTCACTGAGGGGACAGTGGAATCCCATGCAAAAGACAGGATGCACTGTACAAACTGCACTAGAATCGCGGGTGATTTTCTCAGAAGAATTCTAAAGTTACAACATTGCTGAAAAACTATGAAAACACTGACAGATTAAAACACACAGTCATATATATTATATAGAAACATATGAAGTCTGCTCATATGTTGCAAAATAATACAAACATATTTGTTCATTTATGGGCACTGATTACTTTATGAAAGTTAGAATATTTCAACTAAAGCAAATAATCAATAATACACTCCTCTTGTCAAATCTAGTTGATAAGTTACTCTGCTATGTAAACATAATGTATCTAAAAGAGAACTGAAAACAAATGTCCACATAAAAACTCCTACAGGATTATTCACGGCGCCATTACTCATCACAGCCAAAAATCAGAAACAACACAAATAACTATCACCTGATGAATGGGTAAACAGTGCGGCCCAGCTATACAGTAGAATATAATTCAGCAATAGCAAAGCATAGAGTACTGACCCAGGCCACAACGTGGACAAACTTTGAACACGTTACTCAGTGTGAAAGAAGTCATTCACAATAGACGGTTCCACTTACATGAAGTGACTCGATTTACATTAAATGTTCAGCACAGGTAAATCCAGAGAGAGAGAAGAGTGGCTCCCTGGGCCTGGGGGAGGATGGGGAAAATGGGAATGACTGCTTGTGCATATGGGGCTTCCTGTTGGGGGATGAAAATGTTCTGAGATTGACTTAGATGCATAATTCTGGGCATAGAGTAAAAAGTGCTGCACATGTTTATGGGTGAATTGTATTAAAACTGTTAAGGAAAAAGAACCTAGGGCCAGTACCTTCAAATAGTAAATGCAAATTGCTAACTTTTAATACAGGAGGAAGAAACTGCCCTCAGCATGAAAGCAGGAGATCAGCAAATGTGAGTTAACTGAAATTAGACAAGAGAAATTCACTTGAAACTGTTGCTGAGTGTTCACGAAATATTCAGAAATAGGAAAATCAGTTTGACATCACCAAGAAGCCTTTGGCTTCAAATGCAGATCAAGGATTTAGCAAGCCCAGCTGCTAGAAATGACCAGAGAAGAAACCTTGTTCTTAAAACAAGCACCAGAGGCAACAAGGAAAAGGTGGTGAGGAAAGCAGGCGGCCGAATATCTGGAACAGTTTGCTACAAATTATTTCTCCACTGAAAATTTAAAAATTAAATGAAAGTGATGAAATACTCTGTTGACCTCACGTGAATGGGCTTCCTTCGGGGCTCAACTGTTCTGTAACCTCGAATGAGAGACTGAGGAAACAGCATGGCTCCTAGGAGTCCCCAAGTGACTGCCCACAAGCACGCTGACCACCATCACATCTGCCAGGGTTGAATTGCAGAGAAGAGACCAACTTCCGAAAGTCACAGGAAATGCTGACAAGGGAAGAAAAGGCTGCTGTCACTCCTGGGACAGAGGCCCTCTGAGCAGAGGCCAGAAGGCTGCAGGTGAACTGGAGTGGCCCTGGGGCAGGAAGGGACCACCAGGGGAGAATATCTCAATTCTCTTCTCTCTCTCCCTTGGGTAGGAAAGATAAAGCCTGCATCGTTCTCACCTGGAACTGTGGGTTCTGGCTGGCAGAAGTTTTACCGACATGTAATGATTACTCAAGACTCTGTGGAAAAAGTCAAGAAATAGAGAGGGAGTAGGGAGCCAACTCCACGAGCCTCTCAAATGCTCCCATATTTATTGTGTATAATCAAAGGAAAAAATCATTAACAGCTACAGTGTTGATAGTAAACAGGAACCTGGGGAAAGAAGGGATCAGACAGAGATTGTAGAATCCAACATGAGTACAAAGGCTTAGTGTATCTTTAGGGAAGTCATGGAGTGAGGAGAGTAAGATATATTCTTTAGATATGTGAATTACACAGCAGACCACCAGACCAGCTAGGTCCTTGTTTTGGGGATAATAGACTATCTAACTGCACACAAGCCCAGCGTTTATAGCTGAGGGCCTAGGTCATTGCTTTGCAATGAGCTGAGTGCTATCTAAAACCTCAACTTTGCAAGCAAAGCATTGTCTCTGCTTTTTAAGGCAAGGAGACAGCAGTGAGGATGCACAGGCGCTTGTTTGCAAAGCAGTTATTAAGCATAATTTTTTCATCTTAAAGTTGACAGGAGGCTGGTGTCTGTTAAAATTTTTTAACCAAATCATGGGCTCCCACATGGAACCATTTTGGAGGACACCCTAGGGTGACAAATCCTGGCTCTAGGCCTTTTCCTGCCAGCTTCAGCCACTCTAGCAGGGTCTAGGCACATCCCTGAATAACGATCATACAGAACCACCCACATTCTTAATTCCTGGTGCTTGAAACTTAATTTTAGCTCTACACAACTTAACGTAGAAACGTTTCAGAAATAAAAGATATTATATTCATTTTATATCTCATCATTTTACTGATTTTTCTGATTGCTCTAAGCTGCTGCTTCTTGGTAAACACTTAATTCTGCAGGTGAATTCAGTACTTTCTTTGGGCATAACTAGCCAGTTTGGTCTCGCTAACTTCTATTGGTCAAATACCGATACACTTAATTGATTTCATTTTTCATCAATTTCATCTGGGAGGAGAGTGAGTGTCACTTTGTTTCTCAGCCCACCCTCAGCTTTTTATCATGAGCAACTCAGGCCTCCGGAAACCAAAAAACCGCATTTGTTTCCCTTCTAAACTTTCAACAAACCCAACAGGATACATCAGCCTTGAGAAAGAATTCAACACAAATGTTAAAACAAAAATCTATAAACCTGAAGCAACTCCATCTCCGAATCATGATACACAATGACATAAGAGTAAGTGTGTCCCGCACAAAGCATGGGTAAGCCTGACCACCTGATTTCTATTCTTCAAAGGAAGGAAGGTTTTCCTAATTTTTATTATCACTCTGTCATTGTTTCTGATTAAGCCAAAAACTAGTTTATGAAATAATTAAGCACTGCAATAACAGATTATTGTTGTATCAATTACAGAATGCATTCAGAGGGGTTAGGAAAACCCACCTCTCTAAAAAATGCAAAATTTCTTCCCCTGTGAAGAACACGTATACAAAATGCAACAGAGAATTAAAACTCTTGTGGAGAGGAGCAAAAGCCACAGAAACAAAGTCATTACTGTGAGTCAATTCAAAATTCACTGGACAATCATGTTCAACGCATTCAATGAAATTTAAAGGCACACTGCCAACCATTCACTTAATGATCTGCAGGCTAGAGGAAGAATTTCCCTCTTTAACAGACAACAGTAACCAATAGGGTGCCCCACCAAACAAGGACAAAAGAACAATCAGGTTTTTAACAGTTCTGATAAATCAGCATGTTCTAAAGATCAAAATCCAGAAATTTTAAACATTCATTCACACCACAATGAAACAAGCACTGAAAAAAAAAAACAAAAAACCCAAAGAAACTAAGCACATAAATCATGTACCTGGATCAATGAGAACTTCGTGTACCGCTGGAAGAAAGAACAGGCTATAGCCTTTTACTTGAAAAATAAAACTACTTTTAAAGATAACTGCTAAAACACATTTCATCATTCATGTTGCCTTGAAAAATCTGAGGCACTTGTATCTGATCAGAAAAGCAATTCTGAGTAATAGCAGGTTACAACTCAGTGCCAGTTTGCTTTAGAAGAAAAGAGAAAAGTTACTGTTTCTCATATTATGCATGAAGTTTGAAGAGCCTCCCTGCCTCTTTCTCCTCCCGTTTTCTTAGCTCATGGTTCCCAACCCTTCTGAAACAAGTATGAGAACGACTTATTTCCACCAATATGCCAAATGACTAAAGAATATCAAGTATTTTGTGTAAATATAAGCCTACAGCTTAAACTAGAGGAGAAATATATCAGAAGTCTATATGGAACTTATTTCTACCTTCCTGAAATCACACACACAGTTATTCACACAGACACAGACATATTCCCCCTGGATTACTGGGCACTTCACAAGCTTAGGACTTACAACTTCTAGAAGATAATTTTGTAGTTTGTTTAAAATACAAAACTGTCAGCTTTTGAAAGCCTTGATCATCTGCTAAACCATCCAAATATCAAAGAGACCCAATTAGCCTTCTCTGTAGAATGTAATTCCCCTTGATGGCAAAACAGACCCTAAGAAGTACTGGATCCAAGTCTCGTGTTTATCACTAGCTATGATCATCTTTAAGCACATTAACAGATTCAGAAATGTATGTCCAAACAACATATATTCTTATTGATATAGTATACGTGTTCAATTGCCTATACAGAGACTAGGTCCCATGATGGTGTTTAAGAGCTATTTTGTGTATTGCAATATTTATTTTTAAGTGCAGACAAGGAGGGTGGGTGTTACTCACTTGTAGACCACCTGCTTAGCATTCACAATGTCCAGGCTTCAGTCCCCAGTACCTCCAAAAAAATAAATAGAAATAAGGTCATATTTAAAAATAAGAATATAATTATTAAAAAATAGACTAAAAACCACTGCAATCGAGGAGCCGTAATTACAATAAAAAAACAAGTGTTTCTATCAAATATTGACTATATGCCAATCACAGAGACAATCACAAATCACACCTGATAACCATCACGTGTGATTCTCAGCAACCCTACTAAGTAGACACGGATGAGAAACCCGGCTCTGCGGATGAGGAGACGGAGCTCGGAGGAGCCGGGGACGCTGACCGCCCTGCTCCCCGTGACACCACGTCACCCCAGGGCAAGCGCTGACAGAGCTGCACTTAGGGGACACCCAGCTGCATGGAACCTTGGGGAACTGGGGAGTCCCAGAAAACACTCAAAAGTGTTCAGTGAAAAACCAGCTCAAATATATTACACTGTGCCACATCCTTTAAAGAGGGAACATGACTGAGACCTTTTTGATGCCTCCATGTCCTTTCTGCCATCATCAGTTACTTGCCCTCACAGCACGACCAGTGATGAACTGGATCCCATATGAAGTGCACTCAGATGGCAGAGCTATTAAAGCAGTTTTATAAAGTTTGTAAGATTTTGTATATGCCTCACACAGGCGGTCATCCATCACATCTGCCCGGTGTGGATGTACCACCTGAAATCACTCCTTTCTGCTTTTTAAAATCCCTTCATCTAATACAGACTTTTCAACAGCAAAGAAGCAGCTAAACCACAGACAGTCGACAGCTTTTCACCAAATTATTCGAGCAACCCATCGGACTACCTGGAAGCCCCTTACTTCTATTAAACCCACTTCCAGGTACTTCATCATTTTCTGATTGCTGGACTTGGACTCTGACTGGCCTACTCAGAGAGCTCCCAGCCTCATATCCGGGGGTGGGAGATGACCGTGTTCTTGCGGGAAATCAGTGAGGAAGGCGGACATCCTCCAGTCAGGTCTGCACGGCTAGAAGTACCACAACGTGCTAAGAAATTACACCGTCATTACTCCTGGGCTCCCATGGACTGGTTTCACATTAACCAAACTCATGAGACATTGATGCAAGAAAACCAGAAACTTAATGTAACAGAAGACGTGAAACTTATGAACCAGACTGCGATATCAGAGTTCAACCATGAGTACAGTTTCTCCTCAACGGCCAAATCCCGGGCATTCACATGGCAAGCGTGGACAGAAGCAGAGCAGGAAGGGTTTCTAGATTAACTCAATGGACTAAATTTCTGTTATACAAACATATCTACTGCCTGGAAAACAATTAACGCCAATCACGGTGCACTCTTCGTGGACAGTGGCCGAGACACGACTTTGAGCACCTGTGTAACTCTCCCTTCTCTGTCCTTTCTGGGCTAACTGATGCACAGACGTACAGAAATCCCGGGATGCAGATACATCTAAAAACCCAAAGCCCATCTCTGGGAGCCTCAAAACCAGACAGCCAGGGTTTAAATACCAGCTCTGCCACTTACTAACTCTGTGACCTTGGCCAACTTACTTACCCTCTGTGTGCCTCAATTTCCACACTGTAAACCTGGGATAACAATCAAACCGTCCTTACTCGCTTGTTGAGAAGATTGAACGATTCATTTCTGTAAAACCCTCAGAAAAGAATGTAGCACATTTTTGGTTCTCAACAAATGTCAACTTAAAAATACAGTGGTTTACAAGTCTCCTTTCTAATCGTCTTCTGTGTTTCCTGGCTAGACTAAGTCCCAAAGGAAATCCTTATTTCTCCTTTTATAAACACTTAGGGTGCACCCTTCTGTTCCATCCCACCACCTGTTTAAACTGAAGGAGGAGATGCCTCTTCCCACTCCTCTGGGCCATAGAGTATTTCTCCCTTCATACCCCTGACCTCTGGCCCACAGCTAGACCTCGTCACACTAACAGAGTGATGTGTGAGTCTGGGGAGACAAGCAGGGCATGTGAAAACCTTCCTTTCCCTCCAGTGTTGACCACCTTTTGGAAGCACCCTGGATGCTCAGCTCCATGGCAGGACAGCCCTGTGTATGAAGGGGCAGGTCCTCTCAAGGGAAGGCTCGCTGTGGCCTAGAGATAGCTGGGACAGGGTGAGTCTCTAATTCTGCTACACAGTATCATGACACGCATTATCCCACAGCCCTGAAGTTCATGGAGAATGTGGCTTCATCAGTAACAAAGAAGACATTTATCTCCTGCCTTGTCTTTTGTGTCATCTCTCAGTTGGCTGCTGGAGACAACATGTGTATAACTTTTGGATCCCCTGAGGCCCCAACATATATAAAGCAACAAAAAATTCTGTGGCTTAACGTTGGTTCATGGCGACTGTGTAACAGTTCTGACTCTGGTGATGCTAAATTATAGGTATAGGAATTATGGAACCTCCTCAAATATCTTTCATCATAAAACCAGCTTTTCTTATTTTCCTGTTTCTTAGTTGTTGCCAACGACTCTCAAATGATGGCTTCACACAAAACAGCAGCTAAAGTTTAAGAGCCCTCTTGACAAACCCACTGTGGTAAACACTTTACATAATTACTAATTCTCACAATTGTACAAAGCAGATACAACCATCCCCAAATCACAGGCGAGGGAAAAACTCAGAAGAAACTGGCTCAGGCTCACGTGGCTCAGTGGCAGCGCGTGCACGCAAACCCAAGTCAAAGCACTTCACCCCTTCGTATATGTACCAAATCCCCTACCACCAAATAACACACAGCGGCAGGGTCAATACTCAGTGAACTCAACACACTTTTTACCTTTAAGTTGCTCCAGAGGCCGCTTCAAGCTGTTTTATAAAATCCCGGCTCACTAGTTTCTAACACTGGAAGAAAAGTCCGATTTTGCCATTCTTTGCACAGCAAGTCTAAAATGTTCACAGCGAGATGACAGAATAAAACTAAGATATAAGCAGAATAATTTTTCCAGGTAGACAGACATAATGGACATTGGGCTATTCTGAAGCATTAAGGAAATAAATCAAAATAAAATAACGTTTAAGCCTTCTTTTACAAACAGGAAAATTAAGACTGTAAGAAGGTGCAATAGCGCCACCTATCGCTAAAAAGACCTTCCAGGTTGCCTGTAAAGGTGCAACACAAAAATTGCCTGTAGGGTGAGAATCAGGTAACTAAAAGCTTATTTAGCACACAATAGACTTTGCTTCGGGGGGAAGGGAGGGGTATTCAGTATTTAATATGATATTGCTAATACTCCTGAATATAAACAAAAGACATAGGCTCATGGAAACTCATCTTAGAAGAGAAAAGAATTCAGTCCAGATACTTAATTTAGCAGGAGGGGAGACTGAGATCTTGGATCTTTCCTCCTGATAATCAGCAGCAAAGCTCTCCTAGGCCTCATGTTTTGCACTGTAGAAAAAACCAACAGATCTGTACTACGCCTATATTCATAAAAGTCAAGTCTGTATTTTTCCAACGGTAGGTAATCTAAGTATCTTGCAAAATATTTCTCAAAGAGCCAGGAATAACACGTTTGTTGAAATACAAAAACATTTATTTACATATTAAAACAGCATGAGCTTTATCCTCTCTATTAAAAAAGTGACATGTCAAATAAAAATTTTATATTTTAAAACCTGTTAAGAGTGCAGAAAAAAATCAAAATTTTCTTTAATCACTAAATAGAGAAGCTTATTCCCTGAAAATGATCAATGTGGATTTTTCTAAACTTAACGGTTCTGGTCAGAATCCCACGAATTTAAAAGTCTGAGTGGATGGTTACACGGCAACATGAATTCTGAGTTGTAACAATACACATTCTGTGTAAATAATCTTCAAGGTCGTCTGCTTAAGGCAATTTAACTAGTCCCTGTCTCACTAGAATGATACAGATTTCATTAAAACTTCATACTGCACTAAAAAAAAACTGTATCCTTGATACTTTAAGCCATATTCACATATATCATATATATACATATTGAATAGCATCAGAAACAAGCCAATCTTTTTAGTATTCAGAGTTGATCCTTCTAAAGTATCGGTCATTGTGACAGCACATTTTTATTAAGCACCTTTACGGTGCTTTGTATTCAAGGCGTCTAACTCTCACAGTCAAAGTAAACGATATTACTCAAATTTCATAAAAGACGAAATGTACTTAAGCCATGAAAACAACTAACATATTCATCATCAGGAAAGAAAAGAGTAAGGATTTTATTTACAATACTCACTGACAATCTTTCCTTCCATATTAAGACTACATAAAACCATTTCAGTCTTTGTAAATTTTTCAGTCAATAAGCACCACTAGAGAAAGACAAGTAACATCATTAGCAAAGGTTCGACTTTCAAAGCCAACTTCTCCTTTGCACAATAATTATTTTAAAGGTTTTGTTTCTAGTGCTTACAAAGCACTAAAATAAAAAAAAATTACCTTTTTAAGTCATTACCTGAGAATAAAACATTTGTGAAATGCACAATTTTAATTTATGCCACTCTATCTCACATTCTCACTGGTGTCTCTCCTTTGAATGCCTCATCAGGCTGAGATCGCTAAAATCGGTCATTTATGGACTCACAGGAGTTCGGGTAACCACTCAACGGGAGGCTAATTAGAGGAGAAATTGAGAATGCATCCTGTGCAGCCTGGATTCCAGCACCGAGCTAGCCACCGCCAGCTGCGTGTGATTTGGGACAAGCTGGCCCATCTCTCAATCCCTCAGCTGCAAAAAAGGAGACACTTATACCTACACTCAAACACCTGCTATGAAGGAAAACATGAGGAAATCATTTTAGCCTTAGGTAGGTGTCTACTCAGAGTGAGTTTGGTCATTATGATGATGAGGATGGCTGTTAATAAATTAAGCTAGACCAAAAAGTAGAAATCCCCATAAAGGAGAAACATTTTAAGTCAGTTAGCATTTCCTTTTGGGTGGATTGCAGAATATTCTATGGATTTTTTCAATAAACTAAGTTTTGTCCATTAATTATAGATTTACTGGTTCATGGACAAGTCTCCAGATAAAGAATTAGAGGCCTCTGGCCTCTGAATACGAAGAAAGTAAATTTTTAAAAAAAAATCAGGTTGGAGATTATACCTCATTTGGGAGAGTATGTGCTTAGCAAGAATGAGGCCCTCAATTCAGTCCCCATTAACTCCATTTAAAAACTTTGTTTTTAAGAAATAGAGAATTAAAGCAAAAAGATGGAGGAATACAGAATTTTTTTACAGACTCATCTCAGATTTAAGATGAGGAAGAAACCATCCATTTCTCAGAGGAAATCTTAAGAACTATGTAAACTGGATCTGAGATGTCTAGTCTTCTAACATTATTCATGAATTCATATTACCAAGTCTTAAAACTACCTGATAATCCACAGTGGTGATACTGATCATAACAGGTGCCAACGTGGATCGAGCTCCGGGTAGGACTGCTCTGGTCTGACATCTCTGCCCCTGAGGCCTCACCAGGCTGAGAGCACGAAATTCGGTCATTCATGGGCATCTCGTGTTAGGCCTCCATTGTGCTTCTCACTCCCCCCTCACCATCTGAGAGAAGCACTTTTATCATCTTCTCCACCCGCAGATAAGGCCACTGAGGCATAGAGACTAAACCCGTTCCATGTCACATTGTTATTAAAGGATGTCTGTATTTCTGCTGTTTTGCTTTTGACAAAGGTATCTGAGATATCAATTCGAGACTGTTAAATAATCAAGTCTGTCTGGTCTTCACCTCAAAGAGCAGATACTTTAAATTCCTGATGTAGGATGAGGCTGCCGCCACAAACTGACTCAGCTTGAAATTAATATCCAAAATGAAGCAGCGGATACACATAAATATTCACGACTGTTAACTCCGCTCACCAGTCTGGGACCTTCACTGCATGAACAGGGGTGAAATCCCCACCCGTGTCAGGGAGGGAAGCACAGATTTTCAAGGTCTCACCCAGGCTTCACGGGCTGTTTCCCCCAACAGACTGTCCTCAAAGATTAAAAAGCTCTCAAGATTTTTACACCATACAAGCCCGAAAGACATATCTGCACATGGAGCACTTTCTCAGGCTTAAACTTTTTTTGCCTACACTCAGCAAGGGGGAAAAAAGAAACATGACTCTGCAAAGTCTCTGAGCCTCACCACTCACAGGAGTAGAACGGCCACAGCAGAAGATGACCCTTCACATTGCAGGATGAGAACAAAATAAAGCCGCCCCAACAACAGGCACTCCCAGAGACAGCGCTCAGCTGCCTTCTGTGCACTCACGGTTGTGCAGCCCTCACCACCATCTATTTCCAGAACACTTCATCACCCCAAAAGAATCCCCCAGTCACTAGCAGTCACTCCCTAATCCCCCTCCACCCAGCCCATTCCATCCATCACCTGCTCTCTGTTTCTGCACGTGCCTTTTCTGGGCATTTCAGATCACTGAAATCAACAATATGTGGCCGTTTGTGTCTGGTTCCTTTCACTTAACATGCTGCTATCAAGACTCGTCCATGTTGAAGTGGTATCAGCATCTCTGTCTTTTTTTTTTTTTTGAAAACGTTAAAGTTTATTTGAAGGTGGTAAGTACTATCAAAAAGAGTAGAGTGGAGTATAAGGGATTGGGTTTCAAAGGGAAAAGGGCGGGTTGAACAGTCAGGGTGGACTTCCCAGAGCAGGAGGCCTTTTTCATCTTCGCTTTTATTATTTTTTTTAATTCACTCTTACGTCTGAATAATGTTCCACTACATAGAGATACTACATTCTCTTCATCCATTCAGCAGCTATGTATGTTCCAGGTCCAGAAGAATGAGTGTAAGAGGTGACTGGCACGGATGGCACTTAAACAAAGGGAAAGATGTGCTTTAAAAAAAAAAAGCCAACCAATAGAGGCACAAGGAAATTCACTGCGTTTCTGAGCAAAGTGCTTGCTTGCTTCAGCAGGTCTACCGTGCAGGGCTGGGGCGGATATTGGAAGGGATCACTGTGAGGGAGTCACCTGAGAAGACTCCCCACTTCAAGCAGTTCAGACAATTCTCCCTTATTCTGTATTGTTAGAGCCATTTTTCTAGGTTTCTCTTATTTCAAGCAATAGTACTTTAAGTACACATCTGATCATCTGCATCAGACCACCTTACCTCCAAGACACAGAAAACAATTCACTGACCGCAGCAGCTCCAGGACATAACGGTGATGGATCAGGGAGTCCTGCAGCATCCCAGCCTGCAGGTACAAACCCCAGATGTGCCCTGTTGATGTCCAGAAAGTAAAATGCATGGAAATATCTCACTGCTGGTGCATGACTTCTGCCCCCAAATTGCCCCAAAATCATACTGACAAAGCACTACTCAACCCACTCACTACAAAAAATAAAAAAAGCGAAGAAGGCAAATTTAGGTTCTTCCATTGAAAACCAGCAACCGTCACTGCCAGTATCTGTGGTGTAATGGTCCTGACTTCAAAAACCACTGCGCAGTTACTTTACAAACGTGAAAGGCATATATGTATTCCACGTAGATGTTATTAGAGAAGGATTTTTCTTTTCAAAATTTCCAGTTGCAACATTAGCACAAGAAACTTTATGTTTCAGCTTTAAAAGAAAATCAATTATCTTCCACTTTCTTAATGTTGATCCTATTATTATTTTATAAAGGGAGCTATGCTGCAGATTATAAACCAACTGTTTCGCTTCTGCAAATAATAGCTTTATGACTTCACTATTTCAGAGAAAACTTTAGCGATTCTTTGAGAGGTGGGGCCTGGTGCGCCCACTAACAGCTCTTTAAATACTGACAAGTATGTGCTATTAAGTAATGCAAAGGCTCTAACTCCACATTAACTCAGAAACCAAAGAAACTACACCAAAACCTTACTTTATCATTTTTAAATATTCCGATTCTTTTGAATATTATATTTCTTAAAAGATATGATTTCTTTTTGAGAAAAACCACAGCTGTATTAAATTTCCTCTCACCAAGAAAGCAATTTTTATCAAGAATAAAAACCCCTATGGAAATCCAAAACACGGGACGTTTCTAGCTAAGTGAACATGCAGATCTGAACACAAACTTATGTCCTATCTGATCTCACTCGAACGAGTGCAACAAAATCCTGGGCTACCCTGGAACTTAGCTCTTCTGTTCCATATGTTGGTTGAGCTAAGATCATCACACAAGGCAGGGAAGGAGAGAAGAAAGTCCACCTGGCGGCCTCCATCTGTTTTCTTCCAGCCACAAGGTATAGCTAGAGCGGCCCCGCTAACAAGCCCGCCCCATAAGGAAATCCGGCATCCACACTGCCCCTGCCGTCCCCAAGCAGCCCAGACACACCTCTCTCACTGGTCACCTCCCAGCCTGAGAATGGTCTTCTAATGACCCCGCCAGTTGGTGGCACCCTCCTCCTCTTCCCCGCTACACAAACACACACACACACACACACACACACACACAGAGCCAGGGCAGCCTTCCCAAAGCACAAAATTGATTACATCACCCCCACTTCAAACCCTTCAGAGTCTCCCTGGTGGAATTCTATCCCCACCCCAGACCCTGCTTGCCCAGCCTCACCTCAGTACCCAGGTCCCCAGTGACCTCAGGGGCCCCCTAACCTGCTCCTAATTCCCACTTGCCTCCAGGCTCATTTTGACTGTTTCTCAAGGAAGCCTTCCCTCCCTCCAACCTCCCCACTTTGTTCTTCTGTTCCTAGAACATTCTAGGCTAAGTCAACTTCTGACACTGCTAAGCTCCCAAGAAGCTAACGCATTTTGCTTACTAATGTGGGTCCACCCTCTCTACACTAGACACTCAGAAGTGCACGTGTTATAAATAAATGAATGACGGGGTGGGTCTCAAAGGGAGAGACATACCTGCTTTCGCCCGTCCCGGCCCTTCTTTCTGTAGAATATCAGAAGCAAAACCAGAAGTACCTTTCCTGAGGGTCACTTCCTGCTGACAGCCTTCACTGCCTCCTGTGTCAATTTTAGTAAAACCCAAGCTCCTCCAAAGCCCTCCTCCCAGACCCTTTCCAGTGTCCTCCCCAGCAGGGCACCCTCCACCCTGGACCACAGAGGGCAGTCTCCACGAGTCCCCAACCACAAGCCTCCAGGCCTCTGCCTGGGCTGCACTTGCCACATGAGCCACTTTCTTGACTCCTTCTCCTGGCTGACTCTTAGTCTGTCCTCAGAACTGAATGTAGAGCCCATTTCTTCCAGGAAGTCCTCTCTGATAATACCCTTTAGCTCTTGGCTGGGCTTCTTCTACAGCAGCACTGCATGGCAACCAACTGGTGTTTGTCCACCCACTCCTTTGAGACCATGACATCTTGGAGGCCACGTGGGAAAAAGGAGTGAGATGACAAGAGGGGTGGGAAGAGCAAAAAGCAAAATCAGAGCCCAAGTCCCAAATTTAAGGATCCTTTCTCAGAAAAAAAGAATAAAATGTTTCATACATGTGTCATCTGGCTACGATTTTTGTGGCTCATGGAAAGCAAGAGCTTGGTGTTTTAGTCCAAGAACCAAGTTACATGCAAAGAAATGTATATATTCTTATATAAAGCAAGCCAGAGCTGCTCAACAACAGTATGCTGTTAAATTCCAAAGGAACTTTGATAAAGGCAATCTCTCTCTCTCCGTTTGTTTTTTTTTTTTTTTTTTGGAATCATATAGTTTCAGAAGTATTTGTGTAACTAAGTGATTGCTACAGCCCATGACTCTGCACTGCAGTGTTTGGGGCTGAGGAAGCCCAGATTACATGCACTGTGTAAATGCAATCACACCAACACACTGACAGGGGCCCTAGTGTCTGAGCTGAATTTTCAAAGCAGACAACCTTACAATAGAACACATTTCTAAGTAGAAAGTAAGAAATGCAATGTTCTGTACTCAATTTCATACGTTATATGGGCTATTAACCAACAATGCATCTTTTCTAATGAAACCCAAAAATAAATTGCCAACGTCGATTTTCTCCATCTGATCGTTTTATGTTAACATTTGCTATCAAACCCTCACTCCATACGAAAACCTCAGGCCTAAGCTGCAGCAGAGTTACATCCCGCGGAAGACAGCCTATCAAGGGAGAACTGGAGAGTTTCCCTTCAGAAGCTGCTAAGTCTGGTTTTGCACCTGTACGTCATTTGCAACCACGTCATCGTCAAAGGAGTAAAACCTTACATCTGTAGGGTGTAAAGCACTGCGGTGCTTCCAAACCGTCAAAGAACGCTGAGCTTTGTGAAACACTCCTGAGGCACTTAAATCGTACTTTTTCTGAAAGGCTCCGAAACTGACTCACTTCACCATTCCAGGTACAACAGGACTTAGTAGAGAGAACATGCCCTTGAAGTCTGACAAGGCCCTGCTTGAATCCTGCTACAGCATTTACTAGCCGCTAAATGGACCAATTCCTTAAACCCTCTGAGAAGGCTTCCCAATCTGCAAAACGGGGCTGCCACCGCACACCTGGGAGGCATGGATGTGAATGCAACACACAAGTAGGGCGGCAGACTGGTACCTGACACGGGGCCTGGCTAGTTTCCCTCCGCTGCCCTTCTCCCCCTTTAAACTTGCACTGTTCCCCCTGGTAAGGGTGAAGACCCCGGAACAGACTGCCCGATTCTTCTGTGTATCCCCGGATACATGACTTACCCTTAGGAGGACAGAAAAACTGCCTCCTCCCCAGTTACTATCAATATTCTTTAGAGTCTGGGTTGTTTTAACTCTATTATACAGGGAGACTATTCTAGAACAGTCCAAGCACCATTCTCCACGTTGGCTCCCCTCCCAGCACCCATCCCTTTTCATCTCCGATCCTGTATGATTGCCTTCTGCTCATGGGAAATTGAGTCCGGTAGAGTGGGGACTCCCTAGGCCTCCCTCCCTCCCTCAAAAGTAAGTGTGACTACCTTCTCCCCACTCCCCACTCCAAGTCCAGCTTCTGAGTAGTCTACCCTCCCGGACCCTGCAGACTCTGCAACGTCCCAAGACACACACGTGGCCACGAACCTCCCTTCAGATTTCTTCCTGGCTGGCCCTGCCCACCACCCGGCCCCTTAAGGATAAATGGCATTGCTCTGAAAATGGCAAACGCCACTGACTGACACACCAAAGCTGCATGGTCTGGGCTTTCCTCCAACCGAAGCACAGCCCTGCCCTCCCTCACCCTCAATCTGCACCTCTGGAGAAGTGCTAACCCACATGTAAGGCTGTGAACACCAGCTAAGAAGGACGAATCCCAAAGTGTATCTCTATTCCTTCACCTTCACCTTATCCCCAGGGTCAAATACCCGAGTGCCTCTTTGAAGTCCTAACTTGGATGAAAAATTGCATCTAAAAAATGCCTCATGTCCACCATTTACTCTGGAATTCGATTCCTGGCAGGTATCTCCCAGGCTTCCCATTTTAGTAACAGCCCCAGCACACATCTAGGTGTTTGAGGTCACATTAAATTTCCCCTGTTCCCTCCCCCCGGCCCTGCCCTGGAATCAGTCTTGTTATTTCCGTCGCTAAGCCCATCTCAAGTCTGGTTCTGCAGGGACCACAACCAGAACCCCACAAGCTCACAGCAGTATGCAGTGAGTCACAGTCCTCTGAAGGGTGCTCCCTGGAGGGGGAGGCATCTCCTGGCACGGGTCACCTCAGAAGGCACTGGATTCTCACAAAGGAGGCCCAGGAGAAGGGACTCAAGGTTTGTCCATGGTCTGAGCTTTGAAGGGCCTGAGGTCTTGGGGAGCTCCTAGTGAGCAGACACACCTGCCAGTGAGCAAAAGAGGATGGAGGAGCCCAAGCAAGGATGTTCTCACTCCGACCCCTGGGCTCTCAGGAGCCACAGGAAAGGCCTGTGTCCAGGGCATAGCCCAGTCATCACAGATCCCACCCTGCATTTGCCAACCCAGACAGCCTAAACTCATTCAACTTGCGACACTTACTTCTGTTCTGTTCCCCACCCAGAATGTGATGGACTCATTCAGAAATTCTGGTCTGTCTCAAACGAGACCAAGTCAGTGAAAAACGCAGAGTCGACATTTGGACCAGAGCATGAAAGAAGAAACAAGGCCTCATGGTCAGCATGATGGTGGTGGCCAAACCCTTCCCCTAGGTGAGATGAATCATGGTGGGGGTGAGAATGCAACGTCCTAGGTCAGCCAAAGCATCTTCCTTCATGGCTGACTGGGGTGTTGGTGTCTCACTACCACAAACTAACGACACGGCCGTCAGTGGTGGACATCAGCTGCAACAGACACGGAGTCAGCTATTTACTGCCAACATGGGTTAAAATAAAGGCCGGTGCAGGGAGGCCAGCACGGCTGCTGAGGCAAACCACAGACCCGGCTATGAATGCCCACTGGCTGAAACAGAGTGGAACCTACGGTCCCCTTTAGCGGTCCATTTGTCCACCAGATACAGGTGAGCCAGCCTCTTCGGAGAAGGCTATGTAGTCCTGATACTCAGAGAAACCAGCCTCGTAAAGGGAACAAAAGAGTGGCATGGATTTTAGACACGATACTGCTCCTTTATGAAGGCAAAGTAAACTAAATGGCACGGGGAAGTTGAATGCAAAAAAAAAAAGTGACTGCTTCCTCAAACAGCGTCCCCTGCAGCTGCTCACCCTCGAGCCGGCCACTTCCTCACCAGTGACCGCCGGCCTGGAAACGCCATCACGCACGTCACACAGCAACAGCCAGGAACTACATGCCGAGCACGTTTGTGTAAAAGCCCGAATCAAGCAAGATGCTGCAGACTTTGACTTTCCAATTTAAATACTCCATGAAAAGAATCCCTCAGCAGCAGCCTAAATCAATTCGCATCTCACTTCTTGAAAACAAACAAATTTAATAAGGGTGCATTTGTCACCAAATATAAGGAGGACCAAACAGGTTCCTCAAAGCAAGGATTTTAACAGGTATCAAACACCAGTGGGTAATGTGCTAAGAAAGCAAATATTCCAAAAAATTACAAAATAAATAGATGACTAGGATAATACATGAATCAAGTGAGCTGTTAAGTTTTTGCTTTTTAAAGCAATGGAGACAGTACGGAGGGCCATCTGGCTATTTCCAATGCAGGGTGTGCACATCTCACCTTTTCAGACGCAACAACATCCTCACTGGGCAGTACAAGAGAAAAAGGAAAAAAAGAAAAAGGAAAAGAGGAACAAGCGAAAATTAGAAACACAGAAGAACAAAAATGACTTTGACAGCCTGTACAAGAGCTTAGTTGAGTGTGTGAGGCCAGGGACGCGGGATGGTGAGACCCACACTAACCTCCTGCTCCAGGGAAGGCAGGAGACTGTGGGGAGCGGCGCTGCCGGGGACACCAACGTGATCAGCTCCCCTAACCAAAACTCCACATACATGCATCTAGATAGCTTTTGAGCTACAAAATTTTGTCGCAATTCAGGCTGGACAGTTTTACTCACTGCCACCAAGAGTAGCAGGAGAGAATTAGGCTCTGATCCTGCACCAAAGCATCGCTTTATAAATTAATGACTGTGGAATAGTAAAAGCAACAATGGAGTAAAAGTGACTGGAGAAGAACGTGTTTGACCCGAGCTCACTGGCCGCGTTAACTCACCGACGTTCAGATGCTGGCTGGGCGCTTATTGTACCAAAACAGACAGACCCACCTGGAGGGAGGTTTAATGCGCTGCTGTATTTTGATGCCGAGAGCCATGCCTGGTACACGAGGTTCTGGGTAAACAATGGGGACAGTGTCAACCACTATGTGCTAAGCACACATCCAGCTACTCCGCCAAATCCCAAGGGCAGACTTCAAAATGCAAAAACAAGCTGGCATTCTCTGGTGGGTCTACAGACTCAGAGCCAAGCAGTTGCTGAGCAAAAATGTCACCAGTGCTTCTTATGACAAAAGAGGAAGCACTGTCCAGGGGGCTGGGGCAGGGTTCCAGGCTTCCACTGCTCACCCACCAGTATGTGCAGGGGGATAAGGTGGTCCCTGCTTATGTTGCACCAATGTACCTACCTTGACTAACGCCTGGGGGATCAGCAGGAGGTGACAGGTGAGGTGAACGGAGTCAGTCTGGGAGAAGCCCGGTGCTGGCAGCTGTGCCTTCAGCAGTGCCCAGGCTCCTAAACCTGCCACCTAATCTCCAAGGAGCAGAAGGGGAGTGCGGACATGTAGATCACAGGGCCCTGTGAGGACAAGTACAGATCATGGACACGACATGCCTTGCCCCTTCCTTAAGCCACAGAGGCATATCCGGGGAGGAACTGAAAATTCATCCAGAGTTCGCCAGGCACCACACGCTGGTGGGACTCGGGTCGCCTGTGCCTCTCACTCACAGGGCTGGACTGGACAATCTTTTTATCAATTCTCTGGCATCTTCTCCTCCAACTGACCAACAACCAGAAAGTAGGATCTGATCTTAGGTATGTTCAAGAATCACAGAGCACCGCCTCCACAGCGGGCCCGGCAGCACGTGCCAGGTCCTCCAACCGTCACCTTTGGGACTGCCATGAGCGCTCTCCAGACTCAAAGCCCGAGGCCGTAGGCCGGGGGTACACAACTTGCCTCACTCTCCCCAGCAAAGTGGAACCACCACTCGGCAAAGGCATCTCAACCTTTACTGCCCGAGGGACAGCAAGATAGACACATGGGGAAACAGAGCAGAGGGTGAGGGGGTAGGCTGCCCAGAAGAGCTCGTCTGCACTTTCGAGGCAAAGTGAGGCCTTTGACCTAATCACAGGGGCAAAGTGAGGAGGAACCTTTCCCTGCTCTGTCCCATACTCCGTGACACAACATTCCCTGCATAAGGAGTTCATTCGGAAGTCCCTGGCGGTGTTTCTGATGTCCTAACCTGGCATGGTGGCTGTCGGGCAGGGAGAGAGGGCCTGAGCCGTGCAGGTGCTGGGCCTGGGAGGCAGCAGACACCGGCTCCAGCTGCAGCTCAACCAGCGCCTCGTTCTGCGTCTCGGGATTCAGCATCTCATCTATAAGCAAAGGGATGAGACTGTCCCAGGACAGGCTGCCCAACAGAAATGAGATGAGATCCATGTAAAGAAAGTTTCCCAGTAGCCACATTTAAAAATTAAACAAACAAAAAAACAAATATTAGAAAATGATTTTAAGAACCGATCTTACTTATTCTACTGTATGTAAAATACTATCATTTTGACATGTAATCAATATAGAAAGTAACAAGATAGAATACATTCCTTTTTCTAGACAAGCCTCAGCGTCTGATGTGCATTTGACCTACAGTACATGTCAGCTCAGACCAGCCTCCTCCTCAGCGCTCCTAGCATCAGTGGCTGTGGCTACTCTATTGGACAGAAACTCCAGGGGTCCCACCAGTGGTCCTGGCTGAAAAGCGGGAGGAAGTGTCCACACTAACCCTAAAAGGACCTTTCTGAAACAAAGGGGGATTCACTTTGAAATGTCTGTAAACTGGCGGGCTGCACCTTCCTCCACGCTTGTCTACAAGACAGCGTTCTTCCTTGCTGATCCCTTCCTGGATGTAGGGAAGCAATCTGGCACACAGCCAGGGTGGCCGGTCCTATAGGTATACTTACCTGCTCTCTGTGTCCAGTCCCATGAAGTCCTCCTTCTCAAACAAGGTGCAGAGGAGGGGGATCTTGTCTCCAGACTTGTTGGGGGCCCTATTCAGCCACTTGGACTTCAGAATGATGAAGAGTGACCCAGTGAAGTCCTCGATCCTCTTCTCCACCAGCCTGCAGGCCTCGTAGATTGAAAGCCACGTAGGTGCGCGTCTGCTCGGCCACCTCCCCATACAGCACAAAGACAAAGAGCTGAGAGTCATTAACGAGGTGCCATACAGCTCCTCTGCACGTGGAGCTTCTCGAAGGCCTTGGCCAAGGGGCAGTCGGTAATGGTGACAAGGCCCACGACCTTGCAATGGGTCTGGAAGTTTCTCCACTCATTCTCGGGCGCATAGTGGTGCCTATAGTGGATACAGAGTGCCCACTGGGAGCCGCACGGGTTGATCTGGCTCACCAAGGAGATTCGCTTATAGATGCAAAAAAAATTCTCCTCTGAGATAATTCCAACGGCTTTTAACATCACGGGGAGATTCTGGTCGTTCTCAGCGCACTGCACATAGTGAGGGATGCTCATGTTGCAGCCCCTGCAGAGAGGGGATAGGAGATCGAGATACATACTCTGCTGTGGGCTGTGCGCCCTTCTGGGTTGCGGTGACCTCGTGTGTACCAGCCAGAAGGCAAGGGAAGCCCAAGCAAAGCCGGGGGTACAGTTTGTCCTCAGCGTCTGCACATGGCTATTGTAGCTCGGATCACATTACCCAGCTTTTGGTCTAGGCTTGCTGCGCCTGCACAGCAGTCATTTCTTGTTTTCTGTTTCCAAGTACCTAGCCAGACCATGATGCAAAGTCAGTGCTCAAAACTGCTGAATAAAGAAATGAACAAAGGAACGGCTTTCCAAATCCCTTTAAGCAGAATATAGAGAAAAGAACCACAGTGGGATCTAAACATCAGGATTTCAATTCCAATTTGTTTGAACTCCTAAGCTGCAGAATAATGGATAAGAAAACTTGCCTTGGGGGGGAGGGTACAGTTCAGTGGTAGAGCACGTGCTTACCATGTACGAGGTCCTGGGTTCAAACCCCAGTACCTCATTTTAATAAATGAAACAAATAAACAAACATACTTACCCCCCTCAAAAAATATTTTTTAATTCAAATTTCAAAAAACATCTTGCAATTGACACAACATTGTAAACTTGACTATACTTCAATTAAAAAAAACCTTGCCTTACAAGAATATATCTGGATTATGCAAGTTTGTAAATGTAAAATGCCTAGGGTACCACCTGCATAAAAAGGGGGGACTGTAGAAATTTACTATCGCTCCTTTATGAGCTATATTACCTTTGGTGGGGGTTATAACTTCTCACATCTAATTTTCTCAGATTAAAAAAAAGAAAACTTTACCTTATTCTCAGTACTGCTGAAGAATCTGATAACCTTATGAAAGCATCTGACCCACAGAGGTTACTCAATAAATGTTTGTTGAATGAATGAATAAACAAGCAAAGAGAATGCTGCTACCTGCCATAGAGCATCATAGTGGTACTGCCTAGAAATCCCAAGCCCAAGTTCACCAGACTCTGCATTAACCATGTGGGTGACCTGGGCAGGCCTGTGTGCTTCTCTAAGCCCCAGTTTAATCGTGAGTAGAAATGAAGGCAATAACACAAACTTCAAAGGGTTAGTGAGTCAGTAATGAATTGTACCCGAATTTTGCAAGAGCGAACCATTAAGGAAAACTGGGCAAAAAGTTCATAGGCCCTCTCCATATTATCTCTTACAACTACATGGGAATCTACATTACATCACAAAATTAAAAGTCTAATTTTTTAAAGAGGATATTGAGGTTAAATGAGCTCACTGTCTCAAATAAGGAACACACAGCACAAATAGAACAATCCCTAGACCATGAGATACATTCAGTTAAATTTCCCACTGAACCCACTGGTCCCTCCAAATTCAGAACACGAGGATGGGTCTACGTGGCCAGAGGCCACTGCACCTGAAGCTAACAAATCTAGTGGTCCCCACTTCCAAGAGCCCTTGTCACCAACCTAGGTCTAAGTTTGTATTTATAATTTATTTTTCTTTTTATTAAATAGAAACCCCCAATTGCATAGCCTTCAGTTCACCAAAACCTGACCACAGAGATCATGATGGCAGCCCCTCTTTGTGAAACAATAAAATGAAATGCCATTTCCACAAGACTTCTGTGTAAATCTACAAGGGAACTTCATCCTGGACTGAGAGGAAGAGGACTGGGAAGGAGGGGGCAATCTGGGGCACAGAGAACCATGGGCCACCTGTCCGACGATGGACTTTAGTTTCAACACTCACCCTCCAGGAACTTCAAAATACACACAGACTGAGTGCTATGGACAAGATTTTTTTTTTTAAAGAAATCACTGACGCCCTAGCAGCTCTTGTTTCTAACGAGACACAAATGGATTATGTGTATAATGTTTCACAAAAGCCCTAAAATACTATCACCCCAACTTGACACATGAAGAAACTGAGGGAGAGAAGTTTATCGCATTGTGCAAGATTAGAGAGAGGCCACATCAGACACCGTATTTAAACCCAATCCCCTTCTCCACTGCTCACACTAGAAAGTGTGACATACAGCCCCTTTCCTGCCCTTTCCCTGCAATAAATCTCTGAAGAGTCTTTTCTGTGCCACCTGGAATCACAATCACATCAGTTTTCCACAAAGAACTTTGTCACTCCTTGGAGGACGTATCAAAATCTAAACGGTTGGGATGGGAGGAGAGATTTGCATTTTCTGTTTCTCAAAGGAAACATGGCTTTAAAAGAAACTGAAAAGCACTTATCTAGTCTAAGCCTTCATTGTGCAGAGAAGGAAACGGAGGCTCAGAAGAGATGAGGAAAGGGCCTTATTAACAAATATTGCCTGAGTGCAGCACCAAGCCAGCCCTGGGCACCACTGTGGGAAGATCTGGGAGGCCCAGGAGAATGAGTGTTAGAAAAAGGAAAGAGAAGAAGCATACAAGGCCCTGTCTCTACATCACCATAACATGGAGTTCCACCAATTTACCCAGTATGGGTGCAGCCAAAATTAAGGTGGGCTAGAGAGATTATAGAAACTTTGAAGTCTCAATCATAGTGGAAATTCTAACATTTACTGTGCTTTTTTCCCAGTTCAAGCATCAGCTCAGTGGGCGCTCTGTACCAGGGACTACATGAGGCCTGGAGTTCTCCCAAATACAGATTTCTGTTACCACGTGTGAAAACCACATACAGGCCCACCAGAAGAAATACACCCACAGATAAGATGGAATTACTGAAACTGAAAGCCACCTAGCATCATATATTAACTAGGAAAAACGGTGCTGCTAGAAATGGACTCATGGACATAGAAACAAACTGTGTTTAGCAGGCAGGAAAGGGGGAATTAACAGATACACATTAATAAATATAAAATAAATGACAAGGACCTGCTATATAGCACAGGGAACTATATTCAAGTTCTTGTAATGAGTTGTACTAAAAACAATCTAAAACTTATGTATATACATATGCATCTGTTTATAACTGAATCTCTCCTGTACACCTGAAACTAACATTGTAAGTTAACTACACTTCAATAAAAAATAATTAGAAAAATAAAAGCAAGTCATTAAAAAAATAAAAGAACACTGTAATCCCCTTAGCTGTAGGTGGTGGAGAATTCTGGTTGCAAGCACCAAGTCCACTGGATCACTCCAGAACTGACTGTCACCCTTTCTGACCATCAGAGTGTCACTTGGCTTCACTGAGGTTACTTTTCTTTTCTGTGAAAACTACAGTTGCAACTAAGAATGTATAGAATCTCATCATTCACAAGCCCAACAATTTGTGAGGACCATGGGCCAGGCTCTGGACAGATGAAAATTTAGGGTCTCAGATATATTCATCGGTAGAAGAAGTTTATGCCATAAAGACATTAATTATTCCTGTTTTGATAGACAGATTCAATGTAATTCTTATTAGAATTCCTACCAGATTTTTCATGGAATGTAACAAGTTAATTTATGGTCAGGAATAGCCAAGAAACTTCTTTAGAAACATCACTGGGGAAGGGTGGATAGGTCATTGATTTCCACTGTTCTTTCTGAAGTGATGAAAAACGTTCTGGAATAATAATGGTTGCAGCACTGTGAATATGCTAAAAGCTGCTGAATTGTACCATTTAAATGGATGGACTTCATGGTGTGTGAACAAAATCACAATAAAGCTGTTATATGAAAAAAAATATTTCTTGACAATTATTTTCCCCTCTATACAACTAGTCTGCCGCACAATTTAAGAAAACCAAAAAGCCAGAACAAACTAAACTGTGCCAGGAGCTCTTTAGGATTGCAATGTCCCTGGGTCTCCAAGGCTTCTGGTGGTGCTGTTCCTGTTAACACACACTAGCTGGGCTGGACTAGTTAGGGACTGTAACTATCTTTCTAAAATCTACGGTCACACGTTTCACCCTCGGAGAGGGAAACCTGGAGGATGTCACAGCCTCATACCTTCAGCTCATTTTTAGGTGACCCAAGCCCTGCTTTCACCACTAAAATCCCTCTCAATATAAAAACACGTGACATCATCAAGCACCGCCATCATAACACCTGAAAGTGTTCAAGGTACTTACCTGGGTCCGAAATACTGAGCAAGGAGACAGAAGCTCCCTCAGCACTGCCGCTACCTTTTCCCGACTCCACCAGGAGAAGCTGGTATTTACAACCTGAGGCTCTCAGCCCGGGGAGCAGCGCCCACGCCACTGAGCTGGTCCGCAGGGAGCGGGAAAGGGAGAGGAGGGCAGCCCCGGGGTCGTGGGACAGGGAGAGCTGGGTGGGGGACGCGTGCGGCAGCCCCGCTCGGAGGCCAGCCCCAGCCGCCCGCCCCCGTCCGGGTCCGCAGACCCCGCCCGCGCGGGACACAGCCCGCCCAGGTGTGGGGACCGGTCGGCGGCCGAGGAGAGGAAGCCTGGGAGGAGAGTTCTCGCAGGCGGGAGAGGGGAAGGGGACGCCAGCCTCGGACTGAGGGGATCCCGGCTGGGGCGAGAGGCGGCAGGTTCACACCTCGCCCTGGACAGGTGTGGCCGAGGCGCCGGGGCAGAGGGGCCTAGCCCGAGCAATTCAGCTGAACATACGCTGACTCGCGCCCTCGCGGGCTGTGACACGCGGATCGCCCTCCCCCAGCAGCCTGAACATTTCCCGGGAGCCCATACCTTGCACTTCCACAGCCGGAGGCCCCGGCCCCGGGCAGAAGCCAAAGGCCTAACGGGCGACAGAGCTGAGAAGCCTTTGGGGCCGATCCCGGGCTCTGAGCTGGAGCTTCCAACCCGCGGTCCAGCTGGCACCGACTACGCATGCGCAGTTGTGCCAGCGACCCTCTGATTCCTGCGAGAGAAGCTGGGGAATTGAGGGAGGGAGAAAATGGGAGGAAGAAGGGAGGAGGGGAAAAGTGGAGGGAGACAGATGGACAGGAGTTGCAGAGAGAACGGAGGGATCTGGAGAGGGGAGTGGAGTAGCAGAGATGGAGAGAATAAGCTTTACTTCTGGCGGCACCCCGAAACAGGCGGCAGTCCTGCCTCTGCACCCTTCTCTAACACTTCAAGGCCCGCAGCTCAAATTTTATCTCCCTGTCCAGCCCTTCAGTCGAGGCCTCTGCAGTACCCCTATGGGATCACGTCCGTTGCCCCCACGCGGAGATGTGTTTCCTGTTGCTCTGGGAACCAAGCACCGGAGGGTGTTGTCGCTCAGAACTACCTTGGGAAGAGTACATATTCCCCTTTTACACACTGGGAAACAGGCAGGCAAGATCTCTGCCCTTAGCTCCACTATCCCAGGTGTTGAGCTGGCGGGGAGCGGGAGGTATAAAATCAGAGCCCCAGAGGGAGCATACTGCCTGAGTGTTGGTGTATATTCCCATCCCGCCTGATTAAACCACACCCCACCCTAGGGGAACCATCAAGGGCTCACAGTAGGTCCCTGGGTGTGGGAGAGCTGTCCTCATTTACAGTGCCCAGCTTGCTGTGTAGATAGGAGTGTTACTGAGTCCAAATTCATTCTCCTCAGTGCAGGACAGGCCAGTAAGTTGGGAGACCAGGTGTTGGGGCATGGAATAGCAAGTTTCTGTAGACCTTGATGGCAAAGTAATGTCCTGGAAAACCATCTCCCCAAGTCAGAATTCAGGCTTCTTTCCTACGTGCTTGGTTGTAGCAAATTCTTGGTGTAGGAATTCTTTTTTGTTAAAATCCTATGTTCTTGCAGCTATCCGCCTGATTCAAATCTCTGTAAACCTCCAGAAAACAAACGTTATTTTCTATTCTGCAACTTGTTATCTTTTTATGAATGAAAAAATGTTAAATATCCTTAAAGGTCAGAGCCTTCAGAAAAGGCTCTCCTGTATATTTCAGGCTCTAAGCAACATTGTTTCACAAGCAAGATGAAGCCTAGGAGACAGAGCACAGGGTTAAAGTCAAAGGAACAGATCTAATATGGAGTCAGATTTGTTCTGTTCTATTACCCAGGCAGAAGCCACTTGAGGATTTAAATCCCTTTAAGTTAAAAAAAAAAAGTTTAAAGGAATTTACATACATAGGTAGGAATGTGCAAAGCATATCTGGAAAAGCACGAAAAGGATAGTAAATAGTGGCATCTCCAGGGAAGCCTGAAAGAACAGAGGATGAGGGAAAATTTCTTTCACTTGTGTATTTTTGTGCTCTGTTTGAAGTTTTTTTAACCATATGCATGTATTTCTTCTTCAGTTAAAAAAAATTGTAATGGAGCAAAGGAGTAACTAGCACAGCAAATACAGCAGCCATGGAATCACTGAGCCATCACTGTTAATTTAAGCCAGGAAACATTTATTCACTCTCTCCTATGTGCCCAGTGCTTTTATAAGACTTCTTTTATTATTATTATTTTTATTTTTATTTTTAATTTATTTTATAAAATAAAAACATGCTATCCCTCAACCTTGCCAATGGCTGGTGAAAAACCAACTGAGTTTTTCTTGACTTGTTTTCCAAGGAGTAGAGATGAGTTATAAACCGAACACATCTTCCGGGCAAAACAGTCGGAGTGGTTTTCCAGCAGGCCAGACAGCTGTGAAGGGTTTACCATAGAGGAGCCCAGAGGCTGAGAGAGAAAGCCTCCAGGACCCTACAAAAAGCTGCCCAAAGTGCCTTCTCCATGGCACTACTGAAATAGGAAAGAACAAATCTTACTCCATATTAGATCTGTTCATTTGACTTTAACCCTGTGCCCTTTTTCCTAGGTTTAGTCTTGTTTGTTCTACACCTTTTGTAAAACAGTGTTGCCTAAAGCCTGAAATATACAGGAGACCCTATTCTCAAGGCTCTGACCTTAAAGGAAATTAACACTTTTCCATTCATATAAAGATAACAAGTTACAAAATAGAAAATAACATTTGTTTGTTGGAGGTTTACACGGATCTGACCCAGGTGAAGAGCTGCAAGAACAAAAGATTCTAACAACAAAGAATTCATAAACGAAGTTTGCAACAACCAAGCATTCCTGCTTCCCCTTTTTAATATAAAAAGATCCTGAATTCTGACTTTGGGAGATGGTTTTCCAGGACATTTGACTTCTATCTTTTCAGCTGGCTTTCCAAATTAAAGTTGCTATTTCTTGCCCCAAAACCTGCTCTCCCGATTTACTAGCCTGTAATGCACAAGCAGAACAAGTCTGGACTTGGAAAGACAAACATACATTGAAAGTACCCATTTGGTATTTTAAATGACCTGCTTCCACTCGTCTTCCTGACGTTTTCTTCTCTTGACAACTCCTGCTATGTGTATGAAAACCCTGTCATGTGGACACATTTACATCACTAGCCACTACCCTTCCAGGTAAGAACTGATGCCAAGAAGTCAATGGAAGTTGCTAGAATGTATTACCTGGCCAGAAAAGAGCAGAAGTGGGTTCTGGCTGATGTTCAGGAGCAGGCTGGGACACCTGACAAGATGTCATATGTACGGACAGACAGCTGGGCACCAAAGGAGAAGCTTCTAAGCCTCCAAGAGGGACTTGTTGGATAGGAAGGAAAAGTCCCAGCCTATAGCTCTGATCCCACCATGAGCTTCCTGAGCAAGGCTGTACAAGTCACTTAAATTCTCTAGGCCCGTGCTGCCCACCATGGGAGCCACCAGCCACATTCAGGATTATGAAGTTATTCTGTAGCCAGACAGAATTATAAATACACATTTTATTGCAAAAGTTCAGTAAGTATAATATTTAAAAACATTATTGGTTATCTTGCCCTAACAAGTTATTTTTGTATGTCTAGCTTTCTGTGGTTTGCAAAGCCTGAGACTAATGATTCCCTTACAGTGAGTTATTTTGAAATTATAAGTTACTGGACACAGTACCCTCATATCACACTTGAAAAAAATTGATCCACATAAGCAAGGTGATCTGACTTAGTAGTTATGAGCAGGGGCTCTGGGGTCAGCCTGCCTGAGCATAAATTCTCACTCTGCCTCCAGGGGATTCTGCGTGAATCTTGGAAAAATTATTGTTGTTGTTGTTGTTGTTGTTGTTGTTATTTGTGCCTCTTTTTCCTTCCCTTTTAAATAGCGAGAAATATGTAGACTCTATCTCTTACCGCGTTGCCAGGATTAAATGAGTAAACGTCTGTGCTGCCCACTTCCCTGGGTTTCAGCATTCTACAGGCAATCAGAGTCAATCTCAGAAGCATTCTCCTCTGTCTTCGTCAGTCTGGGATGCTGTAACAAATTACCGTGGGTCGGGTGGCTTAAACAACCAGCATGTTCCTTAAGTTTTGGAGGCTGAGGTCAATGTATCTGGGAGAGAATAGCCTTCATGGCTCGAAGATGGCTGTCTTCCCTCTATCTTCATGGGCCAGAGAGCAGAGAGAAGCAAGCAATCTGGGACCCTTTATAACAGCACTAATCCCATTCATGAGGGCTCTACTCTCATGACTTCACTTTATCCTAGTAATCACCTCCCAAAGGCCCCGCCTCCCATACCATCACCCTGGGAGATGGGGTTTCGACATATGGATTTTGAGGGGATGCAAACATTCAGCCCTCACATCGGCTAACTCTCCCCAACATGCAGTCATCAAACCTGTAGCTAATATCAAAGAAATGTTTATATCCCTCTGCACATTTCCATTCCTGCATCCACTAACACTGAAGCCCTGTTATTTTATTCCTTATTTTTCTGGTAGAGATTTAATTGATTCCTCTAATCCAATGCTCTCCTCACTCCAAACAGTCGTCTTAACAGCCCTGCCAGGTAGGTCTTCCTTAAGACACCTTCCCACTGCACCTGGTTGTTTTTCAGTATAAATGTCAGAATCCTCTCCACACCCCAGCCTAGACCTTTAATCCCTTACACTACCGCCCACTATGTTATTTTTCTATTACCACTGTAACAAATTTCCATAAGCTTAACAACTTAAACCAGCACAGATTTATCACCTTATGGCTGTGGAGGTCAGAGATCCAACACAGTTCTCATTGAGCTAAATTCAACTTAACAGCAGGGTTCCTTCCTTCTAGAGGATCTAGAAGAGAATGTTTCCTTGTTTTTGGTTTTTTTTCTAGCTTCCAGAGGTCACCCAACTTCCTTAGCTTGTGCCCCACGACTTCCTCCATTTTCATGGCCAGCAGCCTTTCTGAACACTGCTCCATGGCTACACCTCCCTCTGAGTTTAAACTCAGCTGGGCTATGTCCTCCATTTTAAGGACCCCTGTGATTACATTGGGCCCACCTGGACAATCCAGGCTACTCACCCTATTGTCTCATCTCAGGATCCCCTTCTCCCCTCCCTTTCAGGCATTATGTATGTGGCTGTGACATTCACCTTGTGTGACATTTCCTCTCATGAGCAATTTAAGGTTCAAGGCACTTATGAATGACTTTTTGTTTTTCTTCCTTAGTCTTTCTACATTCAGTATGTGTGGTGAGATTATATGAATCCTTTTAATTTGTGGCCCTCCACTAATCTTTAATAATGTATCATGGGTTTAAAAGGCTAATAGACAATTTAGAAGACAGAAATCCTCTAAGATTTTTCTCCTAATATAATCTGTCATCCCTTTTACCATGTACAGAAACATGTCACAGTTGGCTAACCTGTGGCGGGGGAGGGACATGATTCTGCCAACACACTCCCCTCATTCTCACCAATTTGATGATCGGCTAACCAAGGATCTATGCTCCCCGCTTCGCTCACTTCCTCCTCCTTTCCACTGACTATTCTGTTCCCACTGCTACCTTCATTCACCACATCAGGATTTCATGACCACATTCTTCTCTAAATAAAGTGGATATCTTGCATCTAATGTCTGATAACTGTTCTTATTGTATATGCACACACTGACCTACACATAACTCCACTGATCTCTTTATTTTCCTAGAATCGTCGAGAGGAATCAGTTCCATGATGATGATGATGATGATGATACTGACAGTGATGACAAGGGCCTCTCAAAGATTCTGATAAAGAGGGAATCAATAAAGAGAGGGAATCATTAAAAAATTGCCCCAGAAACAGGCTTAAAAGTAAATAACTGCTAAAGTGTTTAATGAAATTGACTAATATTTAACTACTTTTAAAACTTTCTAACACTGAATTTAAATTTTTAATGGGAATTTTCATTCACCCCTAACCAAGATTCAACTCTAGGACCAAAATCTAAGGAATTCTATCTTCTAACAAATTGTCCACTAGCCTTTTAAACACGTGATCCTTTAAAAAGGGTAATTGCTGGGCTGAAAATAAGCAGGATTCATATAATCTCACCAGACATAGTGAATGTGGAAAGACCAGGGAAGAAAAATAAAAAGCCATTCATAATGTCTTGAAACTTACGTTGCACACAGGAGAAAATGTTAGCCAAGGTGAGTGTCACATCAACATGACGCCTGAGTGGGACGGGGAAGCTGATCTTCCTCATCAGACATTTATGCTGATTTGTTAGATGCCAACACAATTTCCTCATTGGATTTGCTTCTAATACGTATGGAAGAGTTTAGGCTCTACCAAGAGCAGACTAAACATTTTCCCCTGCTGTCAGGTCACTGGACTGAATGTCCCCACAAGAAGGACATGATTATGTTTCATAGGGAAGTCTTCTTGAGAAGCAACAGGCTTTTCAAGGGCAGAACTGCATGTCCCCCCATGGAGGGCTGGAGGAGGGCTAGATGGGACACTAGGAAAACAGCAGGAGTGAGTTCAGATACTGCTGCTCAGGTCGCCAAAGTCAGCAGTGCTATCTCTAAGGATATGTCATTCTCCCAAAATTTCCATGAGTGAAGGAGCCTGTGAACACTAAGCAGGTTTTTAAGACACAGCAGCACATAATTTACATCACAACTCAATTACAGTATGTTTTGATATTTGGAAAATAATTAGCCATTGTTCTTTGAAACTGCAGCAGTAGCAATAGAAATAAAAAAGACTGAGACGTCTTGGAGACAACAATCAATAAACAATTCTAAATCTGCAGGATTTCTTGACAATATGCAAGCAATGAGCTAGATGTGTGCTGCAGATACCTCTTACTGCAGGGCTCACTGCTGCAAAGCATAGAACTAGTTTTCTCAGCAGATATAGGGAACCAAGTCAAGATTCCTAATTTTGAGAGGTTTACCATACGGCAGGAAAGATCAGACAAGTACATACAGCCAAATATGAATAAATGTAATCAAATAATATGAAATGTGAATGGAGCACAGAAGAAAGAGGAATTCCTTTCACCTGGGATCTAGAGAGACTTCTTCTGAAAATGCAGCTTTGGAGATGGCCAAAGACATGGGTGGAATTTTGGTAGAACAGGATGTAAGGAATTTAGAAACTGATTGTAAAATTCATATAAAAATGCAAAGGATCCCAAATATCCAAAACAACTTTGAACAAGAAAAACAAAGTTGGAAGACTTACACTATCTAATTTTCAGAATTTTCTTATAAAGCTACAGTAATCAGAAAGTATGCTGTTGGTGTAAAACAGGAAAATAGAATAATGGAACAGAATAGAAAGTTCAGAACTAAACCAATACTTATATACACAATTGATTCTCAAAAAGGATGCAGTGGAGAAAAGGATCTTTTCAACAAGTAGTGCTGGAATTGTTAGACAGTGATATGCAAAAAAAAAAAAAATGAACTTTGATCCACACCTCACAAAATATACAAAAATTAACTCAAAGTAGATCATAGATCTTAATAGGAAATCTAAAACTATAAAACAGCTAGGAGAAAAAGCATAGGCTTAAGCTTTATGGCCTTGGGTTTGGCAAATATTTCTTTGCTATGACACCAAAAGTATCATCTATTTTAAAAAGTAACTGATAGAGTGAACTTTACAAAAATGAAGACTCTTCAAAGCTCTTCTAAACACTGCTAAGCAAATGAAAAGACAAGCCATAGACAGAAGCTATTTGCAGATCATATATCTGGTAAAGGTCTCTCTTTGTGTCTGATCCAGAATAAAAACATTTCAAAACACAATAATAATGCAAACACCTGAATGAATGAATGAGGCCAGAAAACACACTTCAGTAAAGATATACAGATGGATAATAAGCATATGAAAAGATGCTGATTAAAGATGCCATTAGTCATTATAGAAATGCTTTTAAAAACCACAGTGAGATACTAGTTCACATGCATACTAGAATGAATACGATTAGAAAGACCGACCTTACAAAGTGCTGGCAAGGAAGTAGAGCAACCAGAACTGATACACACCACGAGGAATTTACACTAGCACAACCATTTTGGAAAACTGTTTAACAGTTTCTTTTAAAAAGGTAAACACCTATCTACCATATAACCCAGATATTTCTCATCTGATGCTTTAGAAAATAAGAGTGTATGTCCATAAAAAGAATTGTAACCAAATATCCACTGCAATATTATTTATAATAGCTCAAGTTGGAAATAACCCACGCATCCGTCAAGAAGTAAATGGAGAAAGAAAGGATGGTCTAACCAAACACTGTTCACAATAAACTATTCAGAAAAACTCAGCATTAAGCAATACTCTGCTATGAGAAAAATAAGCTATTAATACAGCAACACAGATGATTCTCAAAATAATTACACTGAATGAAAGAAGTTAGACAACATAGAATAGATACTGCATGAATCCATTCATACAACGATCTTGAAAATGCAAACCAGTATGCTGTGATAGAAAGCAGATCAATGGTTTCCAGGGGAATAGACGGGGAGGGAGGGAGGGAAAACAAAATGCAGGAGAAGAGTTTTGTGGGTGATGGGTATTTTCACTGTCTTAAATGTGGTCATGGTTTCTTGGGGATATACTTATGTCAAAAAGCATTAAGTTGTACACTTTAAATATGTGAAAATTATTTTGCCAAGTATACCTCAAAGCTGTCTTAAGAAAAAAGGAACTTTTGTCGACGCAACTCAGGGCCTTATTGGAGTGAGATGATCAGTCTCTCACCCTGTCTGCCTAACGGGAAGGTAGAAAACCTCTTACGGAAGATAAGATATGGATTTTTCATTTGCAATATCTGCCATGTAATAAAGAATTTCTAGACATGCAACATGTCAAGACTATATGATGGATAAAATGAGAATAAGAAATATTAGACAAAGGATGCAAACCCCCAGGTGATGTAGGCATCAGAGTTACCAATAAAGGCTATAAAACACTTTTAATATATTCAAGAAAATAAGGAAATGATGGGACAACAGATAACAGGGTCAAGACTTTCACCAGAGAAATATACTGGAATGTATTTTTAAGAAAAATCAAACAGATACTCTAGAACTGAAGCTTTCAGCTCTGGAAACAGGTAAACAGAGCTAATTAGGATCCCTTTTAAGTAAAACTTTCAGTAATGCCGGATAAAATACAACAACAAAAGTAACACAGAGATAACTATGGAGACAGAAGTTCCCAGGTGACAATAAAAAGAGGACACTTAACGCCAAAATGATAATCTTGTGAGCTGATGCCACAGCACCCTGGAGGGAAGGGGTTTTCATCTGCACATAAATAGGGATACAATGTCCATTTAGGAAAAAGGGTCCATACCAGATGTAGAAGAGTCTTCCTTTATAGAAACCTCTGCATAATACGTATTGGACGACTTGCCTCTTCACTGAAAGGAAGACTCAAAGTTCTCCACCTGTGCACCCAGGAAAGGGGTGAAACAGCCGGTTCTCTAGGGAAAAACAAAATCTCCCTTAAAAAAATCTAATCTCCACGCCCCTGCTTTATGTGAATGTGGAATCCATATTGATACTCCACTTAAGATTCCGGAATTCCCAAACTGAAAAATATAATTCAAGGTTGATCATATCACCTGGAGCCTTAGGATAAGCAACACAAAATTGTTCTCTAGGGAAACTTTATAAACCAGGATGTAAGGGACAATCATAGGAAAAAATTGTACTCACTATAGAGAAACTCCCACAACTCTACACACACACAGACACACAACTATAAACAGAAGGAAATAAATGCCACAGGGAAGAAAGAGCTCACCGGAAAACACAGGATGATTAAGATTCCAGAGCCTAAAATTATGAAGCAATCTAAGAGAGAGCATAAAATAAGTATGACTGAATCATTAAAAGATAAAATGAATCTTATGTAACATAATGAACAATCAGGACATCATGTAAAAGAAAGCAGATCAATTTTTTTATAGAACTAAACAGAACTTATGGAAACAAAACACAGATATCATTTGGTATATAAAATTCAATGTATGGATTAAGTAACATTTTAATCTTCAATATCTAGGGTGTTCATTAAAATTCAACAGTAATCTCTAAAGTAATTATTTAAAAAGAGAATAAAAATAAAGAAGTCAAAATGAAGAATGCATAATAGGCCGGTCACTATTCTAAGTTCTCCATCCATTTTATCACTTAATGCTCACAGTCTTTGAGGTGGATAGTACCACTTTTTGTATATGAAGGAAGTGAGTCTCAAAGGGATTACGTATCCTGGTTACATGGTTAGCAAGGGAGGGAACCAAGCCCGGATAGGCTGTCTCTAGAAGCCATGCCCTTAACCATGACTGCAAGGTGTATAACAGGCAGGAGAAAAGCAGAGCAAAGCAAATAGATATCACAAAACAAGATGCCAGAAATACAACATCATCACTAATCACAATGTATTTAGATGAGATAAAGAGTGAGTTAAAAGATTTACAGATTTCATTTGTTTACCTGAGACAAAGCAGAATTAAAACTTAAAACTGGTTGAAAGCTTAGAAGAATAACAGAAAGAAGTCAAAAGTTAGAACCAGAAAATGAGACACCTGAGAAATACTAATCAATGGAAAGGGAATCACTCAAGCCCCCCTCAGGTTCATAGGTACCTGAAACGCACCTTGGCCTGACACTTACCAGCTCTGAGCGAAACACTCAATCCCCCGGAATCTTCGTTCACTCACCTGTGAATGTAAGGAACGATCCCTCCTTCCATCCGGCCAATTTGTATTGACTGCTGTGCCACGGGTACTGGTCAAGCCACCTGAGGTCCGTCAGTGAACAAATAAGGATCCTTGTCCCTGTAGGACTGAGGAAGAACAGAACATAAACTACAGTCGTGACAGTCATGTGAAATATAAGGTATTCTAGAAGGTGATAGAAATAATATGATCAGGGAGAGGGGGTTTCTGGGGCAGAGACAAGGGGAAGGCAGTTTCCAGTTTAAAATGAGATGGCCAGAGCAGGCCTCACTGAGGACCTTGAGAAGGGGGTGCTAGTTGCTGAGCTTCCTCTAACACAGCACCGCACACTGGGTGACGGGAACTACAGAGGCTCACTGTCTCACAGCCCTGGGGGCGGGGAGTCTGCAGGCAGGGTGTCAGCAGGGCTGGTTCCTCCTGAGGGCTGGGAGGGAGAGGCTGGTCCAGGCCTCTCTCCTTGGCTTGGAGACGACAGTCTTCTCTCCACATTTCATCACGTCATCTCCCATGTACACGTATCTCTGAGTCCACATTGCCCCTTTTTATCAGGACACAAGTCATACTGGATTAAGGCCCACCCTAATGACCTCTTCTTAACCAATGACCTCTGCAACAACCCTATTACCAAATGGGGTCATGTTCTGTAGTCCTGGCGGTTAGGACTTCGGCATATGAGTTTGACAGAGACCGGCCAGGGCAACAGGCCTGTGGGTGCAAGTCTGATGTCCCCAAGGGCCAGCAGGGAGGCCAGTGTTGCTGGAGCAGAGTGAGCCAGGGAGAAAACCGGAGATGAGCTCAGCTTGGGGAGGGGGAGTAAACCTGTAAGGTCACCATAAGGACTCTCGCTTCTTCACTGTGTGAAATGAGAAGCCATTGCAGGATTTTGAGCAGAGAAGATCACACCCAGGGTCTCACTCATGCCTGACTTAGGCGATGAGGATGAAAATATTTAGGCTTTTGAGCTGATAATACTTAGACTACATGTTGGACTTTGAGTTGATGGTGTAGTAAATGAGACTCTGGAGGGTGTTGGGATGAGGTGGATGCATTTTGCATGTGGGATGGACAAGAACCAGTGGAGCCAAAGGGAAGAACTTTGTAGAATAATGGCCCCCAATATGTCCACGGTCTGATCCCTAGAACCTGGGAATATGTCACTGTGCATGGCAAAAGGGACTCTGCAGGTGTGACTGTCAAGGACCTTGGGATGGCAGATCACTGTGGGAAAGCAAACGTCATCACGGAGGTCCTTAGAGGAGAGAGGCAGATTGGTCAGAGACAGAGATGTGAAGTGGCAGCAGAAGTCACAGTGACACAGGGCCCTGGGCCAAGGAGTATGAGCACCTATGCAAGCTGGGAAAGGTAGGAAGATGAATCCCTCCCAAGAGCCTCGGTGTGGAACGTAGCCTTGGCCACACGTTGGTTTTAGTCCACTGACATTGACTTTGCACTTCTGCACCCTAGAACAGTGAGAAGATGAATGTGTATTGCTTTAAGCCACTGAGTCTGTGGTCCTTTGTTACAACAGCAATAGGAAAGGAACTCAGGAACCAACATGAACATGAACCACTGGCTGCCTGCTGTGCTGGCAGGAAGTCCTTTGACTGATCCTGGGGGAGTGTCCTGTCTTCTGGCAGCATCCACAAACTACCTCATGCTAACTTGGCAGCTTGCAGGTGGTCAAATCATAACCCTGCACAGTTCTTGATATTTAGTTAATAAAAAAGATGGTGTCATCATGGGTATTTTTCCATTTTTAAATACACTTCAGTCTTCTAATTGAGAGACCATGCAAATAGTTTTTAATCTTAATAATAAATAACTGTGGTTTTATTTGGTTACTTAAATTATGAATAATAATATTCACATTAGTAAAAGTTATTAAAATCAACATTCTTCAATGAAAATATCAAGTTTCTTTTTGCATGAACATGTATTAACTACAAGAAATGTTCCATGCTTTGTTCTACGAATTAGTGTTAGGGTCTTAAAGAATAATATTTTCCTCAAAAGATATTATAGCGAGGGGATTCCTTTTGGTGGAACAGTTTCTATATAAAATCTGGTGCATGGCTCAGGCCACAGGGAAACTAGAAATGATAGAAATCAGGAGGCATTATAAACACAGAACAATTTTTAAAGGAATTAAAAAACTGGATGTGTGAAAACAAAGAATCAGAGAATATTCTGGTGAAATAAAAGTATTTTTCAGCTTAAGCAAGACACTGGGTGAATAAATCTAAAATGAAAAAACCACCCAGAGATTAGCAGCGAGTCATGCATGCAGTGTGACTGATCAAAACCAAGTTGTTTCCAAACCAGTGTTCAGGCTTGCTGCCTTCATGAATCAAGTCTGTGTGGCACCAGGCCACCTTGAATACATGTTGATGAGGTATTTATAAGCCCTACAACATCCCAGCTCCAAGCCCACACACACGAGCCAGACGACCATCACCTACACATCTGCAAAACACACAGCATGGTGAATAGCACTTTTCTTGCTCAGTAGCCGGTGGCAGGGTAGTGTGAGCAGACAGATATACAGGGACACAGCGACACAGAGGCACCTCCCCTCACTCAGCTGAAAAACTTCCATGCATTCCTGAGGACAGGATTGTCATAAAATGCACCATGCATTGATCCTCCTCCTAGGAAAGAAACGACAGTGTTGTCCTCAGGTTTGAGCAAGGGTGGCCGGGGGATCTCAGAAGAGCTGTTTCAGCACAACCAATGGAAATGTCCGCCACCGTGACCACGAGAGACAAGTCTCCTTCCATGCCGGTAGGCACTTGGGCTCCTGATAAAACTGGGCTCAGTAAATGGTTGAGTAGAAGGCACAGACCTGAGGGGTGCCCCAGCAAGAGACAGGAGGTAGGGCTTGGTTTATGCTGCCATCAGGAATTTTCAAAACAGCAGAGCTGAGATGGATCATCTACCCCAGACTCCTAGCCTTAAGGTTAAAAGGGTGGCAGCCCTGACAGGCAAAGCAACATGCTAAAGGCAGAGCGTGGTAGTGACAGCGCCAGATGAAACACACCGTGCCAACCCCATTCAAGGCCACTGACACTGAGGATGGGGCCAGGTTTCCAAGTAAGAGAATGAGACAGTGTAAATACTTTGTTCCCCCCAAAACCCCAAATTTTTTTTAAAGGCACAAAAACTCACCTTAACTAGCTCTCTTCTGAGGGGGCTCTCTTCTGTCTCTGTCTTTCTGTCTGTCTCCATTTCCCTCTCTCAGACACAAACACATACAATTTTGTGAAAGGGCAATTCCTGCCATACAAGGACAGATTTCACATCTTCAGAAAGACACTTGACAAAGCACGTTTCTCAATTCAAGTCTTTGTGTGAGGTCTGAGCAAATGACTTATTTTGTAGAACAATCGGTGGTTCCAAAATCAGGAGATCATCTTCCCCAAAGGAAGAGTTCTGGTCCGTATTGATGAAGTTGGGGATGTCACATTTCGTGAGCCTGTTCAGCTCCTCCTCTGGCCACCTGCTGCATCTGAAGGCTTCCTGGAGCCGAATATCACTGTCAAGGGCAATGGTTGAGATACCAGCTTTGGCCTTGTCCAAGTGGCCCACTTCATTGATGTAGCAGTGAAAGAGGGACCTAGATTCGTCATTGCCCTGCCAGAGAACACCTTGGGCACCAGCGGTCTTCCAAAGTCTGACAAGGAGCTGTTCAGTCTGAATCTCTTCTCGGGAGACTCTGCATTGCTATAAAGAACACCAAAATAAAAGATCGCTCACACTCTAGCTCGGTGACCTGAAGAATCATAGTTTTTGCCATCTACTAAGTGCAAATCCCTGCACAGAGCACGCTTACAAGCACTGGAAGTGAGAGACATCACTTCTGAACACATACAATTAAACCCAAGGCAAAAGTCTCAAGTGAGGGCCCTAGGACCATCCTGAAAAGACATTGCTCCCTGAGAATCCTCAATATTGGTGCTTCGAACACCAGTGTTTCTCAGTGGGACACTCAGATCATCTTCACCAGAATTAGTTAAAGTCCTTTTTAAAATGCAGAATTCTGGAGTACACACCCTCAGAGCCTCCAGAGGTAGGGACCGGTAGTCTGTATTTTCATAGCCACCAAGATCACTAACCATGTTCAGGTTTAGCAGCGCGGTCTACATCGCGTCACCTGAGCATCGACAAAGCTGTCTCACGGGGTGGGGGGGCCATGTGTGTCAGGGTGCTTTCCTACCCACGTGTCTCCCCTGATTCTCAGAACTGACAGTGCAGCCCCATTGGGCAAGAAATACCACCATTTCACAATGCATACGTAGGGTGCCCGACTGACAGATACAATCAGTGTTAGGAGAGGGGACGAAGCTCAGGTTCCTGATCCCTTGTTTCACTTACTGTGGGACAAATGATCAGTTCAAGGGTAATAAATCAGTGAATGAGTGAATAACATGACTCTTGTTAGTCTAATGAGTGCCTGGAAGAGCGAGCCTAGGCACACTGAGAACCATAACAGCCCATCTACTTAATTTCCATCCTCCTCAGATTTATATAAAGGTTACTTCCACCCAGGCAGTGACTCCTGAAGGGCAAGAATCATGTCTGAACAAACTCTCAAATCCAGAACAGAACCTGACAACAATTAGGCTCTGGAGTCTGTGTTTAGCGAGTGTTGAATCTCAGTGATTCCAGCTCTTACACCTTGCCTTCCCATCCCACCCCTCACGATATGGCCCTTATGACCAGTTCTCCCGGGGCTGGGGCCACGGAACCCATTTACAGGACTGGAAGAATCTGATCATATAAACCATCCCCCAGATTATCATCAAGAGTCACCTGCATTTCAGGAATCGGTAATCCCAGAAGCTTTGCAGTTCAGGCAGGTGTCTTCTACTGTGACTGCCCGGGTAACATCAGACAAGGAATTATCAAAAGCCTGAGCTTTTCCTTTCAGGAATAATCTACTAAACAAATCTCATTGACCACTCAACAAATGTGATGTAAAAATCAATGATTTACACAAGAGTACAACATTCACTAGGTCGTTGATTTTGAATCCGACAAAAATCATTTGAGAAAGATTGACAGAATGTAGCTTTAATGCAAGTTTACGTATTCTTACCTTTCAGTAAATCATCTTCTTCCCCTACTTATCACTTCACCCAAGTTTAAAAGATGTCTGAGAACAGGGATGGGTGTGCCAGCAATCTGTGATCCAATAACCTAAAATGTCACCTAGGAAAAAGAGGGAAGTAACATATTTTTAAAAAGTATGGTGAGGACAGCAGGGCCATCCCCCAACTCCACACTAAGAAGCTCTGAGTAATAGCTTTCCTGTCTGCCTGGGGCATCAGCTGATGTGAAAACCCACCTAGAAAGCACACTGTCCAGCAGCTCTTCCATAACACAGGCTACACTTTCTCAGGATTAAGAATTGGGCCAAGTAACCCCTTCACTGAAGAATAAAGACAAAGGAGAACAAGAGAGTTCTTCCCCTCCCAAGGGGAGAGCCCAGACCTTGGGCTGCATGAACTGAGCCCATCTCCCAGGAGAAGGATAAACTGGAGAAGGACGTCCTGCGAAACTAGGGCAGCAAAGGTAGAGATGGGAACAAATTGACCAGCTTGCCAGGGACAGCCCCCTCCGTTGCTGCATTGGTGGCTGCCTCAGTCCCCTCAGCACATCCTGCCCACCTCCGGTGGCTAAGCTGTCAGAGAAACTGTGCTTTGCAACCTGGGGCAACAGAGGCTGCCCCCAGGCCAAGCTGCTGGGGAGATGGGAGCTAAACCACTAGCTCCCAATTGGCAGGCCCCATACTCTCACCATCACCCCGCCGCCCCCGCACCTTAACGCACCCCCGTGACAATATGACCCTGAGATTTGTGACCTGGGAACGAGGGGCAGCAGAGGCCGCCCCCAAGTCAAGCCTCCAGAGAGATGGGAGGTTATCCTCCAGCTCGCAATAGGCAGCACCCCTCTCCTCTCCACCCCCTGATCTCACCGCACCCACCTCCCAGGAGCAACCTGACCTGGTGTGGTGTGTCAGCCGAATCTTGGGCAGGAGAGGCCGTCCCCAGGCCAGGTCAGGGGAAAGAAGAAGTGGCCCCATTAGGCAGCTGCGACGGCTGGCTGCCCCTTCCCCTCGACTTCATCGCGCCCGCCTCCCAGGAGAAAGCTGACCTGGAGATGGGCATCCGGCTTCTTGGGCAGCAGAGGACGCCCCCAGGATTGGCCGCGGGGAAGAGAAGAGCAAATTGACAAGCTCCGCTCTGCAGGCCCTCTACCCTCGACGTCGCCACCCTCGCACCTTAAAGGCACCGCCCAGGGCGCCCCTCCCCAGCAGGCTGAATGGGACAGGTGTGTCTGCTGATCTGGGTCAGGAGAGGCCACTCCCACATCAGGCCATCGCGGAGACAAGAGCCAATCTACCAACTCCCCAGTACATCCCCATCCGCCCGCATCAGCCTCCGCTCCTGCCCCCTGACCTCACAGTGGCCTCCTCTAGGGAACAGGCTGACCTGGAGATGGACGTCCGGCGAACTTGGAGCAACAGAGACCGCCCCCAGGGCAAACCATGAGGAGAAATGGGAGCAAATGGACTGGCTTCATGGGAAAACGCGCCTCTGCTTCCACCACCCCAAAAGTATCACGCCCGCCTCCCGGGGTCAGGCTGACTAGGATACACGTGTCCCGTAACCCAGGGCAACAGAGACCGCCCCCAGGACGAGCCGCGGGGAAGATGGGAGTAAATGGGCCCGCTCCCCCGCTGCAGGCCCCCGACCCCCGCCACCCTTGCACCCTGACTACCCTGCCTCCCGCCCCCAGCAGGCAAAGTGGGACAGGGGTGTCCCGGGACCTGGGGCAGCAGAAGCCGCCTGCAGGCCACGTGGTGCAGACATGGAGCTAATCCACAAGCTACCCCGGGGCAGCCTCCCTATCCCCGCAGCCACCAATTTACCAGATCCCTGACCGCACCCATCTCCCAGGAGCAAGCTCACCTGGAGTCGGACCTCAGGCAAATCTCTGGCGGCAGAGGTCGCCCCCAGGCCAGGCCGCGAGGGAGAGAAGAAATGGAGCAGCTCCCTGCAACGGCCCCCCTCCCCCTGCCGCAGCCGCCGCCGCCTCCCAGGAGCAAGCTCACCTGGAGACCGGCGTCCCGCCTCTAGGGCAGCGGAGGCCGCTCCCAGGCTCCGCCGTGGGGGAGAGCGGGGCGAATTGACCGGCTCCCCAGCGGCAGCCCCCCTCCCCCCGTGGGACCCGCACCTTAACGGCACCGCCTCCACTCCGCACTCAGCAAGCTGAGTGGGACAGCTGTGTCCGGCGACCTGGGGCAGCAGACGCCGCTCCCAGGCCCGGCAGCCGGGACAAGGCAGCTATTCCACCAGTTCGCCAGGGGCAGCCCCGCTCCGCCCCTCTGCCGCTGCCGCCGCCCCCTGACCTAACCGCCCCACCTCCCAGGAGCAAGCTTACCTGGAGTCCAACATCTGGCGAATCTCCGGCGGCCAAGGCCCCCCGAGGCCAGGCTGCAGGGGAGAGAAGAAATCGACCGGCTTGCCCGGGCAGCCTCCCACCCGTCGCCGCCGCCTCCGCGGCCCCAAACCATTACACCAGCCTCCCAGGGTCAGGCTGACTGCGAGGATGTGCATTTGCCTTCTAACCCTGGCTACGTGCCTGAGCACCTCCCTGCAACCCTACACACCCTGCACCTCTTCACCCCTGCCACTATCTGCACTTATGCACTGTCTGCACCCCCGCATCCCCTGAACTGCCTGCACCCTCCACAGCCCCTGCACCCCTGCCACTACTTACACTTTTGCACTGCCTAAACTCCTGCACCGCTGCATGTCCCACACACCACCTCTTGGGCCTGTGGCAGAGTCTCTGCTGTTAGACCAATGCACAGGGACTCACATCTTTGCCAGTATATGATGCATCAGTGAACGTCTGGGGTTGGCTGCAGGAAGGTACATGTTCCCGTTCACTAGCCTGGGGCACTAGCGTGATCTCTGTGAGGTCACCCAGGACAGGCTCAGAGATGCTGTTCTCTGGGAAGGGAGGAGTTGAAACCGATCTTGAGGGCAGAGCTGGGCTCACCAGGCCGTCCAGGCTTCATGTTTTACACAGGGCTTCAGAGAAATGAAATGCATCCGGCCAAGTAAGACCGGTCCTGGGCTCTGAGGCAGACAGACTGGCTCCCACACTCAGGGCCCAGTTTGGGCACCTGAATGGTCCCTTGGAGGCATCCTATCACTTCTCAGGAAGAAGTCTGTCTGCTTCCACCCCATGGCCCTCCCTCCCACTGTGCTGGCCTCAGGAAGTTTCCTTATTTGGGGAAGAAGGCAGCCTACCCCCTACCCCACCCCTCACCGTGCTCTCACCCAGGATGGTGCTCTCTCTGCCCTTCAGAGTCTGGAAAGCCATTCCCCTTCAGTAATGTCCCTTCTGAGATGGACTTGCTTCCTCTCAATTCTAGGCGAGGATGCACCATGGAATGCACTGGGTAAGAGAACCAAAATAAACAGTTTCTTCTGTGAGGTTTTCTGTTTATCTACTGGGGCTGGGCTGTGTGTAGTTTGCTACAGCTATTCGTGCGAGAGGCTAAAGCCACCTGTGTGTCCTTGTTTTCATCTCCCCGCTGTCTTTGTGTTTTCCCTAGACACTCCTGAGAGATTTACTTCTTCTAATTTTATTCCTGTTATTACACAGGGGCCCTACTGACATGGAGATAAGGTGTTGGGGGAGCGGGACAGAGCAGGGCATCTGTAGTCCTGTGATTAGTTATCATTGAGACTGTGCCCTGAGCTGTGACCTCCACAAATGTTTCTCTTTCCCCCCACCCCAATTTGGGTGAGACAGAAGGTATTTCCCTTCCCCCAGGTAGGTTAAGCTCTGGTAAAATAATTTCTCATTAAAAAAAAAAACCAAAACAAAACACAACCCCCAACAATGGAAGAGAATATTCTGGGTGTATTTCAATAGAGCTATTTTTTCCTTTCCTAGCAGGAAACATGAGGAGTTTTCCTATGATCTTCATTCTGAGAACAGGGTACGGTCCTGGAGGTAAAATGCATGAAAAAGAGCAGGGGGCCCCTCTGACTGTCCCCCTGGAGTTGTCACACTCAGATTTCCTCATGCTGAGCCTCCCGCTGGCCTCAGGGACCTGTTAAATCTGCCTGCCCCCGGGGTTCTTACAAAAGCGGGTCCTTCCCTGGCAGCTGTGACTCTCCAACCCTGCCCGACTGCCTCTCTGGGTTGGGAGCAGCTTTCCCCCTCAGTTTTCTTGTGGATCTAAGAAGAGCAGTGGGTTTTCAGCTCCCTTGGCTCTGGTGTTGTTTTCAGGACAGAAGTGGCAATTTCTGAGCTCCTCACAAGCTGGACTAGAGGCTGGAAGCCTCCCCTCCTCTGCCTCCATGCAATCAGTGGCTGTGGTTCTAGCCGAGTTTCTGACGATGTGGATTTAAACACACACATCCCAGCCCCCACAGGAGCACACAGTCCCATAAATCCCCACAACCTCCACTGGTAACTACTGAGCCGATGGGGACACGGGTTTCGGGGCTGCAGAGGCCTGACTGCACGACTTGCTTTGTGGCCTATTTATGTGGTTGTTCTGGGCCTTGTCTGAAGTGGCTTGCTTACTGTATCTGGTACATGGGAAATATAAAATAATACTAGAACCTCCACTTTTTCTCCCTCTTGGGCCTTCCAACCTATAAAGTAATAAGTGAACTCAGACGGCCTAGTCACCACAATGAGGTCAGAACAGCCTGGCTCTCCTGAGTGACGGGCACTGACTTGCACGTTAACTCGGAAGAGTAGGGGAACCGCCTTCCTCTAACTGGGCCTCTCCCCACACTGGGCACGCCCTCAGCTGAGACGGGGCCAAATCCCCCATTGAGGTGTGTGCCGGTGGCTTCAGTGTGATCTGGCCCTGGCGGGACATGAACCTGCAGTGAGGTGGAGGGTCAGGAGGAGGGGGGTCCCTGCTGGGGAAGCAGGAGGCCCGGTGACACCCTGCCCAGCCTGGTGCCTGGGGCTCCCCAACATCTCCTATGGCCCCCGGGTCGGCTCTGGTCCGGGCCACTCCAGGCACCCTCCCAGTATCTTTTCATTAAGTCCCTTTTTTGCTTTTATCAGCCAGAGGTGGCTTCTGTTGCTTGTTCAGTGAAACAGTGCATCAGGAAACCAGACTATTTCTAACATCAGTAAAATACCAACTTCGGTCAGATCGCCAGGCAGACCGTTCAGCACAAATTCCCGCACAGGGCTGTGCAAATGTCTTACGTGAAGGGTCTTCATCATATGTCTTCAGAGATACAGAAGCTGGTGGTTCAGGTAAAACCTCAGGGAGGGATTGAGGAATCCAAAGCTGGTTGGTTTCAAAGACTAACCGGTCGGACCAGACCCCTGTGCTGTGGTAAGAAGCCTGGCTCAATGTCACGCAGACTCAGCGCCCTAAGTGTCCGGTGGGGCTGGTGCTGTTCCCTTTACAGCCCCTCATAAGGGAGTCACTGTAGCCCCTTACACTCAGCAGGGAATCCATCCCTCTTAGCTCCCACCTTGAGGGTTCCATTACACAAATCTCGGGAATGTTTAATTTTCATCTTTGTTTAGGAGGATGAAGGTGGGTCAAGAAGAGACGTAAATTCACACTTAGTGACACCAAGTCACAGCCAGTACCTCCTCCTCGGAGAGCTATGTGCTCCCACAGTGGTGGCTGGGGGCCTGGGCAGAGCCCCTCCACTGGATCCAGAGGGACTCACTCCTCTGTCTGCAACTGATAGGTTGGACAACCAATCCAGAGGGGACAGAGCATCTTTCCCGGGAATTTGGAACTGACACACAGAAATTAATTTCACTCATCTGGGGATTGGGAGGAGGGTGGGAATCAAATGAAACCAGAGCAGGAGAGAAAGTTACAAGTGAAAGAGAGAGAGACAAAGAGACTGAGCTTGTGAGAGCAAATAGTGGGAAGGAAGGAAAACAATCAGGGGACAGAGGAATTCCAGTTCCTGGCTGTCTAGTTTGTCCCAGCCCATCAACGAACCTGCGGGATGGTTAATATCATTCCAGTTTTGCAGGTTAGGAAACAGGCTGAAAGAAACGGGGGTTGGCTTCGGGTGCACTGTTAATTTAAGTGCCACTGGACCCCTCACTTCCCACTGCCTGAAGGCACCATGATCCTCACCGGGACCCTGCTGTGCTGACAGCCCAGCATCCTGATTAAAAGGACCCTGCGGGAGTGGGGACCTCTCTGAGTGTGGAGAGTTCCCTGCACCGAGATTCCATGCTTCAGTCGTCTCCCGCTCACCCCAGATTAACATCTCCCCAGCTGCAAAGTCTCCCGACACTCTTCCCTCCCTGCCAGGCTCCCCCATCCTTACCACCGAGTGTACTGCTGGAGTTCAGGCACAGGGATGCCCAAAGGAACACGAGCCCACCGGCTGTACAAACAGCACACTCCCAGCCCCACCTGGGCTCCATGGGGATAGTAGATGTCCTCATCTTTCATGTATCTAAGTCAATCTTCTTCTTCAGCTGGAGGCTATAGAGAAAAATAAAAGGTCCAAAACATCGTTCAGTGAGGAATTCTTCCAAGGACCTGACTCCAGAGTCTACAACCAGTTTTGCTGGCCGCTCCTACCCCCAGACTTTGGGTGAGGTGGATTATTGTTCAGCACAATCCCCGGTGGCCCAGCTCCTGGGCTTGGCTGCCCAGAGGAGGCTGAGGGAATGGGTAAGGCCAGGGCACTCAGGAAGAACACAGAGGCCCTGCCCTCACACCTCCGCACTTGTTAACCATTCCCCAAATCTCAAGACATCGGACAGAATGCAGCCACCACAATAATGAGATTCTCCCATCTGTTCACTCACTCCTGTCGGTTCACTTACATGCTGAGCATCCAGTGGGTCACAGGACATGACACACAGGATGGCCGAAGGGACAGGCTTGGTCCTTCCCCCTGGATCCTGTTCAATCTGATGAAAGAATGATCACTCATAAACGGTTTCTCAAAAGGATACATAGACAGAAGACAAACTGCAGAGTGAATCAAATTTTAAAATATAAATGAAGATCCCCCAGTCTCCCCGCCTAAGGTTAACAGCATAAAGAAAATAGATCTTGCCTTTGATCACCAAGGAAGTGATCACCCCCTCTCAGGAGGAAAGGAGAGTTTTTCTTTGAGCAGGACACAGAAGTGCTCCATCGGATTGGACCAGGGCCTCTGCATTCATTCAGCAAATCTGTATAAGCTCCTACTACATATGGGAATCTAGTAAGTAGACCCGTTCCCAAGGCTCTTGGGCTTTATTAGTCAACAAAATAGACACGACTCCCCATCACTGGGGGCTCAGAGTTTTAGCAGAGGAAACAGGCTGCATGTTGGGGGTAGCAAGAGCTTGGGGAAAAATAAGAGTGATATGAGCAAACTCAGGTGATGGCGGTGGGGTGGGAGGCAGGCAGGAGGGAATAAGGCAATCCTGGCAGATCTCACGGAGTAATGAACTTGAAGCAGCATAGATCCGGAGGAAGAAGGAAGAGCCAGAGCCAGAAGCCCCCAGAATGATGGGGAGAGTATGTGCGGAGAGGCAGAGCACGCCGGGTCCTGGAAGACTTTGGGACGACTTTGGCTCCTAATGAAATTTTGACCCTTTTAGTGAGTTTTGATGGGGTGGGTGATGTCCAATTTATGCTTTTGTTTTGTTTTTTTTGGAGGGGAGGGTAATTTATTTATTTTAGTGTAGATGCTGTGGTTTGAACCCAGGATCTCATGCATGCTAAGCATATGCTCAATCACTGAGCTACACTCACCCCCTCAATGTATGCCTTTATATGCTCCCTCTGACTCTGTGTGGATGAGATTGTAGAAAAGCAAAGATGGAAGAAGGAGGCTATTTGTGTCCTAGAAGGGGTTGAAGGTGGCTCCTAGGAGGGTGGGGAACAGGTAGTAGGTGGTTAATGAATTCAGAGTAGTCAGAATTTTCTAACAAGCTGGATTTGCTGTGTGTGTGTGTGTAAGAGAAAGAGAGAGAAACAACATGGTTCCAACATCTGGACCTGGAAAATGTGATGGATGTCCTCTCCATCCACAGGGAATGGGACAAGATGGGGCTGAGCAGGTGGAAAGGGGCTGGAATCAGCTCAGTTCTTAAATGTCATGGTTAAGGAGTCTATTAGATATTGCCACAGAAATGCCTAACAGGTAGAGGAGTCTGGGTTTTTTTTTCTTTCTTTTTAACATTAAAAAATATAATTTAAATGTATTAAATTTATTATGTGAATGAATTTTGAATTTTATTTCATGCCAAGGTATATGTTATAATAGCCAAATGGAAAATATATCAGAAAAGGGGAGAAATGAGGGCTTTCACATAAACTGACTGTCCATAAAGTAGGTAAAATTTCAATAAAACCAGTCTTCAGTGCAAAAAACTCATCTTTGTGTTACATAAAATTAAATGAAAAAGGAGTATGTTGATGTATCATTATTTCATGTTACATAATAGCCCCAAACAAACACACTGTTTAACTATGAGGCTTGTAGAAATACTATTCCCTTTACTGACAGAAATACAGAAATACAGAAAGGTTCTAAGGGAGAATAAGCATCTCAGTGGAAATAATAGAGATCTGAGCATTTTACATGATATGTATGGACTGATTCAAAATTTGGAAAAGTCATTTACACAGTAGAACATATGCATGAATGTGAAAGCAAGATGAATGAAAGAAAAAGAATATGAATATCAGGGAGAGAGTTCCAAATGGAAAGGGCAAATCAGGGAGTTTTGGACAAATCGAGAAATTGATAGCATGTCAATTTCCAAGTCTGGTTGCTTCCACCAAAAGTATAGCAGAGAGATATAGGAGAGACCCAGCACCCAACTCTGGGGCACATTCGCAGTAAATGTTTGGAAAAAAGAGGAGACGTTGGCAAAAGACCAGCCAGTGGATCGAAAGCACAGCGATGGGCTGGAGGCCAAGTAAAGCAGGAACACGGGGGAGGAGGGATGGAAGAGCTGGGTCAAATGCTGCCAAAGGGCCACGCATGATGAAGACTGAAAACTGACCACTATATTTAGCAACATGGGGTCACTGATGGCCTTGACAGAGCAGTTTCCATAGAGCAAGGGATCAGGGGAAAAGCCAGAGTGGGTGCAAAAGGGGATGGCTCAAGAGAATATGCAGACAGTGAGTTTAAAATACCCATTACAGGTTTGCTGCAAAGACATGGGGTGGCAATTGGTGGGGGCGAATTAGGGTCAAGGAGTGTTGTTCGTTTCTTTTAAGAGGATGGACTTTTATATACTGATAGGAGCCAACTAGCAGGAGAAGAAAGTAGATGAGGTAGTGATAGAGAGGATGGATGTGGGAGTGACAGCCCGGAGAAGATTGGATGGATGGGCCCCCTGGCGACTTTTGGATGATCTGGCTTTCGATGTCACCTGTAATAAGAGGTGGGGCAGCGAGAGTGAGGTCACAGACATCAGAAGGCGAGCAGATGTGCTGGAAGTTGCTTGTGAAAGTTCTCTTCTGTTGGCTTCCGTTTGCTTTGTCAAAGTAGAAAAGTAAACTTACCAGCTGAGGAACGAGGAGGAAGAGTTACTGGAGTCATGAGCAGAAGATACGAAAGAGCCTTCAGGGACAATGGGATAGTGAAAAGAACAGAGGGAGACGCGGGGAGTGTGCTCTCAGAAAGTTACATTTTATCTTTGAGGTCCCCAAGTGTTGGATGTGTGATTGTCCTTCCTGCTGTCTACGAAATAAAAATTGAATATGGTTCAGGAAAAATGCTATTTCATTCTAAGAGGCTGCCTGTTTCTCAGGATTGGTCATCTTAAACTGCAAACACTACAGAAATGTTGAAAAGAAGAACTTGTGTACCCAATGACCCACTATTTTCTATAAATTTGGTTGCTATTTAGTTCCTCTATCAATACCACAGAACAGATACTGCCTAGGAAGGAGATACATCGATGCTTAAATGGAAATGAAATCTGTATCTTTTTCCTAAACTCCATGGCTTCCTTAACATCCCATTCCCCTTGGAATATAGGGGAGTCAGGTATAAAAAATGAGAAACAGTTTGAGAAAATCCCAGATCAGAATTACACAGCACAACCTCAGCTCAGAAGTATACAGCCGTAAAAATGTTTAGAAGCAAAACTCCGTAACTACTCTTAAAGAATTTTGCAAACCTGGGCCTACCCAGATGTTTCCAAACTGGAGAGGTACTCCAATCACTTGACCGGTACGGGAACCAGAGGCTGGTCAGCCTTTTCTGTAAAAGCCAGAGAGTAAATATTTTCAGTTTTGCAGATAATTTTGTTATAACCATGCAGGTCTGCAATAAGAAAGCTAAGAGCACTGGGTGACAGGAAACAAATGGGCATGCCTACACCCTCCCTTCCACTCAGGGCAGATTCTCTGTGGTGGGAAGCTTTGCCACAATGACTTGTTTCTTTGTTTCCATTGGTTTCTTTGTTTCCACCTTACTGCTCAAGCTCAGAACTTCAAGTGAGCCTTCTCCTTCAGCATCCATGCAGACAGAAGGCTGAGTGGGGGTGGGGACCCCACCTGACAGAGAAGAGAGTTGGCTTGTCACCATGACATGAGACAATCACACCTTCCGGGGTGAAAGGGAACAAAGATAAGGGAGGGGCACAGCTGTGGGACCCCTGGGTCACCTGCCAGGCTTTCTCTCCCTCCAAGGCCACCCTGGAGGCCTGGGTAGTGTTGGAACTCAGTTACAGTGATTAGGCTGAGGGGACTCAGGATAAAGGACCCTCCGTTTCCACACCGGGTTCCAAATGCAGCCGCTCTAAGTCTACCCTCTGAGTTTCTGGAACTCAGCTGGAAGAATACATGATCAGGCCAGACCCAGAGCCCAAGCCAAACATGACAGGGGTCACGTGGGGTTGTAACTCCATGCTCAGTGGTCGGGGCCTCCTTGCAAATCTGCAGAAATCCCTGTCCTGCCTCATTCCTGGGAGAAACCCCAGATCTCCTCCTGCTCTGTCTGTTCTTCTCTTGAGGCTATTGTCCTAGAGGGATGCAGAGTCCTTAAACCTGGCTCTCCAAACGTACATAAGCAGCCTGTTCAATAAAATAAATTATGCACTTTTTCACATTTGCCAGTTTTTTGATTCCAGAAAGGCTGCGGGACTCTTTCTCACTGTCTCCTGTGCCCCCATCATTTGGTGGCCCTCTGCTCATGGAAACACGATTTCCCAAAACTGCACCCTGCCTCCCAGCTTGTCAGAGGGGAGTGACCCACAAAGACACAGGTGTTTGTGAGGATCCTTTCCCCCAGCAGAAAGCCTACTCCTGGAGCCACGGACAGGGATCTGGCCTCCTGAGCCGCTCAGCTTTAATTGAAAGCCTAAACTGGGGACCCCGAAAATTGCTGAATGACTTTCTGAGTCACCTGCGCTGGAGTGGCCTGATATTTCTTTCCAAGAAAGGATGTAGCGCAGCCTCCATTTTCAGGGCTGACATTCATGAAGAATCTAGTTCCCCCAACTGCACCCCTGGAAGGAGAGGCCCTTCCATCCCACTGGTTAGAAACCCAGCCCAGGGGAGTTCCAAAACACCGCATCGCTATCAGGTCCAGCATCGCTGCAGAGTGGCCCCTGTCCCTGAATGTGCCCCTTCCCTGGGCCTTCCCTGCCCCGACATGACCACACAACAGGTGGTGCTGGGGAAGGCAGGGAGTGCAGTGAGGGGTGGGAGGAGCAGAGCCCCTTGCTCTGGAGTGAGGATTCTTGGGGAGACCACAGAGCAAGGCACGCACCACCCCCACCCTATACCCCAAACTCTTAGCCCCGCCAACACAGGGGCCGCTCTGCACCCTCTCACCATGGCTCCCCTGTGAGACTGCACCCAACCCGGCATCTGGTACCACAGCCCTACCTCCCCTCTTATGACAGATCCCGACTTCTTGGAAACTGCCTAGCAGCGCGTATTCAAGGCCGGCAGCGGGCCTGGCGGTTCTGCACTTCAGGTGCCCTACCTGGCCAGCCGTGCCTGCCTGGGCTCAGTCCTCTATCTTGCCCACCGGTAGCCTGGGTCCACTTCCGGTGCAAGCGGAGGCCGCGGAGCCCAGGCTGAGCCCCGCACACAGACAGGTGAGGGTGCCCCCGCCCCGCTGCCCCGCCGCCCCGCCCACTGGTGGCAGCACCGCCCCAGCCTCCGGCCGGCGCCACCTGCAGGTCAGGACGTCCGCGAGGCCCCGCCCTCCTCGGCCCCGCCCAGCTGCCTCCCCACCCCCGTCCTGGCCGCGCCCTGGCTCCCATTGGCTCCGCAAGTTCTGCCCTCTCACGTCTAGCCTCGGAAGGAGGCAAGACGCAAGCGCTAGGGGAGGGCCCCGCGGCGTTGCCATGGCTACAGGCGCCGCGCCCCGCAAGGCCAGCGTGCACTTCTGGGACGGGGAGCGGGCTCCGGAAATGTGTAGCTGCTAGGGACAATGGCTGTGCTTGCTGCTGGGGATGGCAGCTTTCTCGGTCTGGTGACTAGTTCTGGCTTGGTCAGTCGGCGGCCGACATCCTGTCTGGGGCGTCGTCCCACAGACGGTAAAAGTACGGCCGCGCTGTTGGCGGGGCCAGTGGACATGGTCCGGGGTGGGATCCGGGTTGGTGTGGCGGCCAGGGAGTTGCTGTGGTGCCGGGGAGCGGGTTGGGGCGGGGGGAAAGTGCTGGGGCATAGCCTCGGGCTTTCCTCCCCCTCGAGCGCTGGGGCTGGGGCCAAGAGTCCGGGTAGCCCTGGGTGGCCGCGGCCTCCCAGAACCCCCGGGAAGGGCAGGCGGAGGACCCATCTTTTATGAAGCGGGGCCTTATCCGGGTTTTGAAGAGTCCCAGAATCAGATGTTGGAATGGGGTGGTTTATCAGCATTGCTTATCTGCAGGGAAATTTCAGTTCTATCCAGATGTTGGCTCCTTCGGTAAACCTCAGGAATAAGACAAGGGTCAGTGCCGATTAGTAGTTATCTAGGGCTTGACTCAAAATGGACTGCGGGCTGTAGGGATGGTAGATGGGCCCTCCCTCTCAAGGTTGGCAGACTTCTGGGATTAAAGGCCCCACTTGAGGATTACATCCTCATCTGCAGTAATGGAGGTTGTGGGAAACATTAACACAGAGAAGGGAGGGGTGTTCCTGCGGTAACTCATTAAAGAAGTCAGGACCCTTGCCTGGCTCTTGTGTAGGAGAGTCTCGCCTAGGGTAGGGCAGCAGCTATCAAAGTGTGTCCGAGGCCCCTGGGATGCAAGACTATTTTCGCAGAAACGCCGGGAAGTCACCTGCTTTTTACACACTCTTGCACTCCCGAGATTCCTGTGGGGATTTCCAGGGAAAACCTGGTCTGTGATATCACAAAAGAGGGAATGCAGAGGCAGATAGTATTCAGCTCTCACCAGTCCAAAAGAGATTTGCAGAAATTAAAATCACTGCTATTCTTCTCACTAATGATTTTTGTTTTGAAAAATAAAATTATATTTTGTTTAAGTGTATTAATGGTAACATACAGTAGATTGTTAATATTTTTAAGTGAATTCATACACTTTTTCTAACTTCTTATTTAACTTCTAACACAGGAAATATTGATAGATTTAACTCACATAAATAGCAGAGTTTTGGAGTTCTCAGTAATTGTTAAGAGTGTATAGGGTTCTGTAGAACAAGAAGTTTAAGAGCCCCTGTAGAACAGGTGCTCAGGTGCTAGTCAGGTGCTTAGTGGTGTTAGACAGATGCCAAGATGTCTTCCGCAACTGCTCCCCTACTTAAAGTAATTGGCCACATGGAGATGGGTGGGCAGTGCCTCCACTTTACAAACCAGAAGCTGCTGAATGTGTCTGGAGTCTAGGCCATGGGCTGTGCAGGGATTCCTGTTGTATCTGTTCTATCTAAGCCGGGATTCCTGTGCAGAGTCCTGGCCCTGAAGACCCGCTCTTCTTTGCTCCCTGCCAGATACTTTCCGTGTTACGTCAACACTCCAGAGGGCTTCAGACTCCGTAGGAAGGTCTGCATCCACATTGCCTTCCTCCTGAAGACCCTGCTGAAGATGGAGGAGCCGGTACTGGTGCTATCCCCTTGGGGCCACCTCTACCACTGGCAGAGCCCCGACATCAACCAGATCTGGATTCCCTGGTCCGACTCCTTTGACCTCCCAAGTCTCAACAGAAACATCCCTGACATTGAGTATGAGCAGTTCATTGCATGTGAGGTGGTGGTCATTTAACTGGGGCCAGGTGGTCGTTGTTCTGGTTCCGATCTGAACATTGGGCTGTCTTACTTTGGGCTTGTCGGTCTGCTTCGGGACCATGCTCATGTTTCCCACACTGCAGGTGAATTTGGCTTCTCCATAGTTTTTTCGGGAAATCAATTTGAAGTGTATGAGCTCTATGTCCCCTCACCTCTAAAAACCCTGGCCTCCTGGTGAGATGGAGCGGTGACAAGGAGGCCACTGCCACAGAGGCCTTGTCCCAGAAGGACTCGCTCCCTTTGCACTCAGGGCTGTTCTTACCTGTAGGAAAACACGATGTGTGTGTAGCATGGGCCACGTGCTGGAGAAGGTATGTAACTGCCAATGCAGTATAATTTGGTCCTGCTCAAGCTTTCCATTTTAAGTTTTGTAACAGGGAATAGTTCAAGATTTTTTTTGAATAAAGGTATTTAGAGCTTATCATTTTTTTTAATTGAAATGTGGTTGATTTACAATGTTTTGTTAGTTTCAGTTGTACAGCTGTTTTGTTAGTTTCAGGTATACAGCATAGTGATTCAGTTGTACATAGACGTAGTCTATTCTTTTTCAGGTTCTTTTCCATTATAGGTTGCAAGATACTGAATATTGTTCCCTGTGTTCTACAGTGAATCCTTGTCGTTTGTCTATTTTACATATAGTAACTTGTATCTGTTAATCCCAAACACCTGTTTGTTTTATAAGTCTGTGAGTCTGTTTTTGTTTTATAAATAAGTTCATTTGTATCTTTTTTTTAAATTCCACATATAAATGATATCATATGATACTTGTCTTTGTCTGATTTATTTCACTTAGTGAGATCATATCCAGTTCCATCCATGTTGCTGTAAATGGCCTTATTTCCTTCTTGTTATGACTGAGTAATATTCTGTTATATCTAAATACCACATCTTTATCCAGTCATCTGTCAGTGGACGTTTAGGTTGCTTCTATGTCTTGGCCATTGTAAACAGTGCTCCTGTGAAAATTGGAGTGCAGGTATCTTTTGGAATGAAGGTTCCCTCTGGATATATGACCAGGAGTGGGATTGTTGGATTAGGTGATAAGTATTTTTTCTTTTTTTTCTTGTCTTTTGAGGAATCTCCATACTGTTTTCCACAGTGGCTGCACCAAACTACATTCCCACCCACCGTGTAGGAGGGTTTCCTTTTCTCCACAGCCTCTCCAGCATTTATGGTTTGTGGACTTTTGAATGATGGCCATTCTGACTGGTGTGAGATGATAAAATTGTAGTGTAGTTTTGAGCTGCATTTCTCTGATAATTGAGCGATATTGAGCATTTTTTATATGCCTATTGGCCATTTGTGTATCTTCAATGGAGAATTCCATGTTTAGTTGTTCTGTCCATTTTTGTATTTGGTTGTTTATTTTTTTCTTATTAAGTTGGATGAACTATATATATAGTCTAGAAATTAAGCCATGGTCAGTCTCATCTTTGCAAATATTTTCTCTCATTCCATAGGTTGTCTTTTTGTTTTACTTATGGTTTCTATTGCTGTGCAAAAGTTTATAAGTTTAATTAGGTCTCATTTATTTATATTGGCTTTTATATCTGTTGCTTGGGTTGCTTAGATTGCCCTAGGAAATCATTGCTGAGATGTATGTCAACTAATGTTTTGACTATGTTTCCTTGTGAGAAGTTTATAGTGTCTTGTCTAATATTTAAGTCTTTAAGCCATTTTGAGTTTGTTTCTTTTTGGTTTTTTTGTGACTATGTATGCTTTTGCTGTGTGGTTACTTTATTCTTCAAATATATCAATATATTACTATATCTATTTCCTTTAGACTGATAATCTAACGTAGACTGATAATGGAGACGTAGGCTTCAACACATCCTAAGAATAACGAAGAAATAAAAGAAAGAAAAAAATCTGTATTTTCTTGCTCACCTCTCCCATTCCCTCCTTGTTTTACTTTGATGTCCTTTTTCATTTTTACATCTTTATGTTTATTCTCTTGTAACTCGTTTTTGCATTTCCAACTATGGTTTTCCTGTTTCTATAGCATCCTGCTTCCTTCCTGTTTAGAATAGAACCTTTTAATGTCTCTGTTAGGTTCAATATTGCTGAATTATCTCACCTCCCCTTCCCCCTCCCCCCAGGCCTCTTAATACTCAGTCCAGGAAAGCTAAACCATTCTAGCCTTCATCGGTTCTGGGAAATCAATCTTCAGAGTGGGAAAAGACATTGAAAAATAATATTCTGTGAGTTGCTTTCTAACTTTGCCCAGAGATGAGAAACATCTGAAGATGGAGGAAAAAAGTTGGTAGTGGAGAACACAAAGCCTTTTCTCCTTTTGCTACTGAAGAAATGATTGCTTTTAGTTAGTGATGATGCCCTTTAAAATGGTGAGATCGAGATTCCACAGCTTCAGTGCCTGTGAATAACCAGCTGGGAGAAAGCTCTCTAGGGCCTCTGCAGTGGAAAAACCAGACCCTCTGAGCGCCTGTTGTTGTGTATTCTTCTTGCCTCCACATGTGTTCGCTAGGCACTGTGCAGGAAGATGCAGTTAACCGAGGTGGAGGACGGAGGATGGGGAGACCCCTGCTGTGTGGTGAGCCACAGGAGCCCACACTTGAAGGACAAAATGTAGAGTAGTGGGGAGGTCATAGGAACAGAGGATGATTGAGACCCAGGATAGTGTCCTGGAGTCCAGCAGCCAAGGCTGGTGGGGCAGATGGGGTCCTGGGGCATGGGCAGCACTTGAGGGATCTGAAGCAAAGATAGGAACCAAGAGACTGGATTCGTGTGGGGGTATGGCGCCCCTTGGAGGCTGCAGGGCAGCACAGCGAGCCCAGGGGGAGCGGGCACTTCCCTAAAGATGGGTTGACAGGTCACAACCAACTCACTGGGGACCGAGAGGCACTGAGTCATTTTTAACTTTTTGTCCCTCTTCCTCGAAAAGAAACTACTGCCTGTTAAATAGCCTGTGTCGTTAGTGAGAATTAAAGACATGAAGCAAGATTCCCTCAAAAGTCATCCATTGTGTAGTTGTTAATAAGGGTCAAATGCAAACTTGATTAGATGAAATGAAACATTCATCAGAGGATTTTAAAATCCTTTAAAATAAAAATTCTTGCTGTCTTTGTTCTTCATTTCAGGGTTCACTTGGTGATAATAGTAGTAACCAAAGCAACAGCAAACCCTTACAGAGCTCTGTCCTGCTGTTCCAGGAATGCTGTGTTCACGAAAATCCAATGAGTAGGCACCACTATGAGTTCCACTTTAAAGGTAAGGACATTCATTAATCACACAGCTAAAAAATGGCAGAGTTGGGACTTGAACCCAAGCTGTCTGGCCCCAGAGCCCCCTCTCATGCCCTTCACTGCAGCTCATCATTTGGCATGCTCGACACGGGCCAGCATTTAAGAGCAGTTTGACCTTGGCCAAGGCTGCTTCACCGCTTGGTCTCTGTTTCCTCATCTGTAGAATGGGGGTGTGGGCAGTGAACTCTGTGAACTCAGTGGTCAGTCACTCCAGCTCTGCTATTATTCTGCTTTGAGTTAGTTTGGTAAGTATCTGAGCCTCTGAATGGCCCACCCATAGGCTGGCGCTTTGCTAGGCCCTTGGCTACGGAGAAAAGTAAGATCAGCCTGCTTCTCCGAGGAGCCGGTGTCCCTCCATGGGAAGCAGCTGTGAGGCCCAGGCTCCCTCGCTGGCTGTCGGGGGCTGGGCAGGAAAGTCTGATAAGAGAAGATGGAGGCAGAGCCCATCCGGGAACAGTGGTGGCCACACAGCTCTCAGGAGCGAGAGCCTCTGTCCAGGCTGCTGAGAGGGGGGTCCTCATGAGGCCAGTAGTCCCCCCAACCTAAGACCTCAGGACAAAGATCCAGCCATCCCTGCAGTGTCACCATAGAGCCAGTCCATCCTCATCACTGTTCCTCTGTGCTCCTTTGTCCTGGGTCTTCTCTTCCCCCTACACCCAGAAGACATTTCTCCCTCTCTTCTCTGAGTGTCCCCTCACTTCACCCGTGGCCCCTGCTTCCTGGATAACCATCTCTGGAGTTGACACTTTGCCCCCTCACAACCCTCCGTTTGATAAGGAGCCTGGGTTGACCTCCTTGTGCTCACTTTCCATCTTCAGATCATTGCTCCTCCTCTCTTGGGAGCACCTGGAAAACCCAAATCCTTTCCTAGCAGTGCCTTCCACCCTGGCCTCCCTGCTCATCTGCCTCATTCAAGAGCACCTGGACCACCAGCTCTGTATTGCCTCACCTCCTACCATCAAGACGTCAAAGTTGACTCTCCATCCACGACCCAGTATGGTCATTTTAGGGTCTTCTTCTCCTTCAGCCTGAGCCAGCCACCGCCCATTCACCCTACCCCCGGTCACATACCCGGGCATATCTCCATCCCAGTTCCAGCCTCTCGCCTTTAAGTGCCCACCTCTAGCCGTCCAGGTGCATGTCCACCAGCCTCCCTGGCCCTCCTTCATCCTCACTGGGGCATCAAGCACTGAATCCTCTGCTTTCCTGCCTGTCCACATTCCTCTTACTTCCACTTCCCCACCTTCCAGCTCTGCATCCACAGTCAGCCCTCTCTTTATGACAAACAAAACCCCCTTGACCCTTGATCTTTTCAGTTCCTCACCAGGACGACTTCCATCTCGGTTCACCCAGCTCTATTTGTTCTGAGGCTGCAGGCAGCAGGCTCTCCCAGCACAGATTTCTAAGACTACAAATCAAAGCCTACCATGCTGCCACTGCCAGGCAATACTCCAGGATTTCTCTAGTGAGCACATTTCCCCACTTATCACTTAGTGGTGTCAACATTCTCTGCTCTCTGCACGACTGTAAGCTTCCCTCTGTCTCTTCCCTGACAGCCAGCAGATGGCCTCGCCTCCTGCTTCAGAGAGAATGACATGTCACTGGAAAGGAACTCGCTCACCTGCAGCAAATCTGCTCACCTCACCTTTTATCTATCCCTCTCCCACCTGGACTCCAGCTGTAGTTGTTCTAATTTAGTGAGTGTAGTTGACATATATATACACAGTTAAAAGCATAGCACACTATAGGCTACCTTCTAGGGCTTACTTTTTCAATTTAACATAGAGTGTATGATTCATCCACTTCATTGCATGTACCTGCAGTTCATTTGTTTTAACTGATCTAAAATGTTGTGTGTGTGAAAGTAACACAAGGCAAGGGTAAGCCAGGATTCAGGATGCTGGTTACTTCCTCTGAGAAGAGTCCAGGAGCAGGATAGGGAAAGAGGACACAGTATGTCACTGTCAATAGTCCTGTTCTGATGCTGGGTGATAGGTTCAAAACTGTTTCTTATAATATTAATTTTAATACATAAATACCTCTGACAGGCACCTAAGGTGAGAATGTGTCATGAACCAAGACATACAATGGATAATATTACATCATTATTTTTATGTAATCTTGTTATAAAATATATTAATCATAATCCTACATTGTTATGTTATATATTATATAGATGCATGAATTTTATATTCTGTATATAAATACATACATATGTATTATATACTATCTGACAATAAATAAACAAAATAATATGCTTGTATATCTACTATTATGTATTATTTAATAAATAATAACATAATATATCCTGTTATATGACATGGCACCTAATCTTTAATCAGATAAAAACATGCCACTATATGTAATGGTAATTAATGAAATTAAATGAAAAAGCCCGCAGCTTTAACGCCAACACCGCTCCAGCTGTCACTGTCCTTTTTCTTCCCTTTCATGGTCGAGGTCCTCACGGTGCTATCTGTTCCCCCTTCCATCTCCTTATCCTGAACCTTCCTCCTCCTCCCATCCCATGCTGGCTTCTGTCCCGGGGTCCCGCTAGTCACCAGCGGCCTCTGGGGCACTGATTTGCGGGCACGGTCTCAGGCCCCAGCTCACCTGCCTGTTCGCCGCCCCTGCCACCGCTGGTGGGGGCGGGGCGGGGGGCAGAGTGCACCTCTTGTCCTGGAAGAGAACACAGCACAGACTTAGTGACCAGCAGTGGGTGTGGCTGGGACCTGCAGGACTGGGGGGAGAGCCAGGCTGTCTGCGTCCAGACCTGGGGCACTTGGAGTGTGAAGAAGCCCAGTCCTCACTGCCCCTGAAGTGAGGAAAACACCCTCAGGTGAGTTAAAGTGCTTATGACCTAGGTCTGTTGGCTGGAAAGGACAAACGGGCCCCTAAGCTGAGGGTAGTTGATGTTCCAGGCCCCACGAAAGCCCTAAGGGCTGGCGGGGAAGCAGGCTGGACGCTCCACTGGATCCAGTGCCCCTTCGGGGGTGGGGCCTTCGGGAACTAGCTGAAAGCCCTCGGTCTCTGGGGGGAACGGGGCAGTGAGGGAGCATCCCTGCGGCGAGTCAAGTGACGTCAGGGCCTGTGGGATTTGTTTGTATGGCCACATCGAACCTCAGCAGAAGCCACAGCAGGAGTGGATTCCTGTCTCTCCAGGTGCCACCGTGTCTGAGTGCCAGGCTTCAGACCAGATACCCTGGGGTGCTAGGACAGTTATAGACAGAGGCGGTTCGGGGAGGCCTCAAGACGGCGGTACTGGCCTTCCTGCCGACACGATTACACAAAAATCAAACAATCTATCGATGGGAAGAAAATAAGAAACATGGTCATATCTGGACCCCAAGCTTACACTTGGTATATGGGTGACATTTATCGACAATCCAGTGAGGTTCTGGCCAGAGCTAGAGGCCAGGGCAACAAGCCGGGAGTGGCATTAAGGAGCATCGTGGTGCAGAGGATGGACTGGGGGCCTACAGGTTCCTCCCAGGAGGAACCTCAGTGTTTGGGAGGTGGCTAACATGCCTGCTTCTTGTCACCAGCAAGTGATGCCACCTGCGGAAAATCAGCTATGATCCTGAGCCGGGTCAGCCCTGGGTGATGTGATGAAGGCTCCTACAAGAGGGGGCACCAGACGGATAGTGAACCAGCCAACAAGCTGATGAGTTTCTGGCCTGTGTTTATCGTGCTTTTGTATCAAGAATGAGGAGAGAGTTGAATGGCTCACCATGAAGATTTTAATAATTTAAGAGGTTTCCGTGTCTCACTGCATTTCAGTGTCACCCGGAGGAATTCAGGGGGTGTTTAGACCCAGTGGAGACTAATGGCCTGTTGGTTCCTCATCAACCTGGCAAACCCACCAGCCCTCTATGGCCAGACCTTGGCAAGTGCCTTCCCTTGTTCTAACAAAACCCTTTCTAACCACACCTGTGGTAAGCTTTTACTTTTTTTTTTAATTAATGGGGATGAAGATACCTTACAGCCTTCTCAGGCCTTTTCTTAGGCCTTCTGCCCTTAGACCTCTGCAAGGGGGCTTGCTGCCCTGAGTCCTGCACTACAGAGGGTCCCTCTGGCCCTGACACTTCCTCTGGCCACACCCTCCACGAGGTGGAGTCAGCAGGGCCAAGGGGACATGGTCATTGGCTCCATCCCATGCTCTAGAAACCCAGGAACACAAATGCCCTGCCTCAGCAGCCCCTGACCCATTTCTAGTGCCTGCACCGACTATCCCCGGAGTTCAGATTCCCAGGACTCACAGAGAGGCCAAAGGGCAGCTGTTTGCATGGAGGGTATGAGCAGAGCCCGGACGTGAGGTCTGAGTTTACCCCTGTGCACATCCAAGGCCCCTTGTGGCAGGGAATGGACCCAGCATTGGGAAGAAAAGGGTCAGGCTAGTGATCAGAGCCTGGGAATCAGCTCTCCCCACACACTCACTTTCTTTGCCGAACTCCCCTGTGTCTGGGAATTCTAAATTTGAACCTTGCCTTCCCCCTTATAATGAATGTATATTTGTAAAGGCAGGACTTTAGAACCTACTGCACTTAACATGTTTACATGTATAGGATGTGAGCTCCCAGGTATGCTCTGGCCCTGCACTTCCAAAGGTCCAGGGCAGTTATGGCTCTACTGAGACTGTAAATGGTAAAGACCATCTCCAGAGAGGAGGGGTTCCTGTTTCACGCTCCAAAGTCAGGATCTTCTGAGTGGATAAAACAATGGACACTGTGACCCTCAATTGTAAATTGATTTAGAATAACGGCAAAGCGTGTTAGACGTGTGTGTGCACATTCACGCACCTGAGGACGTGTGTGGCACATGATTCTGTGTGTGTGTGTGTGTGTGTGTCCACGTGCGCACGCCTTGGGATGTATGTGGTTCTGTATGTTATGTGTGTGTGTGCGCCTGAGGACGTGTGTGGTTGTGTGTATGTTATGGGTGTGTGTGTGTTACATGACTCCGTGTGTGTGTGTGTGCCCGTGGGGGTGTATGTGGACCAGAGCCAGTGTGTCTGCACGTGTGTTTGTGTGTACGTGCATGCATTAGTTTTAATAGTAAAAGCTGTCCTTTAGAATTATGAAGTATTAAATATTGTATGATGTCCATTGCTGTATAATTCAAAATTAAAATAATCTTCAATCACAAGAAATTTAGTCCCTCTCAGATTCTGATTTTTTTTCCAAATTGATTATGTCTTCATTTTACTGATGAGGAAACTGTAGCTTAGAGATGTTAACTGACTCAACCAAGGGCATGGAGCTTGCGAGCCCAGGACCAGGACGCAGTCCAAGCCGTGCTGCTCCAGAGGCCTGGAGCCCTGCTCAAGATCACGCGTTGCCTCTTAGCGGGGGAACAGATTCTGATGGGCTGTGGCCAGCGTGCAGGCTGCCCAAGCCGGGGACTCGGGAAGCCGGGCGAAGAGTACCAGACAGCAGACAAGAGTGAAGGGCTGCTCAGAAGTCAGATAGGTTCCTAGGTCTTGGATGAGGAAGGAGGCTCACTGCTCATCCTTGATCCCTTTGCTGGTGGCTAAAAAGGACCAAGACCCACGAAAGCACTTCTGGGAGCTGCCTGCCAACACCTGGAAAAGGACTGCTCAGGACTGGCTCTGCAGTAGGAGCAGAGGAAGGGAATGTCGCCTCCTGGTGGACATCCTTGCTGATGACAGTAGGATGCCTAGCAGCCTTGGTATAGAGGTAGCAGGGCAAGATCCTAGTGGATGATCACTTTCACGTGTCTTAAAAATCATTGATTCGTATATTGTATCCATTTTGTGGTTTATTGTAGGGTGGTAAATATGGTCAGTGTTACTCCATATTACCTGGATTAATTAATTTTTTATTGTTAATTTTCTCTTCAGTGATTTGGAAGCTATATTGCCTCTTAATTGAAAGTCTCTCTAAATTTTTATAAATCATCTCTAAGTTCATAACTTTATATGCAATTGGACCAGTATACCTAAAAGAATCTCAGAAATGAAATAATCTATTAGATCCTGTTCCTCAATAATGAAAAATTTAGCATATTTTACCTCTCTGCTGTTCCAAATTGTGTGTGTGTGTGCGTGTGTGTTTGTGTGCTCCAGTTACTACTTTTTAGACAGTTGCTTAAAGTTTGTTACATTAGCAAAGAAAATATAGGTATAAACATCTTGGATTTCATTGCTCACTACCACTATTTAATCCCATGTCTTTCCCACTTTTGAGTTATTTACTTATCGTGATTTCCCAATCAACTGGACACGTGATTGACTAATTTTTTTCGAGTGGTGGACTTGGAACACTTACATATATATATGCAGATTTATGTTCTCCTCATCAACAGCTCTCAGTGTGTTGTTGATAGCCCAATCCTTTTTTTAAATTAAGACATTGTTTTTCATCACCAAAAAAAAAAAAATTCTTAATTTAAGGTGCTGTCTTTTTATGGCTGGCTAGTCTTGTATGCTGAGTGGATATTAATAGAGATTTCCTTAACCTTCCTCCTTCTTTTTGCCATATCTAGAATTCATTGAGAAGCATGTTTTTACCATTTCTCAGATGGGCTTCCACTTTGACTTCCACTTTAAACCATCACTCCACTCTTTTTCTCCATGCTTATTCCTGAAAAAGTGAGCTCTCTTTCAGTTTAAAGGTGGTTCCCGTCAAAGATGTGTGACTCCCCGTCCAAAGGTCCAAAGGAAGAGAAAAGGAAAGATTCCTGTTTCTGGTGGTTACATTTTGTCAGGTTAGAGATCTAGTTGTCCGTGTGGCTGCAGTGGAATCTGCAATATCTTGGCTCAGAGTTTCCTTTTTCTGGCTTCCTAAGGGAGCTGCATTAGCTGGGGTCACGGCGCTGTGGCCGTTGTCAGGATTCAGGGACTGAGGCAACCCATCTCCCCCCTTCTTATTTTGATCTTGCAAACTGGATCCCAGTTATGCGAACCCTGCACATGGTGGCGAATCACCCCCCATGTGACGTGTCTCCAGTTCCTCGGCCTCCCTCACGGCTATCAGCTAGTTCCAGTAAGAGTACGAGATGGCTTCCAATGCGGTCCTTCCTCCTTCCTCTCCAGGCAGGCCCTCCTTTCCCACTAGTTGGCCCTAAGCCTTCTCTCCTGCGCTACATACGCTGTCGGAATTCCTCAGCGTTTCCAGCAGGTAGATGGGTCTCTTCTATGTTTGGACCCCTTCAGTGCTTGCAGTGGAAATTTAGGAGGTGGGAAGGAGGAGCTTGGGGGTTCTCCGTATCTAGGGGCTCCCTATCCAGCAGATTCAACAAACTGTGGACTGAAAATATTCGGGAAAATACAGAAAGTTTCAAAAAGCAAAACTTGAATTTGCCATACACTGGTACTACTTACATAGAATTCATGTTGTATTAGATACCATGAGTAATCTAGAGATAATTTAAACTACACAGGAGGACACAGCAAAAGAGAAAGTGACAACAAATATATGTGTATATTCATGTATAACTGAAAACTTGTGCTGTATGCTGGAATTTGATACAATGTTGTAAAATGACTACATCTCAATTAAAAAAGTTTGCATATATATAAAAAAAAGTAGATGGAAGGGTGTACATGAGTCTCATGCAACTCCTAAGCCATCTTATACAAGAGGCGTCAGCATCCATGGATGTTGACGTCTGGGGGGAGTCCTGGAACCAGTGCCCCATGGTTACCAAGGGATGACTGGAAGTCCAGGCTCCTTATCCCAGCCTGTCAGGTCCCCACGTGGTCTGAATCCTACCTGTACCACACTTCCCTTGTCACTCTCCTCCAGCCCTGGCAGACTGCCCTCTGATTCCTGAACAGGCCACACTCACTGCACTTCATGTCTGGCCCCTAGAAATACCCGTTAGTTTCTGAGCATGGCTCTGCTTTCACAAAATGGGCTGCTTGGTCACTACAGAAGACAGTGTGGAGATTCCTTTAAAAACTGAAAATGGGCTTAACTCATGATCCAGCCTCCCCACTCCTGGACATATGTCAGAAGAAAACTCTAATTCAAAAAGTCACATGCACCTCAATGCTCACAGCAGCACTATTTATAATAGCCAGGACATGACAACAAACCAAATGTCCATCGATAGCTAACTAGATAAGAAGTAGTAGTATATTTATACAATGGAATACTACTCAGGCATGAAAAAACCAAAATAATATCATTTGCAGCAACATAGATGGACGTAGAGATATTCATTCTAAGTGAAGTAAGCCAGAAAAAAAGAAAAATGCCATATGATATCACTTATACGTGAAATCAAAAAAAGACACAAATGAACTTAACTACAAAAGAGAAATAGACCCACAGACATAGAGAAACAAACCTACGGTTCACAGGGAGGGAAGGGGATGGGAAGGGATAAATATGGGGATTCGAAAAGTGCCCCTCTTGGGGAGTGATGGAAATGCTGGCTATCTTGATCGTGGTGATGGTTTTCTGGGTGTAGACATTTATCAAATTAATCAAATATTACATGTGAAATATGTGTATTTTACTGTACAGGAATCATACCACAATAAAAGTGCCTGTAAAAAAACAAGAAAAGATAAGCGGCATTGTGTCATACATTTTTATGTGTCTTCATTGAGTGGGTCTTCAAGTTCCTGGTCTGCCATATTTTCTGAACCAGAAGTGCCCTGCTTCCCTTTTCTTTGTTAAAATGTCAGTGGGTGGCATTTATTCCCGTGGCTTCAACTGCTCTCTGTGCACTGATTAACTGTCAAATCTTTTTCAGCATGGACATCTCAGTACAGTCCCAGATATATACTTCTAATTGACAAGTAGACATTCCCACTTGATTAGACCATAAAAATCTCAAGCTCTGCATGTTTGGATTTACTCTCACTCAGAACTAGGTTTACTTTTTCAAACAATGGCATCACTATCCCATCTGTATTCTGTGACATACATCTGGGAGATTTCCTTTACTTTTCCACTCCCTCACCCCCATCAGTACTACAATTCTGTTCCTTAATGTCCCCCAACTAAGTCCCTGCTCCTCGCTCCCCACTGCATTAATTCCCACCCCTTGCTAGTCTCCCCAGTGCTGTTCTTTAGAGTGAACAATCCACTTTGCTCACTTTTAATGACTAATCTGTGTCACTCTCCTCCTTAAAACGCCAAAGAAATCCCTGCTGCGTATGTGAGGAAGTCCACGCTCCCTGACTTAACGTCACACCTTCTCATCACCTAGTTGCTGCTTTTTTTCAGCCTCAGCTTCCGTTAGTTCCTCACAAACTCTAGCCACACTGACCTTCCTTCCCTAGTTGCAAAGTGCTGTTAGACACGACAAGGCGTCTGCACGAGACACGCAAGCTGCTGAGAATCCCGTCCCCACCACGCACTCTCCGGGTCTACAGATTTGATGGAATCCTTCAGATGTCAGTGCAGAAAGCATTTCCTCTCTGACACCTACCCTTCCTTCTAGAACCCAGCCCCAGGCAGTGCAAGAGCCCCTCTGAACATATAGTATATATGATGCCAAGTGACTCTTACCTCATTGTTTTGAAAACCTATTTAAATTTGTCTCTTTCACTACACACTGTGATCTCCTTGAGGGATGGGGGCTGTGCGGTATTTGTCTAGATAGCTAATGTCTGACAGAGACCCCAGGCCATCGGAAACAGTCTGCTGACTCATCAAGTATTGTCATCTTAGCGATGTAAGAAAGAATACATGATCTCTCATCTTACACCATCCGGCAAGGGTCAAAATAATTTCACATAGAGCTACGCAGGCAAAGTATGTGTATTCTTTTCCTCTTTGTGAGCCCGAGATCATAGGCATCCTGGAACGTAGGTGTCACTCTAAGCTGTCTGTCCCCTAGGCTTTCATGTCCAGATTCAAAAAATTTTTTAGAAGTTGTAGGGATACGTGTTCATCACCCCGTCTTAGAGCAAACAGTGCTTCAGCCTGACCAAGTTTAATGTCCATATAAAAATCAGAAATCTTCCAAACTGAAGCCTGAAGAAACATTTCCCGTCTCTCCTTCCAGTATGTCTGCCATCTGTATCCCACATCCCCACTGCTGGTCTGCGTCAGGACACCTTCCATCTAGAAACGTTTTTGGTGGGACACTTGGATGAGAACTAATTACAGCAGTCATGAAAATGGCCCCATGAACGTAGGCTCTGCACAACAAGGATGTTTGACCGGAGGCCTCAGCCGTGCCCTGCAGGGTCTGTTCACGTGTTCTGCCTGGCTTCAATGCAGACGTTCTGCAGAAAATCAAGCCGCAGTTAAAGTCATAGAAGGCCCAAGAAATCCGGAAAAATGGAATGAGATTCATCTCCTTGGAAATATTTTTGAAAACCATCCACTAATACGAAGAAGAGCTTTAAGAGGTTCGTTTCAGAGCAGATGATGTCCAACTGCAGGGGGGTCAGTTTTGTCATTGTTGCTTGCTAGTTGGCTTTCTGCTGCTTCTAACACGCCGCTGTTGAGAGAAGTGGCCTGAGTCGGCCCTCAGAGCAGAAAGATGAGCTGGGCCTGACGACAGCCAAGCTCCTCTGCTGTTTAGTAACCCGCTGAGAAGGAAGGGATGGCCCAGGGCTTCCTCTCTCTCTCTCCCTCAGTTATAAACTCTATGAACGGAAAATGGAACAAAAAATCTTAATTCAATATGGTATTGCCAAGTATAAAAATAATTGTATTTGGAGGGGATGGTATAGTTCAAGGGTAGAGTATGTGCTGGGTTCAATTCGCAGTACCTCAATGTAAAAGAAAAATAATATAATTTCTTTAAAATAAACAAGGAAAAGAACAAAGGAGAAAAGAGATCTCAAACAACCCAAGTTTAAAAAGAAAATAAAGTCTTTTAAAAATAGTAGTCAGCTTGGTCTTTTGCTAGATTAGGAGTTTGGGATTAACAGGTACACACTACTATATATAAAATAAATAACCAACTCCCAGGTCCTCAATAACCTTGTTCAACCTGAATCCTTTCTCTTTCTTCCCCTAAGCAACCCGTGGAAGCTTCTGAAATTCTCATCTTATAAAAGAATTCATTTAAAGGCGGTTTGAATGTTACTGGTTAAAACAGTTATTTGTGGTTCCATTAATATAGGATTAGTAAGAAAGACAGACAATAAACCAATAAGCAAATAAATATATGACATACTGCCAGGTACTAATAGTTGCCACAAAGAAACATAAAGCATATTAGGAGAGAAAATTATTGAATAGGAAATATGTGCATGTCATTTTAAATAATGTGGTCAGATAAGTCCTCTCTGAGGGTAAAATAATTTGAATAAAGTCCTGAATGAAGCAAAAGAATAAGCCACTTAGGTAACAGACAAAAAAAGCCTCCCAGGCCGGGAGAAGTGTAAGTACGAGACTTGGAGTTACAAACACAGCTGTCCTGGTGGGGACCATCGGGGCGGTGAAGATGGGCTGGAGCAGAACGTTGAGAACTGAGGCTGCAGAGACGGGTGAGGGTCCGGATCACACAGGACCTTGGTAGGGACTTTGGATATCCTTCTGAATACAATGGAAAATCACGAGAGTATTTTGCAAAGTGGAACAACTTTATCCTATTCATACTTTAATAAGACTGTTGTGGGTAACGTATGGGGAATAAGCAATGGAAGCAGGGCAAGGTAAGCTGATGGGAAGCCAGTGGGAAGAGTGCTGCTGACCTGGAGAGAGACACCGAGGTTTGGCTGGGATGATGGCGGGAGACGGGCTGAAAGGGGGACACGATTTGACAGTGACGGTCACAGGCCTTAATGCTCGAGGTAGACACAGACACAGAATGGTTCAGGGTGATGGGTATGTGACATTTGGGGCTGAGCCACAGTCTTTGTGCACAGACCTGACAGGAGAATAAAGTGGGGACGTTGACGTCAGTAAGAACGGTTGGTGGGTGTTTAATTCCCCCTAGAGCCGCGTCTCTGTTTCTCTGTAGATGAAGTCAGCAGAGCAAGGATAGGTGTTCCTACCTCTGCAGAGAATTGCGTGTCCTCCTCATCGACAAATTCGAGGGGCCGACCTGCCCATCCAGTTGCAACATCTTGAATCTGCTTCTTTCTATCCAGGAGGATATTTCCAACTAAGATGCCAATCAAAAATTCCCGTGTCCAGAGTTAGAGCTGTGTGCCTTTGGGAGGATCTCAGAGACGCCTCCACAGAGGCTCCGTGTGCTCTTTCCCTCAGAGCACACAGTTCCCTTCAGTCCGGTGGGTCTCAGCAGAGAAGATTTCACAAATAGCCCCTCTCAGGCCCTGGGGACCAACCTCTCTCTTGGCCGAACTCTGAAAATGAGCACGAGTAAAGACCTTCTCCAGGGCGCCATCTGACAGATTACATGAGGACAGTGTACAAAAGATTGGGTGCGTTGATGGTATAAATGGATTTTAATTTTTGCTCTGAATCTGATTCTGTCCTTCCGTTTTGTTAAGAAAGAGTTCTTAGGCCAGACATGATTCTTCTTTTTTCTTTGTATTTAATCATCCAAGAGGTTTAGATAGGGTATTTGTTTTAGTGTAAGAATCTTTAAAAAAAAAAAAAAAACCTTGCAAATAGCGTCTTGTTAGGCATTTGGACAAGTAAATTCTCCCAGCAGTATTGAACCCCCTTGTTCCTCCAGGGGGTCTCCAAAAGTAAACATGTTCCAAATCTGACCCAAAACCAATGAGCCTTTTCTTTTTTTTAAGCACTTCACCATGGACAAAAGATGCCACTAAAGAAGGTGAGAAAAGAGCAGGTCCCCATAATCCAGAGTCCCTCCCAAAGAGCCCACAGAAGCAAAGAGGAGATGAACGAGAGAAACGGTTTATTTATACACACGCAGGAGCCAACCAGAAAAGTAACTACCATGTTAAATCATGAAAGTTAAAGGCTTTTTTACCAACTGAACTTAATAGGACAAAGGGAGAGGAGAGAATTGGTTTCCATGATAGGTTTTCTTCTCCATGTATTGAATCTCAGGTTTCTTCAGCTTAAAGTGCTTTTGTATTATCCGTGGGTTCCATCTGACTTACCATTCCTCGAACTTTGTTCTTCTTTGTCAAGATTCACTCATGTATTCTGAGCCCCTGGAATTTCCACGTGAATTTTAGAATGATTGTCAATACCTGCAAAACACCACCTGGGATTTGGGTAGGCATTCTTTGAATCCTTAGATCTATTCTTGGACTATTGTCATTTTAGTAGAATGAAGCCTTCTGCTCCATGAATATGGGATTATTCCCCATGAAAATAGGTCTTAATTTCTCTCAACAGAATCTCTCATCTTTTGCAGTCTTCAGTGTCCAAGTCTGGTGCTTCTTCCTCACCTCTATTAGATGCTGATTCAGAAGAGACACGACCTCCTGGAGAACCTCTGCTGCCACGGAGCTGACATGGAACTGAGTCCTGAGAAGGCTTTAAATTCTTTTAAAAATAGGATTAATGTATTTTAATTTACTCCATAGATGAGTAATGAATGGGTCACATTAACATAGGATTTTAATCCTTTTAGAATTAGTAGAGTAATACAGACACAGTACAAAAAATTGAAATATTGCCTAAAAGAGAAGAGATTTGTAATTCTCACACACAGAGGTGAATGTCATGAATGATTTGGTGCTTATGTCTCAGTCTCTGTGTCTCTCAGTCTGTCTCTCTTCATCTCTGTCTCTCACACACTCACAATCAGATCAGTTTACATCTATGCTGATTTCACACATATGTGGTCGTGCAGATGGGACCCTGGGTGCAGACGGTGGGTCTGCATACTTCCACCCTGAGGCCTCCCTTGACGTTGGGTTGAGACCAGGCATCCACTTTTCCAACTGCACAGCGTTCATTCATCCACATGGACCAGAATGAATGGACCCCATCCCCTCTCCAACAACATTAGTGTTGCTTTAATTCCGACTGTTTCAACCAGTGCTGTGATGAACAAAGGCATCTTTGAATAGGTGTGTAAGGATTTTAGTGGGATGAACTGTAAGGATCAGAACTTCTGGGGAAGAGATGCATCTGTGGCCCTTTGATGCGTCCTGCACCCTCTTCTCCTGGAGAGGAGCGTCTCTTCACTCTTTCCTCCAGGGGATCTGCTAGAGCCTCTGCCTGCTTACATTGTCACCAGGGCTGGTTGTCACCTGACTAAAGACCCGCCAGTGTGATGGTGACCGGTGCTGTCTCTGCAGTGTTTCCATCTGCCTGTGTTCTCATCTGAGAGGTCAAGCATCTCTAACACACACTGGCCACCTGTATTGCCTCCCATTGGAACTGCCCATGTCTCTTCTGTTTCTGTTTAGAACATTGGGTTTCAAAAGGATTTTGGACTACAGGGATGGGAAACCTTTCTCCAACCTTGGGTTATGAGGAATGCATTTTCCAGGTTGTGATATGTATTTCAAGCAGTTTTTCTGGGCTTTTGCTAATGTTTTTGATTTGTTTGGTTTTGTTTTCGCCACAGGAAGAGCTAAGCATCTCCCTTGTGTCTTCTGGCTGTGGTGTCACAGGGGGAACAGCAGTGTCTACCATGAGATTTTGCACAGAGTTACTAAAAGGGCTTCACTTTGTACGTCACAACTTTAATCAACCTGGATATCCCCTTAAAATAATAAAAATGCTGTTTCAAGTGAAGACAAAAATAATACACACCCCAGCTTGAAACATGTGGGCAGGGACAAAAAAAATTTTTTTTAAATTTCATTGACAGGGAACACCCAGGAGAGTTAAAGACACGCAGAGAGAAAGAGGACTTGGGGTTCTCAGGGGCTGGGTGAGGAGGGAAGGGAGTGAGTGCTCAGGATCCAAGGTTTCACTATGAGGAAAGAAATAATGTGAAATTAGATGGTAGTGATTGTCTCACAACATTGTGAATGCCCCTAATGCTCCTGAGCTGCACAACTTAAAAGGGGAAAAGTCTATATTTTATTAATGAAATTCTAAAAAGAATAATAAAGGATGCCATAAATGATGTGAAACAAACAAAGGAAACTAAAGAAAACCAAACAAAAACATCTCCAGAGGAAGGGACTTCAAGTTTGGGAAGGGGATAGGGAGGGGACTGATGGTGGGATTTTGGAGAAGAAGGTGTGTGTGGGTGCAGAGGGGGCTTTGCCCCAGCTGTCCAGGGGCAGATGCAGCTTCAGGAGGAGCTGCAGGAGCGGCAGGAGGGAGGTCGGGGTCTCCTGCTGGATCCAGATCGTCCTTATTTTGGTCTCTGACATCTTCCCCTGCCACTGCCTCCTCTGTAACTATTGGATGTGGAAAGAGTTTTAAGTCTTGTGGAAGAGCTCATGCTGTGGGAGAGGAAAAATTTACCCACCTGCCTCCCTTTCCATGTGCCTCTTCAAGGACAGATATCTTCCCAGAGCTTTCCAGACATCTCCCACCCAGAAAGTGCCCACAGGATGTGTTCTGTGACTAAAGTTTTCCAGACAGGTGGTCTGAGGCCATTCTTTGCTCTGGTCCCAACAGTAGCCTCTGGGGACACCTCCATTTGTGGCCCAGCCCTCGCCCCTCCCTCACCTACACACAGGCACCAGCCCTGCCTTTCTGAACTTCGGGCTGTGCTTCGGGGGCTCCTGGTCCTCCACCTGACTTGCAGCGAGGTGGGCACGGTGCTCCATTTCAGAGCCGGTTGTGCTGAGCTACCCGTCAGCCCCTGGTAGGTCCCTGGGAGAGCCCTGGGTGAAGTCTGGGTCCGAGGCCTGCCCCACTGGTTTGTGGGCCATGGCTGTGGGGACCCCTCCATATCCAGACCCACCTGGAGCCTGCGCTGGCCCTTAGAAAAGTGGCACAACAGCCCTTCACTTGGGGAGGGTGCTTTGGTGTTCTTTTTCATCAGCTTCGGTTCAGTATGTGGTATCTGGCTCTGCAATGACAGTGAACAGCAGCTGACCCAGCCTGGAAGTCTCAGAGCCCTGCCCGGTCAGGAACACTCCTGATTCTGTCCAGTCGACCCTCTGCTGCCAGATTAGACCGGGACCGTGTTCAGCTCAGACACCCGGGAGGGAAAAGACATACCCAGAATGCATGGGCTCCACCTCGGGCAGCAGGACCCTTCCCCGGCTCTCCACATACCAGCCAGCCAGCTTTGACCTGGGCTGTGGATGTGACCGGCCCCCCAGGCCTCTGACATGCTCTTGCTTGAGGCAGAAACTGATCCCCAACATGAATGCTCCACCTCCAGCAGCCAGGACGGGGCCGTGGGGCTACCTGGGTGGGATCTGAGTGGTGGCCCGGCCTGGGCGTGCCTGCCCTGGGCCTCCCTGGGAGACCTTTGGGTCTCTCTGGCCAAAAGGCCAGAGGCCCATTGAGTGAGACCTGACCCAGCGCTGGCAGCGTTGGTGGAGCACCTCGCTGCGGGCTTTCCGGGGACTGCGGCCTCGGGATATTGGGATGCAACAGAACATGCCTCTGTCTCCAACCAGGTGAGCTGAATAGGGGCTTCTGTACAGAGTGGGTGCCTGGTGACTTTGGTTCCAAGTTCTGTCGGGCTCCATTGCCAGGGAAGTGAGGTCACTTCCTGGGGTCCACTTACCCAAGGTTCCTCCTGACACAAAGCTCCCCAAGGGCCTTTCTGGGCTGTCGTTCTCTCATTTCTCTCTCAATGCCATGTCCACACGCAGTGACACCAATTCAGCCCCCCCATAGCTCTGGGGAGGCCTGGATACAGCCAGCGCCGCAGCTCTGAGGATACAGCTGGGTTCAGACCTGGCTCCCCCTACTCAGCAGTGCTATCATCCTGGACAAGCCACGTGCCTCTCAGGGTCTCCCCAATCCCCCATCGGCACAGTGGGGATCATTCTGGCCCCTGCTTCCTAGAGAAGCCATCCTGTCTCTAGACCTAGAAACACCTACTGCATCTGTCACCCCCATGGGCTGGCATCACAGGGAGCTCGTGCACAGACTCAGCATGGAAGGACCCCACAGAGGGCTGGCGGAGCGCAGAGCACACCCACTCAGACCGGGGTCTGCCCTGGGGTTTGGAGAAAGTCACTTTCCTTGCTGCTTGCTTCCCAGCTCCCAGTCATGTGACTGAGATTAAATACAACTCTGACATCGTCCGCTCTGGCATACAACCTCCTAGGTCACTCTGTCATGTCGACATGCAGGCCCAGTGTCCCATCTCGGCCTCTGTCGTGGGCGGCCCCACAATGGCTTCCTATTTTTTGCCTTCTGTTCCCACACACTTGTGGGATCCCCACACCCTCCCCTGGAGGGTGGATCGACTTTGGGACCAGGTTCTGACACATAGACTGACTTGTGAAAATGTATGTGAGTTCCACTCATTACCAGCTCCAGTGTTCCTTCTCTCTGTCTCTGTCTCTCAGTGCCTCTCTGAGTTGTCTCGCTCTCTGTTTCTCTGTCTCCCCCTGCTTCTCTGTGTTTCAGTCTGTCTGTCTCTTTTCCTGTATGTATGTGTGCATACATTTATGTGTATATGTGTGTATTTATGTGTGTGTATTTTTCGAGTACAGGGCAGGTCACTTCTGAAAATCCATTGATGACATATTGATTATTTTGAATTCATGTTACTGAAGAAAATTATCTTTGAAAATTGTGCAAGCACTTTGGTGGGATCTTCTCTAAGGCTCAGCACTGCTAGGGAAGGGATGCACCTGTGGCATTTTGATGTATCCTGCACCTTGTTCTACTGGGAGGAGCGTCCATTTGCTCTTCCCTCCAGGGGAACTCCTGGGGCCTCTGCTTGCTCATGTTGTCACCAGGACTGGTTGTCACCAGGCTAAAGACCTGCCAGTGTGATGGTGGCCAATGATGTCTCTGCAGTCTGTCCATCTGCATATGTCCTCAACTTACAGGTCGAGCATCTCTAGCACACACCGGCCACCTGCACTGCCTCTCATTGGAACTGTCTGTTTGTGTTTTGTTTCTTTTCAGAACACTGGGCATCAAGAGGTTTTTGGACCACAAGGATGTGAAGATTATCTCCAACCTTGGGTCATGAGGAAAGCTTTTTCCAGGCTGTGGTTTGTCTTTCCATCTGTCTTTCTTAGCCTTTGTTTTCTGCTTTAGTTTGGCTTTATTTTGCCACAAGAAGAGCTAAGCATCTCCCTTCTGGCCCTGGTTTCACACTTAGAAGAGCAGTGCCTACCCCGAGATTATGCACAGAGTTACCAAAAGGGCTTCATTTGGTACGTCTCATCTTTAATCCATCTGGATTTTCCTCTCAAAATACAAAAATGCTAATTCACGTGAAAACAAACAAACAAAAAATTCAGCCGTCCCTACTTAAGATATGTGGGCAGAGAGAAAAAAAAAGCCACCTTTTATATGATTTCATTGATAGGGAACCTCCAGGATAGGTAAAGACATAGAGAGAGAAAGGGAATTAGGGCTTCTCATGGGCTGGGGGAGGTAGGATGTGGGGTGGGCTTTGGATTCAAGCTTTTAGTTTGAGGAAGGCAATTGTCTAAACCAGTGGTGTTAGTCCCACAGCATTCTGAATGCAGTTAATGCTCCTTAAAATTGCACAATTTAAAATGGGAAAAGGCTAAACTTTATTCTTATAAAATTAAAACAAAAATAGAATATAGTATAATAGAAAAGAAAAAAATAAGACTCCATAGAAATTCTGTCCTTTTGGCTTTAACTCTGTGCCCTCTTTTCTAGGCTCAGTCTTACTAGCTCAGCACATAGTATAAAACAATGTTGCCTTTAGCCTGAAATATACAGGAGAGCCTATTTTGAAGGCTTTGATCTTTAAGGTAATTAACACTTTTGCACTTATATAAAGACAAGTTGCAGAATAGAAAATAACTTTTGTTTTGTTAGAGGTTTCACAGAGGCACTATGATCTGGTCTACATAGACAGTTTCAGACCAAGATAATGGCAGACTAGTATCTTGGAGAACCATCTTCCCCAAGTCAGACTTCAGGCTCCTTTTCTAGTAAATAGGGGAGGGGCTGTGGTTGGTTGTTTCAAACTTCTTGGTGTAGGATTTTTTCTTCTTGGAATCCTTTGCAGCTGTCCACGTGGGCCAGATCATGATGTTCCTGTAAAACCTGCAACAAAACAAACTTTTTCTATTCTGCAACTTGTTATCTTTACAGGAGTGTAAAAGTGTTAATATCCTTAAAGGTCAGGGTTTTGAGAATAGGCTCTCCTGTTTATTTCAGGCTAAAGGCAACATTGTATTACAAAAGGTGCAGAGCTAGCAAGACTAAGCCTAGAAAACACTGCAGAGGGTTAAAGGAAAAGGCACAGATCCAATATGGATTCAGATTTTTTCTTCTCTATTACAGTGCCTTTTGGTGAGAGCTAAGAGTGATTCCTGGGTGGGTCCTCTATTGTTCCAGGCTGGAGTTGAGGCAGGATCCCTGCCAGATTCACCATGACTTTGGACCTGATCTCCCGCAGAAAAACTGACAATTATTGGATTAAAATTACCTGTCAAAATCCCTTCAATTGCCTGTAAACTATACCACAGCAGGGGATGTCTCATTGGCCAGTCAACTGCTAGTCTCCCCTGGTGCAAGGAACCAGTGTCGCGGCGGGCTCCATGGTGGCCAGGCCAGTGCACCTTCCTACTTTGCTCTCCAGCCTTGGCTTCCTAACTTTGATGCTTTAAAAGCTCCAGTCCCTCTTCCGTCTGGCCTGGTGTGAATGAACAAGATCCCTGCACCCACCTGGGCTGAGGCCAGGACACGCACACAGCCCCATGCACACAGCCCACCATCTGCTGTCTACCCCTGGGCTCAAGTGCACCCTCTGAACTCCCCCACCTCAAAGGTCCGCGTCCCTAGTGCCTCCGCCCTAGGGGTCCAGACCACCATAAGAACCGTCAACCACCCAAGGCCCACAGGCCAGTGGCAGGCAGCCTGTGATCACCCTGACCCATCGGGTCAGTTGAGGAACAGGGTGCGGGGATCAGGGTGCCAAGGCGGGAATTGGAACCGCCTTCAGCCCAGCCTGCCTCGCCCTGTAGCCTCAGACATTAACTATGAAGGTGCACACTAGGCTGGGTCCCCCACTGGTGGCAGTAGTCATCATTACTGGAGCACGGATTCCCTCATCCTAACCACAGGGTGAGGGGTGAGGGAGTGAGTTCAGGGTAGGGGTGCACTCAGAGTGAAGGGGATCCCATGGTGAGGGGGTACAGGTTGTGGGGTATGGGGCCCACTTACAATGGAACTGACCTGGCTGAGAGGTGAGGGAGACAATTTCAGGATGTTGGGGGTCCTGTGCTGAGTCATGAGGGGTAAGCTTGTGGGTGTAGGGGCCATAGGTTAGGACCTAGCAAGTTGGAGTGTCTGGGCAGGGACCTCGGTGTGAGGAGAAGCCCTGTCTTCAAGGTCTGGTGGGAAACTGGGCCTGGCCAGGGGTGGGAGCATAGCAACAGGGTGGGGAAGGTGAGCAGGGGAAGTGGGGCTGGCGGGGTGCGGCCTGGCCCAGGGCAGTCATGGTTCTAGTTCAGTGCCAGGACCCAGTCAGTGGCGGGGTGAAGGCTCAGGGGGAGGAGACCAGGCTGGACGAGCAGGAGGGGCCCCACCTGGCTACTCCCGGCCCCAGTGGCCAGGTCCGGTAAAGCAGGAGACCCACCCGAGCAGTTTGCACTGTGGGCGGGAGGAGGAGGGGCGCGCACGCGCAGACGGACAGACGCGCGGACGCCAGAACCCGCCCAGAAAGCGTGGAAGCTGGCGGCAGCCGGTTGCTCCCGGACCAGCTCCTGGAAGAGGAACACGGCCTGGGGTCTGGGCCGCCGCTTGCCCGCGGCTCGGCTGCCGCTGCCGGGCAGTTCAGGGGACGATGGTGGGGGCGCGCTGCTTGGGGAGCCGGCGGATGACGCCTGGGCTGTGCGGCTGGGGAGGCGCCCAGGGAGGGGTGCGGAGGTGAGGTCCCGGCCGCGCGTCCGGTTAGGAAAATGAGGCGGGTGGCAGCCGACGCTGTAGTTCATGGTAATCCCGCTATTAGTAGTTCCTGAACCCCCCGTTTTTGCCGCCGCTTATACCCGGGTTTAGGAGAGCAAGTACAGCCCCGGGAGGTGGGAGGGCGCCGGACGGCTCCGGAGCATCTCCGACTTGCCCTAAGACCATGGTCTGCTCCTGGGAGGCGGGTGCGGTGCTGTGAGTGGGCCTCGAATGAAATGGGTGCTGCCCCATTAGAGCCCCTGGATTTGCTCCCATCTTCCCCGTGGCCTGACCTTGGGGGTGGCCTCTAAATCCCCAGGTTCGTGGGACTCAGTTTACAGGACAGTCGTCTCCTGGGAGGTGGGCGCAGTGCGATCAGTGTGCTGAGATGGCTGCAGCAGCAGCGGGAAATGGTCGCAACCCCTGCGCTCTCACAGGGCAGCCACAATCCCGCCATCGCAGCCGCCGCGGTTCCCTGACAGCACAGCACCCGCCTTCCAGGAGCAGGCAGAACTGTAACATGAGTTCCACGAATCTTGGGCAGAGACGCCAAGCTCAGGCCATGCGCTGGGGAGTTTGAAGCAAATCCACAGGCACAAATGGGCAGACTCCATAACCAGCCACTGCCTTGAACCACACAGCGCCCTCCTCCTGGGAGCAGGCTGACCTGAGGACCGTGCCTGGAGCAGCAAAGGCCGAGCTCTGGACAGGCCGTGGGGGAGATGAGGGCAAATCGACCAGCTTGCGAGGTCGCTGCCCATCTTCCTGCCGCTGCCCCAGGTTCGTGGATCACTTGTTTTCAAGTCAGTGGGTTCCTGAGAGGCAGGCGCAGTGCAGTCAGGAGGCGGGGGCTGCGGGGAGGGGTGCTGCCCCAGGGTGAGCAGGTGGACTTGCTCCCATCTCCCCCAGGGCCAGACCTGAGTTCGGCATCTGCTGCCCCAGGTTTGCAAGACGCATGTCACGTCAGCCTGTCCCTTGGAGGAGGGCTCAGTGTACTCGGGGCAGCCTCAGTGGGTGACAAGGATTTTAGAAGTGGGCTCTAGCCCAGCATAACTAACTCTCCTTTCTTCTCTTGCTTCCTCAGTTGGTGGCTGTATCGGCTTTTTCATTATAGGTTATTGCTGGATAATGAACAAAGGTTTCTGTGCTATAGAGAAGAAACTTTATTTAAAATCTATTTTTATATATAGTGGCTAACATTTGTAAATCTCGAACTCCCAAATTTATCCCTTCCCATCCCCTTTCCCTGGTAACCTTAAGGTTATTTACTAAGTCTACAAGTCTGTTTCTGTTTTGTAGATGAGTTCACAGTGTCTTTTTCTCTCTTTTTTTAGATTGCACATATGAGTGGTATCATTTGGTATTTTTCTGTTTCTGGCTGCTTTCACTTAGAATGACGAACTCTAGCTCCAACCATGTTGCTGCAAATGGTTTTATTTTGTCCTATTCATGGTAGAGTAGTATTTCAGTGTATAAATATGCCACAACTTCTTTATCCAGTCATCTGTTGCTACATTTAGCTTGCCTCCATGTCTCGGCTATTGTACACCGTGGTGCTATGAATACTTGGGTATAGGTATCTTTTCACCTTGGAGTTCCTTCCAGTTATATACCCAGAAGTGGGATTGCTGGGTCATAAGGTAAGTCTACTTTTTGTTTTTTGAGGGATTTCCATGCTTTCCATAATGACTACACCAAACAGGATTCCCACCAGCAGTGTAAGAGGGTACCCTACACTCTTCAGCCTCTCTAGCATTTATCATTCATGAAATTCTGAGTGATGGCCGTTCTGACTGGTGTGAGCTGAAACCTCATTGTAGTTTTGATTTGCATTTCTCGGTTTATTAGTGATACTGAGCATTTTTTCATGTGTCTATTGGCCATTTGTGTCTTCATTGGAGAAATGCATGTTTAAGCCTTCTGCCTATTTTTGGGTTGAGTTGTTTGCTTTTTTGTTATTAAGTTGTATGAGCTGTTTATATATTCTGAAAATTAAGCCTTTGTTATTTGTATCATTTGCAAATATTTTCTCCCATTCGTAGGTTAATGTTTTGTTTTACTTATGGTTGCCTTTGCTGTGAAGAAAATTATGAGTTTAATTACATCCCATTTGTTTATTTTTTTCTCTTATTTCCATTGCCTGGGAAGATTGCCCTAGGAGAACGTTGCTAAGATTTATGTCAGATAATGTTTTGCCTATGTTTTCTTTTAGGAGATTTATCATGTCTTGTCCATCTGCATCTTAAGCCTGTACTCTAGATCTGTGCTTCAGTTTTGAATTTTCAGCTTCTTTGAGAACACCTACTCTTAGCTCATATGTCAGATTCAACATGTCTAAAGCTGATTTCATAATCTTTTTTCTTGCAGCGTCTCCACTTATTCAGTGGGATAATCATTCTTCCGGTCTTGAATACCCAAAGGCTTCGAATGGTCTTTGATTCATCTCTCTCTCACCACCCTCCACATTTTGTCAGCTTCTGGAACTGTATGTTTTTGGTTTCAAGTGTCTATTCTGATTGCTGATACTCTGATGAAGAGCTTTCATACCTGATATATGAATTTTTCCTTCTGTTGCATTCTTGGGTATTCTCTACCCCCTTTCTGTCAACCTAGAGTTTTGACCCTCCAACATCTAGAGTCAAGTCAAACCTTACCACAACCAGATCTCAGCCACGTAGTCTCGACCCTCTATCACTGTGTTCCAATCATTATGTGACTTAGCCTCCTAGGGTAACCTGTGCCTTATTAAAAACCAGGAGTCACCAGCCTTTTCCTAACCAGTCCTCAGTTAAAACAGCTTAGAATTGCCCTGAGAACTACTAGGAGCCCCATCACCTTCATAGAGTCTTCCCTATTTACTCCAAATACTTCTAGCTCCTCTTTGTATTCCTGCAATGTTTATGATTGGTAGCCTGTTATCTTGGCTTTAAGTACTGAGTTGGTACCATTCCCGGTGGTTTCCAATGTGTCTCCTTACGTAGCTCGTAACTGGAGAAGACTCCCTTGTTCAGCCTTCTTTATACCCCTCACCCTGCTTAGCATGGGGCAATAGCAGGCATCCAGGCAGTGCTAACCTACTTTATTTTTTCGCAGAGGTGGTGGTGTGGCGTAAAGCTAATAACTATTTCTTCAGTGTTGCAATTAAAAAAGAAAGCCAAGAAAATCCATACAATTTATCTCCATGTTCACTTTAGCGCTTTGCCTCAACAGTTTTCTTAACTCTGTGTTTACATTCACATAGTGTTCAGTGACTGTACAGTTCCCTGAGGCAAGCAGGTGAGATGTCATTATGTTTGACTTTCATGTTACATTTCATATTGGATATATTTGTGGAATGACAAAACCTTCTTTTATAAGTAAACAGCCAGAAGCCTAGAGAGACTAAGAGCCTAACCCAGGGTCACCTGGTTAGTGTTTGGCACAGGCCAAGACCACGGTTCACATCTTCCACCTGACCCTCTTCCAGTGCCTTTTCATTCCAGTGCTGGGAAATGTAGCCCCATCGGCCAAACGGCCAAGTCACATTGCTGCCCCTTTACTTGCCAGTGTTGGCAGTGCTACAAAAAGTGGCAAAGCAAAGGTCAGAAATAGAAGTGATAAAAGACATAGAAGTGCGGAAAATGGATCCTCAGCCTCCTCCTCCCTACTTGAGCGCCTCACAATTGTCCCACTCTGACCGTGCTGTTCATTGTTTATAACATAGTCTTTAAAATCAGACTGATCTTTTATAGGACATGCTTTTATCCTGCTCCCTTTCCTGCTAGTAGTCACCGTCATGGGCAGAAAGTGCCTGACTGTGCTCTGTTTGTCACGTAGGTGGGAGGGAAAGTGGGAGAGGGAGCGGGTTGAACAGAAGCCGAGCTTTTTACAGGTCTGTTGTTCTAGGACCAGAGCAGTTCCACTCTTGCTTTCATCACCTCTCCACCTCCGAGTCCCAGCCACACACTCCTGCCTGCTTCCCCACATGCCACGTCGTGAGGGTGGACACGGTGGTGGGAAATGCCCCCTCCTCCCTCCGCTCTGGCAGATGCAGGAGTCTGCTTTAACTTTTGAGCTGTTTTGGTAATTGTGCTTTTCCAGCTTTTCTAGACATCTCCTTTCCAGCTCTGAAAAATTGGAGATGTAACATAACCATACATGGACTCTACTAATGTATTCAGTGGCATTAATGTGATGTTGTCTGTAAGGTGTTCTGTGACTGGATAGGAGGTTTTTTATCTCACAGGATGTTTCACATCCAATTCTAAAGGCCAAGTGTAATTCAAGTTTTACATGTCTGTAAGGCAGACATGAACATTATTTGGTAATATGACCATATGTTCATAGATTACGGTTAGTCTGACGTCTCTGTATCTAATAAAAGTTTAAATTGCAAACGCTTGAAGAAAATTTGCAGAACATGTCTTTTTGCCTATAACTACTTGCAAAAACTGAAATAACAAGTCCAATCCCAAGCCACAGTGTTTCCCAGTAGAGAAAACCCTCTACTTTTACAACCTCTAAGTAATGCAGTGGTTCTTTGGGTGAGATGAGGGATGCCACAGTATTTTGTTGGGACACTAGAGTGGCATGACAAGTATTCTGGGACTGGTTACAGTTGAATCTCTACTTCCTATATCCTGGATTGATTACAGAGGCAATGTTAGTGCGGTAACCAGCTTCTGAATGCAAGTGCAGCTAGGAAGACAACAGAGAAAATAGAAGGGATATAAAGTAATGGAGGGACTTCAGAGCAGTACAAATGGTGACTTTGAGACCACAAGCTACTGACATGATCTTGGCAGGAATTTGTGAGAAGTGGTGAGTGTCATTGCAAGCAGGAGAGTCCTGCAGCTTTTGGGATGAACAGGCAAAAGGGAGAGCAGATACGGTGACCACCCGGGGGCTATTTGTGTCCTGAATGTGAAAATGTCTGGTCCCCTGTTCAGTTTTGCAGCCACAACTTCACATGTCTCAGGGCATTATTTCCTCCAGAAAACCATAAAAACAAATACAATCTCTGTTTCCCAAAGTGTTTGTTCTCGATCTGAGATGATTGTCCTGTGGTGGGAGGTAAGTGGGCGATGGAGCCTATTACATCACCCCCTTTCACTAGAAGTCTACCTCGCTGCTTTTCACCCTACTCCTAGAGGTGCTGTCATTCTGTTACACCTAGAGCTGTACGACGGGCTTGCCTGAATCTTCACATGAAGAGGGACAGTTTTGTGCAATTTTAAAAAATTGCTTGGGTCATGGAGTCCTATGTTCCCTCCATTGGAAATCACTGTTCCAGAGCAAATAGTATGCACCCATAGAAACTGTATTGTTTGCAAGATGTCTTCAGAAGTTTTACAGTAGCTTTAAATATTTGCTTGGTGATGGCATCTTGATTGATTGAAGGAGGCAACCCTCACTAGGGGCTTTGTGTGCTTCCTGGCTGGGAGTTCCTTTCCTGGCAGCAGAGTGTTCGTAGGCAGAGTTAGAAAGTTACCTGGTCTGAGAAGCCGAATTTGCCTGCAGCTGGGAATTGGCAGAAGAGTCAGTTATGGAAGGAAGGCTTTAGGATTATCCGGTAACAGAGTTCTGGGATCCAAACCCGGAGAAACCTCAGGTTTTGTAGAGTATGTTCTGTAGAAATAGGCTATTGGATAATTTTAACACTTGATATGGGATGTAGAGTTGGGGAAACACTTAAAAGTGAAAGAGCCTTAAAAGAGAACCTCCAAATATTTGAAGAAGACAGTTCTCAGAATGAGAGCTTTTCTGGAAAAGACTAGTTCTTCACTTCACAGGGGAAGCAGGGAGCAGGTGTAACTGCACTTATGGTAACTTCAAAGGTAAACCTTACCCTCCCACTTAGCTGTTTCCTGGTGGACGTTCACCTTCCACATCTGAAGTTTTAGACCTGATGTGTCATTTTCTGGTACTCCATTCTGCTTCTGAGTGAGAGACTGACACAAAGTCACATAGCAATTGAAAAATTGCACAAAGGACTTTATTGTTAAAAATGTAGACCTGTGGCAGGGTGCTGCATTTGCAAGTGACTTTCGGTACAGAGAACACTTAAAAGAATGCAGTGTTATTTCTTTTTTTATTCCTTTAAGCCTTTGAATAGAAGGTTTTCTTTTCAGAGTTTCTGGAGTACATCAGAAAAAGCAGGAACTAAAAATAGCTTTAAGAAAGCACCAGTATAGACGTTGCTTATACTGTAGTATCTGTCTTAAAGTTAATTCTTTAAAGCAGGAAGCTGTAACTCTCAATTTCTTAAGCAAATATAAACATTCCTGACCGTTAATGACATTCTTTGTGGGGTGAAGCTGCTTTTGCTTCCATTCTGAGCATTGAAAGGCCTTCTATGGTACTTCTCTCAGTCCTCAATATTTTATTTTTCCTCTGTTGTGAACTTGTTATTAAACTTGATGGAGATATAAATATCATTAACTTGCTACATATGTAGATATTCAGTGTTACATAGTCAGAAAGTTTGTGTACATCACACGTATGTACATAATTCCCCCTTTTCCAACTGTGTTCCTGATGAAAGGATGGTGGGAAGTGGCATTATGGGGAAATGTCTTACAGTACACCATGTTTCCCTTGTTCCCTCTACCAGATCTGGATGTTCTTTCATCTTTTGGCTTCTAAATTTACTAGCTCTTTTTATTAAGCCAGGTGTAACTCATCCCCTTGCTCACACACTCATGCGTACACACACACACACACACACATACACACATTCTGCCGTAGGGAGTAGTGTGCACCATCCCATTTTCCCACTCCAGCTCTGATCCCGCCCACTGGAGGCAGTGTCTTGCACGAATTCATTTCTAAGTTCCTTTTTAAAACTCGAGTGGTCAGGAAATAGGACTGATATCCACACCTAGTAGGCAGGCCCTCAAGGACAACTTCTATGGTTAACGCCAGGTTATCTTAATGTTTGAGTACCTGGGTTTCATGTCTTCGTGTACCACCTGTGTGACCCATAATTCCCACATTTCTGTCTCCAGCTAGACTTTTTCTCTCCAACTCTGGGCTCTTACAATCTTCTGCTGATTTGACATCTTCACTTGGATCTCTGATATCTTAAAACCTACATGTGTAAAAACAGAGCTCTTGGTCCTTCTACACCACAAACTGGTTCTTTCTGCTGCCTCCTCCATTCAGTTAGTGGAAACTTAATCCTTCCAGCTGCTTGGGTCAAAAAACTTGGAGTTATTCTGACTTTCACTGACATACCACAAGAATTCTGTGAATAGATCTGGTTTAACACTGCCTTTAGAACATATCCAGAGCCCAGCCACTTCTCACCATGGCTCCTGCCTCCTTTGCTGCTTCTTTGCACTGAGCCACTGTCCTCTCCTCCTGCACAGCCCTTCTCAGAGGCTTCCCTCCTTTCATCTCTGACCCGTTTCGACTATTCTCACCCGACAATCAAATGAGCCTTGAAAACCTGTTAGATTGTGTCATCTTTCTGCAGTGCCTCCCCTTTTCACTCCGGGTAAAAGCCACAGTCCTTACAAAGTCCTCCAAGGCTGTACAGGATCTGCACTGACCCTTCTCCGCAGCTCCAGCCGTGCCCCATTCTGGAACATGCGAGGTGCACGCTGGCCTTGGTGATGGTTATTCCGTCCACATGGGACTTCTCACCTCCTAGTCCTAGTTCTAACCTCAGTCCTCAGTGTGGCCTGCTCTGGAATTTAATACAACAACATCCTCATCCAATACCCTCAACTCTCTTTACCTTGCCCTTTTATCTTTTTTCCATGGTTCCTCTTTCCTAGCATTCCACCTCCTCTGCTGCTCTGTTGTGTGAATTGTCATCAACACCCCGCACCCCAGCTAGACTCCAACCAAGCTCCGTGAGCACGGGACTTTTGTTTTGTTTATTGATCTATTCCAAGTGCCTAGACTAGTCCTGGGTACATAGTAGGAAGTCAAAATTTATTTGCTGAATAGATTAAAAGACTATTTTAAAAATGATTCATCCTTTAAGGAATGGGTGAGGAAAGGAAGCTGCATGAAGGAAAATGGTTCAGTAAATAATGATATTTGCCTGTTGTTCTTTGTGTGATATATATATGTGTTTTAGTCTTAATTTGGTATCCCAGATTCTTAATTTAATAGCTGTATTAAGGTGTAAATTACAGTGCATAAAATTCACACATTGTAATTGTACAAGTCAGCCATTTTAGCTATTTTTACAGTTGTGCAACTGTGTCCTCAAAAAGTCCCCTTGTTTCCGTCCATATGTAGTTCGGCTTCCCCCCGGTGGCAACCTGATTTTATTTGATTTTGTTTTTTGGCAATCACATCTCAAAAGAATAATTTACACAGCAGTACTAATATAGCTTTGCACTTTTAGAAATGACACACTTAAATATGAAATCAGCAGTCATTGCTGAATGTAGTTAGCAGTATCAGACATCTGTGAGAAGAATGGACTTGAGTGTCAGACTGGCTGCAGTCTTACCCAGCTCCACCATTTACCAAGTTTCCAAAATTATTTTCTGCCTCAAGCTCTTTATCTGTTATATGGGGGTAATAAAAGCAGCTTACAGAGTTGTTGTGAGGATTAAGCAAACAGGGAAACAAAATTTAGTACAGTGGCCAGCTTATGTTATTACCCAAAAAATAGCCTTGCAGGTAGACAGCAAAATTCAAATCAGTTTCTAAAGTATGTGTAAAATATGATCCCGTTCCTGCCTGGTTTGTAAACACGTATGCCTACTGCAGAATGTAAAAGCAGACTAATTTCCAAAAGAAAAGATCATTTCTCAGAATTTTTTCAAAGGTAGTTGCAAAATCGTTTTTACTAAATTTTCTTTACCCATCTCTGACAGAGCTTTGACACCAGGGAGGTAATTATCTACTGTTTTGTTAAAATCATGCTGACCCTCTGAAAGTGTTCTGAATTATATTTTAGCCTTTATGTTGGGAAATACTGTGAGAATTCTTCTAAATTATTGGGGGGAGGGGCATTCATTGTAGCTCTTGTAGCCTGATAAGCCTGCACTAAATTAGCTTTTTTAAACTTTTAATTAAAGTAATAAATTAATTTTTTACACGGGGTGGTAATTAGGTTTTTATTTATTTATTTTATTTTTAGAAGTACTGGGGATGGAACCCAGGCCCTTGTGCATTCTAAGAATATGATCTTTCACTTGAGCTATACCTTCCCCCCTAAATTATCTTTAATAAGGTATTTTTCTCTGTTTTGTTGTTTTCTTTTATGTAGAGATGCACAAAGCAGGGTGATCAGAAGCCTCTCAATTCCAAAAACGATAATAGTGAAAAACATTGTGCAGTGACAGTGAATCATTGACATATGAAGAAAGACTGTAAAGTCCTGAATGAATTAAGAAGGTATTGTTACATTAACATACAAGTAACCATGGCTCTGTTACCTTTATTCTTCACTTTATAATGAAGATACTCATCACCCGTCAAGTTTGCTTTGTTTGATATAGGGAATATCTAAATCCTTTTCTACAAGTTTTTTAAATAACTAAGAGCAGGTAATTTATCAGAAGTGTGAATGGTGTAATCTACTCTTTCCAGTATGGTAGCCACCAGCCACATGTGTCTATTGTGAATTGAGATGTTCTATATGTGGGAAATACATAATAGATTTTCAAGACTTCGTACAACAAAAATAATGCAAAATATTTATTAGTAAGTTTCAAAAGTGTTAATCACACTTTTGAAATGATAGTATATTGGATATTTTGGGATAAATATAATTATTACTAGAATTAATTTCACTTGTTCCTTTTATTGTCTAAATGGGATTATTGGAAAATTGTGACTTGCACTATGTTTCTATTGACAGTCCTGGCTTCTAACTTATTGCAAATAATATGAAAAGAAAACTTTGATTAAGAATTTTGTAATTGAGTAGTTGATTTACATCATATTAGTTTCAGGTGTGCAACACAGAGGCTCAACATTTTTATAGATTATATTCCATTTAAAGTCACCATAAAATAATGGCTATATTTCCCTGTGCTGTATGATGCAGCCCTGTTACCTATCTATTTTATATATAGTACTTTTTACCTCTCAATCCCCTACGCCCTTCCTGCCTCCCCTCTCTTCCTTCTACCAATTGGTAACCACCAGTCTATTCTGTGTACCTGTGAGTCTATTTCTGTTTTATTATACTCATTAATTGGTTTTATTTTTTAGATATACATATAAGTTAATACATAGAATATTTGTTTTTCTTTCTCTGACTTATTTCACTCAGCATAATACCCTGCAGGTCCATCCATGTTATTGCAAATGGCATTATTTTATGTTTTATGGCTGAGCAGTATTCCATTGTGTGTGTGTGTTCATGTGTATATATGTGTGTGTGTGTATATGTGTGTGTGTGTGTATATATATATATAATATACCACACCTTCTTTATCCAGTCATCTGTCAACATTTGTGTTGTTTCAGTGTTTTGGCTATTGTAAATAGTGCTGCTGTGAACATTGGGGTGCATGTGTCTTTTTGAATTACAATTTTCTCTAGACATATACCCATGAATGGGATTGCTGGATCACACGGAAGTCTATTTTTAGTTTTCTAAGGAACCTCTATAATGTCCTCCATAGTGGCTGCACCAATTTACATTCCCACCAACCGAGTAGGAGGGTTCCTTTTTCTCTTAAAAGTTCAAAAATTCTCTACATTTATATACTTTCCTTACAGTTTAGGACACAATTTGGCAAAAGCCAGATAGAATTTAATAGCAGCAAATACAGAATTTTTTTTTAATGTCCATGCATTATGGATAGATATGTTATTGATGAGTTGGTTCCCTATATTTGTAGATGCAGAAGTTTTTAGAGCTTCACAGACATTTCAGTCTTGCAGAGAGAAAAATGTCTTTGCATTTTGCTGAACTTGTCCGGGTGGCTTTATCGAATTTTGTCCAGGCCTGCAGAGGTGAATACACATCCAAACCTGAAACATTTGAATGTCTGCAAGATTTTAAGGATCTAGAATATCAGATCTGGGCTATAACTCTGGTGAATGACATCAGTGAGTGGACTCAAGAAAACTCCATTTGAGTGCAAAGCCTTTCATAAGCTAAAAAAGGCTTTGAAATTGTGGCAAAGCCAGAGACTTTTGTGTGTCATATATGGCCACAAACCCCTGGGGACAACCACAGGCCTTCTGGAGTGCCAAGGGAATTCCATGTGAGGAGTCAAGTACTCACAGGGATCCAACAAGTCCCTGCCAGCCAGAGCACTTTCATTGCTACTGTGCTGTTTTGAGCAAATGCCTTTTCATCAGGTTCAAATTGGTTTGTTGTTATTTTTTTACATAAAAAAAAGTCAAACAACTACTTGTTCCCTTGGTGAAAGTAAAAGCTTAACATTTTCTCATTTCTTTTGACAGAGAAAGCATGAGCCTATGAATCTAACCTCATCTGTGATGGTCTGCAGATGGGAGCAACCTGATCAGTGTCAGTCCCTTTGCAGCCATTGGCTGGGAGCCTGCATGTTACCTGGAATAATAATTGAAACATGTCACCCTAGCAGTACCTTCCCTGTGGGCTGGGAGGCGAGTCAGTCAGAATCTGCATTATGGAATGTATGTTTCAGATCCAAAACTAGGAGATCATTTTAATAGCCAGAGAATGTAGTCATAAATATAACTATTAATGTATTAAGGCAAGAACCTTTTTAAAGATATTTTTATTATAAAAATTTACCTCCCAAATTTGAAAATGAAAGAAAAGTGGAATTAAAAATCATCTGTACCTTAATTATACATAAAGAAACTTAAAATCCTTCTAAACTTTTTTGTTCAAATGTAGATATTTTTCCCTTCCAAAAGGAAAATTATTATTTCACATGTTTTTGCTTTTTACTTTAATTATATATTCCATATCAGTAATAAAATTCTTTTAAATCCCTTTTAATTGCTGTTTAACACTATATTGAACAGATATATAAATAGTCCTAGGTTTCAGAAATTTAAAAAATTGTCATTACAATACCACTGCAAAGAATATTATGGTGTTTCAATATTTAGTTACTAATTTGGACTAAAAATTAACAAGTTTGCTTTTCTTCATGTAAACCAGTGGTTTTTTTTATGAATAAACTCTAAGGATTTTAAATAACTTTTCAGTAACTTCAACAAAGAAATTATCTTTAAGGCAAAAATGTATGATGGTTTGCAAATCTATTTTTATTATATCTTCACTTTTACCAGTGTCATATGTGTGTGTGCTTGCACAAGGGCTTTAACTACCAGCAATGTAAGAAAAGTCTGTGTACTAAAAATGAGAAAATAATTTCCTTGTTTGTGTTTTCATTCTCCCAATATAGGTTTTGGATTACAAGCTTGTATTTGAAAAGTACACACCCTGTGGGAGGTGCTCTGTACATACGCTGAGATACTGCACATCAAATTGCCCCTGAAGCCCAATGATCTGAAAACCCGGTCCTCACCCTTTGATAATTTCAGCAGTTTTATGAAAGTCCTCCTAGTAGATGAAAGTATCATCAAGACAGAGCAAGAATTTTTCATTGCCCTATTTGAGAAGAGCTGCGTGAATGACTATTATATTCAGGATAGAGATACATTCTTCAATCCAGCCACCAGAAGCCGCATTGTAAGTCTAAACCGAGTTTAGCTGCTGTCTTGGGGGTGATTTAGAACCTGCTGTTGAATTATCAGTGATTTGGTTGGGTTGGTTTGATTTGGCTTTTAAAAGCTGCCCATAAAAAGGAAAAAACAGAAAGAAAAGAAATATACCTACAGATTCCTGTTAGGATAGTAAACAGTGGCTGGTTTGTTATCCCGTATAAACCACACACTCTCTTAGAATATTTTTAGGTTTACTTCATCCTTTCTCAGATCAAGTATCAAGTAAGGGACAGTGTTAAAAAAAAATTCGGGATTAACAGGCTTGTGAGCTCCGGGATCTGCAAGGCAGCTTTCCTACCCCATGGTGTAAGTCAAATGGCAGAAATGAAATAAAGCACCTCATGTCTCCTCAGGTGTTAACAGGAAAAGACTAATCTTCTTGACATTGTTTCTTCCTGGGTAAGATGAAGATAATATGTCAGGAGGCGACAAGCTCATTTAAGGCAGGAACCATGTTTTCTTGTTCACTGCTGAATCCCAGGCACCGGGAAGGCTGAGTTTAACGAGTGAATGAATGAACTGTAGTTCCCCCAGAGTTACCATGTGGGACAGTGAGGATTAGCAGCTAAGAGCATAGACTCTAGAGGGGAGGGTACAGCTCAAATGATGGGGCGCATGCTTAGCAAGTATAAGGTCCTGGGTTCAGCCCCCATCACGTCCTCTAAAACAGACAAATAACCCTAATTACCTCCCCACCCCCCACCAGAATTACCTTATTATCTCCGCACCACCAAAAAAAAAAAAAAGAAAGAGAAGAGGCCAAGAGCGTAGACTCAGGCTGGAACACCTGTGCTGGTCTCTCACTGTCGACCTTGTAAAAGTCATTTAGCCTCTGTGTTTATCAAGTTCCTCATCAATAAAATGGGGATAATAATAATACCCACCTGGTAGAGTTGCTATGGGGATTAAAAATTCTGTGTCAATGTTAGAACTGCCCTGGCTAATATTAAGCACTATGCATCTGTCAGCTCTTTTCATAATTGCTGACAGATGTTATTATCAACCAAAGGAGTATTAGTTCTTTGTAAGGGAAATACATGTTAGACTATTTCATTTATCGTTTTCTGTAATTCGGGATTTTTCCCTCTGAAATATCATTTTCTGTCTGTGCACTAGGAAGCCACAGGGCTTTCCAAATTTCATCTCTCTGGGTTCTTGTCATGATGGCAATACTACAGAGTGTTGACATTTTTTAGGGACTCTGTCTCAGATGACAGCAACCCCTCAAATTCAGGAGCATTTCTCTAACTGAAAACATCTTGCATGAAATGACATTTTTAAAACGTAAGAGCTTCAGACGATGAATGTTGCCTAACTGCAAGGATGTTATATCTAAGCTCTTTAAATAAATCCTGACATTGAAATAAAGGAAATACTATATTATAGTGCTCTATGACTTTGTTATCTTTGCTATCCATTTATCTGACTCTCTAAGACCAAAGAAAGCAAAGACTGAGATTGATCATTAGTACTGTGTAGTACACGTATTTGTGGATGAAGACAATACTGAAATGCACTGTTTAAGATATTAAAATGGACACTAAACAGCTGCTTGATGCACATGCATGAACAGAACAGGGAGCTGGGTGCAGGGAGCAGACACTGAGCTTCCTGGATCAGAGACCCAACATAGCAGTCCAGTCCAGCAGTCCACATGTTTTATATTTATGTCCCAGCAAAATTAGCAGTGAGAGTCTGACATGAACTTTGGGGACACTTGCAAACAGCTGTCATGATTATTAATGTGGGACACCAGGATTCTACAGTGTTTCGTTGGCATCTGCGCACAACCAGTTCTTTTCCACTAAAGCCTGTTGTAATTGCTGGTCCCACATCCAGGCTTAGAAATCATCGCATGTGGTGTTTGGGAGGGAGGTAAGTGGAGTCAGGACCCATGTTAAGGCTGGGTGGGTAATAATCTGGTTCTAGTACAGGAGAATGGAAAGTAGGTCAGGTGGGAAGGAGAATGACTGGATTTTAATTTTGTTTCTTGAGTAAGCTAAATATATAACATCATGTCAAGTTTCTTTGTTGTTTATATTCCATGTGCTGTCACCAAATAACTACTGAATTGTGTGGACAAAAAAACCTGGGTTTTACAATTGACACTGCCCCTAACCAGCCAGAGTCCAGGTTCTTCTGGTTGTCCAAGGATGGGGCTGGACCATCAGGTGTCCCTCCACTGCAGCAGTTTGGGCCCTTGGGTGGCCTAGTTTTTTTTGCTGTGGAAGACATTCCTTTCTACCCATGTTTGCAAATGACCCTCAAGGGGTTAGTATTAATCCTGGGTGAGAATTATGAAAAATTATATGGTACCTCCATACGTTCTGGCAAGTGAGGGCCCCTTATTTACAAATGACCACGAAGTGTTAGCACCACATTTTATCAACAGAACATGTGATCACGTGGTGACAGTGATGATCACCTCTTTGCTTCTTTTTCCCAGTGCAACTTCAGCCTCCGTAAGATGACCTCAGCTGTCCCAGCGAACAGGGCGTTCTGTACAGGGAATGGGCTCCTCCTCGAAGCATAGACAAGAAGCAGCCCTTAGATCTCCTCAGGTGAGCTGTTGTGGAGAGCACTCCAGTGGGGAGGGCTCAGGTTTGTCCTTATGGCATCTGAGGGTGACAGTCCTCCAAGAGTGTTACCAACCAGGAAGCTCACAGGAGCTCTGAGCTTTGTTGCCCCAGGTTTTTACTGGAGGCTTTATTACAAAGACATGATTTATTGGGTCACTACCGACATGGCTAACCCAAACCCTAACTGTAACTCAAACCTTTCCTTAGCCCTAACCGTTGAGCCCCTTCCTCTCCTGGTGGTCACGCAATTGTAACAAAGCTCAAAGCCCCACTCATCTAATCACATGGTTGGTGTCTCTGGCTGGCCAGTCCCCATCCTGAGTTATCCCGTGAACACAAGCCTAACAGGGGTCCACCATGAATAGCAAAGACACATCTATCTTGGGAAATTTCAAGGCTTTAGTGGTTCCCGTCCAAGAACTGGGAATAAAGACCTACCAAATTCTTCATTAAACAGCAGTAAATGTTAGATTTCACTTAAATTATAAAATAAGAGAGAAATTCTCACTGCTTTGCTATATCTGATTTTCGACAACGTTTCACTACACCATGTGACTCTAATGTCGCTCTCAGCATGTGTCTTCTCAGAGCAGTAGTGCCGGCTGCTCCCCGGGAGCTTATGCTGTTTGGGCAAGGCTGCTGGTGGGAGGGAGGCCAAGGACAACCGAGCAAATAAAAATAATCGGGCGAATAAGGAAACAATGTCAGATTGAAATGAAGGAAATAACACTGTGTTGAGATGGGAGGCTTGGGGGGAAGTGAGTCAAGAAAGCTATATTTGCGTAGGTTACATGTGAGCTGAGATGGTGATAAGGAGGCTGGACTTTGAGGATTTGGGAAAAGTTACCCCAGGAATAAAGGCAGCTTGTCCATTGGCCCCGAGGCACAAATGTGCTCAGCAGGTTTGAGGAGATACTGGAGCCAGCGCTGGTGAGAGGGATGAGACGCGAGGCTTAGAAGGGCATCAGGAGCACGGACAGGAGTGTAGACTCTAAGCACAGTGAGAAGCAGTCATGGTAGTTTAAGCACTAAAGTAATTTTCTCTCACCCACAATTTGCAAAGATAATGTGGAGAATGAATTGCAGGGACCCAGGAATCAGGGAGGCCGGGTTGGAGGCTCTTGGAGTGGGCCAGATGAGAGAAGGTGGGAGCCAGGGAGAAATTCGTTTGGGGAGTGGACCTGACAGGATACAGTTATGGGCTGTCTGTGGATGGTGAGGAGAAGAGGAGGGTCAAGGTAGGCCCAGGTCGTCCTGGAGCCAGGTGCCTGATCTTCCTAATCTCAGTGCCCCATGCAGGTGCCCACCTACTTGGGCAAACCTCTTAACCTTCAAAGTGAGGGTTTTAAAACACTGAAATCTTTTTGTTTGTTTCACATTTTATGGAAAGATTCAAACATGTACAGAAGTAGAGAGAACAGCACAGCCAGCCTGCCTGTATCAGTCACCCAGCTCCAGAATTATAAACTCAGAGTCACTGCCGTTGCATCTTTCATCTCCACCTCCTCCCCTCCCCCACTACGGGATCATTTCGAAGACAATCCTACATAGCTTAACCTTTCATTAGTGAAATGACAAGATCTCTTTCAAATACAATTGAAATATTCCTTTTTTATTTAGGGTTACAAAGTAATTCCCTAATTGTCAGAAAAATACACTTTTAAGTAGTTTTGGGGTTGAAATCGGGATCCAGACTTAGGTTCAGACATTGCAGCTGGTATATGTCTCAAGTGGGCTCTAATCGAAAAATTTCCTGTTTCTCATTTTCCTTGAAATTGCTGAGGGGTTTCTCTATTACCTGTTTGGCTGAATTCATTCTCCCCTGTGGTGTTAGACTTGTTTCTCCATCCTATGTATTTGCTTTAGCTAAGTGATTTGATCCTCCCCTAAAAGCTTGATCTGATTGAGGTTCAACTTTGTGCAAGAATACTTGTTATGTGAAGTTTTGTACTCCTGTCATAAGGTACATAATTTCCAGTTGACTCTCATTTTTTGATGACAGCAGCCAATAATGCTTGTCACCCGGGATCATTGTTTCATAAGGGATTTTATTTCATGTGGTCATACTCTAATTTCCTCCCTCAATTATCAGCAGGATCACAGTCATGAAGAGGCACTTTCTCCTTAACTCGGGTTATTCGGTAGAACACAGTTTTAAAAGAGGATGTTTGTACATATGTAAATATTTAAAGTTAAAACATTTTTCTTTTCTTTTTAATTTTTTTTTCTGATGGAGGTACTGAAGATTGAATCTAGGACCTTATGCATGCTGAGCACACACTCTGTCACTGAGTGTACCGCATCCCCCTTGAGATTCATATTTATATGATATTTTCCTTCTGTTATTTTTGTTTTGTTATACAGAATTTGATGGCAGGGCAATGGGTTTTACGGCTCTTTAATCATTCTTTATGGGGTTTTGGGGTTTGTGTCTGTGTTTGTAAAGAAAACAATTTTCCCACTATTCTAAGTATGTTTTGCTAAGGAAAATATGTTGATTTGTTCCCTGTCCCTGGTCCATGTGTTCCCTTTGTTTCTTCCCATTAGTGGCCCCTTGAGGTCTGTGACAAGACTAGCATGTCGTTAATCAAGATTGAAGGAGATCTGAAGAGATTTATTCAAGGAGATGAAATTTGTAGACAATGTATTGGAAAGTATTGAGAAAGTTATTCATCAGGGGAAGGTCTGGGGTTGAATTGTTAAGTGCACAGAAATCTAAGCTATGAACCACCAACACAATTATTAACTCCAGGGAAAACAACGTAGGGAAGAAAAAAGTAAGCCTAGCAGCCAACTTGCTACAGCTGTGAACAGTCTGTACAGAGAGCTAATAATGTAAAGCAAGGCTACTGATCTGATCAAAATTATAATGTAATTGTATCAAAAAGTTGGAAAAATGAAGTTTTGGGTGTGTAGATGAGATGGGGTTTGAAAGAGAGCTTAATCCTCATTTTCCAAAATACAAAGTTAAATAGGTGATACATAAAGCTGAAAAAGTCAGTAGGCTGCGTTACAAGGATACTAGTCAGAGATAGGGAGTAATTATTCCAGGAGTCAGCAGTAGGAGCTGAACGTGGTTGCTTCTGGCCAGGAAATGGGGCAGTTGTTGGGAACTGCTCCTTTTTCCAATTGGTGTTCGAGAACTGTTTGACTCTTTAAGGAATATATGGTATAACTTTGATAAAAAGAAATCAAAGATGAATTTTGAAAATTTGATATTAAGAATTGGGGTGTTTTTGACAGAGAGGGATAACAGTCAGACAAAATACATTTGAAGGGATCCTCATTATTCCTAGCGTTTCAGCAAGGACTAGGGGGCGACATCTTTTTAAGGTTCAAAAACTCTGTCTGACCTTCTTACCGACATGTAACCTTTGTAAATAATGAACTCCCCGTCACTGTTAAAATCCAGGCAGAGGCTGCCTGACCTGCTCTAACTGTAGCAGGGTGTGTTTACCATTGGGCAGTTGGAGAAGGCAACTTCTAACATTCTTTCAGTTTTGAATGTGGCATTTTCAGGACGGATATTTGATAAGAATTTATTACAAAAAGCTTAACAAGAAAGAGTCCAAGACATCTCAAACCCATTGCCAGGGTTTTCTCTGCGAGACACCATCCTGAGCCTTCCATCTGTGAGCCAGGCCACAAAGCCTAGTCACATGAGAATGAACACATTTTGTCCCTCCTATCTGATTTGGCATCGGGCCCAGCCCTTTTCCCCATGGAATGGTCCACGCCCAGGTCTCTGATGATGGAGCTGGTCCCATAGCAGCCCTGTGAGAGCTGGTCCAGCCCAAGGGGTTTCCTGCGTGAAGATTCCCAGGACTGCAGGCTGTTCTCAGAGCTGAGTCCCCCCTAGGGGTGAGCTCCAGACTGAGCCGGAAGCCTCAGAGAGAACTCAGAGCTGAAGAAATCCACAGGTTTTACCAAGCAGTGCCGAGTCAGTAATGAGCCATTTGAGGGAAGTATCAGCAACAGCATGACACACCTGAGCAGCCGTCTCATTGTTCCGCCTCATTCCTAAACCGTCTGTGTCTGCCTGTCTGTGCCTGTCTCCCTTTCAGGGCCAGCCTGGCACCGCTCCATGCCCTGCCTCATTTCTTCTGATCTTGCCTCCCTGGCCTGTTCCATCTACTCAAGATTAACTGAGAAACATTGAACAGTTTTTAAAACCTAGGAATAACAGACGTGCTAGATACAAAGAATACACGGCAGTACCTTCCTCAGTCACATCCCTTCTGCCCTCTCCCATTGCCACAATAAGTTTTATAAATATTTTTTCAGAGGGAAATTGCACTCCCAGTTGTTATTATTATCAGACATTTCCTTATTATCTGTGGTTTACGATGCATTTGCTTCAGGGAATTTCCCGAGATAAGGCAGGAGCAGATGACTGAGCCACTTGTTGATGTCCACTTGTGTCAAGCCTGTTAAGAATGATCTTTGGGGGGATTTGTTGAATGTGCCAGACTGTCCAGTGAGTGGTGATGATCCCCTGCATCTGCTCCAGGGTCGACCACGTCCCCTCCTTTGCTCTGTTCTCATTTATCTCTCTTCAGCAGGTGAACCAGTCATCTGTACTCCTATGATACGTAAAATACTTCTTATTTCACGGTAGAATTTGGGGGATGCTATGAAAACACGTTTTAAGCGTGAATGGACTCAGAGGTTTAAACTTAAAGCCCCCTTGGTTTACAATCAGAAATTATTATGATGGAGGGAGGGTATAGCTCAGTGGTAGAGTGCATGCCTAGCATGCATAAGGTCCAGGGTTCAATCCCCAATGCCTCCATTTAAAAACAAATAAATAAACCTAATTATGCCCCTCCACAAAAAAAAAGAAAAAAGAAATTAACATGAGGATGAAGTTACAGAGAGATTATGTGTGTCTTCTGAAACCACATTTTGTCTTTCTGCAGGAAATTTTACGGAGAGAAGGTCGGAATCTACTTTGCTTGGCTGGGCTATAACACTCAGATGCTCCTCCTGGCAGCAGTCGTGGGGGTGACTTACTTTCTGTATGTATATTTTAATCAAAATAACTGTACCTGGAGGTAACTTCTCTTTATTCCTTCTTACCGTGCTTACTTAACTTAGAATAACATTCTCCAGGAGCATCCATGTTGTTGCAAGTGGCCCTATATTTTCAGTGTTTATGGCCGAGTAGTATTCCATTGTATAAATATATCACTTCTTTAGCCAGTCATCTGTTGATGGACATTTAGGCTGTCTCCACGTCTTTGCTATTGTAAATAGTGCTATGAACATTGGGGTGCAGTTGTCATCCTGATGTAGGGTTCCTTCAGGATATATGCCCAGGAGCGGGATTCCTGGGTCATATGGCAAGTGTATTCCTAGTCTTTTGAGGAAACTCAATACTGTTTTCCACAGTGGCTGCACCAAACTGCATTCCCACCAGAAGTGTAGGAGTTTCCCCTTTCTCCACAGCCTCTCTAGCATTTGTCATTTGTGGATATTTGAATGATGGCCATTCTGACTGGTTTGAGGTGATACCTCATTGTAGTTTTGATTTGCATTTCTCTGATAATTAGTGATACTGAGCCTTTTTTTCTGTGCCCATTGATCATTTGTATGTCTTCCTTGGAGAATTGCTTGTTTAGGTCTTCTGCCGATTTTTGGATTGGGTTATTTGGTTGTTTCTAATTAAGTCATATGAGCTGCTTATATATTCTGGAGATCAAACCTTTGTCAGTTTCATTTGCAAAACTGTTCTCCCATTCTGTAGGTTGTCTTTTTGTTTTACTTATGGTGTCCTTTGCTGTGCAGAAGCTTGTAAGTTTCTTTAGGTCCTATTTGTTTATTCTTGCTTTTATATCTATTGCTTGTGTAGACTGCCCTAGGGGAACATTTCTGAGATGTATGTCAGATATTTTGCCTGTATTTTCTTCTAGGAGGTTTATTGTATCTTATCTTTTATGTTTATCTTGCTGAAGAGACTGTCTTTATTCCATTGTATATTCTTGCCTTCTTTGTCGAAGATTAGTTGACCAGAAGTTTGTGGGTTCATTTCTGGGCTCTCTATTCTGTTCCATTGGTCTATATGTCTGTTTTTGTACCAATACCATGCTGTCTTAGTGACTGTAACTCTGTAGTATTGTCTGAAGTCTGGGAGAGTTATTCCTCCAGGCTCTTTCTTTCTCTTCAGTAATGCTTTAGCAATTCTAGGTCTTTGATGGTTCCATATAAATTTTATTGTGATTTGTTCCAGGTCTATGAAATATGTCAGGGGTAATTTGATAGGGATTGCATTAAATCTGTAGATTGCCTTGGGCAGTGTGACCATTTTAACAATATTGATCTTTGCAATCCAAGAGAATGTGATACCTTTCCATTTTTTAAAGTCTTCTTTAATGTCCTACACCAATGGTTTATAGTTTTCTGTGTATAATTCTCTAACCTCTGTGGTTAGATTTATTCCTAGATATTTTATTACTTTGGGTGCTATTTTAAAGGGGATTATTTCTTTACTTCTTTTTCTGTTGATTCATCATTAGTGTAAGGAAATGCAACTGATTTTGGAACATTAATCTTGTAACCTGCTACCTTGCTAAATCCTTCGATCAGCTCTAGTAGTTTTTGTGTGGACCTTTTAGGGTTTTTAAGATACAGTATCGTGTCACCTTTTACCACTTCTTATCCAATTTAGACCCCTGTTACTTTTCTTACTTGCCTGATTGCTCTATCCAGGACTTCAAAGTCTATGTTGAATAGGAGTGGTGATAGTGGGCATCCTTGTCTTGTCCCAGATTTTAGTGGGAATCTTTGGGTTTTTCACTGTTGAGTGCTATGCTGGCTGTAGGTTTGCCATATATAGCTTTTATGATGTTGAGTTATGTTCCCTCAATATCCACATTGGTGAGATTTTTATCATAAATGGGTGTTGAATTTTATCAAAAGCTTTTCTGCATCTTTTGAGATGATCATGTGGTTTTTGTCCTTTTTCTTGTTGATGTGAAGTATTACATTGATTGATTTGCATATGTTGAACCACACTTATGTCCCTGAGATGAACCCCATTTTAGCATGATATATAATCTTTTTTATGTGCTGTTGGATTCTATTTGCTAGTATTTTGGTAAGGACTTTTTGCATCTGTGTTCATCAGTGATATTGGTCTGTAATTCTCTTATTTGGTGGTGTTTTTGCCTGGTTTTGGTATCAGGGTGATGGTGGCTTCATAGAATGAGTTTGGGAATATTACTTCTTTTCAATCTTCTGGAAGAGTTTGAGAAGGACTGGTATGAGTTCTTCTTTGTATGTGCGGCAGAATTCCCCGGTGAAGCTGTCCAGTCTGGACTTTTATTTGTAGGGAGGTTTTTTTTATTGTTAATTCGATTTCATTCCTAGTGATTGGTTTGTTCAAGTGGTCAGTATTTTCTTGATTCAGTCTTGGTGGGCTGTATGTTTCCAGAAACTTGTCCATCTCCTCTAGGTTATTCATTTTTGTCCATGTAGTTTTTCATGATATTGTCATATGATATTCTGTATTTCTATGTTATTTGTTGTAATTTCTCCATTTTCCTTTCTTATTTTGCAAATTTGTGCTCTCTCTTTTTTCTTCTTTGTGAGTTTGGCCAGACGTTTTTCGATTTAATTTGTTCTTTAAAAAATCTAGCTTTTGGTTTGATTGATTACTTTCTTTATTTTTTTAAACTCTATTTTATTTATTTCCTCCCTGATCCTTACTATTTCCTTCCTTCTGCTGACTTTTGGGTGTTTTTGCTCCTCTGTTTCTAGTTCTTTTAGCTGGTGGGTTAGATTGTTTATTTGATATTGTTTTACTTTTTTGAGGAAGGCCTGTATCGCCCTAAACATTCCTCTTAGCACTGTTATGCTGCGTCACATAAGTTTTGTGTGGTTGTGTTTTAATTTTCATTTGTCTCAAGGTATTCTTTAATTTCAACTTTGATTTCATCATTGACCTAATGGTTTTTTTAAATACCATGTTGTTTAATCTTTGTGCTTTCCTTTATTTCTCCTTTGTTTCTCTGCAGTTGATTTCTGGTTTCAATGGGTTTGTGGTCAATAAAGATGCTTGAGACAATTTCTATCTTCTTAAAATTGTTGAGGCTTCTTTTGTGACCAAGTACATGACCAATCTTAGAAAATGTTCCACGTGCACTTGAAAATAATCTATATCCTATTTTGGGGGTTTGTAATGCTCTAAAAATATCCACTAAATCTAATTTTTCTCTTGTATCATTTAATTTCTCTGTTGCCTTATTTATTTTCTGTCTGGAAGATCAGTCTAGTGATGTTAATGTGGTGTTAAAATTTCTGACAATGATTGTATTCCCATCAATTTCCCCCTTTATCTCTGTTACTATTTGTTTTATGTACTTAGGTGCTCATGTTGGGTGCATATATATTAATGATTATAATATCCTCATCTTGTATTGCTCCTTTAATCATAAAATGTCTTTATTTATCTTTCTTTATGGCCTTTGTTTTAAAGTGTATTTTGTCTGAAATCAGTACTGCTGTACCTGCTTTTTTTGGTGTTTCGATTTTCATGGACTATCCTTTTCCATCTAATCACCCTCAAACTATATGTGTCCTTCTCCCTAAAGTGTGTCCCTTCAATGCAGTGTATTGAATGTTCTTGCTTTATTATCCAGTCTGCCACTCTGTCTTTTGACTGGAGCATTTAGTCCATTAACATTTACAGTAATTAATGATAGATGAGTGTTTATTGCTATTTTGAATTTACTTTTGCAGTTGATTTGGTAGTTCTTCTCTGTTCCTTTCTTCTTCCTTTTGTGGTATGGTTATTTTCCTTTGTATTATCTTGGACTGTATTTAGTTTTTCTGACTCACTTGTAAGTTTTTGGCTTGCAGTTACACTTTTTTGTAAGTCTGTTAACCAATTACTCTAACTATGTGTACTAAACAGATAGTAATGTAATCTCAAACCCACCCTACTGACAACAAAAAATTTAAAAAAAAGAAGAAAGAAAAAATACTCTATATTTTCTTGCTTCCCTCTCCCACTCAATGATTTAGATGTCTTCTTTTACAATTTCATGTTTATTCTATTTGTACTTCATGGTAGTTATCACCTTTCCAGTTATGAGTTCTCATTTCTGTAGCATCCTTCTTCTTTTCTATTTAGAGTAGACCTTCCAATATTTCTTTTAGCATGGGTTTAGTGTTGCTAAAGTCTTTTAGTTTTTGCTTCTCTGTGAAAATCTATATCTCTCCTTCTATTCTAAAGGATAGCCTTGCTGAAGAAAGTATCGTAGGCTGCATCTGTTTTTTCATTCAGGACTTTGAATATATCTTGCCACTCCCTTCTGGCCTGTAGTGTTTCTGTAGAGAAATCAGCTGAGAGCCTTCTCTTGTAAATCACTCTTTGTTTTTCTCTTGCTGCCTTTAGGATCATTTCTTTATCCTTCAATCTGGCCATCTTGATTATGATATGTCTTGGCGTGGGTCTCTTTAGGCTCTTCCTGTTTGGGAACCTCTGAGCCTCCTCTGCTTTGGTGTCTGATTCCTTCTTTAGGTTTGGGAAGTTTTCAGTCATGATTTCTTTAAATACCTTTTCCATCCCCTTTGTTCTTTCTTCCCATTCTAGAACCCCTATTTTGCATAGATTGGCATGCTTTATATTATCCAATAGGTTCCTTATATTGTTTTCATTGTTTTATATTTGTTTTTCTCTCAGCTGTTCTGATTGGGTGCTTTCTGTTGTCCTGTCTTCTAGGTCACTTATTCGTTCCTCTGCATTATCTAGCCTGATTATTTACAGCCTTTAGGTCAGATCTCATTTCAGCCAATGAATTTACCAATTTTACATGGCTCTTCTTTATAGCTACTATTTTGTTTTTGACATATTTTATGTCTCTAAACACTATCTCTTTTAGTTCCTTCAGTAACTTGTTCACTTCTTTTTTGAAATGTTGATCTAGTAGGCCATCAATGTCTATTTCATTGATCGTTCTTTCAGGGGATTTCTCTTGCTCTTTTAATTGGGAATACTTCCTCTGCTTTTTCATACTGCTCATATATCACTGGCACTGTGGCTTAAGGAGTATCAGTTATCTATTGTGGTCCTTAAAGGAGTTTATTTGTTTATCTATCTAAAGCCTATGCGGGAATAAAATTTAAAAATGAGACAGAGAGAGAATTTTAAAAGAATGGAGGAAAAGGAGGTTTGAAAACTGTGTATAATCAATAATAGAAGAGCAAGTTGAAACAGAATAGCAGTCAAGTTGTGATGTCTTTTAAAAGCCTTAATAAAAAGAAGAAAAAAATCAGAACACAATATTTGAAACCTGTGAATAATCAATAACAGATCAAAACCAAGAGAATTAAAAATGAAATGAAAACTAAACATATAGAACTGTTTAAAAAGTAAAGATTAAAAAGGTAATAGAAAATAAAACAGATACAAAAAGATTTAAAAAGCAATGATGTGTTCTCCTAGAGACTGTGCACTCAATGGTTTTATTGAGAGGTCTTTGTGTCTTTGTCCTGTTTCATGAACTCAGCTTGCCCTGTTGGCCCCCTCGTCTGTGTTATTCACAGTGTCCATCAGCAAGAATATCTTGCCCCTCCAACACTGGGTCAGGTGCTGCTCTCCTTCGTGGTGGGCAGGTAGGTCACTCACCCTCGGGTTGCCACAGTCAGTGCTGTGCCAGTTGCTGCATAGGTGGGCTCAGCTTCAAGAATAACAACTTTATGGAGATATAATTCACATACCATAAAATGCAGCCTTCGAAAGTGTGCATTAGGGTTTTAAGTACATTTCAGTGCTTTGTAGCCATCACCCCCAAAAGGAACCGGTACCCTTTAGTAAGTCAGTCCCTAACCTTCCTTTCCCTTAGCCCCAAGAAGCCACCATTCTACTTTCTGCCTCTATGAATTTGCCTGTTCTGGGCATTTCATATAAGTAGAACCATACAGTATGCTGCCTTTTTTGATTGTCATCTTTCATTTAGTGTGACTTTGTCAAGGCTCATCCATGGTGTAGCATATATCAGTCCCCAAATTCCTTTTTGTGTTCAAGTAATATGCCATTGTTATAAATACTCCACATTGCTTATCCATCCATCAGTTGATGATGAATAATTCTGCTGTAAATGCTCATGGACAAGTTTTTGTGTGAGCACATATTTTCAGTTTTCTTCAGGATGTATCAAAAAATGGAATTGCTGGGATGTATTCTACTTTTAACATTTTGAGGAATTGCTGAAGTAGTTTTTAAAGTGACTGCACTATTTATATTTCCAGTAGTAATGTATGAGGAGTCCAGTTTCTCCACAACCTCAACACTTTTCATTATCGGGTTTATAGATACATATTTATATATCATATATCATATATATTTGTCATCCTAGTTGGTATGAATTGGCATGCCATTGTGCTTTTGATTTCTGTTTCCCTAATGCCTACTGATGTTGAACATCTTTTTATGTGCTTATTTCCCTTTTGTATGTCTTCTTTGGAGAAATATCAATTCAAATACTTTGCCCATTTTAGTTGTATTTGTCTTTGTATTGTAACGTCTTAAGTCTTCGTTGTCTATTCTGGATAAAAGTCCCTTATCAGGGAAAATATTGGAAATAATTTCATCCATCCTGTGGATTGTCTTCTTACTTTCTTGATGAAGTCCTTTGAAGCACAGAAGTTTTTAATTTTACTGAAGTCCAGTTTACTTGATTTTTTTTCTTTTGTTGTTTGTGCTTTCGGTGTCATTTATTACAAGTATTTGTAATCCAAAGTCCTGAAGATTTTCTCATTGTTCATTTTCTAAAAGTTTTGTAGTTTCAGGTCCGTGATTTATTTTCAGTTAACTTTCATAAATGGTGTTAAGATAAAAGTTCAGTTTTCTTTCTTTCCAGGTGTATGTTCAGGTGTCCCAGCATCATTTTTGTAAAGATTATCTTTTCCCCATTGGATTGTCATGGCACCTTTGTCAAAAATTAAATGGCTACGTGTAAGGGTTTGTTTATGGACTCTCAATTCTTTTCTCTCAATCTATTTGTGTGTCATTTATGCAAGTACCACACTGTATGGATTACAGTTTTGTTAGTGAGTTTTGAATTTGGAAACTTCAAAACTTTGTTCTTTTTGAAGACTGTTTTGACTATTTTGGGTATCTTGCATTTCCATATTAGTTTTAGGATCAGCTTGTTCATTTCTGCCAAAAAGCCAGAGTTGCATTGAATCTATAGGTCATTTTGAGGACAATGGCCATCCTAACAATAATAAGGCTTCTGATCCATGGAAACAGAAGAGCTTTCCATTTATTTTAGGTCATTTTTAATTTCTATCAGCAGTATTTTAGTTTTCAATATCCAAGTTTCAGACATTTTTCTCAGTATTTCACATATTGTTCTTAATATTCCTAAGTATTTTATTCTTTTTGATGCTATTGTAAATGAAAATGATTCCTTCATTTTATTTTTAGATTATTCACTGCTGTTGTATAGAAATATAATTACTTTATATATATTGATTTGTGTCTTACAATTTTGGTCAGACTGGGTTATTAATTTTAATAGGATTTTTTTTCTTTACTCTCTTTTTTTTCCTTTGTGGATTCCTTGTGATTTCAATATATAATATCATGTCATCTGGAATTGAAACAATTTTATTTCTTTCTTTCTAATCTAGAGTCTTTATTTTCTTTGTCTGGTTGCTTTGACTAGAACCTCTAGTACAATGTTGATTGTGGGAGGAAATAATTCAGTCTTTCAACATTATGTATGATCTTTGCTCCAGGTTTTTCACCGATGATCTCTGTCAAGTTGAGGAAGTTCTCTTCTATTCCTAGTTTCTATCCATTTTTCTATTAATATGGTGTATTACATGAATTGAATTTTGTATGTTGAACTTTCTCTGCATACCTGGATACATCCCACTTAATTGTGGTCTATTTTATATGTTACTGGATTGGATTTGCTTGTATTCTGTTGAGGATTTTTGCATTTATATTCATAAGAGATAGTCTTTAGTTTTCTTGTGATGCCTTTGTCTGTTTTTGGTATCAGTGTGATACTAGTCTCATTGAATGAATTGGGAAGTGTTCCCTCCTCTTTATTTTTAGACGAGTTTGTGAAGCATTGTTTTCTTTGTTTGTTTTTGTTTTTGTTTTTTCTTTAAGTAGTTGATGGAATTCACCAGCAAAGCCATACGGGCCTAGCATTTCCTAGTGGGAATGTTTTGGATTACTATTTCCGTCACTACTTACTGTAGGATTATTTGAGTTTTCCATTTGTCCTTGAATTGGCTTCAGTCATTTATGTCCTTCTAGGAATTTATCCATTTCATCTAGATTATCTCATTTATTGGCTATATAATTATCCATAGTATTCCCTTATATTCCTTGTTATTTTTCTAAGGGCAGTAGTGACATCCTTCCTTACATTTCTCATTTTAGTAATTTGAATCTTCTCTCTTTTTTTAATACTAGCTAAAAATTTGTCAATTTTGTTGATCTTTTCAAAGAACCAACTTTTCTTTTTGTTGGTTTTTCTCTGTTGTTCATCTATTCTCTATTCCATTTATTTCTGCATTTAGTATTTTGATTAGAATGTTTAATTCATTTACATAATGTAATTTCTTATCAGGTTGAAGTTACATCTGCTATCTGCTGTCTATTTGTCCTTTTTCCCCCATTCCTCTATTACTACACTTTTTTGTACAAAGTAGGCATTTTCAAGTGTGCCATTTTAATTTGTTGTTTATTTTATCTTTTTTTCTCCTCCTCCTCCTCCTCTTCCTCCTCCTTACTTCTCCTCCATTGCCCTGGAGATAATAATTAACATCTTGTTTTAAAGCAATCTAGTTCACATGAGTGCCAACTTAATTTCAATAGTACACCAAAACTTTGCTTTGGTATCAATCTTTTCCCTCCACCTCCTCATGCTGTCACTGTCATACAAATTACACCTTTATGTATTTATAAGCACATCTACACAGTTTCATAAGTATTGTTTTATGCAGTTGTCCTTTACATCAAATAGAACAAAACATTTACATGTAATACTCTATTTATATTGTTTTTTTTTTTGCTTATATATTAGTGCTTTTTATTTTTCAGGCGAGTGTCCTTTCATTTACACCTGCTGGATTATCCTTTGTATTTCTTATAGGGCAGGCCTGCTAGCAATGGATTCTTTCAGATTTTGTTTTGTAGGGGTGTCTTAATTTCTCCTTTAATTTTTTTGAAGGATCATTTTGCTGGCTATAAAATACTTGGTGACAGTCTTTTCCTTTTATCACTTTGACGATACCATCCCAATGCTTTCTGGTCTCCATGGTTTTTGATGAGAAATCAACTGACTTACTGAGGAGCATTTGTATATGTTGAGCCACTTTTCTCTTTCTGCTGTCAAGATCCTTTGTCCTTGCCTTTTGACACACTGAGTCTGATGTGCCTATTTTAGATGTCTCTACGTTTATACCACTTGGAGTTTGTTGAGCTGCTGGGATGTACAAATTAAAGTTTTCATCAAATTTGGGAAGGTTTCAACCATTATTTCTTTATATATTATTTCTGCCCCTTTTTTTCTCTCCTTCCTTCTCGCGCTCCCATTATGTGTGTATTGGTATTGTTGATGGTGTCCCACCTATCTCTGACACAGTGTTCATTTTTTTTCCATTCCTTTTCCTTTCTGTTCCACAGACTGGATAATCTCAGTAGTTTTAAGTTAACTGACTTTTTCTTCTACAAGTTCATATCTACAGAGAAACCTCTTATTGAAGTTTTCATTTTAGTCATTATATTTGTATCTCTAGAATTTCTAGTTGGTTTTTAATATAAATTTTTTTATTGATATTCTCTGTACAATGAGATGTTCACATAATTTAATTCTTCAGGCATGGTTTCTGTTAGCTCTTTGAACATATGTGTAATTGCTTGTTTATGTGTTTGTCTAGTAAGAACAGTGTCTGGGCTTCCTCAGGGAGTTTCTATTGACTACTTTTCCCCCCTGTTATGGCCAAACTTTTCTGTTTCTTTGTACACCTTGTAATTTTCTGTTGAAAACTGGACATTTAAAATATTACAATGTGGCAGATCTGAAAGCCAGATTTTCCGCATCTCCAGGGTTTATCGTTGCTTCAATTGTCATTGCTGCTGCAGCTATTTATTTACTTTCCTGAACAAATTCTGTTAAGTCTCTATTCTTTATCACGCATGGCCATGAGATCAGTGTGTGTGCAGAAAGCCTAGTTGTCATCACTGTAATAATGATCGGACAGTGATTTCTTTGAATGCCTGGAGCCAATCGTTTGAGCTGTTGCCAGGTGGCTGTGTGTCCACGTGCTGAGGGATGCCCTCAGCACCGGCAGGCTGTCTGCAGCTCTTCTGTAGCCTTTAGTTCTTGCTTATGCAGAACCTCATGTTCAGCCAGAGTTGAAAGCTGAAGATTTTCTCAGATCTTTCCTTGCCATGTGCCACACATGTGTGCGGCCTTCTACAATTCTCAGAATTTTTTGGAGCTTTTTAACCCTACCTCCACCCACAGAACGTCTCATTACTCAATTTTGCCTTCTAAGTTTCCTAGTCAACATCTAGTTAGCCTCTACTGGTACCACTGCCTCAGGCAGTTGTAACGTTAGATACTCATGCTGATTGTTTTCCACACACACACTGGAGACAGGCTGTTTGTACAGCATGAGTTTGTGATAGGTCAAATAGTGACAGCTCTCTGGGGGCGGATTTTACGGGTAACTTCAAATCAATTCGACCCCTACCTTGATTGTGAGACTATTGCTTTTAAAGGCCACCATTTAGGTGAGGATATAGGGATGGGGTAGATCAAGTTACAGTGCCACAAAACTCCCTATCTTTATGGAGATATAGCTGTTTGGTTTTTTTCTCAAATAAACATACCCCGGATTGATGGAAGCCTTGGTTTAATTTCCAGAGTTCTACAGAGGTTAATTTTGACAAATTTTGCCATTGTCATTGCTTCATAGAGGAGTAAGTTTTCCAAGACTTTTACTCAGATATTCTAGAATTGTATCCCATTTGCATTTGTTTTTAACTGAGTTACTTGCAAGACTAACTAATTCTACAGCTCCAGCCCCATTCACATAAGAGTCCATCTGCATGGATTCTCCTACAGGGAGCAGTGTGCAACCTGTTGTCAGTTTTTTATTTTTCTTATTAAAGTGTAGGGGTTTTTAAAAATATGCTCATGAATAGCCCTTTGTCATTTTTACACGTTACAAAACTTCCACTACTCTGTGGCTATTTTTTTCCATCTCTTTTCGTTGCTCTAATGAAGTTCTCACTTTTAAGATTTTTCAGTAGAGTAGTATGTGGATGCTGATCAGACGGGTGAGGCATTTAACTACTGTCTAAACCTCAGTCTTTGCTTTGATTCACTATCTTGAATATCTGAACATATCTACTGAACCCCGTATACCAAAGGATGCTGACAGCCCTAATTAAAAAATGCTTTTTAAGTAAAGCAAAAAATATTAACTTTCACACTGGAAAAGACAAATCTCAAATTTCCTAGATGATCTTGGTTTCTGTGATCATTAGAAAGATGTTTATAGAGCCGACAGGCATATTGAGATACTGATTTTATTTCATCGGATTTCAGAATGCAGAACACATTTCAGGCCCACTTATACCACCATATGTGTGTCTCTAAGGATATATACATATGATAATGTCTTTATTATAAGTACCTTGTTTTATTTTATGTACCAACTGCTGTTAACCTCATTAAGGAAATCTTGGAACTGCAGAATTGAAATTTTTCATACCACCATCATCCCGTAGCATCTCTTTTGCACTTAGATGTTGTGTGGCAGAGTATTTTTCTGTTCCCTAGAAATGATCAATGTTGAAGGGGAAAAAATACCTTCCTCTAATAAACATAGTCCAAATCATGCACTTATCTGAAAAATGGCCACATTTTAGTCCACACCAATCCATCTACTCATACTGACTCAGAGTCCTCAACACAGACAATCCACCCCTGTAGTCAGGGTCCTCAGCACACTTTCTATCCCCTCCCCATTCCTTGTTGATTCTGACCTACTTTTGTCCAACGCGTCCTGCCAGTCTCTTCGCTGCCTGACTGCAGTTTTTAATTTTTACCTTTGAGTTCCAGGCTGCGCCTAGTGATATCCAGAGAAACGCCAGACACCTAGCCCATCAGGACGGGTGGGGAGGATTTCAGGAAGCTGTTACCCTAACTCACTTGCAGATAAGTGAGTGGCTGTTGTGAGCATTCCTTCTAGATCTCTGACATGCCGGCTTCATCCACCCCAGCAAAATAACGTAGCTCCTCCAACCACCCCTCCTCCATTCATCTGAGTTTCTGCCTTCAGTGACACTCAGATGCTGCTGATGGGCATTATATTTATCTGTATTTTTTTTAGTTGAAGTATAGTCAGTTACAATGTGTCAATTTCTGATGCACAGCACAATGTTCCAGTCATTCATATACACATATATATGTATGAAATCCTTTTCATATTCTTTTTCATTAAATGTTTTTACAAGATATTAAATATAGTTCCCTGTGCTATACAGAAGAAATTTAGTTTTTTTAGCTATTTTTATATATAGTAGTTAATATTTGCAAATCTCAATCTCTGATGGGCATTTTTAAAGCCACTTCTGGAACACTTGCTGCAGAAGAGTCTGAGAAATGTATTTTCAACCTCAAAGATTTTTGGTTAGGGAGTTGGAATAAAGGCTGAGCTGGCTCACCTAACTCTCTGCCTTTGTGAATAAAGAGGTCTGGAGATTCAAGGCCCAATATAATGTCCCAGCGCTTCAGTAGCAGACTCTCAAAGCAACCAAAATGCTCCCATCTGCCAGAGCATGAATTGTCCTTAGACACTGCTGGACATAACCACCAACTCTGTCTAAGGTATCGTCTTCATCTGGTGCACAATTTCTTTAGATGTCTAATATCCTGATTAACAGGACAAGCTGGTTTGGATTCCCAAGGTCACAGGCAGCCTTCTGCCTGACTTTGGTGTATATATATTCATTGAAGAGTCCTCTCTCAGATCAGCTAGGGCTGCCTAGTGTGTGGTTTGCCAGAGAATGTGGGTGCAGTGATCCCTACCAGAGTCCTACCAGTTGTTTTATTGCAGGAAGAGAGAGACCAAAAGAGACAGAACAGGAAGTTCTTGTCCAGCCTCAAACACAGTCATCCCCGCCCAGGGCTCTTTGTCTGGGACACACAGAAGTGCAGGTCAGCAGCGATGTGAACTCGGTATACTCCAAAACATGGTGTGGTTGTACTGGGCTATCTGTGTCTTTCATGGACCCTGCAAAGTTCTCTGCTTTGTGAAATGGGGAACTAAGGAACTCCCACCCATGCCTGTAGCTCCCAGGGTTTGCACACTTACGTGTTTTGAGGATTTGCTGGCAACTCATTCTTTTTCACCAAGTCATTTCTCAGTTACACGGCAGTCCTGTGACTTCCTTTTCAGAACTGCTCCTTAAGTTCGGGATTTAGTGAAAGATGCCATTTTACCCTGTAAGTTCATGTTCAGGGAGGAGGAGGAAGAGAGGACAGATCAGAATTGCTGTTTTGCTTTTGTTGTTGTTTTCATAAGCCATTTCCTGTTGTCGAATAGACACTGAGCAAATGAATGACTGTTACACTCCCCTTTGAAGCATGAGGAAACTGACACTCAGGGAAAGGAGGCAAATTTCATAAGGTTCCAAAGACAAAAAGGGATGAGCAAAGAATAAGATCCCTGCAAATTTCTTGGCTGTCATCAGCCTTTAGGTCAGTGACAGAGTGTCGTGTGTAGTAGTAAAGTTGTGGCGTGCTTTGAGAAGGGGGCAGGTGTTCTTGTTTTTGTTGATGCAATCACACTGTTTTGTCTGGGACTCTGAAAAAGAGAAATGGGTACGAAAATGTTGGTTTCTCATTCTTGGTCCTTCCTCCCCCTCACAGATATGGACCCTTCCATCTGTAGCAGGAATAAGACAGCCCCAGCTTTCCCATCTCATGAGATCAGTACTCATTTATTTCATCCCTGCCCACCTGTAGGTGATAAAGCACAGCATGATTTTCATGTCCTGCTTCACTGATTCTTGTGAAATTAAGTGTTTGAAGATAGAAACTTATGAAAGGAAGCTGCTTTTTTTTATATAAAGTGCAGTAATTTTCTTAGCAGAGAAGGAAATTGAGGATTTTCCTCATTGAAAATCAATAGAAATTTCAAGAGCATCTGTATTTCTGATGTGTAGATTAAAATGACAAAATCTAGGTGGATTACAGAAACACAAGGAAGATACCAAAAATGTCTTTGAAGAGCTTTTCTAAGACTGGGCTTGTAAAGAGACTGTTAGTTGACAGAGACACTCTTCTCACCCATAGTCCCTCTCCTAAGGTTGGAAAGGACCAGCGTTTCCTCTGTGTGCAGTCCTGGTGCTTCAAGTGAGTTGTGGCGTAGGGCGGTGCACATGGGGCTGCCTTCAGTTTGTCCATCCTAATTAACCCCTGGCAGTCAAAGGCCGAGTGTGTTGCAACGACATGAACCATTCGCCATCATCTCAGGGGTGTGTGCTCATCTCAGCTCATCCTGGCTCAGGTGATGGCAGAGCAGGGAGTGGTGGCAAGAGGTCAGCCATGAGTAGCAGGGAGCACCTGGAGTCAGCTGGGTCCCAAGTGGCTAGGCGTTGCAGGTGGAATTCCCAGGACTTCCCACAGCCCATTCATTCAGCTACTACTTCTCCAGCACCTGTGATGTGCTGGTGCTTCCTTTGTGAACAGAACCAATTCCCTGTCCTCATGAAGATGACGTTCTAGTGGACATAAATGATAAACGCAGAAGCAGATCCAGGTCAGGACACATGAGTGCTGTCTACTATGGAGTGCACAAGGTGAGATCCTTTGTGAAGGAATGTATGATACCTGAAAATGTGGGGGAGAGGATGGCCGTATTCCAGGTCTGATTTGGGCCCCTGAGATGCACCTCGTGAAGTGTGGGTCCTTGGTTTGCACAGGAACGAATCCAAGAGAGAGCCACAGTTCAGTAAATGTAGATTTATTCAGAGAAATGTATACTCCACAGACAGAGTGGGCTGTTTCAGAAGGCAACAGAAAAGCCATGAGGCGTGGGGGTTGGGTGCTCCAGTTTAAAGTAAAAGTAGATACACACTTCAGAGACATAGTGTCGGCTGTCTCCCTTAGCAGAGAGGGCAGCCATGAGGTGTGGGGTTGTTAGTTTTTATGCACTCAGTATCTTCATATGCTTATAAGTGGGAGGAATATTCCAACTGCTGTGGGGAAGGTGTTGGGATTCCCAGAAATTGGGCCACTACTCATCCTTTGACCTTTTATGGTCAGACTTGAACCTGTCCTGGCACCTGTGGGAGTGCCATTTAGCATCCTGCTGTATTTCGGAGAGTGTGTATTGAAGCTCAAGATCTACTGGGAGTTGACTTTTCCACCATCTTGGTGCTAATGGCTGTGCCATTCTTTTAATGGCAGTGCCCTTCCCCCTTCCCTCCTGTCTCATGAAGGAGCTCTGGACTGATTGCACAACTGCAGAGCAGGGGACAGAGTGGAAAGAACTTCATAAGTGGAAGGTGGAAGGCAGTTTTGGCCGTAGAATTCCAAGTCAATTATAAATTAAGTGTCTTCTGTTTGCTGGGGGTACCTGGTGTCACATTAGGGAGCTGTGAGCCTTGGGGACTTCAGTGAGTGGATGGCTCACTGTGTATACTGTGTTGCTTCTTAGGTGGCTTGAGGACAGTTGGCTTATAGGTGACCCTTTCACTCAAGCAGGCGTCTCTTTGGGGATTTTCTGCATGTGAGGCTAACATGGGTCACATGGGGGGCAGGACCGGGTAGTCACAGCTTGGTCCACAGTCACCTAGTGCCCTCACGGCGTTCATCCCATGGATGCGTCACCTCCCCCTGGATGGGGACAAGGGCACAAGTGGTGGGGCAGCTTCTCAGTGGTGGAGGCATTGCTCTCAAGACCCAACTCTCAACAGCATGGACCCCTGGTGTTGGCCACAGTCTTGGCTAAATGAAGCTGTTGGGTAGCTGAGCTCAAGAGACGCGGGTGACATGCTTCGATTCTCACCAAGAGTTTTACTTTTGAAGCTTCTGGTCAGACAGCCACAAATACTCCCTAGCCCATAAACAAAGAACAGTCTCTTTCCCTCGGGGAAGGTCACACAGAAGAAAAACGGATCATCCCGAGAGCAGGAGAGACCAAATCAGTCCTGCCATCATGGGTCTGACAGACGAGCCAGCTCAGTTCCTCTTACTAGTTGTTTACTTGGAGGATCTGGGATATTTGAGTGACCTGCAAGTGTCAGGAAATAGCACACGTGGGCTTTGTAGATTTTCTGGTCTGGTGTTAACTTACCCCATTGTAGCTGTCGTGCAAGGAAACAAAACTTGGTGGACAACAGGCCATGGCCTCTGCTCCCTGGTGGAGCCAGGAGATTACAATGATAAGTACGACTGCGGGGGCATCATTTCTATGTTGAGAGGCCAGACGGCCTTCCATAGTTCTCATGATGGATGTCTAAGTTGCAGAGGGAAACTGGATTTCATCCAGCTCTCCAGCCAAGGAGGAGACCAGAAGTGGCCTCCCCCACCAACTGTGAGCTCTTTGCCTCCACTGACAGCAGCATCTATAGCAAAAAGCTGGGCTGCCACCTGCGTTTCCGTGTAAACATCCGAGTAGCCACAGCAATGGCCTCGTGAGGGTTGGTGTGCCCAAGGAAGCGCTGTGTGGGACGGAGGAAAGAGTGCTGGGGTCAGACACCGGGCAGGCAGGCAGGCAGTGATGACATCTGTGTCACGCAGGCACCATGGATCTGAGCCAAAGGAAGTCGGGTTTTGGAGCAGGGAGCCTGGGCAGTGCATTGTTGTTCGTAAGAAAATCCTGGGCTCTGGATCCACGAAGTTATTGGCTTGATTCCTGACCACAACTCTCATCTTGGGCAAATGTTTGACGCTTTCTGTGCCTCTGTTTCTTGGTGTCCCAAATGGGGACATTAGAAGCAATTACCTCTGAGAGTCAGGAGGGCCTATATTGATGTCATTTCATTATGCTCACAGCAGCCCACAAGCACGGTGCTAGGTCCCCCATTTTACACGTGGCAGACGGGTAACCTTTTAATCAGTAATCATGCAGCTAAGAATGGTCAGAACCACCATTTGAATATGATCCCTATGTCCAGGTAATTTCTATTCTCACTCAGTATTACTGGAAAACTAGTAAAGTCAGAACTAACGCTGCTGGGAAGTGGGAGCTTGAAAGATGCTTTTCGTCTTCGCCATTGGGGAGTGTTGAGTTCACGTTCCTCACAGCCCGTCCGAGGCCCCCTGCGTCTCTGGCTGCCCCTGGTGGGGTCTGCAGGTCTCTGGGCAGCTTCTCCTTGATCTCTACCCCAAGGCTCTCTGCTCTCTGCAGGTTGATTCTCAACCCTGACTGCTCAGTATAGCTAATGTCTAAAAGCAAAAAAAGGTGGGGAGGGTACGGCTCAGTGGTAGAGCACGTGCTTAGCATGCAAGAGGTCCTGGGTTCAATTCCCAGTACCTCCATTAAAGTAAATAAAGCTAACTACCCCCCACAAAAAGGAAAGAAGTATTTAAAAAACAATAAACAGTACAAAGGCCCCACTCCAGTCTAGGACGCAATATGTTTTAAAGGCTCCCAGATGCTTCCCATATGCAGAATGGTGAGAGCTATCCCTATACACCTCTTCTCGTGAGCTTGTCCACTCACACCCATTAGCCTCTTGAAACAGGAAAATTACTTGGCTCAGCCTAGAACTTTCTCCCGATTTCTAGACTTTTATTTGCCTACTGGACATCTCTCCTGGAGCCCACAGGCACCCAGCCAGAACTGAATCAGTTGTCTCCTCTCATGACCTGCCCCTCTTCCTGCTCTTCTTATTTCAGGGAATGGCAATATAATTTAGGACACTGCCAAAGCCAGAAAGCTGGCCGGCATCTTTGACCTCTTCCTGCCCTTCCATCACACCTGTGGCCAATCTGTCCACCTGCTGAAATGTTTTCTCCTCTCTCCTCCTGGCGTGGCCTCAGCAGGCCTTCACAAGAACCTGCCAATATGTCTCCCTGCCTTTAGCTTGTCTCTTTCTAGATCACTTTGCATGTCTCCTCTACCTTGGAGGCACACAGAGTCCTGTGTGATGTGCACGTGTGATCTCTCCACCTGGTTGCCTCACCTGTCTCCCACACTCTGTGCTCGCTTCTAGACTATTCACAGTTCCTGGAAGGGACCTGGCTCTCCTTGGCCTCCCTCCTTTGCATGTGCAGCTCCCCAGGGAGAAATGGCCTTAATATTATACCTTCCCCTGATCACTTCTAGGGCATCTCGGAACTCACCGCAGTGCTTCCCTCCTCTGGGAGAGCCTTGGCTACAGTTCCGGCTCTCTGCCCCGAGCACCCTCTGCTGACTGTTATCCAAGCCCTCTTAACACGTCTCCTCAGCCATCATTTCACGATGACTCCTGTGCACCTAGGAGCTCCTGGAAGCAGGTACTGTGTCTTTTATCTCTTTATTCTCAGAGCATGGTATAATGGTGGAAGGAACAGTGGTTATTCTGCAATTTCTCTAGAGTTGGGGCCTAGGGATAACAATCTGGTTGGAAGAAGGGCTTAGGGGATTTACCCTGAAGCCACATTTTCAATTAACATTTCATGTTGTTTTTGTCTACTATTTGAAGTAACGAGTTGTAAAACAGAATGACGATTTCTAAAAATTACTTTACCGAAGATTGAGGAAAATGGCAGTTTTCCATATTTAAGAATATTATTTAAATTTTGTGTGACTGGGGTGGTTGAAAATAGAAATGCAGGGGTTGCTAAAGCATTCTCATACCCTTCCACACCCTCAGGCCCTTCGGACAGAAGAGACAGAGGGATGTGAGTAGAAGGCTTGGAGCGTGGACCGTGCAGTGCTTTTAAATTGTGACAGTTACTTGTGCTTTTTTTTTAACTTTCATTTTTAATGGAGGTAATGGGGCTTCAACCCAGGACCTTGTACATGCATAGCACGTGCTCTACCACTGAGCTATACCCACCCTTCCCCCCGATATTTGTGTTTTTCGTGGGCATAATGTGCTGGTAGCAGGTTCTTTAGTATCACACACAGTCACCCGCCTCTGACCATCACATTAATACCTTTCCCCTGAGCTAGAGAGCTAGTCTGTTTCCAAAAGTTCAATAAATTATCTACATTTTCTTTTTTCTTAAAAAAAAAGGCATTAACTCATGTTTCTCTTTGGTATCGCCTATAAATAAAATGTGATTTTATTAACCATTTACCAAAGTGTTAAGTGAGATAAATATTAAGTACAGATTTCTGAAGCATCAGTCATCACTGAAGATCCACATTCTGCTGTTCTCTCTCTCTGTTAGTCACCATACTTCTGGAGTTCTGGAAGCGGCGCCAGGCAGAACTTGAGTACAAATGGGACACGGCTGAGAAGGAAGAACAAGTCCGGCCAGAATAGGAGGCGCGGTGTCCCCACGTGGAGATAGATGAGATTACCCAGGAAAAGCGTGCGCTGTTTAGATGCACTTTAGTCTGATTACTTCTGGACTTGTCAGCCTTGACTGCATGTTGGAATCACCAGGGGACCTTAAAAAATGTTGGTGCCTGGATTCCATCACTGCAAACTCTGATGGTACTTAGTGGCCTGGGGTGCATTCTGGCATAGGGAAGTTTATAAACCTCCTCTGGTTATTCTAATGTGCAGCCAAGGTGAAGGAGCAGTGCCTGGAATGGTGGACACAGAAGATAAGTGTGGTCCTTCCTTCATAATAACAGTAAAATTGGGGGGGAAAAAAGACTGGTATAAGTGTATGAGGCATTGATTTGTATCCTTTCATAACACCAAAAAATAAATGCAAAATATAAATTAGCTGCTGTGACATAGATGTAGAAGGAAAGACACATTCGTTTTTACAGTTCACTCCCATTTTTTCACATGTGCCTTCATTATTGCGGCCTCCTTTTCATCTTAGAATAGGTTAACCTTTGTCTTGAACTAAGTTCTGGTCACTGCTTCCCCTTCCGTTTGGGATGTGTACAAAGCAGCATGGCTGTCATCCTAAAGTCAGAGAAAGGGTAGAAGAAGCAGGGAAACCTTTGTTGAGGCTCTATCAGTGTTTGAGCAGTGTTTGAGCTAGGTATTTTATATAATTGGAAATGTAAATTTATTGCTGCCACTTCTACTGCAAAATTAAAAAAATAAAACTGTATATCTTTGTATCAACATTCCAGAGCTATGAAAAGATGATTTTTTGAGTCATCTGTAATATTGCTTCTTTCCGTCAGTTGAGATAATTTAGAGCTGATGGTACTTGCAGTCAGCAGCCAGCAGGACAGTAGTTTGTGAGCATGAATAACGCTTGGAAAGAAAATACTTTTATTAGAAGCACCTGAAAATGTCTCCAAATATAGATTTAATAAAATGAATCACAGATCTACAGAATGTTGGCACTGAAAAGGTATGGAGGGAGCAGGTCAAACTCCTATTTTTATAAATGGAAAACAATGAGATTCAGCTACAAATAGAAAGTGACATTTGTCTTTTACAATGTAATAAGCTTCTAATAGTCCCCATTATGAATAGTTCCCATTGTTTACAACTGAAGATGGGGGTAAAAGCATATGTTGGTGAAAGACTGTACATTCAGAGATGAAAGCTAAAACTTAGACAAAATTAGAAGTTCATAATGCTTTTGAGTCGTGAAAAACAAAAACTTATCATATTGGCAGCATACAAAAAATACTGAAGAAAGTTTTCTGGACATTTAAACTGCCAAGTTTAAAGTTAAAATTGCAAGCTAATAAGTTTAAATTTTCATTGGAACATTCTTGTTGAAAAATTGAAGATGAAGACTCATTTCACTTGATCGTTCTTCCTTATTTAAAAAATTGCCTAATTTATTTATTTTTTTTAGTTTTTTAGTTGAAGCATTTTACTTTACTTGCAAAAGCACGCTACATTGTTTAAAGAGGCCAGCGTTGTGGGAGTGAGAGCTTGGGAATGAAGTTGCCTAAATTCATATTTGAACACAGCAGCTTGCTTCCTGAGTGATCTTGGACAACTTAACTTCTCTGTGCCATAGTTTCCTATAAAATAAGAATAAGAAAGTTGCTTCTTAATGACTGTGGGAAGGACGGGTCGAAGTAATGTACAGAATCTACTTGGAAGTGTTCCTGGCACAGAGGAAGGGCCATGTACTTAGTTACAGCTATTATTATACTATATCTGGTTTTATAATCCAGTTAAATCTTGATTCTTACCGATTTCATCTCTTAAAAAAATTCTAAATCTAAACTCTGAAATGGAAACTAAAACTTCATAGTTGTAGCTAATTAACACATAAAGCTCAACCAAGAAACACACAGTGGAGACCAGTTAGCTGCAGACCCCTGTGATACTTTCTGTCCTGCACAGACTCTAGGCTGTCACTACCGTCACTTCTGAAATCAAAGGCAAGCTAAGGAATAGAGCTTTAAAGCTTGGCCTCGTCAGGTGCTCAGACAATGGCATGGATACAGTTCACTGTTCACATGTGCATTTTCAAAACATAGTATTAAAATGAAAACTGTACGTATTTTGTTGTGTGTTTGACATCGTTAACAGAAAAGAAAAGAAAAAAACAGGAAAAAAACCCATGCATTTACAAATAAGGGGGCTATGTCTGAATATTTTTTTTTTAAATTATGTTTAGGATTGAGTGACCAGTTAGGAGAAAAATCATTTCATTGGTGTAATCCCTTGATTGACTAAACTTGTTTTTTTAATTAGGAAGAAGAGCGTGGTCCATTTACCACCTGGGGAAAGTGTATACATATAACCCTTAGTGCAAGTGCCCTATTTCTGCGTAAGAACCTGCCACAGACTGTTAAAATCTAATGTGAAATGCTGAAAAAATTGAAAGTCAAGCGGGGAACTATGTAGTCTCATAGAGAAAACTTTATCCAGAGAACATGTGAGCCAATGCAGGGCGCCACTCTGGAGGTTCCACAGTCTCTTCTGCTCACAGTTCTTCCCCCAGTTCTTTTCACCTCATTTGTTCAAATCAGATTAGTGGTTTAGGATTCTCCAGTGTCTGATTAAGAGACCAGATGGAGGCATTAAGATTTCTAAAATTTTCAAAGAGTAACAACCAAGGTAAAATATCTAAGAATAGCCTAACAAAAGGATAGTAGTAACTATCAAAAAATAAAAGTAAAAACTAATGGAAGATATAAAAGATGCTTTAATCACATGATTCTAGATTAAAAGATCATATCTCCAAAATATCAGAAGTTATAAAGTTCATTTGGGGTTTACTGTGAAAAAAATCATATTAGTAATAAAATTATCAATAAGATAATGAGAGTTTTACTAGTTCAAGAATAGCCAGATTAGAAAATAGGACAGGAAGTCCAGATATGGGCTCTGATATGAATAATAATTTAATATAAGAGATGGAAGGCACTGCAAATCAGGGAGATAAATAAAGGTTATTCAGTGAATGGAACACTTGTTAGCTACTTGGGGGGAAAAGAAAAGATTGAAATCATACAGTGAACCATATATTGTGATAAATTCCAGAAACATTAATGAAAGTAACACAATTAGAAAAAAACTAGAAATAAATATGGATGAGTATACAACCTCTAGATGAACAGTAAGTTTCAGAGGAAAGTATACAAAGAATTCCATGCATCAGAAGCATCCTAATTTTAAACAAAACACCAGAGGATGTTATTTGTTTACAAATCCGACAAGGGGCTAATTCCTTCAATACATAGAGAGTTCAAATCACTTGAAAGGTAACATCAAAAAATCTCAGGAGTGTAGAAGGCAGAAAAGATGAACACACATTCACAAAGGAAAAAATAGATGTCACACTCCAATGGTAATTCAGTCAGTGCACATCAAAATGAAATAGTTTTCCACCTCTCAAATGACACAGCTCTGTTTATGAAGATGAAATGCCAGTGATCACCAATCTCATGCCTAGGTTACTGGATATTTTTTGAGAAGTATGATTGATTTACAATGCTGTGTTAATTTCTGGTGTACTCTTCCAGCCTTCTAAGAAAGCAGTCTGGCAGTTGATATCAAGAGTCAAAAATATTCATATGCTTTAATCCACTAATTCAGCTTTGAAAAACTTTTAATCAGGAATTATTTCAAAATGGCAGGGAAAATTCAGTATGGATGCAAGTCACAGGCATGCTTTTAGATGTATATATATATATACATATATATATATATATAAAATCTCAGCCAAAATATATTTCCAACCCTTCACAAAGTAGAATAGTATGCAGCTGTGAAAAAGTGTGTCCATGAAAATATTTTATGACATGTCAAAGTGTTATGCTTAAAATAGGCTTGAGAATAAAATTGATATATAAAATGATTTCCAATATACAAACAATATACCCTTCTGAAGGAATTATGTCTATAGGCAGAAGAATATTTCTTATTTTATTTTTTATTCATTTTCAGAGTTGGAGTCTTTTGATTGTAGGTGACAAAATCAACCTCCAATGTGTTTAAGCAACAACCAAGAAATGGGGAAGCATGGGATTTATTGGTTCCTGTAAATGAAAACCTCATGTCTGAGGTCTGGCTTCAGTCAAGGAGAGATACTTTAGCCTAGATGATGTCAAGGGCTGATATTTCCCTGTCTTCATTCTGTGTCCAAATATGTCTCAGCATACTGCTTCTAGGCACTCAGCATCCCAGATCATCCATCCAAACCAAGAGAGGTCTCTTTTGGCAGTTTCCTCTCTTGATAGAGGAAACTTACCATTCACATGGGCACCAGCAAGTATCTCCTCACATAATAGTGGCTCTTCCTGGGTTATTTGCCAATTCTCCAATCATGTGTGAGGCCAATACAATGACGGGTATTATTTGTCTTAAACTAACAGATCTACCTCTGGTGCTTCAGAAAGAGTGGGTCAATCGAGCTTAAATCACAGGACTAAAAACAAAAGGGAGGTTATTTATCCTAAAGCAAATTCTGGGTCCTATTCTAAGACTGGGGACAGATCCAGGACAGCAGTTCTGTCCACTGCTGAGTACCTTCAAATTTTCTTTAATGAGCAAATGTTAAATTTATCATCAGAAAAGATGATAAATAAGAAGAAACTTGAGGAAAGGGAACTGAAAACTTTCCTGTTTCTTAAGAAATATTGAACTCATTAAGTGCTTGGAAAAAAAAATGGAAATGCGTCAAGTTTGTAAAAGATCTGAAGTGAATTAGAATTGATTTCACAGACCATGTAGGAGACAGTGCTCTACAGTTAGTGTGTCTTTGGGCTCTTTGAGCATTTCAGTCCTTTCACTTAATAGTTGCTTCATTTGGGGCAAATTACATCATCTCCACGTGGCTCTATTTCCTCATCTGTAAAAGATATAATATTACCTTCCCCACAGGGTGATTGTGAGGATTTAGAAAAATAGATGTGTGCTGAAGCAATAGTAAGCATTTAAGGAATCTTAACTATTATGATTACTTAATACATAATTAAAAAATTATTATGCAGACTTTTAAAAAATGCTTACTATTTAAATGGCCTATATGTGCCGTACAAGAGGGCAAGGCTTAATATACATTCTATAGTACATTTTTCTGAGCATTAAATAATTTTCACATTTAATCATACACACACCAAAAAGTTATTCCTTTCACAAGCATGAAGATTTAGCTGTGAAGAAAAGGATGATGAAAGAGATTAGAGGAGGAAATAAAATGCTTTCTCTACAAACTGATGGCTTAAAAACTAAGAAAAACACCTTTTTAAGACTTTGGTCAACATATTAAGAGCTAATACTTAGGTAGAGTTTTTCACATGCCTGTGGTTAATGTTCCTATTGTTTTCACATTTAGTAAATCATTGACTCATCACAATAGTCCTATAAATTGCTATTATTATCCCCCCATTATATGGGTGAGGAGATGGAAGCCCCTAGAGGTTAAGAAATTTGCACAAGGCCCCACAGCTAGCATCGGAGCTGGGATCCAGATGAAGCAGTGTGGCTCCAGGAGGGGCTTGCAAACACTCCTTCTGCTCTCCCCTGCAGGTGCAAGCCAGCTGCCCGCTGTTGCTGTAAATAACATGATGTGGTTCACTTAGTCCTGAAATTCACATTCGTTGTAGGTTTCTCTCTGGGGCAGCCATCAGGAGCAGCCAGGGACAATGAGTACATGCTTCTGGACTATGACCAAAGTGGTAGATGGAAGGAAAACTGTTTAAAAATGGGATCTTTAATGTGCATTTTTCAGTGGCCAGAAAAAACCTGCCTAGTGAGGAACTGAAACCCTATCAGCCACGTGCAAATTATGCTTCAGACACCCCCGCTGCCCTTGGGTCCACACAGTCAGAACTACAATGGGTCAGGTACATGAATCTTGTGCAACTGCAGGGAGTAGGAACACCTGCCATTTTAAGATCTCAAGGAGTATGAAAAACATGTGAAGCTTCCATTAGCAGAGACCTGCTGTCACTTCCACTATTTCTCTCATGGCATGTCCACAGCCTCACTGGTCCTATTCAGAATGAAGACGACATCTAGCACCTGCTGACCCCTGAATCAGTGATAGGTTCTCCCTTGAAAGGAAGCGTATCCCTTTCATGGGTTACAACTAGTTCATAACCTAAGTAATTCTATAGATGTAGAAGGGGTATTTTCATTGGTTCTGTTATCAAAGACTTGTCTCCAAAAGAACAGGCCACCAGTTACTCCATTTTCACCCATTTAAAGATGTACTTAACAGGCTTCCTTCTTTAGTGCAGTTTTATTTTTACAGAAAAATTCACAGAAAGTTGAGTTCCCATATATTCCCTATGCCCTGCACACAGCTGCTCCTGCTGTCAGCATGTTACATTAGTGGATACCTTCATCCTTTTTGACATCCTTCATTCCTCCTCCACTAAAGTTTATCATGCCTGGTATTCACATCTCTTGTGGCATTTGTGTGCGATTTACATCACTTCTCACGTTTATGTGAGGTATACAGCACATGCATGTTGTCTGTGTAAGCGTGAATTGGGGGCAAGTTTTCTGTGTAAAGCTACGATCATTAGTGAGTCTCATGCTGCTGGGTTTTTGGGTTGTCAGGTCCTGATGACCATTGCTTCCGTCATTGGGATCACTGTCTACGGACTTTCAGTGTTCATTTTATTTTCTGCAAAACTTCCCAAGAACCTGAATGGAAGAGACCCAATCCAGAATTACCTGACTGTGCAGGTGGGCCACGACCATCACTGCTTCCCTCATCAGTTTTATCATCTTCATGACCCTGAACGCCATATATGAGAAAGTGGCAATCATGATGCCTGACTCTGGTAAGCTCCTCCTGCAGCTCAGGTCATTTCTACACCAGTTTTAGAACCAAGTCAAAACAGAGACTATCTTTTAGGCACTTCAATTCCAGTACATTACAGTCTTTAGAAAACTTCAAGTGGAAACGTATTTTCTCTAGCCTGTTTGAGAAGTGAATTAGCTCCAGCTTTGCATTAGTAAAAGTTACAAAGGAAGCATTAGAATATCCAAGCTCTGTGTAAACAGGCCAGTGCTTAATAATAATTTCAATTACATTGGATCATGTACCCTATTGTTGAAAGTAAATAGTCTCTGTACTGCAAATAAGTGGAAGAGGGTCGTGGTTCCAGAGGCAGATTTGCTTGTGTGTTATGGAGAGGACAAGTAATCACACTGTTATGTGTCTTCCCCCCATGCTGTTCCAGTTAGTGTAGCTCCATTCTCATCAGCTGTGGCTTCTATAATAAATGTTTCTTCTCTCTGACTTGTATCCCAGCCAGCGGCTTAGCGGCCCAAGTTAAGTGCTTCCCACAAGCTGCATGTGGCTGGGTGGTTCTCCCAGTGGTCTGTTCAGTGGTCATCTTCTGAAAAGACTAAGACAATTCAAATTCTGAACTAGGAGGATGAGCCATTTTATGTTCCCCCAATGCTTCTGGCAATTTGCCCCGTGTTTTGTTTGTTGTCTTCAATAGTCCTACCTTACTGCCGTTCAGGGAGACAAGAGAATATCATTTAGCAGGATGTTTAAATGTAGCTTTCTGTCATCTTACACCTGACAGAGGACAGTTCTTGCCCATTGGATACTGTTGTGCTTATAAATTTTAAGGAACAGCTGACTTTTTTTTTTTTTTGCCTTGTGGGATATTGCGTTGATAGTGGGAGAAACTCTTACAACAGTGTGTACACTTGAAATTAACATAGTAGCTATGTTAATGAATTCAAAACAGCTTAAATGAAAACAGTGTGAATTGTGTATATATATATACATATTAACGTGTTAACTCATGTGTCCATGGCTTTGATTAGGGTCTCAAAGCCGTTAACAGTTTTATAGATTTAACTTTTCTATATTCTATCTGCAGAGCTCCCAACGACCAAACTGACTATGAGAACAACCCAGCCATGAAGGTGTTCTTGTTCCAGGTTGTCAACTACTACTCCTCGGGTTTCTACATCACATTCTTTAAGGGCAGATTTGTGACTTATCAGGGAGATCTGGTGTATTGGCTGTGAAAATTCAGAAAAGAAGAGGTGTGAATACAGCTTTGTGTTCTGACAGTCTAACCTGTTTCATGTTTTCTTTTAGTTGCCCAATGAAGAGTGTCTTTACTCTCTGTTCCTTAGACATATTCACACATAAAATAATTACTTTATTTCATGTTAGAGCTATCTAAAATTTAAATGAGATTTTCTTTGTAATATTCCAGTGTGACCCAGGTGGCTGTCTCCTTGAATTGATGACACAGCTGACAATAATCATGGGAGGACAGTCCATCTGGAATAACATACAAAAGGTGTTACTTCCGTGAGTACTCAGTCATGTGATCCTGGGGTGAGAACTGCCCACCCATCCACATCATTTCCCTGCGTGCCCATCTCTAAAACAGGGGAGACTCTCTGCTTATTACAGTTCTCCAGATAATATGATCCAGCCAACAGTGTAAATGTACCTGCTGTTAAATAATTATGTTTAGATACCTTCCTTTTTATGTTTAACTTAAATCCACAAGTGCTATAGTTTCTGCTTATTAGCCCATAACTGGGGACAGACTGATCAGAGCCCTTTGAGAGATGGCCCTTTTTGGGGCCGTGAACTATGTTTTCCCACAACTTCCCACAACTTTCTCCTCCTTTTATACATGCATTTAAATATCCATAACAGGAATTTGTTGAGTTCCTAGTATGTGCTAGTCACTGTATTAAATGTGTGTGTGCGTGTGCAAGTGTGTGCAGAATTTAATTACCCAAATAATCCTTATTCTTATCTTCCTTTTGCAAATGAAGATCCTGTGGCTTAAAGAGGGTAAACGATTTTCCCAAGATCTCATTGCCGATAAGAGAACACTGTGGGACTCAGGTGTAAGACTCTATCTCTGTGAATCCTTGTTCTTCTAAGAACAGAGACTTTCTTGGGGTCCTAAGGCACAGGGTTACATAATGTTTTAAGAGACACTTGTCTAAAATAATAACTACAGAGGTTTTGACTTAATGTTCTCTTCCTAAAAATGAGAAAAGCAGATGTTAGCAAAGGTCACACTGTCCTTTTGATTTTCACATAACCCTAATCCCACATCAAGGTGGACAGTACAGCATTACCTGCAATTACTGAACATTTCAAGGAGCTAAGTGTATTCGCTTTCTGTTGCTGCTGTAACAAGTATCCCCAAACGACATGGTAGTAGAAAGAAAAAAGAAAAAGTCTCCACTAAACAACACAAGTTTAACCTTGTAGGGTTCTTGAACACAGAAGCCTGCTGAAGTCAAACTATTTGCAGGGCTGTTTCTGAAGGCCTCAGGGGAACCTGTATCTTTGACTTTTCTGGCTTCCAGAGGCCACCTGTGTCTCTTGGCCTGTGACTTCTTTTCTCTCTCTTAAGGTCAGCATGGTTGTGTGCCTCTGACTCTGATTCTGTGGTCACATCACCTCTCCTCTCTCCCCTCTTCTTCCTCCCTCTTCCTCCTCTAACGACCCTGGTGATTACACTGGGCCCACCTCTATAATCCAGCTCGTCTCTCTTACAGTTGGCTGGTTAGCAACCTTAACCTCATCTGTAATCATAGGCTCCATTTGCCAGGGAACCTGACCTCATCATATGTTCTGGGGATTAGGACATAGACATCTTGGGAGGGATCATTTTTCTGCCTACCACACTAACCTTTTTAAGATAATTTCTGGCTTTGAGTTTCTGTTCTCATGAAACTGTTGATCTCTCTTCTGACTTGCATTCCACACCAACATTCTGCTCCTGGCCAACCTAACTGCAAAGCTCGCCCCTCTCGGTGGTGTCCCCCAAAACCACATACACAAGCAGGCATTACTGTTTTTTGGAGCATGGAGGAGAAACTCAAACAACTTGAATTTTGAAATAAAAACTCCATCATTTTAACATCTTCCATGCCAGTATTAAAAAATTTATTTTTAACTTCGTTTTTTAATTTTTAAACTATTTTAAACTTTGTTACTTTTTTAAACTTTACTTTTTTTCTTATCATCCTTCATTGTAGGTTCCAGAAACCTGCTATTCTGCCCACCGCATCCAAGTTCCCTTTCATTGTTTCTCCTCCCTTCCCTAACCTTCCTTCTCTCTCCCTTATTACCAAGTTTCTGTCCATTCTATTTATAGGGCAATTAAATTATTTTTTCTTTCTTTCTTTCTGTTTTTGCAGAGTGAACGCCTTTGGGTGTCAGTGTGTCCTTCCACATTTCTTCACAAGGGCTTCATCCTCCAGCTTCAGTATGGATTCCTGGGGTCTGTCTCAAAACAAAGGCATTTCCCTTGTCCCCCAGCTCACCACGCCCCTCAAAAAAAACAAGATTCTGATCTTCGCTGTGAAATGAATCTTTCTTTTTCCCTACTGTGTAGTAGACAACTCTTATCCTGATCTCACAGTCAGATTTTTCCAGAGGAGTAAAAGTAGCTCATGTGCAAATAATACTATTTTTCTCTGTGAAAAGAAATAGAACAGATAGAGGAAATACTTAACTCAGATTACTCAAAAGCGTTTCCTTAAGGAAATAGGTTAATTATTTAACACTAAGTTTGGTTGAATCTGGTTATCAGTGAGGTATTTTTACCAATCAAGGAGAAGGATATATTTCCTAAATTGGTACTGAGCAATTCCTGTGAAATGAAACTTGCTCACATGAGTTAAAGTAAAGGGTGAATTACAGTATCTGTGGTCTTTTTATACCATCGCTTAAATAAGCACATTGCTGTAGGTTCCAGTGAGCTGAACTTTGCCTCCATGTATTTCTACTAAGTGTTAAAATATTTAAGGAATATATTTTAAATTATGTTTCCCTTGTTTGAAAACCAGGCAAGCTGAATGATAGCCAAGTTCGAGGATGGCTTGTCTTTTCCTCACTGCCTCTTCACTTTGTATAAGGTGCCAGCTTCCATCTTAAATTTGCATATAAAATCCTAACATACCAAAGATCTATCAATTACTCTTGCTGCACCAAAACTATACCGATCCTCAAAAATACATAGGAAGGGAAAAGAAAACTTATCTAAGTTAGCGACTATTTTCATGCTATTTAAATATGTCTAAAGGAACATAATGAAATGAATTTCACCATAACTCACCTGGCTCCACCCCCCAATTCCATGTGGGTTTCTTGAGAAGGATTCTGGGAGCAAATGAAGTACAGTGATGCTGTGATCCAGGCTCCCGCTGGGATCTCCCCAGCCCTTGGATCGTCACCTGGTATAAAGTAGGTCTCAGTCCGAGCCAGCTGAGTGAGTGAGCGACTCACAGGCATCGAATGCGTAACATCAGTGAATTATCAGCATTCTTTGTAGGACTCAGAGAATAAGCTGAGAGCCCTGTGGCTTTCACAGCCTCACATACTATTTTGATATTGGGGTCATTTCTGGGAATGTTATTCTGTACTTGACAAAAGGCTAGTACAATTCCAGGGTTAAGCAACTTGCCCTGGGAAATTTTATGATAAAATATTAAGAAAAATACTTAAATGGCCAAAATGACATAGCATTGTCCTTTGGTGTTTAGATAATTATGGCTGTAATTTACTTACTTTATATGTTTTCCACATTTTCCACCGTGTCTATGCACTACTATAAAATAAGAAAAAGCAAATGTTTAAAATAGAAAATCTCTCTTTTCCAGATATGATTTTGTTAGACGATAATTCAGGCACATATAATAAGAGAATCTTAAATACATATGTCCATAATTCACTCTTTAAATTCAGGAACAGGAAACTCAGGAATGAAATACATTAAGACAGTCAAAAATGCTTGTATTCAAGATTAACAAGTGGGAGTGTCCTCTACAGAAATGGTGACAATCTATAACGCAGGGATTAAATGTGATAATGAAGGTACGAAGACAACATGAAGTAGAAAATGCCACGTGGCAAGCACTGAGTAAAGGGGAATTTACTGTGATTATGCCAATATGTGGGGTCACTTCCCAAGCAAATGATTGTGCAACCCCTGCTAGAGGGAGAAATCTTCCAGCCTTGGCTGGAAAGGGAGGAGGATCCAGTCTCTGTATTTTTAAAAATGTCTACAGGTGCTTCTCATGTGCAAATTGATATCCCTGCACGAGAACCATAACCCAACAGAATACCCAAAAGACCGAGGACAATGATGGGTAGACAACAGCCCAAGCTTTTCTGCCACAGAAGAGTGGTTCCACTCAGGAAGACCGAGCAAGAGGCTCAGAGTCTTAGCTAAGGACAAGCAAGTCGGGACTTCTAATACGACCTAATGCCATCGACGGGGGAGGGCAGTTCAGCACAAGAAGGGAGAGCCAGTTGAGTTAACATGGAAGTTTCATCCTGGATCCAAACCGTGATGGATTTGGGTCCATATATATATATATGTATTCCTTGTCATATTTTTTTCACTATAGGCTATTAAAAGTTATTGAATATAGTTCCCTGTGCTATACAGTAAGACCTTGATGTTTGATGCAAAAATTACTAAACAAAGTATTTACAGACTAAACCTAGCCATGTATATGACAGAGTTGAGTTTATCTCAGGATTTAAATGTGGTTTTGATCTCCAGGATCTCTTTATCATCTTATCATAAGTAAAGAGCCTGTGGACCACTTCTCAGAAAAATGTTTTAAAATCATAAGATTTAGAGAATAAAGAAGGAAGATAATTATACTGAAAAGCAGATATCAAAAATATAGAAATGGGCATTTGTGATACAGTAAAATCTGAATTATTGGAAGAACGTGTTGAATAAGACGATCCAGTGGTGGGTCTATTAACCACAACATTCTGCCATAGCAGTGAGTGTAAATCATCTCCTGAGATCCCCCAAAATTGCATTTGGAATGTAAATAAAGTTAAATAACAAATAAGCCATGAAGTGTGGATTCAGATTCAGGGGTATCTCGAGTCCATATCCCCACTACTTCCCAGAGCTCCCTGCTCTTCCCCTAATATCATTGAAAGAAGTGGGGAAAGTTTCTGAAGTGGAGGGCATGTTCCATTGGAAAGAAAACTCGTAGCAAACCTGGGTGCATGGCCAGGGAAAGGTTAACGCTGAGATCAGAGGAAGTGGGAAACCTAGCATGGGCAGTCTTTACAAGTCACATAATATACTCTGTGTGTGTCCACGTGTGTGTGCATACAAACGTGTGGGCATGTATGATATATACACCTGCCTTTCGTGTGAAGCCGCCTCACTGTCCAAATTTGAAATCCATCCAAACGTGCAGTGCAGTCAGCCGAAGCTCAGCCAGACGCTAAGTTGTCTATTGTTACTCTGTCTCTTCTGCTGAACTCCACGGGTAAACAACTCGCCAGTTGTTGCTTTCAGGGACAACAGCTCTGTAGGCTACAGGTCCATGCCTTGTTTCACTGCCAACTCCGATTTCATTTCAGGACAAATTGCCATTTGAAAAAGGGGGAAGCATTCAGTTTGCCCACAAGCCTCTGAGTGAGGAAAAAGACAACGTTAGAGAGAGCTCTGTGGGACAGCATCCAGGAGGGGCAGAGCACTGGGCTGCGAGTCGAGGCTGTGTTTCTTTCAAGCTCTGCACTGACTTTGAGGCGGCATGTCACTTCTTTGGCCCTCGATTTGTTCAGCTTAAATTAGGGTCCTGGACCTGTTTGATCCAACGTTAGAGTATTATTTTCTGCTTGGTGACCCTCCATGGCTCCGCAATTCCTTCCGAGGGAAAAATGCTCACATCCTCACTGAGGTCTCTTAGGCTCCACCCCCAAAACCACCACTTATTTCCTATTCACTGTGGCTCACACCAGTCTCCATGCTGTCTTTCCATTGCGAGGGACCTCCAGGCCTGTGATCACTGTTCCCTCTGCCCCTCCTCTGCCCACTCCTTTGCCTCCGTCTTTGCCTTATTCAAAGGTCACTGCCCCATCACCAATCCTCCCTACCACACATTCCTCGCCCTCCTTTATTTTCCTCGCAGCGCTTATCACCAGCTCACAGACCCTGTCTTCCTTTTAACCTTATTTTCTCTGACGATTTTCAGACTGGAAAGGCCACGGTGGATAATAGCAGATAAATGGGGGGAAAAAAGACAAATGAGGGAAGGTATCTTCTAAAAGCTAAAATGCCCACCTGAAAAGGAGGTAGGAAATAAAGTAGTAGTAGTTAAAATTTTTGTAAACCCAGGTACGTAGTCAGCACTAGTTTTCACAATATTTGGGGGTAGGGAGGCAGCAATAAAAAGAAATTTATCCTAAAAACAAGAAATTAAATTCATGGGAAGATGATGTGTACAGCTTGAAATGTCAGTAATACTTTTATGACCTTGGTCTGATAATATCCTGCCTTATAATTTGATCTGTTTGGCAGCTGGGTCATGAATCTAATGGTGCCACAGTTTTGGGAGCAGAACAGGCCACCCCACGATGGGAACGGGATAACCATCTGTATCCCATGGGCAAACTGGGGTCATTTTATGAATACCTTGAAATGAGCAAGTCATCAGTGGAGATTTCGGTGTTGTTTGTTATACTAGAGTATGTTTTGGGTCTCAGAAGCATCGGTTACCGAGCCAAATAATGACCTAGCATACCGAAACGGAGCCCGCTTTTCTCCATTAGGAGCAATTATGCAGTCAGGCTTTCAAATAGGGTGCCTGTGTGTATCTTTGTCAGTATTTATGTTGTGGAAAGCTAAAGATTTACTGCCAAGGAATGAAATGGAATGAATATTCAGGTACGTCTCCACCATTGATTCTCAGATCCTTCTGGTCATGTCGTCTAAGGATGAACTCAGATCTGTTACTAGATGTAACTCAGCTGGGGCTGTAGCCAGTGTGGCACAGCTGTTGGCTGATATCCTTCTAAACGGAGTCATGTGAGCCAGCCAGCCTGTACAGAAAACCAACAAGAGCATCCTGCCTCATGGCAGCAAGGTTCACAGGGTCACCCCTTCCACATCTCATACCTGCCTTTGACAATGTTCCAATATCTTCTGGCCGATGGTTTCTGCCTGGTTCATTGAGTGACCTCATGGCACATCACTGGATTGAAATTCAGGATGAATTTGCTGATCTGGCGTATCGGTTGAGCACAGATGCCCTCCTTCTCCAATGTCTTTGTCCATTTCTGTACCTTTGCTTGGGCTCTGTTTCTCTATGGTTGAACTTGGTTTTGAGCTCTCGGTTGCCTTTAAATGGATACATCTCAAAAATAACTTCCATAGGAAACGTCATTTTTTCTATTAAGCATGGCGCACTTTTATCTACCTGAAGGCTGATGATGTGAACGTTTTGTATCTGAGCCATTTCAGCTCACCACTGCCTTGAATTAGTTTATTTTTTTAAGTTTAGGAGACAGGAAAGGATTTTGGTCAATAGGCTTTGCATTTTTGTATGCGGGTTCATGTCTGCAAAGGCACACTTTTGTGCTTCCTGTTTATAAGTCTACAGTTAGAGGGAGATTTTTTTTTTCCTAAATTACATTCTATATATAAAATAATTGTTTTAAAAAATATATATTATATATGGAAACACATCTGGTTTCCTCAGTGAGTGAAAGGTCATTTTGTGGCATCTTCAGTCAGCTATGCTTTGTGTCCTGGTGTCTCCTTTGAGTTTCATCTTTGCTTTTGCTGTGTTTCATGACCAGGTTCCACTAAGGGTGCAGCTGCAGTCCCTGGTGTAGAAGTTATGTTCATTTATTCTGCTTATTTTCAAAAGGACTATAAGCCAATGACTTGTTATTCCAAAATGAGTCATAATGGTAAATATGTCTTATTGGGGCTATTATCAGCATTAATAATAACAACAACATTCTGGGGGCAGCATATCATTTGGTACTTTAACACACACGAAAAAAGCCTTGGAAAATATTTATTGTTCTAGGTATGTCAAATAAAGGTCATTGAAAGGAAAAGTTGTACACTTTTGGGAGAAATTAATACGAATTTTAGACCATTATAGTCTCATTAAAATACCAATTAATAATTCAGCCTCCCCCTACCCTGTAAAACAGGATAGAGTAACAATTATTCTAGAGAGATTGTTCAGATTTATTCGTTTTCCTATTATCTAAATAATCCATAACGAATTAGAAAATTCAATCCATTTCTGAGAGTAGGCAGTGTGTTATTCTGTATTCAATGCTGGAGGGAAACTTATTTTGTGTTCTTTTCGTTCATGGGAGATAGAATTTTCATGTGCTTTTTGAATTATTTTTGTTCCTCTAAAATAAAGTGCCTTTGATGGTGATTTCCTGACCTCAGTTTCCTCCTACCAGTTTTCCCCATGATCATTAATGACACCCCACCTGCCCTTTTAGTTATGCCTCTTAGCTGCTGAAGGGGAACAGCTACTGACAGATGACCCTGGAGCCCTCCACCCGTGCTTCGTTAGGCGTGGCACCCAGCCACCAACCCTAGTCTCCTTCGCCTGAAGTAACTTTCTCTGCTTTTCTGCCTGGAAGGACTCTTTCCAAGCCTTGGCAGTGAACCCTCCACTTTTTAGAGATTTTCTGCTCTCCTCTCTAGGCATGAATTGCACTTGATTCTTGTCTTGATGGTCCGTGATCGTGTCCGTGTCCATTGTGCTCCCCGGCTGGACTGATCCTGTCGGAGGCAGTAGTTAGGCTTTTCATCTTCCCGTCCACGTCTGTAGCACCACAGCCTGGACCCTGGTTCTCATACGTGTTTAAGTGAATTGAGCTTGGAGTTTCAACACACTCACATACAACTGTTAGATGAGTTGGCGGTAACATTGCCCCCAAGGCCCCCAAAGGTTCTATAGGGCATATTTTTTTTTCTGAGTGAAATTTCTCTTTTATTTGTTTTAGTGAATTCCCCACCATCCTTTGAGATTATTAGAGTAACCCTGAGTTATTAACCACAATATCTCTCTCCCCCAGTGAATGATCCTGCTGTCTGAGAACTCAGACATGGGACATAAGAGATATAATCTATCAGTCTTAAAATCTGGAAGCCATAAGATACCGTTTTGTACTTAGAGCACCCACAGCACTGTCTGCCCACCACCTGCACTGACATTTCTTTAACTCCACAGGATGACTTTTCCAAAATGGCAGCTGAGTAACTGGGGGGGGATTGTAGACCTCTCATCTCTTTACTGATTCATTCGTTTATCCAACCAACAAACACTGAGCACCTGCTATGACAAACATTGTATCAACTGCTGGGGATACCAAGACAAGTAAGACTTGGTGTCTGCACTCCCCAGTCCAGGCGAGACTTGGCGAGTAGGTGATGGATTGCTAAGCAGGTGAACACTAATTGGACTTCCTAGAGCTGGGGAAATTTGAACTGAATTTTGAAAGGTGAAAGGAAGTTAGCTCTCTAACGTGTGGTAGAGGGAGTGGACACTTCATGCAGAGAGGTAGAGACATATAACAGTACACGGCATGAAGCGGCTTGGCCAGACTGAAGAACAAGTAGGACTAGAACAAAGGAGCCATAGGTGGGAATATCAGGTACACAAGGCCTCTGTCACGATGGGCCTTCTGTGCTTAGACTTGAATGTATCCTTAAAGAAACAGGGATATATTGGAATATTTGTAAGTAAGAGAATTGCATAATATTTATGTTGAAGAAGATCTGGTTATTCTGGCAGCAGAATGGAAGATACTATTTTTGGGGGGAGGCCCATATCTTGGGGGGAAAGGATATTTCGGGGACCACCCCAGGTAACCCAGACAACAAGTGGCACACCCCTGCAGAGAGGCCCTGGGCAGAGGGATAGAGACATGGGCGGCAGAAGTGGTGACTCCTGCAGAGGGGACTGCAGGGTCTGGGCGGCGGGCCACAGAGCTGCTGAGGTGAATTTCCAGTGACCCATCCGGAGAGCGGATCTGCAGGGGGAGTGTAAGTGGAAGAGCTGGTTTCGAGGAGATGGTTCTGTTTGTGGCATTTTGAGTGCGAATTGTCTATGGGACATCTGAGGGGTGATGTCCGTTGTTAAGCTGGATTCACCAGTCAGGAGCTCAGAGGAGCTGTGGGTGAGGCCGTGGGGGCGATTCAGTCCTGCCAGGTGGAGGATTGAAGATGAAGCCCTGGGGAAAAGGGCCATGTACATGGCAAATGGGAGAAGAGAGGTCCACCAAGATAAAGAAGAATAGCAGAGCAGTTGGGAGAAGCTAGTTGAGGCAACACAGAGAAGGCTGTAACCTGGCTTAAGGGGGATTTGAACACTGACTAAAAGGAGCATAGTGAGAAGGGGGAGTGTGTGGGGCAAAAAAACAAGGGCTAAAGCCCACCTTTAACTGCCAAGCCTGGGTAAAAGGAGGAGGAGGACTAAGGTAGCCTTTAAAAAACAGATCTGTTTGTGTGTACCTGTGTGTGTGCATATGTGCACACACAGTTTTCTGACTGGATTTTTTTAATTTATTTAAGTAAAACAAAAATTAATGGGGGAAAACATTCCACTGAGAGGAAAATATTTCTCCACGGAAAAAGCTACCTGGTAATCAAATAAACAGGAGCTGAAAATGCCGACTGATCTGAAACACGCAGCCACCGGCAGTGCAGCTCCTGTCTAACCGCCGCGGTGAGGGCCGTCGGGGCTGCAGGGCTCTGAGCCCTGGAGGAGTCACCAGCGCAGGCACTTCTCCAAGAAACTGGACTTTAAAGGGAAGAAGCCAGTGTAGAAATAATCATAGAGAAACACAGGTCAGTGAGAGAGGGTTGGGCGAGGATTAGTTTTGGTTTACAGGGGGCGTTGCTGGCCTTGCTGAGTTGCTAGGCCTTTGCTGTTGTTGGTCTTTGTTCCAAAAGCTTTTTAGAAAGTTCTCCTCGCTTGAATATCTGAAAAGATTAAACCATGTTGGGTTATTTCTGGTGTTTCATTTTTTAATTAAAAAATTATCTGGAATTTATTTTAATATCAAAAGTGAGGACACTGTACCAGGTTTTCCAATGATTTAGCTATTTACTCCAGTACTTGAATCCACTGAATTGAAGTGTCAGTATTATAATATTACCAAAATCTCATAAATAACCACGTCTATTATTGAAATTTATTCTAGTTCATTCATACTCTCAGTGCACTATTTCTATACTGTTTCCATGACCATAGATTAATACCTCCTTAAGTTGGTCCTATTTTATCCTTTTCCAGGATGTCCCTAATGCTACCAATTCAAACATCCCTCCTCATTATTTTATTTGTATATTTGTGTATATTTCTGGAAGAAATGTAGGATCATCTTTCAGATTTTTTTCTTAAATCCATTTGGGATTATTAACTAAATTTGCATTCAGATTCTAAGTTTATTTTGGAGAAAAGATGTTCTATGTCCCCTAAACTTGAGTCTGCCCAATGAAGAGTATGGTGCATTTTACTGCTCATTCAATCATCATTTTTTTTTCTTTTTTTAAGTCATTTATCAGAATCATCTTAACAGTTTTCATTAATTTATATCTGAATAGTCTGTGCCTTTGTTGTCATAATAAATGATAACATTTCTGGGGTTTGAACTCGGTTGATAGCTAATAAAGACTTGATTTCTGGCTTCTTTTGAATAAGAAGGAGATCTGAGAGTGTGGGTCCCTCTTTCCAATATGGTGACTGTGAGCAGTGCATTTCATTAGGATGTCCACTTGCCAATTTGCCAGTGGCTGCACCCACTCCACACATTTCTGCTTCTTACCTGCCACCTGTAGGCAGATGAGCTCATGTAGGGTTAGGTGGGTTATGGACACAGATACTGACATCACTGCTGCCACGCTGCTGACACTCTGGCATCACTAACTCTGGTTCTTGCTCTCTGACTTCCCTAAATATGACAGCTCATTTTGGGCTGTGGACATGTTGCATCTTTCCAGCACAGTATACTTTTCTGCAACACAATCCTGCCTCTCAGGTCAGAAGCAAATGTCAGCTCCTCCTACCTATTCACCCCATGCACTGTCTTGCCGTTCTTGGCCAGAGTGGTCCCTACCCCTTGACTGAGCAGTAACCGTAAAGGGACTACAAACATGCCTCTCATCAACTGTCTTAGTTACATACCTGTGCTAGTTTACTTTGAAGGTCTGCCTGTTATGAGGGGAGGGTCTAAAAGTCTTTTAGATCTCTGGCCTTATCATTTCAAACCGCTCACCCACCCCATGGTACAGCTTACCGCAGATCTCTGCTGCCCCATCTATAGCAATGTCCTGTAAATTACAGACAGAGAGAAAAGAACTTCTAAGCCACCACCACAACTTTGACTCCCTGTGACCACACAGACCATAGAAATATAAACATAAATATTCCTGAAGAAGGATATTAAGCTTAAGAAGACACTTTAATTCCATACCTTTCTGTGACTTGTCATAACTTCATAGACTCTCTGAATGTGCTGCACTCACCTTCCCAGACTCAAGGGAGCTTGCTCACTTGCCTATTTTCAGTGCATTTCCTCCAACATTCTCTATGCAGAGCTTTCCCAAAGGTCCATTTCTTATTTCTATTTAAATTGTTAGATACATCCACAATATTTTTTTAATCCTGAATTACAAATCATCTTCCAAGATTGTATTATTTCAACACTGAGAGTGAATAATATGCTTCAAGATTCCCAAGTTTATTGCCAGCAAATAACTATGGTTGGTTGAAGATTTTTAAGTATGTTATTCCTACTAATTTTATATATGTGAAAGAAACAGGTTGTAATTCCTGTTTATAAGATTAATTAAATCTTCTTCCCAGAGATTTTTTATTTGCCTTTTGTTTGGATTCTTTCACTGTTGAACATTATTATTACAAGGAATGTCTTTTCTCTTTGGGATTTGGTTCACCATTTGCGCCTCCCTTTTTACAGGAGTAAAGGAATATATGTTGTCCTTCCATCCATCCACCACTCCACGTTGTGTGTCCATTCCTTCAACAGGTATTTAGTTTGGGTTCACCATCTTATCTCTGGCCTCTTTCCAGTGGCCCCTCTTTTGGCTCTGGAGAACAATATATTGGAAATCAGAGTGGGTATATGGAAACTTGACTACACTGTATAGATGCATGGTGCCAGAAAAAGCTCATGATATCGCAGTGTGGCAGCCCACCATGCAAGGAACAGCAATTCTGGCTGTGGTGGACCAATGTGAGTAAAAAGGCTTCATGGTGTGAAGACCTTGAAGAGTCCAAAATTGCATTGACGTTGCTTCCTGAGGAATCCAGTGTTGGGTACTGTATAATATGAGAGGGAGATGCTAAAACTATCATCGTTATAAACAGCATAGTTGTTGTAACTGTAAGTGTTATTATTTTTAATATATTTTCTTTATAATTATTATTTGTGACTTACAAGAGCTCTTACACAGGCAGTTGTTAAGAAGCGTGGCCATTATACTGTTGCTGAAGTATTAATTCAGTAGAAGCATGGCAATAGTATTAATAAGTACTCACTCGTTTGATCCTCACATGACTGTAAAAGTTACCCAGCAGTGCTTGTGTAATGGAGATGGAAATCTATCCGTTTAAGAGATTGTAGAACCTAAAATAAGAGCAGTCATTCCACTGTATTTAACAATATATTCCAAACAGTTTAAAGTAGGAACTACCTGATGAGGCCATAGAGACCCTTTGTGCATCCCCAATCATTCATTACCTTCCTGGTCCCCTGGGGTAGAGGTTCTTCAAGAAGGTGGCCCCATCTCTCCTCCCCACCCCACCTTTGGCCATTGCTACCCACTGTTGGTCATTAGCAAAGCATCTTCATGTCCTGCCTGTGTCTGAGCTGTGAGGGAACAGAACTCAGCTGTTTAAAAACTGTAGTGACTATGACCAGTCTTAACAGCCTCTCTCCTTCCCTGACCCCACCCCCACAGGGCAACAGGGGGCTCACAACCACAGCGATTCCCATGCCAGCCCAACAGGGAACCTCCTTCCCTAGAAATATTCTTACAACCAGGGCTGTTTCCTCCCTTACTTCACTGCCAGTTTCACTCTCAGATTACAGTCCCCAACAAAAGGCTATCCCAGTTTGAATTTCTTAATCAAGTCATGTTAACCCTCAGTCCCTCGCATTTCCCTATGAGCACTCACAGAAACAGAACAGGGCCTGGCAGTGGCTATGGGCCAGGTTTCTGGGTGAGGGGACTTGCTATGCCCTTCAGGTTCTGTAGTCTGGCCCGAGCTCAGCTCCCAGGACGGCGTCTTCCCATCTGCATGATTTCGGGCCAGGCTTCAAAATTTCAGAGCTTCATTTTATCGCCTGCAGACAGAATAATTCCCTGCTGCATATTTTAAGACTGTTATGTACAACAAAGGGAATTCAGTGAGTCAATGCATGGAAGTCACACAACCTGGTCCTCAGGGAATGTTATTTAACATCATTATGCACCATCGATAAAATTGGCTGCCCAGACGTGGCCAGGAATCAAAGCTACAGGCACAAGAATTTGACAATGTGTCACTGTCTGGATCATAGTCACTATTTTAGGCAGTAAAACAAGCTACCTGGGACCACCCAGCTGTCAGCACACCCGAATCCCCACCCCAAGAACCCTCAATTTATCTGATTTTCTTGCTACCCCTACTTTTTGGAGAAAGTTGACAAATGACACACAGTCACTAACTGCTAGCTTATGTCCATTCCCATTCACTCAAATTGCCCCATTTTCAGTACCAACTGTGCTGCAAAACATAGACTAATGTTCAGAAATATGACAGTAAAGCCTTTCCCGTTCCACAGTCAGAGAAGTATGAATCTGTCATGTTTAATATGCCATATGACACTTAGCAAGGCAGGAAAACAGGCTCCTGTGCTTTAAGAAAGTTTTTAGCAATGACGTTTGAAAGTAAAAGTGTTTTTGTTTGACCGTCAGCTGACCAGAAAGTTCAATTGACTCCTATTCCCCATTACTCAGCTGTCATGGTTTGATTGTATTAGGCACTTTTTCCTCATCTCCCCAGCATGACTTTGCTCCATCAGCACAGATGGAGTGTCTCCAAGGCTGCTCCGTGTGCATGGGCGTGTGTGTGCACACATGTGCGCCCACTGATTGGTGCCACTGATTCGTATCCAGGGGTTGTTCTGTCTTATCACTCTAGCATTGCTTTATTATATCCTAGAAAACTGCTTTTAGGTCATTGATTGAACAATAGACCATCCTCTTGCCCATATTAGGAAGTGACATCTTCTAAGACACAGGTCCTCTGTGCTTGTATATATGAATAAGTAAGAATTAAATATGTATGTCATCCCCCCACATATTTAATTTGTGTCTTCCCAATTAAATGTGCACAGTAAAGGCTAACTTCCCATAACAGGAGAACTTTAGGAAGAAAGAAGAAGAAATCAGCCACCAGGAAGAAGACAGGAAATCAAGCAGGAGTTTGGTAGAAAGTCATTTATTCTAAAGCTGCTGTGGCTCAATAAATAAGTGGAATTGACATTGTTGTATCATGCCAGATAATCTGCTATTGAAGAACGATTTTAATTTACTTTGATGTAAGTGGAAAATTGTGTCGGAACAGCATGGGAAACGAAGCACACTGCATCTATCTGTACTCCTGAAGTGTGTCTGAGAGCTGCTCAGTTTTGAGGAAAAGTATCTTGTCTGGAGACAATAGAATTTTTTTCATTGTTGGAATTTTTGTAGCTTCCAGAAGCACATCTGCAGGTGATTGTGTAAAAGTCTAGAGTTGACTTAAATAGCAGGAAATTTTAGCCTATTGAAAACCAGAGCAGTGAAATATTTTTGCCTACCACCACCTCCACCACCAGCACCAGGCAAACATGTGTACACCCAGAGAGATTTCACATCAGAGGGAATGACAAAGCTGGTTCTGTTACCGAGGCCAACCTTGTTCTCGCTGCACAACTGTGATAAACAAATAAATCAGGAGTCAAGGTTTTGGGGCAAGGAATCGTAACTTTATTCAGAAAGCTGGTAGACCAAGAAGATGAGGGACAGATGTCCTGGAGAATCATCTTTCCCAAGTCAGAATTAAGGCTCCTTTTAAGCTAAAAAGGGGAGGGGTGTGGCTGGTTGTGCAAACTTCTTGCTGCAGGCATTCCTTGTTCCTGCAGCCGTTCATGTGAGTCATGCTGTGGTGTCCCTGTAAACCTCCAATAAAACAAAAGCTATTCTCTATTTTGCAACTTGCCATCTCTGCATAAGTGCAGAAGCGCTAACATCCTTAAAGGTCAGAGCCCCGAGAATAGGCTTTCCTGTAGGTTTTAGGCTAAAGGCAACGTTGTTTTACAAAAGGTGCAGAGCCAGCAAGATTAAGCCTGGAAAACAGGGCACAGTGCTTCAAACTCAAGGAACAGTTCCAATATGGCATATGATTTGGTCTCGATTACAGTTTTATTTATGGGAAATTTTGCAGCAGAAAACCCCCTCAGTTGTTTTTCTTGCTTTGCCTGAGATCTTTTTTGTTGGATTGTGGTCTCATGGTGTCTAAACCGTATGTTCAGATGAATACTATTAAAATCATATGGTGCAGAAAACATATCTGTTCTGCTAAAAAATGACTGAAACATTTAGCTTTGTTTATTCCCATAGAATTTGGATTGAATCTATTCTCGACTCCCTTCTTCCTTCAAACCAGTTTTTTACTGCAGGGTTTAAAGCCCAAATTAAAGAATTTTGGAGAAGACTCATGTAATTCATAAGAGCTTTACATCCGAGTTTAAGACTGACCCATATTTACACCTTTAATCAAGGAACACAATAAACTTTGTGAGTCGATCATTTATGAGGTGTTTAACTGTGTCCATGTAATCTTTTGGAAGTTGAGAGGCTTAGACACCAGATCTAACAAAACAGGTATCATTGCTTGACTCTGTGAATGAAAGAATCCTAGTATAGTTTCCTGCAAGTATATTTTATTAAAAACAATAAAGAATTCTTGCTCTCTAATAAAGCAACAGACAGAAGCACATACTGAGTGTTTAAAATAAATAACACTATGGGAAAAATTATCTAAACAACTCAAGGTACTATAGAGAAAAAGTATGAACTTGAAGGAAAATACATATTGTGCAATTAATATCCTATTTTTAAGAAGCAAATGATAAAAAAACCAATAATTTATCATTTATCAAAAAAGGAGTTATATAAAGCCAACTTATTTTCATAAGAGTTACATAAACAAAAGGGCTATCTAAATCTACAATATTAAAGATTAAATTACACCAAATATATCTCCAAGGTTGATTGATTTTCATGATAACTGTAATTTTTGAATAAATAACTTACATATAGCATATCCAAGCAGCTCTTCAGTTATCCACAGTACCCTAGGCTTCAGTTATTCTTACTGTACTTAAAACAAGTAATAGCAAGGTTCAAGCGCTTGCTTTTGAACTGCCACTGGAATTCTGGATATTCCCTTAGGTTAAAGACCAAAAGCAAAATAACATTTCTACTTTAAAGCAGTTGCTCAAAGACTTTAAGACTTTCAGTATCTATATCCAGTTACAAGAAAGAATTAAGTTTTCTGAACCTTAAAAAAAGGAAATCTACTGCTGAAAATGAAATTCTGTCATGTATGCTGACCATAACTCTAAAGGCTCTAAATTAATGCTCTCTTTACTGTTTCCCTACCAACATAGTACATAATCATCAATTTCAAATTCCATTTACGCTTGATGAATGAAGGCCTCTCCACATGTTCAATTCTGACAGTTGAATGTGTGTGAAAGCCGTCAATCACCTAGCTTGTTGGTAACACACAGTTTCTTTTCAGTGGGAAAATACACGACATATATATATATTTGGGGAGGTACTAGCTCCAATTCTGTTTTACAGAGAAAACTGCATGAACTTCAAACTGGCACTAAGAAACATACTGAGTGGTTAATGCTACATTAACGAACGGGTCTCCACATGCTCAATTCAGAGAGATGAATGTGCGTGTAATCGGTCAATGACCTACCTTGCTGGGAACACACAGTTTCTTTCAATTGGAAACTAAATTCTATCTATATGGCTAGATACTAGCACCAACCTTGTTTTACAGAGAAAACTGCATGAACTTCAAACCGGACCTAGGAAACATACTGAGAAATCAGACTAAGTGTTTCTACTGTAATCCATTGCTTTCATCCTAGATGAACCGAACGCCTCTCTCCATGCTCAGTTCTGAGAGTTGAATGTGTGCAAAAACCATCTTTAAATTAGCTTGTAGGGAACACACAGTTTCTTTTGAGTGGGGAACTACACTACATGCATATATCTGGTGAGGTAATATTTCCAAGTAGACTTTACAGTGAAAACTGCATGAAATTCAAACCAGCACTAGGAAAGAAACTGAGAAACCAGAGTAAGTGTTTCTACTGCAACCCATTCCCTTTATGCTAGATGAATGAACGTATCTCAAAATGCTGTATTCTGAGACTTAAGTGTGTGTGAAAGCCGTCCTTCACCTAGCTTGAAGGGAACACAAAGTTTCTTTTGAGTTGGGAATTACACTACATACATATATATGGGGAGGTACAAGCTCCAACTCGGTTTTACAGTGAAAACTGCTTGAAATTCGAACTGGCATGAGGAAATATACTGAGAAACCATATTAAGTGTTTCTGCAGCAAATCATTCCCTTCATCCTAGATGAACGAATGTATCTCCACAGGCTCAGTTCTGAGGTTTGAGTGTGTGTGAAATCATCTATCACTAATCTTGAAGGGAACACAGTTTCTTTTGAGTGGGTAACTACACTACATACATATATATGGGGAGGTACTAGCCCCAGCTCGGTTTTACAGTGATAAATGCATGAACTTGAAACCGGCACTAAGAAACATACTGAGGAACCAGATAAGTGTTTCAACTGCAACCCATTCCCTTCATCCTAGATGAACTAACGCTTCACCCCATGCTCAGTACTGAGAGCTGACTCTGTGAGAAAGCCATCTATCACTAAGCTTGTAGGGAACACACAGTTACTTTTGATTGGGGAAATACACTACATACATATAAATGCGGAGGTACTAGCTCCAAATCGGTTTTACAGTGAAAACATAATGAACTTCAAACTGACAGTATTAAATATACAGTGAAACCAGAGTGTTTCTAGTGCTATCTATTCTCTTTATGCTATATGAAAAATAGTCTCTCCACTTGCTCAGTTCTGAGAGTTAAGTGTGTGTGGAAGCCGTCAATCACCGAGCTTGTAGGGAACACAATTTTTTTCAGTGGCAATCTACTGTACATACATATATATGGGGGGTAATAGCTCAAAAGGGATTTACAGTGAAAACTGCATGAACTTCAAACAGGTACTTGGAAACATACTGAGAAACCAGAGTAAGTGTTTCTACTGCAACCCATTCATTTTCTGCTAGAGGAATGGACGTCTGTCCACATGCTGAACACTGAGACTAAAGTTTGTGTGAAATCCGTGAATCACCTAGCATGTTGGGAACACATAGTTTCTTTCTACTGGAAAACAACACTACATACATATATAATGGGAGGTACTCGTCCGAACACTGTTTTACATTGAAAACTGCATGAACTTCAAAGGGGCTCTAGGAAACATATTGAGAAAGAAGAGTAAGTGTTATTACTGCCACCCATTCATTTAATTCTAGGTGAACGAACGACAATACACATGCTGAATTCTGAGAGTTAAGTGTGTGTGAAAGCCAAAAATTCCTTAGCGTTTTGGGAAAAACAGCTTCTTTTCAGTGGGAAAATCCAATACATATATATATATGGGTAGGTACGAGCTCCAACTCTGTTTTACAGTGAAAACTGCAGGAACTTCAAACCGGCACTAGGAAACAGACTGATAAACCCGAGTAAGTATTTCTACTGCAAACCATTCCGTTTATGCTAAATGAATGATCGTCTCTCCACAAGCTCAATTCTGAGATTTAAGTGTGTGTGAAAGCCGTCAATCACCGAGCTTGTTGGGAACACAGTTTCTTTGTAGTGGGAAACTACACTACATACATATATATGGGGAGTTACTACCTCCAACTCCGTTTTACAGTGAAAACTGCATGAACTTCAAACCAGCAGTATTAAAAATACTGAGAAACCACTGTAAGTAGTACAGTTTCCCACTGAAAAGAAACTGTCTGTTCCCAACAAGCTAACTGATCGAAAGAGTTTTAACAGAATTAAATCTCAGAATTGATCATGTGTAGAGAAGTACGTTGATCTAGTAGAAAGGGAATGGGTGGTAGTAGAAATATTTACTATCGTTTCTCAGTGTGTTTCCTAGTGCTGGTTAGAAATTCCCACAATTTTCACTGTAAAATCGAGTTGGAGCTAGTACCTCCCAATATATGTGTAAGTAGTGTAGTTTCCAACTGAAAGAAACTTTGTGTTCCCAACAAGCTGCGTGAAGGACGACTTTCAAACCCAATTATCACCCAGAACTAAGCATGTGGAGAGGCGTTCTTTCACCTAGAACTAAGGGATCGGTTTGCACGAGAAACACTATGTCTGGTTTTTCAGTCTGTGTCCTAGTGCGGATTTGAATTTCCTGCAGTTAGCACTGTAAAACCGAGTTTGAGCTAACACCTTCCCATATATATGTATGTAGTGTAGTTACCAACTAAAAAGAAACTTTGTGTTCCCAGCAAGCTAGGTAAAGGACGGCTTTCACACACACTTATTTCTCAGAACTTAGCATGTGGAGAGACGTTCGTTCATCCAGCACAAAGGGAACGGGTTGCAGGAGAAACACTTACTCTGGTATCTAAGTCTGTTTCTTAGTGACAGTTTGATGATCCTGAGGTTTTCACTGGAAAATCGAGTTGGATCTAGTTCCTCCCCATATATATGTATCTAGTGGAGTTTCCAACTGAAAAGACTTTGTGTTCCCAACATGTTAGGTGAAGGACCTCTTTCACACACAATTATCTCTCCAAACAGAGCATGTGGAGAGACGTTAGTTCATCTAGCACAAAGGGAACGAATTTCAGGGGAAAAACTTACTCTGGTTTCTCAGTCTGTTTCCTAGTGCTGGTTAGATGTTCATGCAGTTTTCACTGTAAAATCGAGTTGGAGCATGCACCTCCCAAATAGACGTACATAGCGTAGTTTCCAACTGAAAAGAAACATTTTGTTCCCAATCATCTATGTGAATGTCGTGTTTTAAACACATATATCTCTCAGAGATGATCATGGGGTGAGACCTTCGTTCATCTAGCACAAAGGGAAAGGATTGCAGGAGAAATGCTTACTCTGGATTCTCAGTCTGTTTCCTAGTGCCGGTTTGAAGTTCCTGCAATTTTCACTGGAAACTGAGTTGTAGATAGTTCCTCCCCATAAGTATGTATGCAATGGAGTTTCCAACTGAAAAGAAACATTGTGTTCCCAACAAGCTATGTGAAGGACTGCTTTCACACACACTTATCTATCAAAATTGAGCATGCGGAGAGACGTTCGTTCATCTAGCACAAAGGAAACGGGTTACAGGAGAAACGCTTTCTCTGGTTTTACTGTCTGTTCCCTAGTGCCTATTTGAAGATCCTGCAGTTTTCACTGTAAAACCGAGTTGGAGCTAGTATCTCCCCTTATATACTTATGTAGAGTATTTTCCAACTGAAAAGAAACTTTGTATTCCCAACAAGCTTGGTGAAGGACGGCTTTGACTCTTACTTATCTCTGAGAACTGAGCATGTGGAGAGACGTTCGTTCATCTCGCACAAAAGGATTTGGTTGCTGTAGAAACACTTACTCTGATTTCTCAGTGTGTTTCTAAATGCCGGTTTTTTGTTCCTGCAGTTTTCACTGTAAAACCGACTTCTGAGTTGTTCCAATGAATATATATTTACGTAGTGTAGAATCGAACTGAAAAGAAATTTTGTGTTCCCAACCAGCTAAGTGAATTTCGGCTCTCACACACACTTATATCTCAGACCTGAACATGTTGAGAGACATTCGTTAATCTACCAGAAATGAACTGGGTTGCAGTAGAAACAGTTACTCTGGTTCCTGTATGTTTCTTTGTGCCGGTTGGAAGTTAATGCATTTTTCACTGTACACCCTATTTGGAGCTAGTACCTCCCCATATATATATATGTAGTGTAGGTTTCCACTGAAAAGTAGCTGTGTGTTCCCAACAATCTATGTCATTTAAGACTATAACTCGCACTTAACTCTCAGAATTGAGCATGTGCAGAGACGTTTTATCATCTAGTTTAAAGTGAATGCTTTGCATGGGAAACACTTAATCTGGTTTCTCAGTCTGTTCCCTAGTGCTGGTTGGAGTTTTATGCAATTTTCAGTGTAAAAACGAGTTGGAGCTTGTACCTCCCCAGATACATTTATGTGTTGTAGTTTCCCACTGAAGAGAAAGTGTGTGTTCCCAACAAGTAAGGTAATTTTCAGCTTTCACACACATTTAGCTCTCAGATCTGAGCATGTGGAGAGACGTACTTTCTTCTAGCTTAAAGGGAGTGGGTTGCATTAGGAACCATTACTCTGGTTTCTACATCTGTTTCCTACTTCCAGTTTGACAATAATGCCGTTTTCACTGTAATACCTAGTTGGAGCTACTACCTCCCCATATATATTTATGTTGTGTAGTTTTCCACTTAAAAAACACTATGTGTTCCCAACACACAAGGTGATTGACGGCTTTCACACATACATAACTCTCAGAATTGAGTATGTGGAGAGACGTTCGTTCATCTAGCTTAAAGGGAGTGGGTTTCAGTAGAAACAGTTACTCTGATCTCAGTCTTTTTCACAGTGCCTGTTTGAAGTTCATGTAGTTTTCACTGTTAAACCGTGTTGTAGCTAGTACCTCCCCATATATATGTATGTAACGTAGTTTCCCTCTGTAAAGAAACTGTGTGTTCCCAACAAGCTTGTTGACGGTTTTACAGACACTTAACTCCTAGAATTGAGCATGTGTATAGACGTTCGTTCATCTAGCTTAAATGGAATGGGTTGCAGTAGTAACACTTACTCTGGATTCTCAGTATTTTTCCTAGTGCCGGTTGGAATTTCATGCAATTTTTACTGTAAAACAGATTTGGAGCTAGAACCTCCTGATATATATGTATGTCGTTTAATTTCCCACTGAAAAGAAGGTGTGTGTTCCCAACAAACTAGGTGATTGACGGTTTTCACACACACTTAAATCTCAGAATTGAACATGTGGAGAGATGTTCGTTCATCTAGCTTAAAGGAAATGGGTTGCAGTTAAAACACTTATTCTCGATTCTCAGTATGTTTCCTCTGCCGGTTTTAAGTTCATGCAATTTTCACTGTTATTCCCAGTTGGAATTTGTTCCTCCCTATATATATGTATGTAGTGTTGTTTCCCACTTAATTGAAACTGTGTTTTCCCAACAAGATAGGTGACTGATGGCTTTCACACACACTCAACTCTCAAAATTGTGCATGTGGAGAGACGTTCATTCATCTTGCATAAATGGAATGTGAAACTGATGATCATGACCAGTGCTTGTAGGAAAACAGTAAAGAGAGCATTAATTTAGAGTCTTCATAGTTATGGTCAGGAGACATTAAAGAGTTTTGTCTTCAGCAGTTGATTTCTTTTTTCTAAACTTCAGAAAACTTGTATTTAATGTAACTGGATAGTGAATGTCTCAAAGTTTTGAGTGACTGCTTCAAATTAGAATAGTTACTTTGCTTTTGGTCTTTAACCTAAGGGAATAACCAGATGTCCAGTGGCAGTTCCAAAGCAAGGGCCTGATCCTTGCCTTTTCATTTTTTATGTTGAATCAGAATAACTGTAAACTAGGGTATTGTGATTATCTCAAGAGCTGCTTGGATATGTATATGTAAGTTATTTTTTCAAAAATTATAAATATCATGAAAATCAATTAATCTTGGAGATATATTTTGTATATTTTTTTCTTCAATAATATAGATTTAGATAGCCCATTTTTATGTAACACTTATGAAAATAAGTTGGCTTTATATAACTCCTTTTTTGATAAATATTTTAAAAATAGGGTTTTTATCATTTGCTTCTTAAAAATAGGATATTAATTGCACAATATGTATTTTCCTTCAAGTTCATACTTTTTCTCTATAGTACCTTGAGTTGTTTAGATAATTTTTCCCATAGTGTTATTTATTTTAAACACTCAGTATGTGCTTCTGTCTGTTGCTTTATTAGAGAGCAAGAATTCTTTATTGTTTTTAATAAAATATACTTGCAGGAAACTATACTGGGATTCTTTCATTCACAGAGTCAAGCAATGATACCTGTTTTGTTAGATCTGGTGTCTAAGCCTCTCAACTTCCAAAAGATTACATGGACACAGTTAAACACCTCATAAATGATCGACTCACAAAGTTTATTGTGTTCCTTGATTAAAGGTGTAAATATGGGTCAGTCTTAAACTCGGATGTAAAGCTCTTATGAATTACATGAGTCTTCTCCAAAATTCTTTAATTTGGGCTTTAAACCCTGCAGTAAAAAACTGGTTTGAAGGAAGAAGGGAGTCGAGAATAGATTCAATCCAAATTCTATGGGAATAAACAAAGCTAAATGTTTCAGTCATTTTTTAGCAGAACAGATATGTTTTCTGCACCATATGATTTTAATAGTATTCATCTGAACATACGGTTTAGACACCATGAGACCACAATCCAACAAAAAAGATCTCAGGCAAAGCAAGAAAAACAACTGAGGGGGTTTTCTGCTGCAAAATTTCCCATAAATAAAACTGTAATCGAGACCAAATCATATGCCATATTGGAACTGTTCCTTGAGTTTGAAGCACTGTGCCCTGTTTTCCAGGCTTAATCTTGCTGGCTCTGCACCTTTTGTAAAACAACGTTGCCTTTAGCCTAAAACCTACAGGAAAGCCTATTCTCGGGGCTCTGACCTTTAAGGATGTTAGCGCTTCTGCACTTATGCAGAGATGGCAAGTTGCAAAATAGAGAATAGCTTTTGTTTTATTGGAGGTTTACAGGGACACCACAGCATGACTCACATGAACGGCTGCAGGAACAAGGAATGCCTGCAGCAAGAAGTTTGCACAACCAGCCACACCCCTCCCCTTTTTAGCTTAAAAGGAGCCTTAATTCTGACTTGGGAAAGATGATTCTCCAGGACATCTGTCCCTCATCTTCTTGGTCTACCAGCTTTCTGAATAAAGTTACGATTCCTTGCCCCAAAACCTTGACTCCTGATTTATTTGTTTATCACAGTTGTGCAGCGAGAACAAGGTTGGCCTCGGTAACAGAACCAGCTTTGTCATTCCCTCTGATGTGAAATCTCTCTGGGTGTACACATGTTTGCCTGGTGCTGGTGGTGGAGGTGGTGGTAGGCAAAAATATTTCACTGCTCTGGTTTTCAATAGGCTAAAATTTCCTGCTATTTAAGTCAACTCTAGACTTTTACACAATCACCTGCAGATGTGCTTCTGGAAGCTACAAAAATTCCAACAATGAAAAAAATTCTATTGTCTCCAGACAAGATACTTTTCCTCAAAACTGAGCAGCTCTCAGACACACTTCAGGAGTACAGATAGATGCAGTGTGCTTCGTTTCCCATGCTGTTCCGACACAATTTTCCACTTACATCAAAGTAAATTAAAATCGTTCTTCAATAGCAGATTATCTGGCATGATACAACAATGTCAATTCCACTTATTTATTGAGCCACAGCAGCTTTAGAATAAATGACTTTCTACCAAACTCCTGCTTGATTTCCTGTCTTCTTCCTGGTGGCTGATTTCTTCTTCTTTCTTCCTAAAGTTCTCCTGTTATGGGAAGTTAGCCTTTACTGTGCACATTTAATTGGGAAGACACAAATTAAATATGTGGGGGGATGACATACATATTTAATTCTTACTTATTCATATATACAAGCACAGAGGACCTGTGTCTTAGAAGATGTCACTTCCTAATATGGGCAAGAGGATGGTCTATTGTTCAATCAATGACCTAAAAGCAGTTTTCTAGGATATAATAAAGCAATGCTAGAGTGATAAGACAGAACAACCCCTGGATACGAATCAGTGGCACCAATCAGTGGGCGCACATGTGTGCACACACACGCCCATGCACACGGAGCAGCCTTGGAGACACTCCATCTGTGCTGATGGAGCAAAGTCATGCTGGGGAGATGAGGAAAAAGTGCCTAATACAATCAAACCATGACAGCTGAGTAATGGGGAATAGGAGTCAATTGAACTTTCTGGTCAGCTGACGGTCAAACAAAAACACTTTTACTTTCAAACGTCATTGCTAAAAACTTTCTTAAAGCACAGGAGCCTGTTTTCCTGCCTTGCTAAGTGTCACATGACACATTCATGCTTCTCTGACTGTGGAACGGGAAAGGCCTTGCTGTCATTTTCTGAATATTAGTCTATGTTTTGCAGCACAGTGGGTACTGAAAATGGGGCAATTTGAGTGAATGGGAATGGACATAAGCTAGCAGTCAGTGACTGTGTGTCATTTACCAACTTTCTCCAAAAAGTAGGGGTAGCAAGAAAATCAGATAAATTGAGGGTTCTTGGGGTGGGGATTCGGGTGGGCTGACAGCTGGGTGGTCCCAGGTAACTTGTTTTACTGTGTAATTTTGTGACTATGATCCAGACAGTGACACATTGTCAAATTCTTGTGCCTGTAGCTTTGATACCTGGCCAAGTCTGTGCAGCCAATTTTATCGATGTTGCATAATGAAGATAAATAACGTTCCCTGAGGACCAGGTTGTGTGACTTCCATGCATTGACTCACTGAATTCCCTAAACACACTTTGTGGTACATAACAGTCTTAAAATATGAAGGAGGGAATTATTCTCTTTGCAGATGATAAAATGAAGCTCTGAACTGTTGAAGCCTGGACCGGAGTCATGCAGATGGGAAGATACCATGCTGGGAGCTGAGCTCGTGCCATTCTACAGCACCTGAAGGGCCCAGCAAGTCCCCTCACCCTGGAACCTGGCCCACAGCCACTGCCAGGCCCTGTTCTGTTTCTGTGAGTGCTCATAGGAAAATGCCAGGGACTGAGGGTTAACGTGACTTGATTAAGAAATTCAAACTGGGATAGCCTTTTGTTGGGGACTGTAATCTGGGAGTGAAACTGGCAGTGAAGTAAGGGAGGAAACAGCCCTGGTTGTAAGAATATTTCTAGGGAAGGAGGTTCCCTGATGGCCTGGCATGGGAATCGCTGTGTTTGCGAGCCCCCTGTTGCCCTGTGGGTGTGCGGGCAGGGAAGGAGAGAGGCTGTTCAGACTGGTCATAGTCACTACAGTTTGTAAACAGCTGAGTTCTGTTCCCTCACAGCTCAGACACATGCAGGACATCAGGATGCTTTGCTAATGACCAACAGTGGGTAGCAAAGGCCAAAGGTGGGGTGGGGAGGAGAGATGGGGCCACCTTCTGGAAGAACCTCTGCCCCAGGGGACCAGGAAAGTAATGAATGATTGGGGATGCACAAAGGGTTTGTATGGTCTCATAAGGTACTTCCTACTTTAACCTGATAGTCTGGAATATATGGTCAAATACGGTGGAATGACTGCTCTTATTTTAGGTTCTACAATCTCTTAAATGTATAGATTTCTATCTCGATTATACAAGCACTGCTGGGTAACCTTTATAATCATGTGAGGATCAAACGAGTGGGTATTTATTAATACTATTACCATGCTTCTACTGAATTAACACTTCAGTAACAGTATAATGGCCACGCTTCTAAACAACTGCCTCTGTAAGGGTCTTGTAAGGAACAAATAATATTTATAAAGAAAATATATTAAAAGTAATAACAATTACAGTTCCAACAACTATGCCATTTATAACAATAATAGTGTTAGAAGCTCCCTCTTATATTAAACAATAACTAACACTGGAATCCTTAGGAAGAAACGCCAATGCATTTTTGGACTTTTCTAGGTCTTCACTCATTGAAGCCTTTTTACTCACATTGGTCCAACACAGCCAGAATTGCTGTTCCTTGCATGGTGGGCTGCCATGCTGCGATGTCCTGGGCTTTTTCTGGAACCATGCATCTATACCGGGTAGTCAAGTTTCCACGCACCCAGTCTGATTTCCAATATATTGTTCTCCAGAGCCAAGAGAGGGGCCACTGGAAAGAGGCCAGAGATAAGATGGTGAACCCAAACTGAATACCTGTTGAAGGAGTGGACACACAACATGGAGTGGTGGATGGATGGGAGGACAACATAAAATCTTTTACTCCTGTAAAGAGAGGGGAAAATGGTGAACTAAATCCCAAAGAGAAAAGACATTCATTGTAATAATAATGTTCAACAGTGAAAGAATCCAAACAAAAGGCAAATATAAAATATCTGGGAAGAAGACCCATTACAACCTGTTTCTTTCACTTATATACCCTTAGTATGAATAACATACTTAAAAATCTTCAACCAACCATAGTTATTTGCTGGTAATAAACTTGGGAATCTTGAAGCATATTATTCACTCTCAGTGTTGAAATAATACAATCTTGGAAGATGATTTGTAATTCAGGATTAAAAAAAGAATATTTTGGATGTATCTTAGAATTTAAATAGAAATAAGAAATGGACCTTTGGGGAAGCTTTGCATAGAGAATGTTGGAGGAAATGCACTGAAAACAGGCAAGTAAGCAGGCTCCCTTGAGTCTGGGAAGGTGAGTGCAGCACATTCAGAAAGTCTATGAACTTATTACAAGTCACAGAAAGGTATGCAATTAAAGTGTCTTCCTAAGCAAAATATCCTTCTTCAGGAATTTCTATCTTGATATTTCTATGGTCTGTGTGGTCACAGGGAGTCAAAGTTGTGGTGGTGGCTTAGAAGTTCTTTTCTCTCTGTCTGTTATTTACAGGGCATTGCTAAAGATGGGGCAGCAGAGATCTACGGAAAGCTGTTCCACAGGGTGGGGTAGTGGTTAGAAATGATAAGGCCAGAGATCTAAAAGACTTTTGGACCCTACCTTCCTAACTGGCAGACCTTTAAAGATACCTAGCACAGGTTGTAACTAAGACAGTGCATGAGAGGCAAATTTATAGTCCTTTCAGTGTGACTGCTCAGTCAAGGGGTAGGGACCACTCTGGCCAGAAATGACAAGACCGTGGATGGGTTGGATGTGTAGGAGGAGCTGACATTTGCTTCTGACCTGAGAGGCAGGATTGTGTTGCAGAAAAGCCGACAGTGCTGGAAAGATGCAGTAGGTCCACAGCCCAAAAAGAGCTGTCATATTCAGGGAGGTCAGAGAGCAAGAACCAGAGTTAGTGACACCACAGAGTCAGCAGCGTGGCAGCAGTGATGTCAGTATCTGTTTCCATAACCCACCTAACCCTACATGAACTCATCTGCCCACAGGGGGCAGGTAAGTAGCAGAAATGTGTGGAGTGGGTGCAGCCACTGGCAAATTGGCAAGTGGACATCCTAAGGAAACGCACTACTCACAGTCACCATATTGGAAAGAGGGCCCCACACTCTCAGATCTCCTTCTAATTCAAGAGAAGCCAGAAATTAAGACTTTATTAGAAATCAACCCAGTTCAAAACCCAGAAAAGATATCATTTATAATGACAACAAAATCACAGACTATTCAGAAATAAATTAATGAAAAATATTAAGATGATTCTGATAAATGACTTAAAAAAAGAAAAAAAATGATGATTGAATGAGCAGTAGAATGCACCATACTCTTCATTGGGCAGACTCAAGTTTCGGGGACATAGCACATTTTTTCTCCAAAATAAATTTAGAATCTGAATGCAAATTTAGTTAATAATCCCAAATGGATTTAAGAGAAAAAGCTGAAAGATGATCCTAAACTTCTTCCAGAAATATACACAAATATACAAATAAAATAATGAGGAGGGATGTTTGAATTTGTAGTATTACGGACATTCTGGAAAAGGATAAAATAGGACCAACTCTAGGAGGTATTAGTCTATGGTCGTGGAAACAGTACAGAAATAGTGCACTGAGAGTATGAATGAAATAGAATGCATTTCAAGAATAGACGTGAATATTTTTGAGATTTTAGTAATATTATAAACCTGACACTTCAAATCAGTGGATTCAAGTACTGGAGTAATTAGCTAAATCATTGGAAGACCTGGTACAGTGTCCTCAATTTTTTTTTTCAAATTTCAAAGACTTTATTTGAAAAAAGAATGTAAACTATCTCAACATTTTTCACATTGATTACATATTGAAATTGGGATATTTCTGTTAAATTATTATTAAAATTATTTTCAGCTGTTTATACTTTTTATTTTTTTTTCTTCCAATGTCAATTTTGGCATTTTTTATTTCTACAATTTTACAAATGTATTAACATATAATATTTCTATGTTCCCATTATGTTTTTGTGTGTATTTTATTTCTAGTTTTTCTTCTGTATTTCATAGCACATTCTCTTTTTTCCCCCATTCACTCTTGCTAAGGCTTGGTTTCTCTTAGTAATTTTTTATTCCTAATAAAGTAATATTAGGCCTATTTCTCTATCATTTATTGATAGCCTTGTTCTCTACTTTCTTTTTTTTTCACACTTCTTTGTCTGTGATTTATCATAACATTTTGTGTATATTTCCCTGTGCTATACAGTGTTATCTTGTTTATCTGTTCTACAGTTTTGAAATCCCAGTCTATCCCTTCCCACCCTCTACCCCCCTGGTAACCACAAGTCTGTATTCTCTGTCCATGAGTGTATTTCTGTCGTATATTTATGCTTTGTTTTTGTTTGTTTCCTTGTTTTTTTTTTTAGATTCCAAATATGAGCGATCTCATATGGTATTTTTCTTTCTCTTTCTGGCTTACTTCACTTAGAATGACATCCTCTAGGAGCATCCATGTTGCTGCAAATGGTGTTATGTTGTCGGTTTTTATGGCTGAGTAGTATTCCATTGTATAAATATACCACCTCTTCTTTATCCAGTCACCTGTTGATGGACATTTAGGCTGTTTCCATGTTTTGGCTATTGTAAATAGTGCTGCTATGAACATTGGAGTGCAGGTATCATCCTGAAGTAGATTTCCTTCTGGATACAATCCCAGGAGTGGGATTCCTGGGTCATATGGTAAGTCTATTCCTAGTCTTTTGAGGAATCTCCACACTGTTTTCCATAGTGGCTGCACCAAACTGCATTCCCACCAGAAGTGTAGGAGGATACCCCTTTCTCCACAGCCTCTCCAGCATTTGTCATTTTTGGATTTTTGAATGACGGCCATTCTGACTGGTGTGAGGTGATACCTCATTGTAGTTTTGATTTGCATTTCTCTGATAATTAGTGATATTGAACATTTTTTCATGTGCTTTTTGATCATTTGTATGTCTTCCTTGGAGAATTGCATGTTTAGGTCTTCTGCCCATTTTTGGATTGGGTTGTTTATTTTTTTTCTTATTGAGTCATATGAGCTGCTTATATATTCTGGAGATCAAGCCTTTGCCGGTTTAACTTGCAAAAATTTTCTCCCATTCCGTAGGTTTTCTTCTTGTTTTATTTCTGGTTTCCTTTGCTCTGCAGAAGCTTGTAAGTTTCATTAGGTCCCATTTGTTTATTCTTGCTTTTATTTCTTCTAGGAGAAAATTTTTGAAATGTATGTCAGATAATGTTTTGCCTATGTTTTCCTCTAGGAGGTTTATTGTATCTTGTCTTATGTTTAAGTCTTTAATCCATTTTGAGTTGATTTTTGTATATGGTGTAAGGGTGTGTTCTAGCTTCATTGTTTTACATGCTGCTGTCCAGTTTTCCCAACACCATTTGCTGAAGAGGCTGTCTTTATTCCATTGTATATTCTTGCCCCCTTTGTCGAAGATTAGTTGACCAAAAGTTTGTGGGTTCATTTCTGGGCTCTCTAATCTGTTCCATTGGTCTATATGTCTGTTTTGGTACCAATACCATGCTGTCTTCATGACTGTAGCTCTATAGTATTGTCTGAAGTCTGGGAGAGTTATTCCTCCAGCCTCTTTCTTTCTCTTCAGTAATGCTTTAGCAATTCTAGGTCTTTGATGGATCCAAATAAATTTTATTATGGTTTGTTCTAGTTCTGGGAAATATGCCCTGGTTAATTGGATAGGGATTGCATTAAATCTGTAGATCGCCTTGGGCATTGTGATCATTTTAACAATATTGATTCTTCCAATCCATGAGCATGGAATATCTTTCCATTTTTTAAAGTCTTCTTTAATTTCTTTCATCAATGGTTTATAGTTTTCTGTGTATAATTCTTTCACCTCCTTGGTTAGATTTATTCCCAGATATTTTATTATTTTGGGTGCTGTTTAAAGGGGATTGTTTCTTTACTTTCTTTTTCTGTTGATTTATCGTTAGTGTAAAGAAACACAACTGATTTTTGAACATTAATTTTGTAACCTGCTACCTTGCTGAATTCTTCAATCAGCTCTAGTAGCTTTTTTGTGGACCTTTTAGGGTTTTCTATATATATTAACATGTCATCAGCATATAATGACATTTTTACCTCTTCTTTTCCAATTTGGATCCCTTTTATTTCTTTCTCTTGCCTGATTGCTGTGGCTAGGACTTCCAGGACTATGTTGAATAGGAGTGGTGATAGTGGGCATCCTTGTCTTGTCCCAGATTTTAGTGGGAAGTTTTTGAGTTTTTCACCATTGAGAACTATGCTGGCTGTAGGTTTGTCATATATAGCTTTTATTATGTTGAGATATGTTCCCTCTATACCCACTTTGGTGAGAGTTTTTAATCATAAATGGTTGTTGAATTTTATCAAATGCTTTTTCTGCATCAATTGAGATGATCATGTGGTTTTTGTCCTTTCTCTTGTTGATGTGATGTATTACATTGATTGATTTGCATATGTTGAACCAGCCTTGTGTCCCTGGGATGAACCCAACTTGGTCATGATGTATAATCTTTCTTATGTGTTGTTGGATTCTATTTGCTAAAATTTTGGTGAGGATTTTGGCGTCTATGTTCATCAGTGATATTGGCCTATAATTCTCTTTTTTGTAGTGTCTTTGCCTGGTTTTGGTATCAGGGTGATGGTGGCTTCATAGAATGAGTTTGGGAGTATTCCCTCATTTTCAATCGTCTGGAAGAGTTTGAGAAGGACTGGTATGAGTTCTTCTTTTTATGTTTTGTAGAATTCCCCGGTGAAGCCATCTGGTCCTGGACTTTTATTTGTAGGGAGGTTTTTAATTGCTATTTATATTTCCTTTCTAGTGATCGGATTGTTTAAGTGTTCAGTTTCTTCTTGATTCAGTTTTCGTGGACAGTATGTTTCCAGAAACTTGTCCATCTCCTCTAGGTTATCCAGTTTGTTTCCATATAGTTTTTCATAATATTCTCGTATGATATTCTGTATTTCTAATTTGTTTGTTGTAATTTCTCCATTTTCCTTTCTTATTTTGCTAATTTGTGCTCTTTTTTCTTCTTTGTGAGTTTGGCCAGAGGTTTGTCGATTTTATTTACTTTTTCAAAAAACCAGCTTTTGGTTTGGTTGATTTTTTCTATGGTCTTGTTAATCTCTATTGTATTTAATTCCTCTCTGATCTTTATTATTTCCTTCTTTCTGCTGCTTTTTGGTGCTTTTTGTTCTTCTTTTTCTAATTGAATCAGGTGGTGGGTTAACTTGTTTCTTTGAGATTGTTCTTCTTTTTTGAAGAAGGCCTGTATCGCTATAAAGTTCCCTCTTAGCACTGCCTTTGCTATGTCCCATAGATTTTGAGTGGTTGTGCTTTCATTATCATTTGTCTCAAGGTATTTTTTAATTTCAGCTTTGATTTCCTCATTGATCCATTGCTTTTTCAATAACATATTGTTTAATCTCCATGCTTTTCTTTTTTTCTCCTTTGTTTCTCTGTTGTTGATTTCCAGTTTCATGGCACTGTGGTCAGAAAAGATGCTTGAGATAATGCCTATCTTCTTAAATTTGTTGAGGTTTCTTTTGTGTCCAAGTACATGATCGATCCTGGAAAATGTTCCATGTGTACTTGAAAAGAATGTATATCCTATTTTGGGGGGGTGTAATGCTCTGAAAATATCCACCAAATCTAGTTTTTCTATTGTAGAATTTAATTTCTCTGTTGCCTTGTTTTATTTTCTGTCTGGAAGATCTGCCTAGTGATGTTAATGCAGTGTTAAAATCTCCAACTATGATTGTATTCCCATCAATATCCCTCTTTATCTCTGTTAGTAATTCTTGTATGTACTTAGGTGCTCCTATATTGGGTGCATATATATTAATGAGTGTAATATCTTCATCTTGTATCACTCCTTTAATCATTATAAAATGTCCCTCTTTATCTTTCTTTATGGCCTTTGATTTAAAGTCTATATTGTCTGAAATCAGTACGGCAACACCTGCTATTTTGGCTTTTCCATTTGCATGGAATATCCTTTTCCATCCTTTCACTCTCAATCTATGTGTCCTTCTCCCTAAAGTGGGTCTCTTGTATGCAGCATATTGAAGGTTCTTGCTTTATTATCCAGTCTGCCACTCTATGTCTTTTGACTGGAGAATTTAGTCCATTAAAATTTACAGTAATTAATGATAGATGTGTGTTTATTGCCGTTTTGAACTTACCTTTGCAGTTGAATTGGTATATCCTCTTTGTTCCTTTCTTCTTCCTTTTGTGGTTTGGTAATTTTCCTTTGTATTATTATGGATTTTATTTAATTTTTGTGACACCCTTGTAAACTTTTGACTTGTGGTTACCCTTTTTGTAAATCTATTAACCTATTATTATAACTGTTTTTATTAAACTGATAATAACATGATCTCAAACCCATCCTAGTGTTAAAAAAATTTAAAAGAGAAAGAAAAAGTTCTATATTTCCCTGCCTCCCTCTCCCACTCTCAGTGATTTGTATGTCTTCTTTTATAATTTCGTGTTTTCTTTATTTGTAATTCATGAGTTATCACCTTTCCAGTTGTACTTTTCTCATTTCTGTAGCATCCTGCTGCTTTTCTATTTAGAATAGCCCTTTCAATATTTCTTTTAGCATGGGTTTAGTGTTGCTAAACTCCTGCAGCTTTTTTTGTCTGTGAAACTCTTTATTTCTCCTTCTATCCTAAAGGATAGCCTTGCTGGATAAAGTATCCTAGACTGCATCTTTTTTTCTTTCAGGGCTTTGAATATATCTTGCAACTCCCTTCTGGCCTGTAGTGTTTGTGTAGAGAAATCAGCTGAGAGCCTTATGGGGGTTCCCTTGTAATTCACTCTTTGCTTTTCTCTTGCTGCCTTTAGAATCATTTCTTTATCCTTGACTCTGGCCATCTTGATCATGATATGTCTTAGTGTGGGTCTATTTGGATTCTTAATGTTTGGGACCCTCTGAGCTTCCTGTACTTGGATATCTGATTCCTTCTTTAAGTTTGGGAAGTTTTCAGTCATGATTTCTTCAAAAACCTTTTCAATCCCCTTTGATCCTTCTTCCCCTTCTGGGACCCCTATTATGCGAAGATTGGGATGCTTTATATTATCCCATAGGTCCCTTATGCTATTATCATTATTTTTTAATTGCTTATCTTGTAGTTCTTCTGAATGGGTGCTTTCTATAGCCCTGGCTTCTAGATCACTAATTCGTTCCTCTGCATTATCTAATCGGCTTTGCACAGCTATTAGATCATTCCTCATCTCTGTCAATGAGTTTACCCATTCTGCTTGGCTCTTCTTTATAGCTTCAATTTCATTTTTGACATATTTTATCTCTCTAAGCATTATCTCTTTTAATTCCTTCAGCAATTTGATCACTCCTTTTTTGAAATCTTGATCTAGTAGGCTATCGATGTCTATTTCATTGATCTTTCTTTCAGGGGATTCCTCTTGTTCTTTTAATTGGGAAAGGTTTCTCTGCTTCTTCATCTTGCTCATATCTCTCTGGCACTGTGATTTATGGAGTATCAGTTGTCTATTTTGGATCTTAAGTATTTTATCTATCTAATGCCTATTTAGGAATAGAACTTAGAAAAAAAGAAAAAAATAAGAGAGAGAGAAAGATTTTTAAAAGAAGGCAGAAAGAGGGTTTGAAAACAGTGTATAATGAATAATAGAAGAGTGAGTTGAAGCAGAGTATTAATCGGGTTGAGACTTCCTTTTAAAACCTTTATAAAAAAAGAAAATAAAATATAAAAAGGGGTGGGGAGATGAATATATGTATTTGAAGCCTGTGTCTAATCAATAACAGGACATCAAAACCCAAGAGAAATAGAAATGAATAAAGAAGTAAAAATTAAGAGAGTAATTGAAAATAGAACAGGTAAAAACAGATTAAAAAAACAAAAAACCAAACAAAAAACAAAAACAAAACAAAAAAAAGGGGTTGTCGGTGTTCTCCTGGAGTCTGTGTGCTTTTATTGTGAAGTCCTGTCTTCGTCCTGTTTTGGAAGCTCAGCTTGTTTTCATAGGCCCTCCTTTGGCGCCGTCTTCGGTGCTGCTCCCAGCACCTGTCGGCAAGCAGATCGCGCCTCCTCCTAACACGGGGTCAGATGCAGCTCTCCTCTGCTGCGGGCGGGCGGGTCACTGCCCCTCCGGATGCCGCAGTCAGATGTTGCAGACTGGCCAGGCAGGAGGGCGGGTCGTGCCCCCTCCCAGCACCTCGCTCAGGGGTTGTGTTCCTGCCCGACAGGCGGGGGGCCGCTCTCCCTCTGCCTGCGCCGCCAGTAGCTCCGCTGCTCTGTGCGGCTGCGCGTTCCGCCCTGGTCGGCGATCCGCCCTGGCCACGCTCCGCGGGTGGGCTCAGGGAAGACCGAGGGGCAGCCTCGTCCCTGCTCCGAGCCAAGACCCAGCTCCTTGTTTGTCTTTGTGGAGCAAGTTCGCTGAGGGACCAGGATGGAAGGATCCCACCTGCCCCGGGCTGTAGGCCTGTCTCAGTCTGGCCCTTGAGGCTGCTGATCCCTTCGGTGCAGATGCAGGTTTCGCCCCTGCCCCCGCCTGGGAGCTAAGCGCCGGAGAATATGGTGGCTGTGCCTTGGCCCCATCTCTCTTCCCCTGAAAAGTTTCCGCGGGTTTTCAGAGATGGGGGCATGCACCCTTCCCCCGAGAGCACATCAACCTTGCTGTTTTATGGAGGGCCCAGGTTGTTCTGTCCTGTACACCCACAGCCACGGCGCCCAGCCCCTTGCAGTCCCCTGGAGCTGCCTCTGTGCAGCCGCCCCCGTCCTCCGCCCGGCTTGTGCAGCCTGGCCCTGCCCGCCGCTGCCGGCCCGCGTCTCAGGCTGGGTGTCGGGGGGACGCTCTGTGCCCGTTTAACTTAGTTCTGTCAAACAAGGGCTGCTCTGTACAGATCCGAGCCTTGGAGGCTCCCCCTCCGTCCCGCTGGCCTCTCAGTTGGAGAGGGGAGACCCAGCGAGCGAGCGCCAGTCCTCCTTTGCCGCTCCCTCCCCGCGGGACCCGTCCCGCGCTGCTTTGCCTTTTGTTCTTTCTTTTTTCCTTTTCTCCTACAAGATTTTTGGCGTCTTTATCTTTTGAAGAGGGCGATGATCTGTTGGAGTTCCGCAGGTGTTCTGGTTGGCTGAGTGGGTCTGTAGATGTGGGTCTTGGTGTATTTGTGGGAGAGGGTGGCTTACAGGCGTCCTTCTACTCCGCCATCTTGCCTCTTCTCCTCCCTCAATTTTGATATTAAAATAAATTCCTGATAATATTTTAATTAAAAAATAAAACACCAGAAATAACCCAACATGATTCAGTCTGTTCAGATATTCAAGTGAGAAGAACTTACTAAAACGCTTTTGGAACAAAGACCAACAACAGCAAAGGCCTAGCAACTCAGCAAGGCCAGCAACGCCCCCTGTAAACCAAAACTAATCCTCGCCCAACCCTCTCTCACTGACCTGTGTTTCTCTATGATTATTTCTACACTGGCTTCTTCCCTTTAAAGTCCAGTTTCTTGGAGAAGTGCCTGCGCTGGTGACTCCTCCAGGGCTCAGAGCCCTGCAGCCCCGACGGCCCTCACCGCGGCGGTTAGACAGGAGCTGCACTGCCGGTGGCTGCGTGTTTCAGATCAGTCGGCATTTTCAGCTCCTGTTTATTTGATTACCAGGTAGCTTTTTCCATGGAGAAATATTTTCCTCTCAGTGGAATGTTTTCCCCCATTAATTTTTGTTTTACTTAAATAAATTAAAAAAATCCAGTCAGAAAAGTGTGTGTGCACATATGCACACACACAGATACACACAGACACAAACAGATCTGTTTTTTAAAGGCTACCTTAGTCCTCCGCCTCCTTTTCCCCAGGCTTGGCAATTAAAGGTGGGCTTTAGCCCTTGTTTTTTTGCCCCACACACCCCCCCTTCTCACTATGCTCCTTTTAGTCATTGTTCAAATCCCCCTTAAGCCAGGTTACAGCCTTCTCTGTGTTGCCTCAACTAGCTTCTCCCAACTGCTCTGCTATTCTTCTTTTTCTTGGTGGACCTCTCTTCTCCCATTTGCCATGTACATGGCCCTTTTCCCCAGGGCTTCGTCTTCAATCCTCCACCTGGCAGGACTGAATCGCCCCCACGGCCTCACCCACAGCTCCTCTGAGCTCCTGACTGGTGAATCCAGCTTAACAACGGACATCACCCCTCAGATGTCCCATAGACAATTCGCACTCAAAATGCCACAAACAGAACCATCTCCTCGAAACCAGCTCTTCCACTTACACTCCCCCTGCAGATCCGCTCTCCGCATGGGTCACTGGAAATTCACCTCAGCAGCTCTGTGGCCCGCCGCCCAGACCCTGCAGTCCCCTCTGCAGGAGTCACCACTTCTGCCGCCCATGTCTCTATCCCTCTGCCCAGGGCCTCTCTGCAGGGGTGTGCCACTTGTTGTCTGGGTTACCTGGGGTGGTCCCCGAAATATCCTTTCCCCCCAAGATATGGGCCTCCCCCCAAAAATAGTATCTTCCATTCTGCTGCCAGAATAACCAGATCTTCTTCAACATAAATATTATGCAATTCTCTTACTTACAAATATTCCAATATATCCCTGTTTCTTTAAGGATACATTCAAGTCTAAGCAAACAAGGCCCATCGTGACAGAGGCCTTGTGCACCTGATATTCCCACCTATGGATCCTTTGTTCTAGTCCTACTTGTTCTTCAGTCTGGCCAAGCCATCTCTACCTCTCTGCATGAAGTGTCCACTCCCTCTACCACACAACAGAGATCTAACTTCCTTTCACCTTTCAAGATTCAGTTCAAATATTTCCAACTCTAGGAAGTCCAATTTGTATTCACCTGCTTAGCAATCCATCAACTACTCGCCAAGCCCCGCCTTGCCTGGGGAGTGCAGAAACCAAGTCTTACCTGTCTTGGCCTCCCCAGCAGTTGATAGAGTGTTTGGCATAGCAGGTGCTCAATGTTTGTTGGATGGATAAACGAATGAATCAGTAAAGAGATGAGAGGTCTACAATCCACCCAAGTTAGTCAGCTGCCATTTTGGAAAGTTCATTCTGTGGAGTTAAGGAAATGTCTGTGCAGGTGGTGGGCAGACAGAACAGAGGTGAGGGCGTGGGGGAGACAGGCCTGGTCCTGGAGAGCACAGGAGAGGTGTGGGTGGGATAACACTGGAGAGAGAGGAAATGGAGGGGGCGGGTGCAAGGGAATGTTGAAGAACAACTGATATTAACTGCAGTAAATTAAATGGAGAACATAATATATGAAGGGAAGATCAAGTTAACACAGCAAGGGTGGAAAAGGCAGTACCAGAGACGAAGAGCACTCACTTCATCTCTCACTGCATTTCACTTACAGCACCCGCCCTCCGGGAAGGCAGCGCCAAATACTTGAGAGACTGGTGTTCGTGCTGTGGGTGCTGTAAGTGCAAAACGGTATCTTATGGCTTCCAGATTTTAAGACTTATAGATTATTTCTCTTATGTCCCATGTCTGAGTTCTCAGACAGCAGGATCATTTGCTGGTGCGGGGAGAGCTATTGTGGTTAATAACTCAGGGTTAATCTAATAATCTCAAATGACGGTGGGGAATTCACTAAGACAAATAAAAGAAATTTCACTCAGAAAAAAACATATGCCCTATAGAACCTTTGGGGGCCTTGGGGGCAATGTTACCGCCAACTCATCTAACAGTTGTATGTGAGTGTGTTGAAACTCCAAGCTCAATTCACTTAAACACGTATGAGAACCAGGGTCCAGGCTGTGGTGCTCCAGACATGGACAGTAAGATGAAAAGCCCGACTACTGCCTCCGACAGGATCAGTCCAGCCGGGGAGCACAATGGACACGGACACGATTACGCACCATCAAGACAAGAATCAAGTGCAATTCATGCCTAGAGAGGAGAGCAGAAAATCTCTAAAAAGTGGAGGGCTTCCTGCCATGGCTTGGCAAGATTCCTTTCAGGCAGAAAAGCAGAGAAAGTTACTTCAGGCGAAGGAGACTAGGGTTGGTGGCTGGGTGCGAGACCTAACGAGGCACGGGTGGAGGGCTCCAGGGTCATCTGTCAGAAGCTGTTCCCCTTCAGCAGCTAAGAGGCATAACTAAAATGGCAGGTGGGGTGTCATTAATGATCGTGGGGAAAGCTGGGAGGAGGAAACTAAGGTCTGGAGATCCCCACCAAAGGCACTTTATTTTAGAGAAACAAAAATAATTCAAAAAGCACTTGGAAATTCTATCTCCCGTGAACGAAAAGAACACAAAATACGTTTCACTCCAGAGCTGAATACAGAATAACAGACTGCCTACTCTCAGAAATGGACTGAATTTTCTAATTCGTTACAGATTATTTAGATAATAGGAAAACGAATAAATCTGAAAAATCTCTCTAGAATAGCTGTTACTCCATCCCGTTTTGCAGGGTAGGGGGAGGCTGAATTATTTAATTGTTATTTTAATGAGACTATGAAGTTCTAAAAGTCCTATCAATTTCTCCCAAAAGCGTACAAGTTTTCCTTTCAATGACCTTCATGTGACTTAACAAGAACAATAATTTTTTTCCAAGGCTTTTTTCGTGTGTGTTAAAATACCAAATGATATGCTGCCCCCAGAATGTTGTTGTTATTATTAATGCTGATAATTGCCCAATAAGACATATTTACAATTATGCCTCATTTTGGAATAACAGGTCTTTGGCTTATAGTCCTTTTGAAAATAAGCAGAATAAACGAACATAACTTCTACAACAGGGACAGCAGCTGCACCCTTAGTGGAACCTGGTCACGAAACACAACAAAAGCAAAGATGAAACTCAAATGAGACACCAGGACACAAAGCATAGCTGACTGAAGATGCCACAAGATGACCTTTCAATCACCGAGGGAACCAGATGCGTTTCCATGTATAATGTATATTTTTAAAAGCAATTATTTTATATATAGAATGTAATTTAGGGAAAAAAATCCGTCTATTTGTAGACTTATAAACAGGAAGCACAAAGGTGTGCCTTTGCTGACATGTACCCACATGCATAAATGCAAAGCCTATTGACCATAATCCTTTCCTGTCTCCTAAGCTTAAAAAAAAAAAAAAAACTAAATAATTCAAGGCAGTGGTGAGTTGAAAGGGCTCAGGAAAAAAAAAGTGCACTTCATCAGTCTTCTAGTAGATAAAAATGTGCCATGCATAACAGAAAAGATGACGTTTCCTATGGAAATATATTTTGAGATGCAACCATTTAATGGCAACCGTGATCTCAAAACCAAGTTCAACCAAAGAGAAACAGAAGCCAACCAAGCAAATGTGTAGAAGTGGACAAAGGTATTGGAGAAGGAGGGGATCTGTGTTCAACCAATACTCCAGAACAGCAAATTCATCCTGAATTCAAGCCAGTGATGTGCCATGAGGTCACTCAAGGAACCAGGCAAAAACCATCGGCCAGAAGAAATAGCAACAATGTCAAAGGCAGGTGTGAGATGTGGAAGGGATGACCCTGTGACCCTTACTGCCATGAGGCAGGATGCTCTTGCGTGCTTTCTGCACAGGCTGGCTGGCTCATGTGACTGTTTAGAAGGATATCAGCCAATAGCTGTGCCACACGGTGTACAGCCCGAGCTGAGTCTCATCTAGTAATGGTTCTGATTTCATCCTTAGACGACATGACCAGAAGGATCTGAGAATCAATGGTGGAGACGTACCTGAATGATTATTCCATTTCATTTCTTGGCAGTAAATCTTCAGCTTTGTACAACATAAATATTGACAAATATACACACAAGCACCTTTTTTGAAAGCCTGACTGCATAATTGCATCTAATGGAGAAAAGCGGGCTCCGTTTCGGTATGCTAGGTCATTATTTGGCTCGGTAACCGATGCTTCTGAGACCCAAAACATACTCTAGTATAACAAACAACACCGAAATCTCCACTGATGACTTGCTCATTTCAAGGTATTCATAAAATGACCCCAGTTTGCCCATGGGATACAGATGGTTATCCCGTTCCCATTGTGGGGTGGTCTGTTCTGCTCCCGAAACTGTGGCACCATTAGATTCATGACCCAGCTGCCAAACAGATCAAATTATAAGGCAGGATATTATCAGACCAAGGTCATAAAAGTATAAGTGACATTTGAAGCTGAACACATCATCTTCCCAAGAATTTAATTTCTTGTTTTCAGGATAAATTTCTTTTTATTGCTGCCTCCCTACCCCCAAATATTGTGAAAACTAGTCCTGACTATGTACCTTGGGTTTACCAAAATTGTAACAACTACTACTTTATCTCCTACCTCCTTTTCAGGTGGGCATTTAAGCTTTTAGAAGATACCTTCCTTCTTTTATCTCCCTCCCCCATTTATCTGCTATTATCCACCGTGGCCTTTCCAGTCTGAAAATCGTCAGAGAAAATAAGTAAAAGAAAGATATACAGGGTCTGTGAGCTGGTAATAAGTGCTGCGGAGGAAAATAAAGTAGGGCGAGGAATGTGTGGTAGGGAGGAGTGGGGATGGGGTAGTGAACTTTGATTAAGGCAAAGACGGAGGCAAAGGAGTGGGCAGAGGAGGGGCAGAGGGAACAGTGATCACAGGCCTGGAGTTCCCTCGCGATGGAAAGACAGCATGGAGACTGGTGTGAGCCACAGTGAATAGGAAATAAGTGGTGGTTTTGGGGGTGGAGCCTAAGAGACCGCAGTGAGGATGTGGGCATTTTTCCCTCGGAAGGAATTGCGGAGCCATGGAGAGTCACCAAGCAGAAAAGTGAAACTGTAACGTTGGATCAAACAGGTCCAAGACCCTAAATTAAGCTGAACAAATCAAGGGCCAAAGAAGTGACATGCCGCCTCAAAGTCAGTGCAGAGGTTGAAAGAATCACAGCCTCGACTCGCAGCCCAGTGCTCTGCACCCTCCTGGATGCTGTCTTAAAAGGTTATCTTTTTCCTCACTCAGAGGTTAGTGGGCCAACTGAATGCTTCCCCTTTTTCAAATGGCAATTTGTCCTGAAATGAAATCGGGGTTGGCAGTGAAACAAGGCATGGACCTGAAGCCTACAGAGCTGTTTTCCCTGAAAGAAACAGCTGGCACGTGGCTTATTCGTGGAATTCAGCAGAAGAGACACAGTAACAACAGACAACTTAGCGTCTGGCTGAGCTTCGGCTGACTGCACTGCACGTTTGGATGAATTTCAAATTTGGACAGTGAGGCGGCTTCACACGAAAGAAAGGTGTATACATCATACATGCCCACACGTCTGTATGCACACACACATGGACACACACAGAGTACATGATGTGACTTGTAAAGAGCTGTCCCTGCTAGGTTTCCCACTGCCACTGATCTCAGCGTTAACCATTTACTGACCATGCTCCCAGGTTTGCTACGAGATTTCTTTGCAATGGAACATGCCCGTCGCTTAAGAAACTTTCCCCAATTCTTTCAAAAACATTAGGGAAGAACAGGGAGCTCTGGAAAGTGGTGGGGATATGGACTCGAGATACCCCTGAATCTGAATCCACACTTCATGGCTTATTTGTTATTTAACTTTATTTACTTTCCAAATGCAATTGTTGCAGATCTCAGAAGATGATTTACACTCACTGCTATGGCAGAATGTTGCGGTTAGTAGATCCACCACTGGATCCTCTTAATCAACATGTTCTTCCAATAATTCAGATATTACTGTATCACAAATGCCCATTTCTATATTTTGATATCTGCTTTTCAGTATAATTATCTTCCTTCTTTATTCTCTAAATCTTATGATTTTAAAACATTTTTCTGAGAAGTGGTCCACAGGCTCTTTACTTATGATAAGATGATAAAGAGATCCTGGAGATCAAAGCCACATTTAAATCCTGAGATAAACTCAACTCTGTCATACATGGCAAGGTTTAGTCTGCAAATACTTTGTTTAGTAATTGTTGCATCAAACAATAAGGTCCTACTGTATAGCACAGGGAACTACATTCAATAACTTTTAATAGCCTATAGTTAAAAAGAATATGACAAGGAATATATATATATAAAATACTGAATATATATATATATAATACTGAATCACTATGCTATACACCAAGAATTAACACAATATTGTAAACCAACTATACTTTCAACAAAAAAAAGTTGAAATAAATTTGGGAGATGAATCTTCCACGGCCCAGGCTACTGTACGGATGAAACGATTCAAAGCAGGCCAGGTATTAGCAACCCCCTGACACAGCAAAACCCCATGTGGGATATTCCTTTTGAGTAGCACAGGCTAACTGGCTGTGGCCACGTCTAAATAGGGTTGAAGTCACTTAGAACCTTGGCTTGGGATCACCGTGGCCACAGGGCTGTGGGTCACTGCAGCACCTACGAGAATGAAGGGGCCAGCCTGCTGCTGAAGCCGCTCCCCAGGCCGCAGCCCGGAGCACTGCAGGCAGGTCTGAGGTCCGGCCAGGGGCGCTCAGCTCCACAGCCACTCGGAGCCCTGCGGTACGGGTGGCGCTGGGAACGCGCTCGTCCATCACCCTCCCTGGCACCCAGACTCGGTGGTCTCCTGGGGGAATTTCTCTCTTCCTCATACTTCCTGTCTCAGCCTCTTGTGGAATCCGGTCCATGCCCCAGGGAAGCAGGGCTTTTACCCCCCTGGACCCAAATCCATCACGGTTTGGATCCAGGATGAAACTTCCATGTTAACTCAACTGGCTCTCCCTTCTTGTGCTGAACTGCCCTCCCCCGTCGATGGCATTAGGTCGTATTAGAAGTCCCAACTTGCTTGTCCTTAGCTAAGACTCTGAGCCTCTTGCTCAGTCTTCCGGAGTGGAACCATTCATCTGCGGCAGAAAAGCTTGGGCTGTCGTCTACCCATCATTGTCCTCGGTCTTTTGGGTGTTCTGTTGGGTTATGGTCCTCGTGCAGGGATATCAATTTGCACATGAGAAGCACCTGTAGACATTTTTAAAATTACAGACACTGGATCCTCCCCCCTCTCCAGCCAAGGCTGGAAGCTTTCACCCTCTAGCAGGGTTTACACAATCATTTGCTTGGGAATTGATCACACATATTGGTATAATCACAGTAAATTACCCTTTACTCAGTGCTTGCCACGTGGCATTTTCTACTTCATGTTGTCTTTGTACCTTCACTATCACATTTAATCACTGCATTATAGATTGTCACCATTTCTGTAGAGGACACTCCCACTTGCTAATCTTGAATACAAACATCTTTGATTGTCTTAATGTATTTCATTCCTGAATTTCCTGTTCCTGAATTTAAAGAGAGAATTATGGACACATGTATTTATGATTCTCTTATTATATGTATCTGACTCATCCACTAACCAAATCATATCTGGAGAAGAGAGATTTTCTCTTTTAAACATTCACTTTTTCTTATTATATAGTAGTGCATACCCACGGTGGAAAATGTAGCAAACATTTAAAGTAAGAAAACTGCAGCCATACATTATCTAAACACCAAAGGACAATGCTATGTCATTTTGGGCATTTAAGTATTTTTCTTAGTATTTTATCATAAAATTTCCCTAGGGCAAGTTGCTTAACCCTGGAATTGTACTAGCCTTTTGTCAAGTACAGAATAACGTTCCCAGAAATGACCCCAATATCAAAATATTATGTGAGGCTGGGAAGGCCACAGGGCTCTCAGCTTATTCTCTGAATCCTACAAAGAATGCTGTTCATTCACTGATTTTACGCATTCGATGCCTGTGAGTCACTCACTCACTGAGCTGGCTCGGACTGAGACCTACTATATACCAGGTGCCAATCCAAGTGCTGGGGGACCCCATGGGGAGCCTGGATCACAGCATCACTGTCCTTCATTTGCTCCCAGAATCCTACTCAAGAAACCCATATTGAATTGGGGGGGTGGAGGTAGGTGAGTTATGATGAAATTCATTTCATTATGATTCTTTAGACATATTTACATAGCATGAAAGTAGTTGCTAACTTTGATAAGTTTTCTTTTCCCATTCCTATGTATTTTTGAGGATGGGTATAGTTTTGGTGCAGCAAGAGTAATTGATAGATATTTGGTATGTTAGGATTTTATATGAAAATTTAAGAAGTAATCTGTCACTTTATGTATAGAGAAGACGCAGTGAGGAAAACACAAGCCACCCTCAAACTTGGCTACCATTCAGCATTCCTGGTTTTCAAACAAGGGAAGCATAATTCAAAACATATTCCCTACATATTTTAGCCCATAGTAGAAATACATGGAGGCAAAGTTCAGCTCACTGGAACCTACAGCAATGTGCTTACTTAAGCAAAGGTATAAACAGACCACAGATACTATAATGCATCCTTTACCTGAAACTAGTTCATGTGAGCAAGTTTCATTTCACATGAATTGCTTAGTACCAATTTAGGAAATATATTCTTCTCCTTGATTGGTAAAAATAGCTCAATGACAACCAGGTTCAACCAAATTTATTGCTAAATAATATACCTATTTCCATCAGGAATTGCTTTTGAATAATTTGAGATAAGTATTTTCTGTAACTGATCTATTTCTTTTCACAGAGAAAAATAGTATTATTTGCACACGAGCTACTTTTTCTCCTCTGGAAAAATGTGACTGTGAGCTCAGGGTAAGAGTTCTCTACTGCACAGTAGGGGAAAAAAAGAGATTGGTTTCACAGCGAAGGTCAGAATCTTGTTTTTTTTTGAGGGGCGTGGTGAGCTGGGGGACAAGGGAAATGCCTTTGTTTCGAGACAGACCCCAGTACTCCATACTGAAGCTGAAAGGTGAAGCCCTTGTGAAGAAATGTGGAAGGTCACACTGACACTCAAAGGTGTTCACTCGGCAAAAACAGAAAGAAAGAAAGAAAAAATAATTTAACTGCCCTATAAAGAGAATGTACAAAAACGTGGTAAGAAGGGAGAGATAAGGAAGGTTAGGGAATGGAGGAGAAACAATGAAAAGGAACTTGGGTGCGGTGGGCAGAATAGCAGGTTTCTGGAGCCTACAATGAAGGATGATAAGAAGAAAAAGTAAAGTTTAAAAAAGTAACAAAGTTTAGAATAGTTTAAAAATTAAAAAACGAAGTTAAAAAAATAAATTTTTTGTTTAGTGGCATGGAAGATTTTAAAATGATGTAGGTTTTTTATTTCAAAATTCAAGTTATTTGAGTTTCTCCTCCATGCTCCAAAAAACAGTAAGGTCTGCTAGTGTATGTGGTTTTGGGGGACACCACAGAGAGGGGCGAGCTCTGCAGTTAGGTTGGCCAGGAGCAGAATGCTGGTGTGGAAGGCAAGACAGAAGAGAGATCAAGTGTTTCATCAGAACAGAAACTCAAAGCCAGAAATTATCTTAAAACGTTAGTGTGGTAGTCAGAAAAATGATCCCTCCCAAGATGTCTATGTCCTAATCCCCAGAACATATGAAGAAGACAGGTTCCCTTGCAAAGGGGGCCTATGGTTGCAGATGCGGTTAAAGTTGCTAACCAGCCGACTCTAAGAGAGACTAGCTGGATTATAGAGGTGGGCCCAGTGTAATCACCAGGGTCGTTAAAAGAGGAAGAGGGAGGAAGAAGAGGGGAGAGAGGAGAGGAGATGTGACCACAGGTTCAGAGTCAGAGGCACACAACCATGCTGACCTTCAGAGAGAGAAAAGAGGTCACAGGCCAAGAGACACAGGTGGCCTCTGGGAGCCAGAAAAGTAAAAGATACAGGTTCCCCTGAGGCCTTCAGAAACAGCCCTGCCAATACTTTGACTTCAGCAGGCTTCTGCATTCAAGAGCCCTACAAGGTTAAATTTGTGTTGTTTAGTGGAGACTTTTTCTTTTTTCTTCCTACTGCCATGACGTTTGTGGATACTTGTTACAGCAGCAACAGAAAGCGAATACAGTAATCTCCTTGAAATGTTCAGAAATTGCAGATAACACTGGACTGTCCACTTTGATGTGAAATTGGGCTTATGTGAAAATCAAAAGGACAGTGTGACTTTTGCTAACATCTGCTTTTCTCATTTTTAGGAAGAGAACATTAAGTCAAAACCTCTGAAGTTATTATTTTAGACAAGTTTCTCTTAAAACATTATGTAACCCTGTGCCTTAGGACCCCAACAGTATCTGTTCTTAGAAGAACAAGGATTCACAGAGATAGGGTCTTACATCTGTGTCCCACAGTGGTCTCTTACTGGCAATGAGAGCTTGGGCAAATCATTTACCCTATTTAAGTGACAGGATCTTCATTTGCAAAAGGAAGATAAGAATAAGGGTTGTTTGGGTGATTAAATTGTACACACACACACACACACACACGCACACACTCATATATGTACAACATTTAATACAGTAACAAGAACATACTAGGCAATGAAAAAATTCTTGTTATGGATTTTTAAATGCAAGTATAAAAGGAGGAGAAAGTGGTGGGAAAACTCAGTTCCAGGCCCCAAAAAGGGCTATCTCTCAAAGGGCACTAATCAGTCAGTCGCCAGTGATGGGCTAAGAAGCAGAAACTATAGCACTTGGGGATTTAAGTTAAACATAAAAAGGAAGGTATTTAAGCATAATTATTAAACAGCAGGTACGTTTACACTGTTGGCTGGATCATCTTATCTGGAGAGCTTTAATAAACAGAGAGTCTCCCCAGTTTTAGAGATGGGCACGCAGGGAAATGACGTGGATGGGTGGGCCGTTCTCACCCCAGGATCACATGACTGAGTACTCACGGAAGTAACACCTCTTGTATGTTATTCTGTTACGGAAAGGACAGAGCAGCCAAGAAACAAGCACCACTCGGAGGGTTGGAGTACAGAGGGGCTTCTGCTCTGAAGCTCTGAGCACCTCCAAGACGTGCACATGAGGTTTTATAGGCTTAATTACATGTATGGGGCTATTAGCCAATAAGGCTCAAACAACAAAAAGCAAGGAATCAGTGCACTGAAGCTTATCAATTTGGAACAGATCACGTTACTGACATTTGTTGAGCTTGGATTTACGAGTTAGCTTGTTAGCCCAGTAAACTGACACTAAACTTTAGATTTACAAGTTAGCCCGAGAGAACTTATATCAGTAAACCGACACTTATCACACTTAGATTTGTGACTGAGCTCGTTAGCCCAATAGACTGACACTAAACTTCAGATTTATGAGTTAGCCCATCTGGGCTTTTCCTTCACGATTCCAGAAGGACTGTCCTCCCATGATTATTGTCAGCTGTGTCATCAGTTCAAGAAGACAGCCACCTGGGCCACACTGGAATATTAGAAAGAAAAACTCATTTAAATTTTAGATAGCTCTAACATGAAATATAGTCATAATTTTATGCCTAAAAAACCTAAGGAACAGAGATTAAAGACATTCTTCCTAGGGCAACTAAGAGAAAACATGAAACAGGTTAGACTGTCAGAACATAAAGCTGTATTCACACCTCTTCTTTTCTGTATTTTCACAGCCAATACACCAGATCTCCCGGATAAGTCACAAACCTGCCCTTAAAGAATGTGATGTAGAAACACGTGGAGTAGTAGTTGAAAAACTGGAAGAAGAACACCTTCATGGCTAGGTTGTTCCCATAGTCAGTCAGCTCTGCAGCTAGAATAAGTAAAGTTAAGTCTATAAAACTGTGAACGGCTTTGAGACCCTAATCAAAGCCACGGACACATGAGTTAACACGGTAAATATGTATATATATATACACAATTCACACTGTTTTCATTTAAGCTGTTTTGAATTCCTTAACATAGCTACTATGTTAATTCCAAGTGTACACATTGTTGTAAGAGTTTCTCCCACTATGAACGGAATATCCCAAATGGCAAAAAAAAAAGTCATCCGTTCCTTAAAATTTATAAGCACAACAGTATCCAATGGGCAAGAACTGTCCTCTGTCAGTTGTATGATGACAGAAAGCTACTTTTAAACATCCTGCTAAATGATATTCTCTTGTCTCCCTGAACGGCAGTAAGGTAGGACTATTGAAGACAACAAACAAAACACGGGGCAAATTGCCAGAAGCATTGGGGGAACATAAAATGGGTCATCCTCCTAGTTCAGAATTTGAATTGTCTTAGTGTTTTCAGAAGATGACCTCTGAGCAGACCACTGGGAGAACCACCCAGCCACATGCAGAGTGTGGCAGCTAAGCCGCTGGCTGGGATACAAGCCAGAGAGAAAAAACATTTATTATAGAAGCCACAGCTGATGAGAATGGAGCTACACTAACAGGAATAGCATGAGGGGAAGAGACATAACTCTGTGATTACTTGTCCTCTCCATAATGCACAAGAAAATCTGCCTCTGGAACCACAACCCTCTTCCACTTGTATGCAATAGAGAGACTATTTACTTTCAACAATAGGGTACATGATCTAATGTAATTAAAATTATTATTAAGCACTGACCTCTTTACACAGAGCTTGGACATTCTAATGCTTCCTTTGTCCCTTTTACTAATGCAAACCTGGAGCTAATTCACTTCTCACACAGGCTAGAGAAAATACGTTTCCACTTGAAGTTTTCTAAAGACTGTAATGTACTGGAACTGAAGTGCCTAAAACTGACAGTCTCTGTTTTGACTTGGTTCTAAAACTGGTGTAGAAATGACCTCAGCTGCAGGAGGAGCTTACCAGAGTCAGGCATCATGATTGCCACTTTCTCATATATGGCGTTCAGGGTCACGATGATGATAAAACTGATGAGGGAAGCAGTGATGGGCGTGGCCCACCTGCACAGTCAGGTACTTCTGGATTGGGTCTCTTCCATTCAGGTTCTTGGGAAGTTTTACAGAAAATACAATAAACACTGAAAGTCTATAGACAGTGATCCCAATGAAGGAAGCAATGGTCATCAGGACCTGACAACCCAAAAACCCAGCAGCATGAGACTCACTAATGATCCTATTTTTACACAGAAAACTTTCCCCCAGCCCACGCTTAAACAGAAACATGCATGTGCTGTAAACCTCACATAAACGTGAGAAGTGATGTAAATCGCACATAAATGCCACAAGAGATGTGAATACCAGGCATGATAAACTTTAGTGGAGGAGGAATGAGGGATGTCAAAAAGGATGAGGGCATCCACTAATGTAACATGCTGACAGCAGGAGCAGCTGTGTGCAGGGCATAGGGAATATATGGGAACTCCACTTTCTGTGAATTTTTCTGTAAACCTAAAACTGCACTAAAGAAGGAAGCCTGTTAAGTACATCTTTAAATGGGTGAAAATGGAGTAACTGGTGGCATGTTCTTTTGGAGACAAGTCTTTGATAGCAGAGCCAATGAAAATATCCCTTCTACACCTATAGAATTACTTAGGTTATGAACTAGGTGTAACCCATGAAAGGGATGCGCTTCCTTTCAAGGGAGAACCTATCACTGATTCAGGGGTCAGCAGGTGCTAGCTGTCGTCTTCAATATGAATAGGACCAGTGAAGCTGTGGACATGCCCTGAGGGAAAAAATGGAAGTGACAGCAGGTCTCTGCTGATGAAAGCTTCACATGATTTTCATACTACTTGAGATCTTAAAATGGCAGGTATTCATGCTCCCTGCATTTGCACAAGATTCATGTCCCTGATCCATTGTAGTTCTGACTGTGTGGACCCAAGGGCAACGAGAATTTCTGAAGCATAATTTGCATGTGGCTGATAGGGTTTCAGTTCCTCACTAGGCAGGTTTTTTTCTGGCCAATGAAGAATGCACATTAAAGATCCCATTTTTAAACTGTTTTCCTACCATCTACCTTCTTGGTCATAGTCCAGAAGCATGTACTCAGTGTCCCTGGCTGCTCCTGATTGCTGCCCCAGAGAGAAAGCTACAACGAATGTGAATTTCAAGACTAAGTGAACCACATCATGTTATTTACAGCAACAGCGGGCGGCTGGCTTGCACCTGCAGGGGAGAGCAGAGGGAGTGTTTACAAGCCCCTCCTGGAGCCACACTCCTGCATCTGGATCCCAGCTCCAATGCTAGCTGTGGGGCCTTGTGCAAGTTTCTTAACCTCTAGGGGCTTCCATCTCCTCACCCATATAACGGGGGAATAATAATAGCAATTTATAGGATTATTGTGATGAGTCAATGATTTACTAATTGTGAAAACAATTGGAACATTAACCACAGGCATGTGAAATACTCTACCTAAGTATTAGCTATGAATATGATGACAAAAGTCTTAAAAAGTTGTTTTTCTTAGTTTTTAAGCCATCAGTTTGTAGAGAAAGCATTTTATTTCCTCCTCTAATCTCTTTCATCATTCTTTTCTTCACAGCTAAATCTTCATGCTTGTGAAAGGAATAACTTTTTGGTGTGTGTGTGATTAAATGTGAAAATTATTTAATGCTCAGAAAAATGTACTATAGAATGTATATTAAGCCTTGCTCTCTTGTACGGCACATATAGGCCATTTAAATAGTATGCATTTTTAAAAAGTCTACATAATAATTTTTTAATTATGTATTAAGTAATCATAATAGTTAAATTATTTAAATGCTTACTAATGCTTCAGCACACATCTATTTTTCTAAATCCTCACAATCACCCTGTGGGGAAGGTAATATTATATCTCTTTTACAGATGAGGAAATAGAGCCACGTGGAGATGATGCAATTTGCCCCAAATGAAGCAACTATTAAGTGAAAGAACTGAAATACTGAAAGAGACCAAAGACACACTAACTATATAGCGCTGTCTCCTAGATGGTCTGTGAAATCAATTCTAGTTCATTTCAGAACTTTTACAAACTTGACACATTTCCATTTTTCTTCCAAGCGCTTAATGGGTTCAATATTTCTTAAGAAACAGGAAAGTTTTCCATTTTCCTTCCTCAAGTTTCTTCTTATCATCTTTTCTGATCATAACTTAAATATTTGCTCATTAAAGAAAATTTGAAAGTACACAGTAGTGGACAGAACTGCTGTCCTGGATCTGTCCCCAGTCTTGGAAGAGGACCCAGATTTTGCTTTAGGATAAATAACCTCCCTTCTGTTTTTAATCCTGTGGTTTAAGCTCGATTGACCCACTCTTTCTGAAGCACCATAGGTAGATCTCAGTTAGTTTAAGACAAATAATATCCCTCATTCTATTGGCCTCACACATGATTTCAGAATTGGCAAATAACCCAGTAAGAGCAACTATTATGTGAGGAGATACTTGCTGGTGCCCATGTGAATGGTAAGCTTCCTCTGGCAAGAGAGGAAGCTGCCAAAAGAGACCTCTCTTGGTTTGGATGGATGTGTGATCTGGGATGCTTAGTGCCTAGAAGCAGCATGCTGAGACTTCCTTGGACACAGAATGAACACAGGTCAAAACCAGCTCTTGATATCATCTGGGCTACAGTATCTCTCCTTGCCTGAAGCCAGACCTCAGACCTGAGTTTTCATTTATAGGAACCAATAAATCCCATGCATCCCCATATTTTGGTTGTTGTTTAAATCCTTTGGAGATTGATTTTGTCACCTACAATCAAAAGACTCGAACTCTGAAAATGAATAAAAAATAAAATAAGAAAAATGCTTCTACCTATAGACATAATTCCTTCAGAACTGTGCATTGTTTGTATATTACAAATCATTTTATATATTAACATTATTCTCAAGCCTATCATAAACATAACACTTTGACATGTCATAAAATATTTTCATGGACACACTTTTTCATGGCCACATAATGTTCTACTATGTGAAGGGTTGGAAGAATATTTTGGCTGTGACTTTATATATATATACATATAAAAGTATGTCTGTGACTTGCATCCATACTGACTTTTCCCTTCCATTTTGAAATTCTTCCTGATTAAAAGTTTTTCAAAGCTGAATTAGTGGATTAAAGCATATGAATATTTTTGACTCCTGATATGAATTGCCAGACTGCTTTCTAAGAAGGCTGGAGGAGTACACCAGAAATTAACACAGTATTATAAATCAACCATACTTCACAAAACATATCCAGTGATCTAGGTATGGGATGGGTGATCACTGGCACTTCATCCTCATAAAAAGAGATGTGTCACTTGAGAGGTGGAAAACTATTTCATTTTGATGTGCACTGAGTGATTTACCAATTGAGTGTGACATCTATTTTTTCTTTGTGAATTGTGTGTTCATATTCTCTGCCTTCTATGCTCCTGAGATTTTTTGATGTTACCTTTGTAGTGATCTGAACTCTATGTATTGAAGGAATTAGCCCCTTGTCGGATTTGTAAACAAATAACATCCTCTGGTGTTTTTTTTAAAATTAGGATGCTTCTGATGCATGGAACTCTGTATATATTTTCCTCTGAAACCTACTGCTCATCTAGAGGTTGTATATTCATCCATATTTATTTCTAGTTTTTTTGTAATTGTGTTACTTTCTTAAATGTTTCTGAAATTTATCACAATATATGGTTCACTGTATGATATCAATCTTTTCTTTTCCCTCCAAGTAGCTAACAAGTATTCCATTTACTGAAAAACCTTCATTTATCTCCCTGTTTGTAATGCCTTCCATCTCTTATATTAATTTATTATCAATATCAGAGCCCATATCTAGACTTCCTGTCCTATTTTCTAATCTGGCTATTCTTGAACTAGTAAAACTCTCATTATCTTAATAATAACTATATTACTAATATGATTTTATTCACAATAAACCCCAAATCAATTTTATAACTTCTGATATTTTGGAGATATGATCTTTTAATCTGGAATCATATGATTGAAGCAACTTTTATATCTTTCAGGAGTTTTTATTTTTATTTATTTGATAGTTTCTACTATCCTTTTGTTAGGCTACTCTTAGATATTTTACCTTGGTTGTTACCCTTGGAAAATTTTAGAATCCTTAATGTCTCCATCTGGTCTCTTAATCAGACCTTGGAGAATTCTAAACCACTGATCTGATTTGAACAAATGAGGTGAAAAGAATTGGGGGAAGCATTGTGAGCAGAAGAGACTGTGGAATCTCCAGAGTGGCGCCCAGCGTTGGCTCAGAAGTTCTCTGGAAAAAGTTTTCTCTATGAGACTACTTAGTTCCCAGCTTAACTTTCAGTTTTCTCAGCATTTCACATTAGATTTTAAAAAGTCTGTGGCAGGCTCTTACCCAGAAAAAGAGCACTTGCACTAAGGGTTATATGTATACACTTTCCCCAGGTGGTAAATGGAACACGATCTTCTTCCTAATTAAAAAAACAAGTTTAATCAACCAAGGGATTACACTAATGAAATGATTTTTCTCCTAACATATCACTAAATCCTAGACATAATTTTAAAAAATAATAATTTTCAGACATAGCCTCCTTATTTATAACTGCATGGGGTTTTTTTCCTTTTTTTTTTTTTCTGTTAACGATGTTAAACATACAACAAAATACCTACAGTGTCCATTTTAATACTATTTTTTGAAAATGCACATGTGAACAGTAAACTGTTTCCCTGCCATGGTCTGAGCTTAGGGGTCTGGGTACCTGATGAGGCGAAGCTGTAAAGCTCTATTCCTGAGCTTGCCATAGATTTCAGAAGTGACGGTAGTGACAGCTTAGAGTCCGTGCAGGACAGGAAGTTTCAGAGATGTGTGCAGCTAACTGGTCTCCACTGTGTGTATCTTGGTTGAGCTTTATGTGTTAATTAGCTACAACTATGAAGTTTTAGAGTTTCCATTTTAGAGTGTATATTTAGATTTTATTTTTAGAGATGAAATCAGTAACACTCAAGATTTACCTGGATCATAAAAGCAGATATAGTATAATAATAGCTGTAACTAAGTACATGGCCATTCCTCTGTGCCAGGAAGTCTTCCAAGTAGATTCTGCACATTAGTTCGACACGTTCTTACCACAGTCACGAAGAAGCAACTCTCTTATTCTTATTTTATAGAAAATAATGGCACAGAGAATTAAGTTGTCCAAGATCACTCAGGAAGCAAGCTGCTGTCTTCAAATATGAATTTAGGCAAATTCATTCCCAACCTCTCACTACCACAACGCTGGCCTCTCTAAACAATGGAGCATGCATTCACAATTAAAGTTAAATGCTTCAATTAAAAAACAAAAAAAAATTAAAAAATTTTAAATAAGGAAGAACGATCAAGTGAAATGAGTCTTCATCTTCAATTTTTCAACAAGAATGTTCCAATGAAAATTTACTTATTAGTTGGCAATTTTAAATTTAAAATTGTCAGTTTAAATTACCAAAAACTTTTCTTCAGTATTTTTTGTATGCTGCCAATACGATACGTTTTTCTTTTTCAGGACTCAAAAGCATTATGAACATCTAATTTTGTCTAAGTTTCAGCTTTCATCTCTGAATGTACAGTCTTTCACCAACATAAGCTTTGACCCCCATCTTCAGTCGTAAACAGTGGGAAATATTCATAATGGGGATTATTAGAAGCTTATTACATTGTAAAAGAGAAATGTCACTTTCTATTGGTAGCTGAACCTCATTTTTTTCCATTTATAAAAATAGGAGTTTGACCTGCTCCCTCCATACCTTTTTAGTGCCAACATTCTGTTGATCAGATTCAATTTATAAAAGCTATAGTTGGAGACATTTTCAGATGCTCCTAGTAGAAGCGTCTTCATTCCAAGCCTTATTCATGCTCACAACCTACTGTCCTGCTGCTGCTGACTGCAAGTACAATCAGCTCCAAATTATCTCAGCTGATGGAAAGAAGCAATAATACAGATGACACAAAAATCATCATTTCATAGCTCTGGAATGTTGATACAAAGATATATAGTTTTATTTTTTTACTTTTGCAGCAGGAGCGGCAGCAATAAATTTACATTTCCAATTACAAGAAGTGCCTATCTCAAACACAGTCAAACACTGATGGCACCTCAACAAAGGTTTTCCTGCTTCTTCCAACCTTTCTCTGACTTTAGGATGACAGCCACGCTGCTTTGTACACATCCCAAACGGAAGGGGGAGCAGTGAATGGGACTTAGTTCAAGACAAAGGGGCACCTAGTCTACGATGAAAAGGAGGCAGCAATAATGAAGGCACATGTGAAAAATGGGAGTCAACTATAAAAACCAGTGTGTCTTTCCTTCTACATCCATGTCATAGCGGCTAATTTATTTTTGCATTTTTTCATTGGTGTTATGAAAGGATACAAATCAATGCCTCTTTTCTTATACACTTATACCAGTCTTTTCCTTTTCCCCATTTTTACTGTTATTATGAAGGAAGGACCTCACTTCTCTTCTGTATTCACCATTCCAGGCAGTGCTCCTTCACCTTGGCTGCACATTAGAATAACCAGAGGAGCTTTAAAAACTTCCCTATGCCAGAATGCACCCCATGCCAATAAGTACCATCAGAGTTTGCAGTGATGGAATCCAGGCACCAACATTTTTTAAGGTCCAATGGTGATTCCAACATGCAGCCAAGGCTGACAAGTCCAGAAGTAAACAGAATAAAGTGCATCAAAACGGCGCCCGCTTTTCCGGGGTAATCTCATCTATCTCCACGTGGGGCACCGCGCCTCCTATTCTGGCCGGAATTATTCTCCCTGCTCAACCGTGTCCCATTTGTACTCAAGTTCTGCCTGGCGCTGCTTCCAGAACTCCAGAAGTAAGGTGACTAACAGAGAGAGAGAAGAGCAGAATGTTGATCTTCACTGATGACTGATGCTTCAGAAATCTGTACTTAATATTTACTACCCTTAACACTTTGGTAAATGGTTAATAAACTCACATTTTATTTATAGGCGATACCAAAGAGAAACATGAGTTAATGCCTTTTATTTTTTAGAAAAAGGAAAATGTAGACAATTTATTGAACTTGTGAAAACAGACTAGCTAGCTCTCTAGCTCAGGGGAAAGGTATTAACGTGATGGTCAGAGACAGGTGAATGTGTCTGACGCTAAAGTACCTGCTACCAGCACATTATGCCCAGTAAAAACACAAATATCGCGTGGAAGGGTGGGTATAGCTCAGTGGTAGAGCACGTGCTTAGCATGTACAAGGTCCTGGGTTCAAGACCCAGTACCTCCTTTGAAAAGAAAGTTAAAAAGACGGCACAAGTAACTGTCATAATTTAAAAGCAGTGCACGGCCCACCCTCCATGTCTTCCCCTCGCATCCCTCTGTCTCTTCCGTCCGAAGGGCCTGAGGGTGGGGAAGGGGATGAGAATGCTTTATTGGCCCCTGCATTTCTATTTTCCACCACCCCAGTCACACAAAATTAAAATAATATTCTTAAATAAGGAAAACTGCCATTTTCTTCAATCTTCGCTAAAGTAATTCTTAGAAATCGTCATTCTGTTTCAAGACTCGTAACTTCAAAAGCAGACAAAAACAACATGAAATGTTAATTGAAAATGTGGCTTCAGGGTAAATCCCCTAAGCCCTTCTTCCAACCAGACTATTACCCCTAGGCCCCAACTCTAGAGAAATTGCAGAATAACCACTGTGCCCTCCACCATTGTACCTGAGTCTCTACCATGCTCTGAGAATAAAGAGATAAAAGACACAGTCCCTGCTTCCAGGAGCTCCTAGGTGGCTGAGGAGGCGTGTTAAGAGGGCTTGGATAAAAGTCAGCAGAGGGTGCTCAGAGCAGAGAGCCGGAACTGTAGCCAAGGCTCTCCCAGAGGAGGGAAGTACTGCGGTGAGTTCTGAGATGCCCTAGAAGTGATCAGGTGAATGTATAATGTTAAGGCCATTTCTCCCTGGGGAGATGCACATGCAAAGGAGGGAGGCCAAGGAGAGCCAGGTCCCTTCCAGGAACTGCAAATAGTCTAGAAGCAAGCACAGGTTGTGGGAGGCAGGTGAGGCAACCAGGTGGAGAGATCGCAGGTGCACAACACACAGGACTCTGTGTGCCTCCAAGGTGGAGGAGACATTCAAAGTGATCTAGGAAGAGACAAGATAGAGGCAGGGAGACATATTGGCAGGTTCATGTGAAGGCCTGATGAGTCCCCGCCAGGAGGAGAGAAGAAAACATTTCAGCAGGTGGACGGATTTTCCACAGGTGTGATGGAAGGGCAGGAAGAGGTCAAAGATGCCGGCCAGCTTTCTGGCTTTGGCAGTGTCCTAAATTATAGTGCCATTCCCTGAAATAAAAAGGGCAGGAAGAGGGGCAAGTCATGAGAGGAGACAACTGATTCAGTTTTGGCTGGGTGCCTGTGGGCTCCAGGAGAGATGTCCAGTAGGCAAATAAACGTCTAGAAATCGAGAGAAAGTTCTAGGCTGAGCCAAGTAATTTTCCTGTTTCAAGAGGCTAATGAGTTTGAGTGGACAAGTCAGGAGAACAGGTGTGGAAGGGTAGCTCTCACCCTCCTGCACATGGGAAGCAACTGGGAGCCTTTAAAACATATTGCGTCCCAGACTGGAGTGGGGTCTTTGAACTCTTTATTGTTTTTTAAATACTTCTTTCCTTTTTGTGGGGGGTAGTTAGCTTTATTTACTTTAATGGAGGTACTGGGAATTGAACCCAGGACCTCTTGCATGCTAAGCACGTGCTCTACCACTGAGCCGTACCCTCCCCACCTTTTTTTGCTTTTAGACATTAGCTATACTGAGCAGTCAGAGTTGAGAATCAACCTGCAGAGAGCAGAGAGCCTTGGGGTAGAGATCAAGGAGAAGCTGCCCAGAGACCTGCAGACCCCACCAGGGGCAGCCAGAGACGCAGGGGGCCTCGGACGGGCTGTGAGGAACGTGAACTCAACACTCCCCAATGGCGAAGACGAAAAGCATCTTTCAATCTCCCACTTCCCAGCAGCGTTAGTTCTGACTTTACTAGTTTTCCAGTAATTCTGAATGAGAATAGAAATTATCTGGACACAGGGATCATATTCAAATGGTGGTTCTGACCATTCTTAGCTGCGTGATTACTGATTAAAAGGTTACCCGTGTGCTACGTGTAAAATGGGGGACCTAGCACCGTGCTCGTGGGCTGCTGTGAGTGTAATGAAATGACATCTATAAGGGCCCTCCAGACTCTCAGAGGTAATTGCTACTATTGTCCCCATTTGGAACACCAAGAAACAGAGGCACAGAAAGCTTCAAACATTAGCCCAAGATGAGGGTTGGGGTCAGGAATCAAGCCAATGACTTCGTGGATCTAGAGCCCAGGATCTTCTTATGAACAACATGGCACTGCCCAGGTTCCCTGCTCCAAAACCCGCCTCCCTTTGGCTCAGTTCCATGGCGCCTGCGCTGCACAGATGTCGTCACTGCCTGCCTGCCCGCCCGGTGTCTGACCCCGGCATTCCTCCCTCAGTCCCACACAGCCCTTCCTTGGGCACACCAAACCTCACGAGGCCATTGCTGTGGCTTGTCGGAAGTTTACACGGAAACGCAGGTGGTACCCAAGCTTTATGGTATAGATGCTGCTGTCAGTGGAGGCAAGGAGCTCACAGTTGGTGGGGGAGGCCACTTGTGGTCTCCTCCTTGGCTGGAGAGCTGGATGGAATCCAGTTCCCTCTGCAACTTAGACATCCAGCATGAGAGATAAGTAAGGGCATCTGGCCTCTCAACATAGAAATGATGCCCCTGAAGTCGTACTTAAAATTGTAACCTCCTGGCTCCACCAGGGAGCAGAGGCCATGGCCTGTTGCCCACCACGTTTTCTTTCCTTGCACGACAGCTACAATGGGGTGAGTTAACACCGGACCAGAAAATCTACAAAGCCCTCGTGTACTATTTCCTGACACTTGCAGGTCACTCAAATATCCCAGATCCTCCAAGTAAACAACTAGTAAGAGGAACTGAGCTGGCTCGTCTGTCAGACCCATGATGGCAGGACTGATTTGGCCTCTCCTGCTCTCGGGATGATCCGTTTTACTTCTGTGTGACCTTACCCGAGGGAAAGAGACTGTTCTTTGTTTATGGGTTAGGGAGTATTTGTGGCTCTCTGAGCAGAACCTTCAAAAGTAGAGCTCTTGGTGAGAATGGAAGCATGGCAACCACATCTCATGGGCTCAGATACCCAACAGCCTCATCTAGCCAAGACTGTGACAAAAACCAGGAGTCCATGCTGTTGAGAGTTGGGTCTTGAAAGCAATGCCTCCACCACTGAGAAACTGCCCCACCACTTGTGCCCTTGTCCCCATCCAGGGGGAGGTGATGCATCCATGGAATGAAAGCCTTGAGGGCACTAGGTTACTGTGGACCAAGCTGTGACTGGCCAGTCCTGCCCCCCATGTGACCCATGTTAACCTCACATGCAGAAAATCGCCAAAGAGACCCCTGCTTGAGTGAAAGGGTCACCTATAAGCCAACTGTCCTCAAGCCACCTAAGAAGCAACACAGTATATACAGTGAGCCATCCACTCACTGAAGTCCCCAAGGCTCACAGCTCCCTAATGTGACACCAGGTACCCCCAGCAAACAGAAGACACTTACTTTATAATTGACTTGAGAATTCTATGGCCAAAACTGCCTTCCACCTTCCACTTATGAAGTTCTTTACACTCTGTCCCCTGCTCTGCAGTTGTGCAATCAATCCAGAGCTCCTTCATGAGACAGGAGGGAAGGGGCCCGGGCACAGCCATTAAAAGAATGGCACAGACGTTAGCACAAAGACGGTGGAAAATTCAACACCCAGTAGAACTTGAGCTTCAATACAGACTCACGAACATACAGCAGGATGCTAGATGGCACGCTCACAGGTGCCAGGACAGGTTCAAGGCTGACCATAAAAGGTCAAAGTTTGAGGGGTGGCCCAATTTCTGGGAGCCCCAACACCTTCCGCAAAGCGGTTGGAAAATTCCTCCCACTTATTAGCATACGAAGATACCGAGTGCATAAAAATTAACAACCCCCCACTTCGTGGCTGCTCTCTCTGCTGAGGGAAACAGCCCACACTATGTCTGTGGAGTGTGTATCTACTTTTACTTTAAACTGGAGCACCCAACCCCCACGCCTCATGGCTTTTCTCTTGCCTTCTGAAACAGCCCACTCTGTCTGTGGAGTATATATTTCTCTGAATAAATCTACATTTACTGAACTGTGGCTCTCTCTTGGATTCGTTCCTGTGTAAACCAAGGACCCACACTTGGCGAGGTGCATCACAGGGACCCAAATAGTACCTGGTATACGGCCATCTTCTCCCCCACATTTTCCTGTATCATACATTCCTTCCCAAAGTATCTCACCTTGTTCACCCCAAAGTAGACAGCACTCATGTGACCTGCCCTGGATCTGCTTCTGCGTGTATCATTTCTCATGTCCACTAGAACGTCACCTTCATGAGGACAGGGATTTGGTTCTGTTCACAAAGGAAGCACCAGCACATCACAGGTGCTGGAGAAGTATTAGCTGAATGAATGAGCTGTGGGAAGTCCTGGGAATTCCACCTGCAACTCCTAGCCACTTGGGACCCAGCTGACTCCAGGTGCTCCCTGCTACTCATGGCTGACCTCTTGCCACCACTCCCTGCTCTGCTATCACCTGAGCCGGGATGAGCTGAGATAAGTACACACCCCGGAGAGCAAGGCGGCTGGTTCATGAGGTTACAACACACTCATCCTCTGACTGCCAGGGGTTACTTAGGATGGACAAACTGAAGGCAGCCCCATGTGCACCGCCCTACGCCACAACTCACTTGAAGCACCAGGACTGCACACAGGGGAAATGCTGGCCCTTTCCAACCTAAGGAGAGGGACTATGGGTGAGAAGAGGGTCTCTGTCAACTAACAGTCTCTTCACAAGCCCAGTCTTAGAAAAGCTCCTTAAAGACAATTTTGGTGTCTTCCTTCTGTTTCTATAATCCCTCTAGATTTTTTCATTTTAATCTATGTATCAGAAATACAGATACTCTTGAAATCTCTATTGATTTTCAATGAAGAAAATCCTCAATTTCCTTCTCTGCTAAGAAAATTACTGCACTTTATATAAAAAAAGGCAGCTTCCTTTCATGAGTTTCTATCTTCAAACACTTAATTTCACAAGAATCAGTGAAGTAGGACATGAAAATCACACTGTGCTTTATCACCTATAGGTGGGCAGGGATGAAATGAATGAGTACTGATCTCATGAGACGGGAAGACTGGGGCTGTTTTATTCCTGCTACAGATGGAAGGGTCCATATCTGTGAGGGTGAGGAAGGACCAAGAATGAGAAACCAACATTTTCGTACCCATTTCTCTTTTTCAGAGTCCCAGACAAAATAATGTGATTGTATCAACAAAAACAAGAATATCTGCACCCTTTTGAAAGCACGCTACAACTTTACTACTACACACGGCACTCTGTCACTGACCTAAAGGCTGATGACAGCCAAGAAATTTGCAGGGATCTTATTCTGTGCTCATCCCTTTTTGTCTTTGGAACCTCAGGAAGTTTGCCTCCTCCCCCTGAGTGTCATTTTCCTCATCCTTCAAATGGGAGTGCAACAGTCATTCATTTGCTCAGTGTCTATTTGACAACAGGAGACGACTTATGAAAACAACAACAAAAAAAAGCAAAACAGCAATTCTGATCTGTGCTGTCTTCCTCCTCCAACCTGAACATGTATGTACAGCTTAAAATGGCATCTTTCACTAAATCCCGAACTTAAGGAGCAGTTCTGATAAGGAAGTCACAGGACTGCTGAGAAATAACCTGGTGAACAATAATGAATTGCCAGCAAATCCTCAAAAGCAGTAAGGGTGCAGACCCTGGGAGCCACAGGCATGGGTGGGAGTTCCTTAGTTCCCAATTTCACAAAGCCGAGAACTTTGCAGGGCCCATGAAAGACACAGATAGCCCAGTACAATCACACCATGTTTCAGAGTACACCAGGGCCACGTCGCTGCTGACCTGCACTGCTGTGTGTCCCAGAGCAGAAGCCCTGGGCGGGGGTGACTGTGTTTGAGGCTGGACAAGGACTTCCTGTTCTGTCTCTTTTGCTCTCTCTCTTCCTGCAATAAAACAACTGGTAGGGCTCTGGTGGGGAGCGCTGCACCCACATTCTCTGGCAAAACACACACCAGGCAGCTCCAGCTGATCTGAGAGAGGACTCTTCATTGATCATATATACACCAAAGTCAGGCAGAAGGATGCCTGTGACCTTGGGAATCCAAACCAGCTTGTCCTGTTAATCAGGATATTAGACATCTAAAGAAAGTGTGCATCAGATGAAGACGATGCCTTAGTCAGCATTGGTGGTTATGTCCATCAGTGTCTAAGGACAAGTCATGCTCTGGCAGGTGGGAGCATTTTGGTTTCTTTAAGTTTGCTACTGAAGGGCTGGGACATTTCATTGGGCCTTGAAACTCCAGACCTCTTTACTCACAAAGGCAGACAAGTTAGGTGAGCCAGCTCAGCCTCTATTCCAACTTCCTAACCAAAAGGCTGTGAGGTTGAAAATATATTTCTCAGACTCTTCTGCTGCAAGGGTTCCAGATGTGGCTTTAAAAATGCCCATCAGAGATTGAGATTTGCAAATATTAACTACTATATATAAATATAGCTAAAGAAACTAAATTTCTTCTGTATAGCACAGGGAACCATATTTAATATCTTGTAATAACCTTTAATGAAAAAGAATATTAAAAGGAATACATACATATATACGTGTATATGAATGACTGGAACATTGTGCTGTGCATCAGAAATTGACACATTGTAACTGACAATACTTCAATTAAAACATATATATACATATATAATGCCCATCAGCAGCATCTGAGTGTCACTGAAGGCAGAAACTCAGATGAATGGAGGCAGAGGTGGTTGGAGGAGCTACGTTATTTTGCTGGGGTGGATGCAGCCGTCATGGCAGAGATCTAGAAGGAATGCTCACAACAACCACTCACTGATCTGCAAGTGAGTTAGGATAACAGCTTCCTGAAATCCTCCCCGCCCCTCCTGATGAGCCAGGTGTCTGGTGTTTCTCTGGAAATTACTAGGCGCAGCCTGGAACTCAAAAGTAAAAATTAAAAACTGCAGTCAGGCAGCGAAGAGACTGGCAGGAAGCGTTGGACAAAAGTAGCTCAGAATCAACAAAGAATGGGAAGGGGATAGAACGTGTGCTGAGGATCTCAGTGGTGGATTGTCTTTGTTGAGCAATCTGTGTCAGTACGAGTAGATGGATTGGTGAGGACTAAACTGGTGGCCATTGTTCAGATAAGTGTGTGATTTGGACTATATTTATTAGAGGAGGGTTTTTTTCCCCTTCAACATTGATCATTTCTAGGGAACAGAAAAATACTCTGCCACACAACATCTAAGTGCAAAAGAGATGCTACGGGATGATGGTGGTATGAAAAATTTCAGTTCTGCAGATTCAAGATTTCCTTAATGAGGTTAACAGCAGTAGGTCCTTAAAATAAAATAAGATACTTAAAATAAAGACATCATCATATGTACATATCCTTAAAGATACACATATGGTGCTATAAGTGGGCCTGAAATGTGTTCTGCATTCTAAAATTCGATGAAATAAAATCAGTAGCTCAATATGCCTGTCGGCTCTATAATCATGATGTAGCTAATGATCACAGAAAGCAAGATCAGCAAGGAAATTTGAGATTTGTCTTTTCCAGTGTGAAAGTTAATATTTTTTGCTTTATTTAAAAAGCATTTTTTTAATTAGGGCTGTCAGCATCCTTTGGCATACGGGGTTCAGTAGATGTGTTCAGATGTTCTAGACAGTGAGCCACAGCAAAGACTGAGGTTTAGACAGTAGTTAAATGCCTCACCCGTGTGATCAGCATCCACATACTGTTATACTGAAAATCGTTAAAAGTGAGAACTTCATTAAAGCAACGAAAAGTGAGGGAAAAAATTAGCCACAGACTAGTGGACGTTTTGTAACGTGTAAAAATGACAAAGGGCTATTAATGAGCATATTTTTTAAAACCCCTACACTTTAATAAGAAAAACAACAAACTGACAACAGGTTGCACACAGCTCCCTGTGGGAGAAGCCATGCAGATGGACTCTTATGTGAATGGGGCTGGAGCTGTAGAATTAGTCTTGCAAGTAACTCACTTAAAAACAAATGCAAATGGGATACACTTCTAGAATATCTGAGTGAAATTCTTGGAAACTTACTCCTCTATGAAGCAATGACAATGGCAAAATTTGTCAAAATTAACCTCTGTAGAACTCTGGAAATGAAACCAAGGCTTTCAGCAATGAGGGGCTTGTTTGTTTGAGAAAAAAAAACAGCTAAATCTCCATAAAGATATTGAGTTTTGTGGCATTGTAACTTGATCTACCCCCATCCCCGTATCCTCTCCTTAAATGGTGGCCTTTAAAAGCAACAGTCTCACAATCAAGGTAGGGGCAGAATTGATTTGAAGTTACCCAAAAAATCCGTCCCCAGAGAGCTGTCACTATTTGATTTATTTCAAACTCATGCTGTGCAAACAGCCTGTCCCGAGTGTGTGTGGGAAACAATCAGCAGTGAGTATTTAACATTACAACTGCCTGAGGCAGTGGTACCGGTAGAGGCTAACTAGATGTTGACTAGGAATCTTAGAAGGCAAAATTGAGTAATGAGACGTTCTGGGGGTGGAGGTAGGGTTAAAAAGCTCCAAAGAATTCTGAGAATTTAGAAGGCCCTACACATGTGTGGCACATGGCAAGGAAAGATCTGAGAAAACCTTAAGCCTTCAACTCTGGCAGAACTTGAGGTTCTGCATAAGCAAGAACTAAAGGCTACGGAAGAGCTGCAGACAGCCTGCCGGTGCTGAGGGCATCCCTCAGCACGTGGACACACAGCCACCTGGCAACAGCTCAAACGATTGGCACCAGGCATTGAAGAATATCACTATCTGATCATTATTACAGTGATGACAACTAGGCTTTCAGCACACACACTGATCTCATGGCCATGCATGATACAGAATAGAAAATTTACAGAATTTGTTCAGGAAAGTAACTAAATAAACAGCTGCAGCAGCAATGACAATGGAAGCAACGATCAACCCTGGAGATGCAGAAAATCTGGCTTTCAGATCTGCCACATTGTAATATTTTAAATGTCCAGTTTTCAACAGAAAATTACAAGATGTACAAAGAATCAGAAAAGTTTGGCCATAACAGGGGGGAAAAAGTAGTCAATAGAAACTCCCTGAGGAAGCCCAGACACTGGACTTATTAAACAAAGACATAAATAAGCAATTACACATATGTTCAAAGAGCTAACAGAAACCATGCCTAAAGAATAAAATTATGTAAACATCTCTTTGTACAGAGAATATCAATAGATACAATTTATATTAAAAAGCAGCTAGAAATTCTAGAGATACAAATATAATGACTAAAATGAAAACTTCAATAAGAAGTATCTCTGTAGATATGAACTTGTTGAAGAAAATGTCAGTTAACTTAAAACTAATGAGATTATACAGTCTGTGGAACAGAAAGAAAAATGAATGAAAAAAATGAACACTGTGTCAGAGATAGGTGGGACACCATCAACAATACCAATACGCACATACTGGGAGCGCCAGAAGGAGGGAGAGAAAAAAAAGGGGTAGAAGAATATATAAAGAAATAATGTCTGAAAACTTCCCAAATTTGATGAAAACATTAATTTGTACATCCCAGCAGCTCAACAAACTCCACGTGGTATAAACGTAGAGACATCTAAAATAGGCACATCAGACACAGTGTATCAAAAGACAAGAACAAAGAATCCTGACATCAGAAAGAGAAAAGTGGCTCAACATATACAAAGGCTCCTCAGTAAGACAGTTGATTTCTCATCAAAAACCATGGAGACCAGAAGGCATTGGGATGGTATCGTCAAAGTGATAAAAGGAAAAGACTGTCACCAAGTATTTTATAGCCAGCAAAATGATTCTTCAAAAAAATTAAAGGAGAATTTAAGACACACCTACAAAAATAAAATCTGAAAGAATCCATTGCTAGCAGGCCTGCCCTACAAGAAATGCTAAGGATAGTCCAACAGCTGTAAATGAATGGACACTCAACTGAAAAATAAAGAACACTAGTAGAGGTAACTACATGAGTAAAAATATAAAACAGTATAGAGTATTACATGTAAGTGTTTTCTTCTATTTGATGTAAAAGACAACTGCATGAAACAATACTTATGAAACTGTGTAGATGTGCTTATAAATACATAAAGGTGTAATTTGTATGACAGTGACAGCATGAGGAGGGGGAGGGAAAAGACCGATACCAAAGCAAAGTTTTTGTATACAATTGAAATTAAGTTGGTATTCATGTGAACTCGATTGCTTTAAAACAAGATGTTAATTATAATCTCCAGGGCAATGGAGGAGGAGAAGGAGAAAAAAATAAAATAAACAACAAATTAAAATGGCACACTTGAAAATGTCTACTTTGTATAAAAAAGTGTAGTAATAGGGGAAATGGGAAAAGTTAAAGACATATAGAAAGCAGATAGCAGATGTAACTTCAACCTGGTAAGAAATTACATTAATGTAAATGAATTAAACATTCTAATCAAAATACTAAAGGTAGAAATAAATGGAATAGAGAATAGATGAACAACAGAGAATAATCAACAAAAAGAAAAGTTGGTTCTTTGAAGAGATCAACAAAATTGACAAATTTTTAGCTAGTACTGAAGAAAAAAGAGAGAAGATTCAAATTACTAAAATGAGAAATGAAAGGAAGGATGTCACTACTGCCCTTACAAAAATAACAAGGAATATAAGGGAATACCATGAATAATTATATAGCCAATAAATGAAATAATCTAGATGAAGTGAATAAATTCCTAGAAGGACATAAATGACTGAAGCTAATTCAAGGAGAAATAGAAAACTCAAATAATCCTACAATAAGTAGTGTCTGAAATAGTAATCCAAAACATTCCCACATGGAAATGCTAGGCCAGTATGGCATTGCTGGTGAATTCCATCAACTACTTAAAGAAAAAACAAAAATAAAAACAAAAAAATCCTTCACAAATTCATCTGAAAATAAAGAGTTGGGCACAGTTTTCAATTCATTCAATGAGACTAGTATCACACTGTTACCATAACCAGACAAAGGCATCACAAGAAAACTAAAGACAATCCCTTATGAATATAAATGCAAAAATCCCCAACAGAAGACAAGCAAATCCAATCCAGTAACATATAAAATAGGCCACAATTAAGTGGGATGTATCCAGGTATGCAAAGGCAGTTCAACATACAAAAGTCAATTCATGTAATATGCCATATTAATAGAATAATGGATAAAAACTAGGAATAGAAGAGAACTTCCTCAATTTGACAGAGAACATCTATGAAAAACCTGGAGCAAAGATCATACATAATGTTGAAAGACTGAATTAACTCCTCCCAAAATCCACATTGTACTAGAGGTTCTAGTCAAAGCAACCAGACAAAAAAAATAAAGCCTTTAGTTTAGAAAGAAAGAAATAAAACTATTTCCATTCCAGATGACATGATATTATATATTGAAATCACAAGGAATCCACAAAGAAAATAAAGAGATAGAAAAGAAAAAAAAACCTATTAGAATTAATAACCCCGTCAGACCAAAATTGTAAGACACAAATCAACATATAAAAAGTAATTATATGTCTATACAACAGCAGTGAATAATCTAAAAATAAAAAGAAGGAAACATTTTCATTTACAATAGCATCAAAAAGAATAAAATACTTAGGAATATTAAGAACAATATGTGAAATACTGAGAAAAATGTCTGAAACTTGGATATTGAAAACTAAAATACTACTGATAGAAGTTAAAAATGACCTAAAATAAATGGAAAGCTCTTCTGTGTTCATGGATCAGAAGCCTTATTATTGTTAGTATGGCCATTGTCCTCAAAATGACCTATAGATTCAATGCAACTCTGGCTTTTTGGCAGAAATGAACAAGCTGATCCTAAAACTAATATGGAAATGCAACATACCCAGAATAGTCAAAACAGTCTTCAAAAAGAACAAAGTTTTGAAGTTTCCAAATTCAAAACTCACTAACAAAACTGTAATCCATACAGTGTGGTACTTGCATAAAGGACAGACAAATATATTGAGAGAAAAGAACTGAGAGTCCATAAACAAACTCTTACACGTAGCCAGTTAATTTTTGACAAAGGTGCCATTACACTCCAATGGGGAAAAAATAATCTTTACAAAAATGATGCTGGGACACCTGAACATACACCTGGAAAGAAAGAAAACTGAACTTTTATCTTAACACCATTTATGAAAATTAACTCACGATAAATCACAGACCTGAATCTATAAAACTTTTAGAAAATGAACAATGAGAAAATCTTTAGGACTATGGATTACAAATATTTCTAATATACGACACTAAAGGCACAAAAAACAAAAGAAAAAAATCAAGTAAACTGGACTTCAGTAAAATTAAAAACTTCTGTGCTTCAAAGGACTTTATCAAGAAAGTAAGAAGACAGTCCACAGAATGGGTTAAAATATTTCCAATATTTTCCCTGATAAGGGACTTTTATCCAGAATAGAAAAAGACGGCTTAAAACATGACAATTCAAAGACAAATACAATTAAAATGGGCAAAGAATTTGAATACATGTTTCTCCAAAGAAGACATACGAATGGAAAATAAGCACATAAAAAGATGTTCAACATCAGTAGGCATTAGGGAAACAGAAATCAAAAGCACAATGACATGCCACATCATACCAACTAGGATGACAAAGATATATGATATATGATATATAAATATGTATCTATAAACCTGGTAATAAAAAGTGTTGATGAAGATGTGGAGAAACTGGACTTCTCATACATTACTACTGGAAATATAAAATGGTGCAGTCACTTTAAAAGCAACTTCAGCAATTCCTCAAAATGTTAAAAGCAGAATACATCCCAGCAATTCCATTTTTGATATATCCCCAAGAGAACTGAAAATATGGGTTCACACAAAAACTTGTCCATGAGCATTTACAGCAGAATTATTCATCATTAACGGATGGATGGATAAGCAATGTGGTGTACTTATAACAATGGCATATTATTTGAAAGCAAAAAGGAATTTGGGTACTGATATAAGCTACACCATGGATGAGCCTTGACAACATCACACTAAATGAAAGACGACAATCAAAAAGGCAGCATACTGTATGGTTCTACTTATATGAAATGCCCAGAACAGGCAAATCCGTAGAGACAGAAAGTAGAGTGTTGGCTGCTGGGGGCTAAGGGAAAGGAAGGTTAGGGTGTGACTTACTAAAGGGTACTGGTTCCTTTTGGGGGTGATGGCTACAGAACCCTGAAATGTACTTAAAACCCTAATGCACAATTTAAAAGGCTGTATTTTATGGTATGTGAATTATATCTCCATAAAGCTGTTATTCTTGAAGCTGAGCCCACCTATGGAGCAATTGGTACAGCACTGACTGCGGCATCTGGAGGGGGATGGACCCACCCGCCCACCACAAAGGAGAGCAACACCTGACCCAGTGTTGGAGGGGCATGATGTTCTTGCTGGTGGACACTGTGAGCAGAACAGACGAGGGGGCCAACAGAGCAAGCTGAGTTCGTGAAACAGGGCGAAGACACAAAGACCTCTCAATAAAACCATTATGAGCGCACAGTCTCTAGGAGAACATATCTTTGTTTTTTAAATCTTTTAAATCTGTTTTGTTTTCTATTACCTTTTAAATCTTTACTTTTTAAACAGTTCTATATGTTTACAGTTCTCATTTCATTTTTAATTCTCTTGGTTTTGATCTGTTATTGATTATTCACAGGTTTCAAACATTGTGTTTTGATTTTTTTCTTCCTTTTATTAAGGTTTTTAGAAGACATCTCAACTCGATTCCTAATCTGCTTCAACTTGCTCTTCTATTATTGATTGTACACTGTTTTCAAACCTCCTTTTCCTCCATTCATTTAAAATTCTCTCTCTCTCTCTCGTTTTAAAGTTTTATTCCCACATAGGCTTTAGATAGATAAACAAATAAACTACTTTAAGGACCACAATACATAACAGATACTCCTTAAGCCATAGTGCCAGAGAGATATGAGCAGTATGACGAAACAGAGGCAGTACTACGAATTAAAAGAGCAAGAGAAATCCCCTGAAAGAATGATCAATGAAATAGACATTGATGGCTTACTAGATCAAGATTTAAAAAAAGAAGTGATCAAATTACTGAAGGAACTAAAAGAGGTAGTGTTTAGAGACATAAAATATGTCAAAAACAAAATAGAAGCTATAAAGAAGAGCCAAGTAAAATTGGTAAATTCATTGGCTGAAATGAGATCTGACCTAAAGGCTGTACAAAGCAGGCTAGATAATGCAGAGGAACGAATAAGTGACCTAGAAGACAGGATAACAGAAAGCACCCAATCAGAACAGCTGAGACAAAAACAATGAAAACAATACAAGGAACCTATGGGACAATATAAATCATGTCAATCTATGTATAATAGGGGTTCCAGAAGGGGAAGAAAGAACAAAGGGGATGGAAATGGTATTTAAAGAAATCATGACTGAAAACTTCCCAAACATAAAGGAGGAATCAGACACCCAAGTACAGGAGGCTCAGAGGTTCCCAAACTGGAAGAGCCCAAAAAGACCCACACCAAGACATATCATAATCAAGATGGCCAGACTGAAGGATAAAGAAATGATCCTAAAGGCAGCAAAAGAAAAACAAAGAGTGATTCACAAGAGAAGGCTCTCAGCTGATTTCTCTACAGAAACACTACAGGCCAGAAGGGAGTGGCAAGATATATTCAAAGTCCTGAATGAAAAAAAAAAGATGCAGCCTAGGACACTTTCTCCAGCAAGGCTATCCTTTAGAGTAGAAGGAGAGATAAAGAATTTAACAGAGAAGCAAAAACTAAAAGACTTTAGCAACACTAAACCCATGCTAAAAGAAATATTGAAAGGTCTATTCTAAAGAGAAAAGAAGCACGATGCTACAAAAATGAGAACTAATAACTGGAAAGCTGATAACTATCATGAATTACAAATAGAATAAACATGAAATTGTAAAAGAAGACATCTAAATCATTGAGTGGGAGAGGGAAGCAAGAAAATATAGAGTATTATTTTCTTTCTTCTTTTTTTTAAATTTTTTGTTCTCGGTAGGATGGGTTTGAGATTACATTTCTATCTGTTTAGTACACACAGTTAGAGTAATTGGTTAACAGACTTACAAAAAAGTGTAACTACAAGCCAAAAACTTACAAGTGAGTCACAAAAACTAAATACAATCCAAGATAATCAAAGGAAAATTACCATACCACAAAAGGAGGAAGAAAGGAACAAAGAAGAAATACCAAATCAACTGCAAAAATAAGTTCAAAATAGCAATAAACCCTCATCTATCATTAATTACTGTAAATGTTAATGGACTAAATGCTCCAGTCAAAAGACAGAATGGCATATTGGATAATAAAGCAAGAACCCTCAATACACTGCATACAAGAGGCACACTTTAGGGAGAAGGACACATATAGATTGAGAGTGAATGGATGGAAAAGGATATTCCATACAAATGGAAATGCCAAAAAAGCAGGTGTAGCAGTACTGATTTGAGACAAAATAGACTTTAAAACAAGGGCCATAAAGAAAGATAAATAAAGACATTTTATGATTAAAGGAGCAATACAAGATGAGGATATTACAATCAATAATGTGTATGCACCCAACATGAGAACCTAAGTACATGAAACAACTACTAACAGAGATAAAGGTGGAAATTGATGGGAATACAATCATTGTCAGAAATTTTAACACCACAATAACATCACTAGACTGATCTTCCAGACAGAAAACAAATAAGATAACAGAGAAATTACATGATATAATAGAAAAATTAGATCTAGTGGATGTTTTCAGAGCATTACAACCCCCCAAAATAGGATACACATTCTTTTCAAGTGCGCATCGAACATTTTCTAGGATTGATCATGTACTTGGTCACAAAAGAAGCCTCAACAATTTCAAGAAGATAGAAATTATCTCAAGCATCTTTACTGACCACAATGCAATTAAACCTGGAAATCAACTACAGAGAAACAAAGGAGAAAAAAAGGAAAGCATAGAGATTAAGCAACATGCTATTAAAAAACCAATGGGTCAATGATGAAATCAAAGTTGAAATTAAAGAATACCTTGAGACAAAGGGAAATGAAAACAAAACCAAACAAAGCTTATGGGACGCAGCAAAAGCAGTGCTAAGAGGAAAGTTTAGGGCGATACAGGCTTTCCTCAAAAAAGAAGAACAATATCAAATAAACAATCTAACCCACCAAATAAAAGAACTAGAAACAGAAGAACAAAAACACCCAAAAGTCAGCAGAAGGAAGGAAATAAAAAAGATCAGGGAGGAAATAAATAAAATAGAGACTAAAAAAAAAAATTAAGAAAATAATCAATCAAATCAGAAGCTAGATTGACAAACCTCTGGCAAAATCACAAAGAAGAAAAAAGAGAGCACAAATTTGCAAAATAAGAAAGGAAAATGGAGAAATTACAACAAATAACATAGAAATACAGAATATCATATGAGGATATCATGGAAAACTACATGGAAAAAAAATGGATAACCTAGAGGAGATGGACAAGTTTCTGCAAACATACAGTCCACCAAGACTGAATCAAGAAGAAACTGACCACTTGAACAAACCAATCACTAGGCTTGAAATCAAATTAACAATAAAAAAAAAACCTCCCTAGGAATAAAATTCCGGGATTGGACAGCTTCACCAGGGAATTCGACCACACATACAAAGAAGAACTCATACAAGTCCTTCTCAAACTCTTCCAGAAGATTGAAAAGCAGGAATATTCCCAAACTCATTCTATGAAGCCACAATCACCCTGATATCCAAACCAGGCAAAGACACCATCAAAAAAGGGAATTACAGACCAATATCACTGATGAACACAGATGCAAAAAGTCCTAACCAAAATACCAGCAAATAGAATCCAACAGCACAGAGAAAAGATAATACATCATGCTCAAATGGGGTTCATCTCAGGGACAGAACGGTGGTTCAACACATGCAAATCAATCAATGTAATACTTCACATCAACAAGAGAAAGGACTAAAACCACATGATCATCTCAATAGATGCAGAAAAGCTTTTGATAAAATTCAACACCCATTTATTATAAAAATTCTCACCCAAGTGGGTATTGACAGAACATATCTCAACATCATAAAAGCTATATATGACAAACCTACAGCCAGCATAGCACTCAATGGTGAAAAACTCAAAAACTTCCCACTAAAATCTGGGACAAGACAAGGATGCCCACTATCACCACTCCTATTCAACATAGTCTTGGAAGTCCTGTCCACAACAATCAGGCAAGTAAGAGAAGTAAAAGGGGTCTAAATTGGAAAAGAAGGGGTAAAAGTGTCATTATATGCAGATGACACGATACTTAATATAGAAAACCCTAAAATGTCCACACAAAACTTCTAAAGCTGATCAAAGAATTTACAAAGTTGCAGGTTACAAGATTAATGTTCAAAAATCAGTTGCATTTCTTTACACTAATGATGAATCAACAGAAAAAGAAAGTAATGAAACAATTCCCTTTAAAATAGCACCCAAAATAATAAAATATCTGGGAATAAATCTAACCAAGAAGGTGAGAGAATTATACACAGAAAACTATAAACCATTGGTGAAGGAAATTAAAGAAGATTTTAAGAAATAGAAAGGTATCCCATGCTCTTGGATTGTAAGAATCAATATTGTTAAAATGGTCACACTGCCCAAGGCAATCTACAGATTTAATGCAATACCTATCAAATTGCCCCTGACATATTTCATAGAACTAGAACAAATCACAATAAAATTTATATGGAACCATCAAAGGCATAGAATTTCCAGGGCATTACTGAAGAAAAAAGAAAGAGGCTGGAGGAATAACTTTCCCAGACTTCAGACAATACCATAGAGGTACAGTCATCAAGACAGCATGGTATTGGTACAAAAACAGACATATAGACCAATGGAACAGAATAGAGAGCCCAGAAATGAACCCACAAACTTTTGGTCAACCAGTCTTAGACAAAGGAGGCAAGAATATACAATGGAATAAAGGCAGTCTCTTCAGCAAGATACACATAAAACAAGATACAATAAAACTCCTAGAAGAAAATACAGGCAAAATATCTGACATACATCTCAGAAATGTTCCCCTAGGGCAGTCTACACAAGCAATAGAAATAAAAGCAAGAATAAACAAACGGGACCAAATGAACTTACAGGCTTCTGCACAGCAAAGGACACCATAAGTAAAACAAAAAGACAACCTACAGTATGGGAGAACATTTTTGCAAATGAAATTGACAAAGGCTTGATCTCCAGAATATATAAGCAGCTCAAATGACTTAATAAGAAACAACCAAATAACCCAATCCAAAAATGGGCAGAAGACCTAAAAAAGCAATTCTCCAAGGAAGACATACAAATGATCAATGGGCACAAGAAAAATGCTCAATATCACTAATTATCAGAGAAATGCAAATCAAAACTACAATGAGGTATCATCGCAAACCAGTCAGAATGGCCATCATTCAAAAATCCACAAATGACAGATGCTGGGGAGGCTGTGCAGAAAGGGGAACCTCCTACACTTCTGGTGGGAATGCAATTTGGTTCAGCCACTGTGGAAAACAATATTGAGTTTCCTGAAAAGACTAGGAAAAGACTTGCCATGTGACCCAGGAATCCAGCTCCTGGGCACATATCCTGAAGGAACCCTATATTAGGATGACACCTGCACCCCAATATTCATAGCAGCACTATTTACAATAGCCAATATATGGAGACAGCCTAAATGTGCATAAATGGATGACTGATTAAGGCCGAGGTATATTAATAAAATGGAATACTACTCAGCCATAAATATTGACAATATAGGGCCATTTGCAGCAACATGGATGTTCCTGGAGAATGTCATTCTAAGTTAAGCATGGTAACAAGGAATAAAGAGAAGTTACCTCCAGTTACAGTAATTTTGATTAAAATATCCATACAGAAAGCAAGTCACCCCCACGACTGCTGCCAGGAGGAGCGTCTGAGTGTAATAGCCCAGCCAAGCAAAGTAGATTCCAACCGTCTCTCCATAGAATTTCCTGCAGAAAGACAGAATGAAGATTCAGAAGACACACAATCACTGTAGCTTCATCCTCATGTTAATTTATTTTTTCTTTGTTTTTTGGGGTCATAATTAGGTTTATTAATTTGTTTTTTAAATGGAGTCATTGGGGATTGAACCCAGGACCTCATGCATGCTAGACATGCACTCTACCACTGAGCTATACCCTCCCTCCATCATATTAATTTCTGATTCTAAATAAAGGGGGCTTTAAGTTTAAACCTCTGAGTCCATTCACGCTTAAAACATATGCGTTTTCATAGCAGCCCCCATATTGTACCGTGAAATAAGAAATGTTTTACATATCATAGTACAGATGACTGGTTCACCTGCTGAAGAGAGATAAATGAGAACAGAGCAAAGGAGGGGACGAGGTCGACTCCGGAGCAGATGTAGGGGATCATCACCACCCACTGGACAGTCTGGCACATTCAACAAATCCCCCCAAAGATCATTCTTAACAGGCTTGGCACAAGTGGACATCAACAACTGGCTCAGTCATCTGCTCCTGCCTTATCTCGGGAACTTCCTAGGAGCAAATGCATCGTAAATCACACATAATAAGGAAATGGCTGATAATGATAAAAACTGGGAGTGCAATGTCTCTCTGACAAAATATTTATAACACTCATTGTGGGAATGGGAGAGGGCAGGAGGGAAGTGACTGAGAAAGGCAATGCCCTGTATTGTTTGTATCTAGCACGTCTGTTGTCCCTAGGTTTTAAAAACTCTTCAATGTTTCTCAGTTAATCTGGAGTAGATGGAACAGGCCAGGGAGGCAAGATTAGAAGAAAGGAGGCAGGGCATTAAGCGGTGCCAGGCTGGTCCTGAAAGGGAGACAGACACAGATAGGAAGACACAGAGGGTTTAGGGATGAGGCGGAACAATGAGTGTTAGCTCAGTTGTGTCTTGCTGTTGCTGATACTTCCCTCAACTGGCTCACTGCTGACTCGGCAGTGCTGGGTAAAACCTGTGGATTTCCTCAGCTCTGAGTTCACTCTGAGGCTTCTAGCTCAGTCTGGAGCTGAGATGAGCTCGGTGGGCTTAGCTTAGTGGGGACTCAGCTCTGAGAACAGCCTGCAGTCCTGGGAAACTTCACACAGGAACCCCCTTGGGCTGGACCAGCACTCACAAGGCTGCTGTGAGACCAGCTCCATCGTCAGAGACCATGGGTTAGAGACCATGGGGAACAGGGCTGAGCCCGATGCCAAATCAGATAGGAGGGACAAAGTGTGTTCATTCTCATGTGACTGGGCTTTGTGGCCTGGCTCACAGATGGCAGGCTCAGGATGGTGTCTGGCAGAGAAAACCCTGGCAATGGATTTGAGATGTCTTGGACTCTTTCTTGTTAAGCTTTTTGTAATACATTCTTATCAACTGTCCATCCAAAAAATGCCACATTCAAAACTGAAAGAATGTTAGAAGTTTCCTGCTCCAACTGGCCAGTGGTAAACACATCCTGCTAGTTAGAGAGCTGGTCAGGCAGCCCCTGCCTGGATATTTACAGTGACGGGGAGTTCTTTATTTACAAAGGTTACATGTCGGTAAGAAGGTCAGACAATTTTTGAACCTTAAACAGATGTCTGCCTCCTAGTCCTTGCTGAAAGGCTAGGAATAATGAGGATCCCTTCAAATGTAGTTTGTCTGATTGTTATCTCTCTCTGTCAAAAACACCCCAATTCTTAACATCAATTTTTCAAAATTCATCTTTGATTTCTTTTTATCAAAATTACACCATACATCCATTAAAGAGTCAAACAATTCTCCAACATCGATTTTAAAAAGGAGCAGTTCCCAACAAACGCCCCATTTCCTGGCCAGAAGAAACCACGTTCAGCTCCTACTGCTGACTCCTGGAATAATTACTCCCTATCTCTGACTAATATCCTTGTAACGCAGCCTACTGACTTTTTCAGCTTTATGTGTCACCTATTTAACTATCTATTATGGAAAATGAGGATTAAGCTCTGTTTCAAACCCCATCTCATATACACAACCAAACCTTCATTCTTCCAACCTTTTGATATAATCACATTATAATTTTGATCAACTCAGTATCCTTGCTTTACATTATTAGGACTCTGTACAGACTGTTCACAGCTGTAGCAAGTTGGCTGCTAGACTTACATTTTCCTTCCCTACTTTGGTTTTCCTGGAGTCCTGGTGGTTCATAGCTTAGATTTCTGTGCACTTAAAAATTCAACCCCAGACCTTCTCCGAATGAATAACTTTCTCAATACTTTCCAATATATTGTCTACAAATTTCATCTCCTTGAATAAATCTCTTCAGATCCCCTTCAACCTGGATTAACGACATGCTACTCTTGTCACAGAGCTCAAGGGGCCACTAGTGGGAAGCAACAAATGGAACACATGGACCAGGAGCAGGGAACAGATCAACATATTTCCCTGGCAAAACATACTTAAAATAGTGGGGAAAATGTATTCTTTACAAACACAAACACACACACAAACCCCAAAACCCACAAGGAATGATTAAAGAGCCATAGCCCTGCCATCAAAAACTGTATAACATAAAACAAAAATAACATAAGGAAAATATCATATAAATATGAATCTCAAGGGGGATGGGGTACACTCAGTGGCACAGTGTGTGCCCAGCATGCATAAGGTCCTAGATTCAATCTTGACTAACTCCATTAGAAAAAAAAATTAAAAATAAAAGAAAAATGTATCAGCTTTGAATATTTACATATGTACAAACATCCTCTTTTAAAACTATGTTCTACACGATAACCCGGGTTAATGAGAAAGTGCCTCTTCATGACTGTGATCCTGCTGATAATTGACGTAGGAAATTAGAGTACGACCACATGAAATAAAATCCCTTATGAAATAATGATCCTGGGTGACAATCATTATTGGCTGCGGTCATCAAAAAAAGAGAGCCAACTGGACATTATGTACCTTATGACAGGAGTACAAAACTTCACATAACAAGTATTCCTGCACAAAGTTGAACCTCAATCAGATCAAGCTTTTAGGGGAGGATCAAATCACTTAGCTAAAGCAAATACATAGGATGGAGAAACAAGTCTAACACCAAAGGGGAGAATGAATTCAGCCAAACAGGAAATAGAGAAACCCCTCAGGAATTTCAAGGAAAATGAGAAACTGGAAAATTATAGATTAGAACCCACTTGAGAGATATGCTAGATGCAATGTCTGAACCAAGTCTGGATCCTGATTTCAACCCCAAAACTACTTAAAAGTGTATTTTTGTGACAATCACGGAATTATTTTGTAACCCTAAAAAAAAAAAAAAGGAATATTCCAATTGTATTTGAAAGAGACCTTGTCATTTCACTAATGAAAGGTTAAGCTATGTAGGATTGTCTTCAAAATGATCCCGTAGTGGGGGAGGGGAGCAGGTGGAGATGAAAGATGCAACAGCAGTGATTCTGAGTATATAATTCTGGAGCTGGTTGACTGATACCGGCAGGCTGGCTGTGGTCTTCTCTCTACTTCTGTACATGTTTGAAATTTTCCATAAAATGTGAAACAAACAAAAAGACCTCTGTGTTTTAAACCCTCACTTTGAAGGTTAAGAAGTTTGCCCAAGTAGGTGGGCACCTGCATGGGGCACTGTGATGAGAAAGAACACGCACCTGGCTCCAGGCCGACCTGGGGCTACCTTGACCCTCCTCTTCTCCTCACCATCCACAGACAGCCCATAACTGCATCCTGTCAGCTCCACTCCCCAAATGCATTCCTCCCTGGCTCCCACCATCTCTCATCTGGCCCACTCCAAGAGCCTCCGACCCGGCCTCACTGCTTCCTGGGTCCCTGCCATTCATTCTCCACATTATCTTTGCAAAATGTGAGTGAGAGAAAATTACTTTAGTGCTTAAACTGTCATGACTGCTTCTCACTGCACTTAGAGTCTACACTCCTTTCCATGCTCCTGGTGCCCTTCTAAGCCTCGCGTCTCATCCCTCTCACCAGCGCTGGCTCCAGTATCACTTAAAACCTGCTGAGCACATTTGTGCCTCGGGGCCAATGGACAAGCTGCCTCAATTCCTGGGGTGACTTTTCACAGATCCTCAAAGTTCAGCCTCCTTATCACCATTTCAGCTCACATGTAACCTACTCAAAGATAGCTTTCTTGATTCATTTCCCCCCAAGTCTCCCATCACAACACTGTGTTATTTCCTTCTTTTCAATCTGACATTGTTTCCTTATTCACCCGATGATTTTTGTTTGCTCGGTTGTCCTTGGCCTCCCTTCCCCCAGCAGCCTTGCCCAAACAGCATAAGCTCCCGGGGAGCAGCCGGCACTGCTGCTCTGAGAAGACACATGCTGAGCGCGACATTAGAGTCACATGGTGTAGTGAACCGGTGTCGAACAGCAGATACAGCAAAGCAGTGAGAATTTCTCTCTTATTTTATAATTTAAGTGAAATCTAACATTTACTCCTGTTTAATGAAGAATTTGGTAGGTCTTTGGTCCCAGTTCCTGGACGGCAACCCCTAAAGACTTGAAATTTCCCAAGATAGGAGTGACTTTGCTATTCATGGTGGAACTTTGGATGGCTTGTGTTCATGAGATGACTCAGGATGGGGACTGGCCAGCCAGAGACACCAACCATGTGATTAGAGGAGTGGGGCTTTGAGCTTTGTGACAAGTGAGTAACCACCAGGAGAGGAAGGGGCTCAGCAGTTAGGGCTAAGGAAAGGTTTGACTTACAGTTAGGGTTTGGGTTCGCCATGTCGGTAGTGACCCAATAAACCATGGCTTTGTAATAAAGCCTCCAGTAAAAACTTGGGGCAACAAAGCTCAGAGCTCCTGTGAGCTTCCTGGTTGGTAACACTCTTGGAGGACTGTCACCCTCAGATGCCGTAAGGGCAACCCTGAGCCCTTCCCACTGGAGTGCTCTCCACAACAGCTCACCTGATGAGATCTAATGGCTGATTCTTGTCTATGCTTCGAGGAGGAGCCCATTCCCTGTACAGAAGGCCCTGTTCGCGGGGGCAGCTGAGGTCCTCTGACAGAGGCTGAAGTTGCACTGGGAAGCAGAAGCAAACAGGTGAGTGTCACTGTCACCACGTGATCCCATGTTCTGTTGATAATATGTGGTGCTATCACTTTGTGGTCATTTGTAAATAAGGGGCCCTTACTTGCCAGAATGTATGGAGGTACCATATAATTTTTCATAATTCTCACCCAGAATTAATACTAACACATTGAGGGTCATTTGCAAATATGGGTGGAAAGGAACGCTTGGATGTTACAGTCCTGGGGCCACCGTGGGTACCTGGGGAGAGCTTTGCAGATGCTTAATTTCCTACAACCGGGCCAGTCTTCCACAGCAAAAAAACTAGGCCACCCAAGTGCCCAAACTGATGCAGTGGAGGGACACCTGACGGTCCAGCCCACTCCTTGGGCACCCAGAGGAACCTGGACTCTGGCAGGTTAGGGACAGGGTCAATTCTAAAACCCAGGCTTTTTTGTCCCCACAATTCAGTAGATATTCAGTGACAGCACATGGAATATAAACAACCAAGAAACTTCACATGATGTTATACATTTAGCTTACTTAAGAAACATCATTTAAATCCAGTAATTCTCCTTCCCACCTGACCTAATTTCCATTCTCCTGTACTACAACCAGATTATTACCCACCCAGCCTTAACATGAGTCCTGACTCCACTTAACTCCCTCCCAAACACCACATGAGATGATTCCTCAGCCTGGATGTGGGACCAGCAATTACAATAGACTTTAGTGGAAAAGTACTGGTTGTGTGCAGATGCCAACTAAACACTGTAGAATCCTGGTGTCCCACATTAGTAATCATGACAGCTGTTTGCAAGCGTCCCCAAAGTTCATTTCAGTCTCTCACTGTTAATTTTGCTGGGACATAAATATAAAACATGTGGACTGCTGGGCTGGACTACTATGCTGGGTCTCTGATCCAGGAAGCTCAGTGTCTGCTCCCTGCACCTAGCTCCCTGTTCTGTTCATGCATGTGCATCAAGCAGCTGTTTAGTGTTCATTTTAATATCTTAAACACTGCATTTCAGTATTGTCTCCATCCACAAATACGTGTACCACACAGTAGTAATGATCAATCTCAGTCTTTGCTTTCTTTGGTCGTAGAGAGTCAGATAAATGGATAGCAAAGATAACAAAGTCATAGAGGGCTATAATATAGTATTTCCTTTATTTCAATGACAGGATTTATTTAAAGAGCTTAGATATAACATCCTTGCATTTATGGCATCTTTAAGCATCTGAAGCTGTTATATTTTAAACACTTCGTTTCAAGCGAGATGTTGTCAGTTAGAGAAGCTCTCCCAAATTTGAGAGGTTGCTGTCATCTCAGACGGAGTCCTTAAAAAATGTCAACACTCTGCAGTATTGCCATCATGACAAGAACCCAGACAGATGAAATTTGGAAAGCCCTGTGGCTTCCAAGTGCACAGACAGAAAATGGTATTTCAGAGGGAGAATGCCTGAATTACAGAAAATGATAAATGAAATGGTCTAACATGTATTTCCCTTACAAAGAACTAATACTTCTTTGGTTGATAATAACATCTGTCAGCAATTATGAAAAGAGCTGACAGATGCATAGTGCTTACTATCAGCCAGGGCTGTTCTAACACTGACACAGATTCATTAATCCCCACAGCAACTCTAAGAGGTGGGCACTATTGTTATCCCCATTTTATTGAGGAGGAACTTGATAAACACAGAGGCTAAATGACTTTTACAAGACCGACAGTGAGAAACCAGCACAGGTGTTCCAGCCTGTGTCTACGCTCTTGGCCTCTTCTCTTTCTTTTTTTTTTTTTTTGGTGGTGGGGAGATAATAAGGTAATTCTGGTGGGGGGTGGGGAGGTAATTAGGGTTATTTGTCTATTTTAGAGGACGAGATGGGGGCTGAACCCAGGACCTTATACATGCTAAGCATGCGCCCCATCACTTGAGCTGTACCCTCCCCTCTAGAGTCTATGCTCTTAGCTGCTAATCGTCACTGTCCCACATTGTAACTCTGGGGGAACTACAGTTCATTCATTCACTCGTTAAACTCAGCCTTCCTGGTGCCTGGGATTCCGCAGTGAACAAGAAAACATGGTTCCTGCCCTAAATGAGCTTGTCGCCTCCTGACATGTTATCTTCATTTTAAACAGGAAGAAACAAGGTCAAGAAGATTAGCCTTTTCCTGTTAACACCGGAGGACACATGAGGTCCTTTATTTCATTTCTGCCATTTGATTACACCATGGGGAGGGAAAGCTGCCTTGCAGATCCCGAAGCTCACAAGCCTGTTAATCCCGAAATATTTTAACACTATACCTTACTTGATACTTGACTTGAGAAAGGATGAAGTGAACCTAAAAAGATTCTAAGAGAGTGTGTGGTTTATACAGGGTAACTAACCAGTCACTGTTTACTATCCTAACAGGAATCTGTAGGCATATTTCTTTTCTTTCTCTTTTATCCTTTTTATGGGCAGATTTTAAAAACCAAATCAAACCACCCAAACCAAATCACTGATAATTCAACAGCAGGTTCTAAATCACCCCCAAGACAGCAGCTAAACTCGGTTTAGACTTACAATGCAGCTTCTGGTGGCTGGATTGAAGAATGTATCTCTATCCTGAATATAAAAGTCATTCACGCAGCTCTTCTCAAATAGGGCAATGAAAAACTCTTGCTCCGGCTTGATGATACTTTCATCCACTTGGAGGACTTTCATAAAACAGCTGAAATTATCAAAGGCTGAGGACCGGGTTTTCAGATAATTGGGCTTCAGAGGCAATTTTATGTGCAGTATCTCAGTGTATGTACAGAGCACCTCCAACAGGGTGTGTACTTTTCAAATACAAACTTGTCATCCAAAACCTATATTGGGAGAATGAAAACACAAACCAGGAAACTATTTTCACATTTTAGTATTCAGATTTTTCTTATGTTGCTGGTAGTTAAAGCACTTGGGCAAAAACACACACATATGACACAGGTAAAAGTGAAGATATAATAAAAATAGATTTACAAACCATCATACATTTTTGCCTTAAAGATAATTTCTTTGTAGAAATTACTGAAAAGTTATTTAAAATCCTTACAGTTCATTCATAAAATAACCAATGTTTTAGATGAAGAAATGCAAACTTGTTAGTTTTTACTCCAAATTAGTAACTAAAAATAGAAACACCATAATATTCTTTGCAGTGGTATTGTAATGACAATTTTTTAAATTGCTGAAACCTAGGACTATTTACATATCTGTTCAATATAGTGTTAAACTGCCATTAAAAGGGATTTAAAAGAATTATATTTATTTATATGGAATATATAATAAAAGGAAAATGCAAAAAAAGTGAAATAGTAATTTTCCTTTTTGGAAGGGAAAAATATCTACATTTGAACAAAAAAATGTTTAGAAGGATTTTAAGATTCTTTATGTATAATTAAGGTACAGATGTTCTTAATTCCACTGTTCTTTCATTCTCAATATTCGGGGGTAAATTTTTATAATAAAAAATCTTTAAAAATGTTCTTGCATAAATACATTAATCGATATATTTATGAGTGAATTCTCTGGCTATTAAAAAGGATCTCCTAGCTTTGGATCTGAAACATACATTCCATAATGCAGATTCTGACTGACTCGCCTCCCAGCCCACAGAGAAGGCACGGCTAGTGTGACATGTTTCAAATATCATTCCAGGTAACATGCAGGCTCCCAGCCAATGGCTGCAAAGGGCCTGACACTGATCTGGTTGCTTCCAGCTGCAGACCATCACAGATGAGATCAGATTCAAAGGCTCATGTTTTCTCTGTCAAAAGAAATCAGAAAATGTTAGGCTTTTACTTTCACCAAGGGAACAAGAAGTTGTTTGATTATTTTTATGCAAAAAAATAACAACAAACCAATTTGAACCTGATGAAAAGACATTTGCTCAAAACAGCACAGTAGCAATGAAGGTGCTCTGGCTGGCAGGGACTTGTTGGATTCCCGTGAGTGCTGGACTCCTCACATGGAATCCCCTTGGCACTCCAGAAGGCCTGTGGTTGTCCCCATGGGTTTGTGGCCATATGTGGCACACAAAAGTCTCTGGCTTTGCCACAATTTCAAGGCTTTTTTTGGCTTATGAAATGTTTTGCACTCAAATGGAGTTTTCTTGAGTCCACTCACTGATGTCATTTACCAGAGTTGTAGTCCAGATCTGACATTCTAGACTCTTAAATTCTTGCAGACATTCAAATGGTTCAGGTTTGGATGTGTATTCACCTTTGGAGGCCTGGACCAAATTCGATAAAGCCACCCGGACAAGTTCAGCAAAAGGCAAAGAAATTTTTCTCTCTGCAACACTGAGATATCTGTGAAGCTATAAAAACTTCTGCATCTATAAAAATAGACAACCAACTCATCAATAATATATCTATCCATAATGCATGGCCAGTTAAAAAATATACTGTATTAACTGCTATTAAAGTCTATCTGGCTTTTGTCAAATTGTGTCCTAAACTGTAAATATATAAATGCAGAAAATTTTTGACCTTTTAAGAGAAAAAGGAACCCTCCTACTCGGTTGGTGGGAATGTACATTGGTGCAGCCACTATGGAGGACAGTATAGAGGTTCCTTAAAAAACTATAAATAGTTTTCCGTGTGATACAGCAATCCCATTCATGGGTATATGTCTGGAAAAAAATATAATTCAGAAAGACACATGCACCCCAATGATCACAGCAGCACTATTTACAATAGCCAAGACACTGAAACAACCCAAATGTTCACTGACAGATGACAGGATAAAGAAGGTGTGGTATATTATATATATATATATATATATGTATATATATGTATATATACATATATATACATATATATACACACACAAATACACACACACACACACACACAATGGAATACTGCTCAGCCATAAAAGATAAATTAATGCCATTTGCAATAACATGGATGGACCTACAGTGAATTATGCTAAGTAAAATAAGTCAGAGAAAGAAAAACAAATATTCTATGTATTAACTTATATGTATATCTTAAAAATAAAACAAATTAATGACTATAAGAAACAGAAATAGACTCACAGGTACACAGAACAGACTGGTGGTTACCAATGGGGAGAAGGAGGAGAGGGGAGGAAGGAAGGGGGTAGGGGATTAAGAGGTAAAAAGTACTACATATAAAATGGATAGGTTATAGGGCTGTATCATACAGCACAGGGAAATATAGCCATTATTTTATGGTGACTTTAAATGGAATATAATCTATAAAAATTTTGAGCCTCTGTGTTGTACACCTGAAACTACTATGATGTAAATCAACTACTCAATTACAAAAGTTTTAATCAAAGTTTTCTTTTCTTATTATTTGCAATAATTTAGAAGCCAGTACTGTCAATAGAAACATAGAGCAAGTCACAATTTTCCAGTAATCCCATTTAGAAAATAAAAAGAACAAGCGAAATTAATTCCAGTAATAATTATTTTATCTGAAAATATCCAATATACTATCATTTCAAAAGTGTGATCAACACTTTTAAAACTTATTAATAAATATTTTACATTATTTTTGTTGTACGAAGTCTTGAAAATCTATTACGTATTTTCCACTTATAAAACAGCTCAAATCACAATAGCCACATGTGGCTGGTGGCTACCATACTAGACAGAACAGATTACACCATTCACACTTCTGATAAATTACCTGCTGTTACTTATTTAAAAATATTGCAGAAAAGGTTTTAGATATTCCCTATATCAAACAAATCAACCTTGACGGGTGGGGAGTATCTTCATTATAAAGTGAAAAATAAAGATAAGAGAGCCATGGTTACATGTATGTTAATGTAACAATACCTTCTTAATTCATTCAGGACTTTACAATCTTTCTAAATATGCCAAGGATTCACTGTCACTGCACAATGTTTTTCACTATTATAATCTTTGGAATTGAGAGGCTTCTGATGACCCTGCTTTGTGCATCTCTACATAAAAGAAAATAACAAAACAGAGAAAAAATACCTATTGAAGATAATTTTGGGGGGAGTGTATAGCTCAAGTGAAAGATCATATTCTTAACATGCACAGGGGCCTGGGTTCAATACCCAGTACTTCTTCTAAAAATAAAATAAATAAAAACCTAATTACCACCCCCTGTAAAAAATTAATTAATTACTTTAATAAAAAGTTTAAAAAAGATAATTTAGTGCAGGCTTATCAGGCTACAAGTGCTACAATGAATGCCCCCCCATTGATTTAGAAAAAGTCTCACAGTATTTCCCAACATAAATGCTATAATATAATTCAGAACACATTTTGATGGTCAGTATGATTTTAACAAAAAAGTAGATAATTAACTCCCTGGTGTCAAAGCTCTGTCAGAGATGTGCACAGAAGATTTAGTAAAAACGATTTTGCAACTACCTTTGAAAAAATGCTGAGAAATGTTCTTTTCTGTTGGAAATTAGCCTGCTTTTACATTCTGCAGTAGTAGATGTGTTTACAAACCAGGCAGGAACTGGATCATATTTTGCACATTCTTTACAAACTGATTTGAATTTTGCTCTCTACATGCAAGGCTATTTTTTAGGTAATAACATAAGCTGGCCAATGTACTAAATTTTGTTTCCCAGTTTTTTAATCCTCACAAAACTGTAAGCTGCTATTATTACCTCCATATAACAGATAAAGAGCTTGAGGCAGAAAATAATTTGGGTAACTTGGTAAATGGTGGAGCTGGGTAAGACTGCAGCCAGTCTGACACTCAAGTCCATTCTTCCCACCGATGTCTCATACTGCTACCTACATTCAGCAATGACCGTTGATTTCATATTTAAGTGTAATTTCTAAAAGTGCAAAGCTATATTAGTACTGCTGTGTAAATTATTCTTTTGAGATGTGATTGCCAAAAAACTAAAACAAATAAAATCAGGATGTCACTGAGGGGAGGGCAAACTGCATATGGACAGACACAAGGGGACTTTTTGAGGATACAGTTGCACAACTCTAGAAATAGCTAAAATGGCTGACTTGTACAATTATAATGTGTGAATTTTATGGACTGTAAATTACACCTTCATATAGCTATTAAATTAAGAAACTGGGATACCAAATTAAGACTAAAACACACATATATATATCACACAAAGAACAAGAGGCATATATCATTATTTACTGCACCATTTTCCTTCATGCAGCTCCTTTCCTCACCCATTCCTGAAAGGATGATTCATTTTTAAAATAGTCTTTTAAATTATTCCGCAAATAATTTTTGACTTCCTACTATGTACCAAGGACTAGTCTAGGCACTTGGAACAGATCAATAAACAAAACAAAATCCTGTCCTCACGGAGCTTGTTTGAGTCTAGCTGGGATGGGGGTGGAGATGACAAGTCACACAACAGAGCAGCAGAGGAGGTGGCATGTTAGGAAAGAGGAACCATGGAAAAAAGATAAAAGGGCAAGTTAAAGAGAGTTGAGGGTATGGGATGAGGGTGATGTTGTATTAAATACCAGAGCAGGCCACACTGAGGACTGAGGTTAACACTAGGACTAGGAAGTGAGAAGTCCCAGGTGGACGGAATAACCATCACTAAGGCCAGCGCGCACCTCGCATGTTCCAGAATGGGGGCACGGCTGGAGCTGTGGAGAAGGGTCAGTGCAGATCTTGTACAGCCTTGGAGAACGTTGTAAGGACTGTGGCTTTTACCCGGAGTGAAATGGGGAGGCACTGCAGAAGGACGACACAATCTAACTTAGGTTTTCAAGGCTCACTTGACTGCCAGGTGAGAATAGTCGAAACGGGTCAGAGATGAAAGGAGGGAAGCCACTGAGAAGGGCTTTGCAGGAGGAGAGGACAGTGGCTCAGGGCAGGGAAGCAGCAGTGGAGGCAGGAGCCATGGTGAGAAGTGGCTGGGCTCTGGATATGTTTTAAAGGTAGTGTTAAACCAGATCTATTGACAGAATTCATGTGGTATGTCAGTGAAAGTCAGAATAACTCCAAATTTTTTGACCCAAGCAGCTGGAAGGATTAAGTTTTCACTAACTGAATGGGGGAGGCTGAGAAAGAACCAGTTTGGTGGGTAGGAGGACCAAGATATCAGTTTTTACACATGTAGGTTTTAAGATACAAGATTTCCAAGTGAAGATGTCAAATCAGCAAAAGATTGTAAGAGTCCAGAGTTGGAGAGAAAAAGTTTAGCGGGAGACAGATATGTGGGAATCATGGGTCACACAGGCGGTAGAGGAAGACATGAAACCCAGGTACTCAAACATTAAGATAACCTGGCATTAACCATAGAAGTTGTCTTTGAGAGCCTGCCTACTAGGTGTGGACATCAGTCCTATTTCCCGACCACTCGAGTTTTAAAAAGTAACTTACAAATGAATTCGTGCAAGACACTGCCTCCAGGGGGTGGGATCAGAGCTGGAGTGGAAGAATGGGATGGTGCACGCTACTCCCTACTGCAGAATGTGTGTGTGTGTGTGTGTGTGTGTGTGTACACATGTGTGTGTGAGCAAGGGGATGAGTTATACCTGGTATAAGAAAAACAGCTAGTAATTCTAGAAGCTGAAACAAGAAAGAACATCCAGATCTGGTAGAGGGAACAGGGGAAACACTGTGTATTGTAAAACATATCCGCATAATGCCATTTCCCACCATCCTTTCATCAGGAACTCAGTTGGAAAGGGGGGAATTATGTAGAAACGTGAGATGTACACAAACTTTCTGACTATGTAACACTGAATATCTCCATATGTAGCAAGTTAATGATATTTATATCTGCTTCAAGTTTAATAACAAGTTCACAACAGAGGGAAAATAAAATATTGTGGACTGGCAGAAGTACCATAGAAGGCCTTTCAATGCTCAGAATGGAAGCAAAAGCAGCTTCACCCCACAAAGAATGTCATTAAGGGTCAAGAATGTTTATATTTGCTTAAGAAATTGAGAGTTACAGCTTCCTGCTTTAAAGAATTAACTTTAAGACAGATACCATACTATAAGCAACATCTATACTGGTGCTGTCTTAAAACTATTTTTGGTTCCTGCTTGTTCTGATGTACTCCAGAAACTCTGCAAAGAAAACCTTCTATTCAAAGGCTTAAAGGAATAAAACAAGAAATAACACTGCATTCTTTTCAGTGTTCTCTGTACCGAGTCACTTGCAAATGCAGCACCCTGCCACAGGTCTACATTTTTAACAATAAATTCCTTTGAGCAATTTTTCAATCGCTATGTGACTTTGTGTCAGTCTCTCTCTCAGAAGCAGAATGGAGTACCAGAAAATGACACATCAGGTCTAAAACTACAGATGTGGAAGATGAACGTCCACCAGGAAACAGCTAAGTGGGAGGGTAAGGTTTACCTTTCAAGTTACCGTAAGTGCAGTTACACCTGCTCCCTGCTTCCCCTGTGAAGTGAAGAGCTAGTCTTTTCCAGAAAAGCTCTCATTCTGAGAACTGTCTTCTTTAAAATATTCGGAGATTCTCTTTTAAGGTTCTTTCACTTTTAAGTCTTTCCCCAACTCTACATCCCATAACAAGTGTTAAAATTATCCAATAGCCTATTGTTACAGAACATACTCTACAAAAGCTGAGGTTTCCCAGGATTTGGATCCCAGAACTCTGCTACCGGATAATCCTAAAGCCTTCTTTCCATAACTGACTCTTCTGCCAATTCCCAGCTGCGGGCAAATTCGGCTTCTCAGACCAGGTAACTTTCTAACTCTGCCTACGAACACTCTGCTGCCAGTAAAGGAACTCCCAGCCAGGAAGCACACAAAGCCCCTAGTGAGGGTTGCCTCCTTCAATCAATCAAGATGCCATCACCAACCAAATATTTAAACCTACTGCAAAACTTCTGAAGACATCTTACCAACAATATAGTTTCTATAGATGCCTACTATTTGCTCTGGAACAGTGATTTCCAATGGAGGGAACATAGGACTCCATGACCCAAGCAATTTTTTAAAATTGCACAAAACCGTCCCTCTTCACGTGAGGATTCAGGCATGCCCGTCTTAGAGGTCTAGGTGTAACAGAATGACAGCACCTCTAGGAGTAGGCTGCAAAGCAGCGATGTAGACTTTTAGTGAAAGGGGGTGATGTAATACGCCCCATCACCCTCTTACCTCCCAGCACAGGACAATCATCTCAGATCGAGAACAAACACTTTGGAAAACAGAGGTTGTTTATGTTTTTATGGCTTTCTGGTGGAAATAATGCCCTGAGTCATGTGAAGTTGTGGCTGCAAAATTGAACAGGGGACCATTTTCACATTCAGGGCACAAATAGCCCCCGGGTGGTCACCGTATCTGCTTTCCCCTTTGCCTGTTCACCCCAAGAGCTGCAGGACTCTCCTGTTTGCAATGACACTCACCACTTCTCACAAATTCCTGCCAAGATCATGTCAGCAGCTGGTGGTGTCAAAGTCACCATTTGTACTGCTCTGAAGTCCCTCCATTACTTGATATCCCTTCTGTTTTCTCTGTTGTCTTCCTAGCTACACTTGCATTCAGAAGCAGGTTACCGCACTAACGTTGCCTCTGTAATCAGTCCAGGATATAGGAAGTAGAGATTCAACTGTAACCAGTCCCAGAATACTTGTCATGCCACTCTAGTGTCCCAACAAAACACTCTGGCATCCCTCATCTCACCCAAAGAACCACTGCATTACTTAGGGGTTGTAAAAGTAGAGGGATTTCTCTACTGGGAAACACTGTTGCTTGTGGTAGAGTTGTGATATCAGTTTTTGTAACTAGTTACAGGCAAAAATATATGTTCCGCAAATTTTCTTCAAGCGTTTGGAATTGAAACTTTTATTAGATACAGAGCCGGCAGACTAACTGTAATCTATGAACATATGGTCATATTACCAAATAATGTTTATGTCTGCCTTACAGACATGTAAGAACTTGAATTACACCTGCAGCCTGTAGGCCTTTAGAATTGGATATGAAGTATCCTGTGAGATAAAAAACCTCCTATCCAGTCACAGAACACCTTACAGACAACATCACATTAATGCCACTGAATACATTAGTATAGTCCATGTATGGTTAAGTTACATCTCCAACTTCTCAGAGCTTGAAAGGAGAAGTTTAGAAAAGCAGGAAAAACTCAATTACCAAAACAGCTCAAAAGTTGAAGCAGACTCCTGCACCTCCCAGAGTGGAGGGAGGAGGGGGCACTGCCCACCACCCTGTCCTTTCCCAGGACGTGGCATGTGGGGAAGCAGGCAGGAGTGGGTGGCTGGGACTCGGAGGTGGAGAGGTGATGAAAGCAAGAGTGGAACTGCTCTGGTCCGAGAACAACAGAGCTGTAAAAGCTCGGCTTCAGTTCAACCCCCTCCCTCTCCCACTTTCCCTCCCACCTACGTGACAAACAGAGCAGAGTCAGGCCCTTTCTGCCCATGACGGTGACTACTAGCAGGAAAGGGACCAGAATAAAAGCATGTCCTATAAAAGATCAGTCTGACTTTAAAGACTATGTTATAAACAATGAACAGCACTGTCAGTGTGGGACACCTGTGAGGCGATCATATAGGGAGGAGGCGGCTGAGGATCCATTTCCAGCACTTCCATGTCTTTTATCACTCCTTTTTCTGACCTTTCCTTTGCCACTTTTTGTAGCACTGCCATCACTGGCAGGTAAAGGGGCAGCAATGTGACTTGGCCATTTGGCTGATGGGGCTACATTTCCCAGCACTGGAATGAAAAGGCACTGGAAGAGGATCACCTGGAAGGTATGAACCGAGGTCCTGGCGTGTGCCAAACACTACCCAGGTGACCCTGGGTTAGGCTCTTAGTCTCTCTGGGCTTCCGGCTGTTTACTTATAACAGAAGGTTTTGTCATTGCACAAATATATTCAATGTGAAATGTAATGTGAAAGTCAAACATAATGACATCTCACCTGCTTGCCTCAGGGAACTGTACAAACATTGAACACAATGTGAATGTAAACACAGAGTTAAGAAAACTGTTGAGGTAAAGCGCTAAAGTGAACATGGAGATAAAGTTTTATGGATTTTCTTGGCTTTCTTTTTTAATTGCAACACTGAAGTAATAGTTATTAGATTTACGCCACACCACCACCCCTGGAAATAAATAAAGTAGGTAAGCACTGCCTGGTTGCCTGCTATTGCCCCATGCTAAGCAGGGTGTGGGGTATAAAGAAGCCTGAACAAGGGAGTCTTCTTCAGTTACGAGCTAAGTGAGGAGACACATTGGAAACCACCCGGGAATGGTACCAAGTCAGTACTCTAAGCCAAGATAACAGGCTACCGATCATAATTATTGCAGGAATACAAAGAGGAGTTAGAAGTATTTGGAGTAAATAGGGAAGACTCTATGAAGGGGATGGGGCTCCAACTAGTTCTCAGGGCAATTCTAAGCTGTTTTAACTGAGTACTGGATAGGAAAGTGCTGGTGACTCCTGGTTTTTAATAAGGCACAAGTTACCCTAGGATGCTAAATCACATAATGATTGGAACACATAAGGTAAGGCCAAAGTGCTGGAGGGTCCAGACTGCCTGGCTGAGATCTGGTTGTGGTAAGTCTTTGACTTGACTCTAGATGTTGGAGCGTCAAAACTGTAGGTTGAATGAAAGGGGGGGAGAGAATATCCAAGAATTCAACAGAAGGTAAAATTCATATATCAGGTATGAAAGCTCTTCATCAGAGTATCAGCAATCAGAATAGACACTTGAAACCAAAAACATACAGTTCAAGAAGCTGACAAAATGTGGAGGGTGGTGAGAGAAAGATGAATCAAAGACCATTCCAAGCCTTTGGGTATTGAAGACCGGAAGAATGATTATCCCACTGAATAAGTGCAGATGCTGCAAGAAAACAGATTATGAAGTCAGCTTTAGACATGTTGAATCTGACATATGAGCTAAGAGTAGGTGTTCTCAAAGAAGCTCAAAATTCAAAAGTGAAGCACAGATCTAGAGTACAGGCTTAAGATTCAGATGGACAAGACATGATAAATCTCCTAGAAGAAAACTTAGGCAAAACATAATCTGACAAAAATCTTAGCAACGTTCTCCTAGGGCAATCTACCCAGGCAATGGAAATAAGAGAAAAAAATAAACAAATTGGACGTAATTAAACTCATAATTTTCCTCACAGCAAAGGCAACCATAAGTAAAACAAAACATCAACCTACGAATGGGAGAAAATATTTGCAAATGATACGAGTAACAAAGGCTTAATTTTCAGAATATATAAACAGCTCATACAACTTAATAACAAAAAAACAAACAACTCAATCCAAAAATAGGCAGAAGACTTAAACAAGCATTTCTCCAATGAAGACACAAATGGCCAATAGACACTTGAAAAAATGCTCAGCATCACTAATAAACCAAGAAATGCAAATCAAAACTACAATGAGGTATCAGCTCACACCAGTCAGAATGACCCATCACTCAGAATTTCATCCATGATAAATGCTAGAGAGGCTGAAGAGGGTAGGGTACCCTCTTACACTGCTGGTGGGAATCCAGTTTGGTGTAGTCATTATGGAAAGCATGGAAATCCCTCAAAAAACTAAAAGTGGACTTACCCTATGACCCAGCAATCCCACATCTGGGTATATAACTGGAAAGAACTCCAATGTGAAAAGATACCTGCACACCAGTATTCACAGCACCACTGTATATAATAGCCGAGACATGGAGGCAAGCTAAATGTAGCAACAGATGACTGGATAAAGAAGTTGTGGTATATTTATACACTAGAACACTACTCGACCATGAAAAGGACAAAATATAACCATTTGCAGCAATATGAATGGAGCTAGAGGTCGTCAAAGTGAAAGCAGCCAGACACAGAAAAATACCAAATGATACCACTCATATGTGCAATCTAAAAAAAAGAGAGAGAAAGACACTGTGAACTCATCTACAAAACAGAAACAGACTTGCAGGCTTAGTAAACAATCTTAAGTTTACCAGGGAAAGGGGATGTGAAGGGATAAATCTGGGAGACTTACAAATTTTAGCCACTATATATAAAAATAGATTTTAAATAAAGTTTCTTCTGTATAGCACAGAAACCAATGTTCATTATCCAGCAATAACCTGTAATGAAAAAGCTGATACAGCCACCAACTGAGGAAGCAAGAGAAGAAAGCAGAGTTAGTTATGCTGGGCTAGAGCCCACTTCTAAAGCCCTTGTCAGCCACTGAGGCTGCACCGAGTACACTAAGCCTGGGGGAGATGGGAGCAAGTCCACCTGCTCCCACTGGGCAGCACCCCTCCCCGCAGCCCCCGCCTCCTGACTGCACCGCGCCTGCCTCTCAAGAACCCACTCACTTGAAAACAAGTGATCCACGAACCTGGGGCAGCTGCAGGGAGATGCGCAGCGACCTGGCAAGCTGGTCGATTTGCCGCCATTTCCCCCACAGCCTGTCCAGGCCTCGGCCTCTGCTGCTCCTGGCACGGTCCTCAGGTCAGCCTGCTCAAGGGAAGAGGGCTCGGTGTGGTCGAAGGCACTGGCTGGCTATGGGGTCTGCCCATGGGTGCCTGTGGATTTGCTTCAAACTCCCCAGAGCATGGCCTGAGCTTGGCCTCTGCTGTCCCAGGTTCGTGGAACTCATTTTAGAGGTCAGCCTGCTCCTGGAAGGCAGGTGCATTGCTGTCTGGGAACCGCGGCGGCTGCAATGGCGTGATTGGTGCTGCCTTGTGAGAGCGCAGGGGTAGCAACCATTTCCCGCTGCTGCTGCAGCCATCCCAGCACACTGATCGCACTGCGCCCACCTCCCAGGAGCAGCCTGACCTGTAACATGATTCACAAGAACCTGGGGATTTAGACGCCGCCCCCAAGGTCAGGGCGCGGGGAAGATGGGAGCAAATCCAGGGGCTCTCATGGAGCAGCCCCTATTCCATCCGAGGCCCCACCGCACCCGCCTCCCAGGAGCAGGCCATGGTCTGAGGGCCAGTCGGAGATGCTCTGGAGCCGTCCGGCGCCCTCCCACCTCCCGGAGCTCTACCTGCTCTCCTAAACACGGGTATAAGCGGCGGCAAAAACGGGGGGTTCAGGAACTACTATTAGCGGGGTTACCACGAACTACAGCGGCGACTGGGACCCGCGTCAGGGTCCTAAAGGGACGCGCGGCCAGGACCTCACCTCCGCACCCCTCCCTGTGCGCCTCCCAAGCCGCACAGCCCAGGCGTCACCCGCCGGCTTCCCGAGCAGTGCGCCCCACCAGCGCCCCCTTAACTGCCCGGCAGCGGCAGCCGAGCCGCGGGCAAGCGGCGGCCCAGACCCCAGGCCGTGTTCCTCTTCCAGGAACAACCGGCTGCCGCCAGCTTCCACGCGTTCTGGGCGAGTTCCGGCGTCCGCGCGTTTGTCCGTCTGTGAGTGCGCGTCCCTCCTCCTCCCGCCCGCAGCGCAAACTGCTCGGGTGGGTCTCCTGCTTTACCGGCCCTGGACACTGGGGCCGTGAGGAGCCAGTTGGGTCCCCTCCTGCTCGTCCCGACGGGTCTCCATCCCCAGAGCCTTCACCCCGCCACCGACTGGGTCCTGGCACTGAACTTGAACCACGGCTGCCTTGGGCCAGGCCACACCCCGCCAGCCCCACTTCCCCTGCTCACCTTCCCCTCCCTGTTGCTGCCCTCCCACCCCTGGCCCGGCCCACTCTCCCACCAGACCTTGAAGACAGGGCTCCTTCTCCTCACACCGAGGTCCCTGCCCTGACACTCCATCCTGCTAGGTCCTAACCTATGGCCCCTACACCCACAAGCTTACCCCTCATGCCTCAGCACGGGACCCCCAACATCCTGAAATTGTCCCCCTCACCTCTCAGCCAGGTCAGTTCCACACTTAGCGGGCCTCACACCCCTTAACCTGTACCCCCTCACCATGGGATCCACTTCACTCTGAGTGCACCCCTACCCTGAGCTGACTCCCTCACCCCTCACCCTGTGGTTGGGGTGGGGGAATCCGTGCTCCAGTAATGATGACTGCTGCCGCCAGTGGGGGATGCAGCCTAGTGTGCACCTTCATAGTTAATGTCTGAGGCTACAGGGCGAGGCAGGCTGGGCTGAAGGCGGTTCCAATTCCCGCCTTGGCACACTCATCTCCACACCCTGTGCCTCAACTGACCCGATGGGACAGGTTGATCCCAGGCTGCCAGCCACTGGCCTTGGGTCTTGGGTGGTTGATGGTCCTGATGGTGATCTGGACCCCTAGGGCGGAGGCACTGGGAACGCGGACCTTTGGGTGGGGGAGATCAGAGGGTGCACTTGAGCCCAGGGGTAGACAGCAGATGGTGGGCTGTGTGCATGGGGCTGTGTGCGTGGCCTGGGCTCAGCCCAGGTCAGTGCAGGGATCTTGTTCATTCACACCAGTACAGAGGGAAGAGGGATGGGAGCTTTTAAAGCGTCGAAGTGAAGAATCCGAGGCTTTAGAGCAAAGTAGGAAGGTGCACTGGCCAGGCCACCATGGATCTCACTGCGCCGCTGATCCCTTGCATCAAGGGAGACTGGCAGTTGACTGGCCAATGAGACATCCACTGCTGTGGTAGAGTTTCCAGGCAATTGAAGGGAATTTGAAAGGTAATTTTAATCCAATACTTGTCACTTTCTCTGCGGGAGATCAGGTCCAAAGTCATGGGGAATCTGGCAGGGATCCTGCCTGAACTCCAGCATGGGACAGTGGAGGACCCACCCAGGAATCATCCTCTTAGCTCTCACCAAAGTCACTGTAATAGAGAAGAAAAAATCTGACTCCATATTGGATTAGTTCATTTTCCTTTAACCCTCTGCCGTGTTTTCTAGGCTTAGTCTTGCTATCTCTGCACCATTTGTAATACAATGTTACCTTTAGCCTGAAATAAACAGGAGAGCCTATTCTCAAAACTCTGACCTTTAAGGATAGTAACACTTTTGCACTCCAATAAAGATAACAAGTTGCATAATAGAAAAAGTTTGTTTTGTTGCAGGTTTTACAGGAACACCATGATCTGACCCACGTGGACAGCTGCAAAGGATTCCAAAAACAAAGAAATCCTACACCAAGAAGTTTGCAACAACCAACCACAGGCTCTCCCCTATTTGCTAGAAAAGGAGCCTGAAGTCTGACTAGGGGAAGATGGTTTTCCAAGATATTAGTCTGCCATTATCTTCTTCTGCAGCTGTCTACGTAGACCAGGACATAGTGCCTCTGTAAAACCTCTAACAAAACAAAAGTTATTTTCTATTCTGCAACTTGTTGTCTTTATATAAGTGCAAAAGTGTTAATATCCTTAAAGATCAGAGCCTTGAAAATAGGCTCTCGTATATTTCAGGCTAAAGGCAACATTGTTTTACAAAAGGTGCAGATCTAGTAAGACTAAGCCTAGAAAAGAGGGCACAGGGTTAAAGCCAAAATGACAGATCTTCTATGGAGTCAGATTTTTTTCTTTTCTATTATAGTATATTCTATTTTTGTTTTAAGATAATAAGAATAAAGTTTAGCCTTTTCCCATTTTAAATTGTGCAATTTTAAGGAGCATTAAATGCATTCACAATGCTTTGAGACCAACACCACTGGTTTAGACAATTGCCTTCCTCAAACTAAAAGCTTATATACAAAGCGCACCCCACATCCTACCTCCTCCAGCCCATGAGAAGCCCTAATCCCCTTTCTCTCTCTATGTCTTTACCTATCCTGGAGGTTCCCTATCAATGAAATCATATAAAAGTTGGCTTTTCTTTCTCTCTACCCACATATCTTAAGCAGCGATGGGTGAATTTTTTGTTTGTTTGTTTTCACGTGAATTAGCATTTTAGTATTTTGAGAGGAAAATCCAGATGGATTAAAGATGAGACGTACCAAATGAAGCCCTTTAAGTAACTCTGTGCATAATCTCATGGTAGGCACTGCTGTTCTAAGTGTGAAACGAGGGCCAGAAGGGAGATGCTTAGCTCTTCCTGTGGCAAAATAAAACCAAACTAAAGCAGAAAACAAAGGCCAAGAAAGACAGCTGGAAAGACAAACCACAGCCTGGAGAAAGCTTTCCTCATGACCCAAGGTCAGAGAAAATCTTCACATCCCTGTGGTCCAAAAACGTCTTGACGCCCAGTGTTCTGAAAAGAAACAAAACACACACAGGCAGTTCCAACGAGAGGCAGTGCAGGTGGCCAGTGTGCGCTAGAGATGCTCGACCTGTAAGGTGAGGACATAGGCAGACGGACAGACTGCAGAGACAGCATTGGCCACCATCACACTGGCAGGTCTTTAGCCCGGTGACAACCAGCCCTGGTGACAACGTGAGCAAGGAGAGGCCCCAGGAGGTCCCCTGGAGGGAAGAGCAAATGAACGCTCCTCCCAGCAGAACAAGGTGCAGGATACATCAAAATACCACAGGTGCATCCCTTCCCTAGCATTGCTGATCCTTAGAGAAGATCCCACCAAAGTGCTTGCACAATTTTCAAAGATAATTTTTCTTCAGTAACATGAATTCAAAATAATCAATATGTCATCAATGGATTTTCAGAAGTGACCTGCCCTGGGCCCGAACAATACACACACATAAATATACACATATGTACAAAAATATATATATATACACATACATACAGGAAAAGAGACAGACAGACTGAAACACAGAGAAGCAGGGGAGACAGAGATACAGAGAGAGAGACAAGACAGAGAGAGAGGCACTGAGAGACAGAGACAGAGAGAAGGAACACTGGAGCTGGGAAGGAGTGGAACTCACGCACGTTTTCACAAGTCAGTCTGCATGTCAGAACCCGGTCTCAAAGTCCATCCACCCTCCAGGGGAGAGTGTGGGGATCACACAAGGGCGTGGGAACAGAAGGCAAAAAGTAGGAAGCCATTGTGCCGCAGCCCACCACAGAGGCCGAGATGGGACACTGGGCCTGTATGTCAACATGACAGAATGACCTAGGAGGTTGTATGCCAGAGCGGACGATGTCAGAGTTTTATTTAATTTCAGTCGCACGACTGGGAGCTGGGAAGCAAACAGCAAGGAAAGTGATTTTCTCCAGACCTCAGGGCAGACCCAGGCATGTGTGGCATGTGCTGTGCGCTCCGCCAGCCCTCTGTGGGGTCCTTCCATGCTGAGTCTGTGCACGAGCTCCCTGTGATGCCAGCCCGTGGGGGTGACAGATGCAGTAGGTGTTTCTAGATCTAGAGACAGGATGGCTTCTTTAGGAAGCAGGGGCCAGAATGATCCCCACTGTGCTGATGGGGGATTGGGGAGACCCTGAGAGGCACGTGGCTTGTCCAGGGTGATAGCACTGCTGACTAGGGGGAGCCAGGTCTGAACCCAGCTGTGTCTTCAGAGCTAAGGTGCTGGCTACATCCAGGCATCCCCAGGGCTATGGGGGGCTGAGTTGGTGTCACTGTGTGTGGACATGGCATGGAGTGAGAAATGAGAGATTGGCAGCCCAGAAAGTCCCTTGGGGAGATTTGTGTCAGGTGGAAGCTTGGAGAAGTGGACCCCAGGACCTCACTTCCCTGGCAATAGAGCCCAACAGAACTTGGAACCGAAGTCACCAAGCACCCACTCTGTAGAGAAGCCCCTACTCAGCTCACCTGGTTGGAGACAGAGGCATGTTCTGCTGCATCCCAATGTCCCGAGGCCGCAGCCCCCAGAAAGCCCGCACCGAGGGGCTGTACCAACGCTGCCGGCGCTGGGTCAGGTCTCACCCAAGGCGCTTCTGGCCTTTTGGCCAGAGAGACCCAAAGGTAACACAGGGAGTCCCAGGACAGGCCCGCCCCGGCTGGGCCACCGCTCAGATCCCACCCAGTTAGCCACACGGCCCCGTCCTGGCTGGTGGAGGTGGAGCAGTCATGTTGGGGATGGGTATCTGCCTCAAGAAAGAGCAGGTCAGAGGCCAGGGGGGCCGGTCACATAGACAGCCCAGGTCAAAGCTGGCTGGCTGGTATGTGGAGAGCCGGGGAAGGGTCCTGCTGCCGAGGTGGAGCCCATGCTCTCTGGGTATGTCTTTTCCCTCCCGGGTGTCTGAGCTGAACAAGGTCCCGGTCTGATCTAGCAGCAGAGGGTAGAGTCGACAGAATCAGGAGTGTTCCTGGCCGGGCAGGGCTCTGAGACTTACATGCAGGGTCAGCTGCTGGTCACTATCATTGCAGAGCCAGATACCACATATTGAACAGAAGCTGATGAATAAGAACACCAACGCCCCCTCCCCAAGGGAAGGGCTGTTGTGCCACTCTTCTGAGGGCCAGCGCAGGCTCCAGGTGTGTCTGGATATGGAGGGGTCCCCACCACCATGGCCCACAAATCAGTCGGGCAGGCCTCCGACCCAGACTTCACCCAGGACTCTCCCCAGGGAGCTGCCCGGTGCTGACGGGTAGCTCAGCACACCCGGCTCTGACCTGGAGCACCGTGCCCACCTCGCTGTAAGTCAGGTGGAGGACCAGGAGCCCCCGAAGCAGAGACCGAAGGTCAGAAAGGCAGGGCTGGTGTATGTGTGCAGCTGAGGGAGGTGCGAGGGCTGGGCCACTCAGGGAGGTGCCCCTAGAGGCTACTGTTGGGACCAGAGAAAAGAATGGCCTCAGACCACCTGTCTGGAAAAATACAGTCACAGAACACATCCTGTGGGCAGTTTCTGGGTAGGAGCTGTCTGGAAAGCTCTGGGAAGATTTCTGTCCTTGAAGAGGCACAAGGAAAGGGAGGCATGTGGGTCAATTTTTCCTCTCCCACAGCATGAGCTCTTCCACAAGACATAAAACTCTCTCCACATCCAATAGTTACAGAGGAGGCAGGGGCAGGGGAAGATGTCAGAGACCAAAAATAGGATGAACTGGATCCAGCAGGAGACCCCGAGCTCCCTCCTTCCGCTCCTGCAGCTCCTCCTGAACCTGCATCTGCTCCTGGACTGCGGGGTAATGGAGAACCAGTTCAGGCATCACCACCACCTGGGGCAGAGCCCCCTCTGCACCCACCCACACTTTCTTCTCCAAAATGTTCTCCAAAATCCCATCATCAGTCCCCTCCCCTCACAAACTTCAAGTCACTTCCGCTGGAGATGTTTTTGTTTGATTTTCTTTAGTTTCCTTTGCTTGTTTCACATCATTTATGACATGCTTTATTTTTCTTTTCAGAGTTTGAAGTAATAAAATATAGAGTTTTCCCCTATTAAATTGTGCAATTCAGGAGCATTAGGGGCATTCAGAATGTTGTGCGACCATCACTACCATCTAGTTTCACACTATTTATTTCCTCAAATTGAAGCCTTGGATCCAGAGCGCGCACTCCCCTACCTCCTCACCCAGCCCTGACAACACCAAGTCCTCTTTCTCTTTGCGTGTCTTTACCTCTACTGGGTGTTCCCTGCCAATGAAATTTTAAAAAAGTGTTTTTTCCTCCCTGCCCACATGTTTTAAGCTGGGGCTGAGGATTTTTGTTTGTTTTCACTTGAAACAGCATTTTTATCATTTTAAGGGTATATCCAGGGGGATTAAAGATGTGATGCACAAAATGAAGCCATTTTAGTAACTCTGTGCATAATCTCAGGGTAGACACTGCTGTTCCCCCTGTGACACCACAGCCAGAAGACACAAGGGAGATGCTTAGCTCTTCCTGTGGCAAAAACAAAACCAAATGAATCAAAAAAATTAGTAAAAGCCCAGAAAAATTGCTTGAAAGACAAACCACAGCCTGGAAAATGCATTCCTCATAACCCAAGGTTGGAGAAAGGTTTCCCATCCCTGTAGTCCAAAATCCTTTTGAAACCCAGTGTTCTAAACAGATACAGAACAGGCATGGGAAGTTCCAATGAGAGGCAATGCAGGTGGCCAGTGTGTGTTAGAGATGATTGACCTCTCAGATGAGAACACAGGCAGACGGCAACACTGCAGACACAGCACCGGTCACCATCACACTGGCGGCTCTTAAGTCAGGTGACAACCAGCCCTGGTGACAATGTAAGCAGGCAGAGGCTCCAGCAGATCCCCTGGAGGGAAGAGTGAAGGGACGCTCCTCTTCAGGAGAACAGGGTGCAGGACACATCAAAGGGCCACAGATGCATCTCTTCCCCAGAAGTTCTGATCCTTACAGTTCATCCCATTAAAATCCTTACACACCTATTCAAAGATGCCTTTTCAAGGGTGTTCATCACAGCACTGGTTGAAACAGTCGGAATTAAAGCAACACTAATTTTGATAGAGAGGGGATGGGGTCTATTCGTTCTGGTTCATGTGGATCAATGAACACTGTGCAGTTGGAAAAGTGGGTGCCTGGTCTCAACCCAATGTCAAGGGAGGCCTCAGGGTGGAAGTATGCAGACCCACTCTCTGCATCCAGGGTCCCATCTGCACGACCACATATGTGTGAAATCAGCATAGATGGAAATTGATCTGATTGTGAGTGTGTGAGAGACAGGGATGAAGAGAGACATACTGAGAGACACAGAGACTGAGACATAAGCACCAAATCATTTAGGACAGTCACCTTTGTGGGTGGGAATTATAAATTTCTTCTCTTTTAGCAATATTTCAATTTTTTGTAATGTGTCTCTATTACTCTACTAATTCTAAAAGAATTAAAATCCTATGTTAATGTGACCCATTCATTATTCATCTATGGAGTAATTAAAGTACATTAATCCTATTTTTAAAAGAATTTATAGCCTTCTCAGGACTCAGTTCCATGTCAGCTCCGAGGCAGCAGAGGTTCTCCAGGAGGTCATGTCTCCTGAATCAGCATCCAATACAAGTGTGGAAGAAGTACCAGACTTGGACATTGAAGACTACAATAGATGAGAGAGTCTGTTGAGAGAAATTAAGACCTAAATTCACAGAGAATTATCCCATATTCATGGAGCAGAAAGCTTCATTCTACTAAGATGACAATAGTCCACAAATAGATCTAAGGATTCAAAGAATGCCTACCCAAATCCCAGGTGGTGTTTTGCAGGAATTGACAATCAATCTAAAATTCACGTGGAAAGTCCAGGGGTTCAGAATACATGAGTGAATCTTGAAAAAGAAGAACAAAGTTCGAGTAATGGTAAGTCAGATGGAACCCACGGTTAATACAAAAGCTCTTTAAGCTGAAGATACCTAATATTCAAAAGATGTAGAAGAAAACCTGTCATGGAAGCCAATTCTCTCCTTTCCCTTTGCCCTATTAAGTTAGGTTGATAAAAAAAGCCTTGAACTTTCACCATTTAACATGGTAGTTACTTTTCTGGTTGGCTCCTGCGTGTGTATAAATAAACCGTTTCTCTCGTTCATCTCATCTTTAATTCTGTGGGCTCTTTGTCAGGGCCACTGGATTATGGGGACCTGCTCTTTTCTCATCTTCTTTAGTGACATCTTTTGTCCATGGTGAAGTGCTTAAAAAAAAGAAAAGGCTCATTGGTTTTGGGTCAGATTTGGAACATGTATATCTTTGGAGACCCCCTGGAGGAACAAGGGGGTTCAATACTGCTGGGAGAATTTACTTCTCAAAATGCCTTAACAAGACGCTATTTGCAAGGTTGTTTTTTTTTTTTTTAAAGATTCTTACCCTAAAACAAATCCCCTATCTAAACCTCTTGGATGATCAAATAGAAAGAAAAAAGGAGAATCATGTCTGGCCTAAGAACACTTGCTTAACAAAACGGAAGGACACAATCAGTTTCAGAGAAAAAATTAAAATCAACTTATACCATCAACGCTCCCACTCTTTTGTACACTGTCCTCATGTAATCTACCAGATGGCGCCCTAGAGTAGGCCCTTTGCCCGGAACTCGCGCTCAATTTCAGAGCTCGGCCAAGTGGGTGGTTGGTCCCCAGGGAGTGAGAGGGGCTATTTGTGAAATATTCTCTGCTGAGACCCACCGGACTGAAGGGAACTGTGTGCTCTGATGGAAAGAGCACACCGAGCCTCTGTGGAGGCATCTCTGAGATCCTCCCAAAGGCACACATCTCTAACTCTGGACACGGGAATTTTTGATTAGCATCTTAGTTGGAAATCTCCTCCTGGATAGAAAGAAGCAGATTCAAGATGTTGCAATTGGATGGGCAGGTCGGCCTCTCGAATTAGTCAATGAGGAGGACATGCAATTCTCTGCAGTAGTAGGAACACCCATCTCTGCTCTGCTGACTTCATCTACAGAGAAACAGAGACGCGACTCTAGGGGGAATTCATCATCCACCAACCCTTCTTACCGACGTCAACGTCCCCACTTTATTCTCCTGTCAGGTCTGTGCACAAAAACTGTGGCTCAGCCCCATATATCACATACCCATCACCCAGTACCACTCTGTGTCTGTGTCCAACTCGAGCATTAAGGCCTGTGACCGGTACTGTCAAATCGTGTCCCCCTTTCAGCCCGTCTCCTGCCATCATCCCAGCCCAACCTCGGTGTCTCTCTCCAGGTCAGCAGCACTCTTCCCACTGGCTTCCCATCAGCTTACCTTGCCCTGCTTCCATTGCTTATTTCCCATATGTTACCCACAACGGTCTTATTAAAGTATGAATCAGATCAAGTTGTTCCGCTTTGCAAAATACTTTCGTGATTTTCCATTGTATGCAGAAGGATATCCAGAGTCCCTAACAAGGCCCTGTGTGAGCCGGTCCCTCATCCGTCTGTGCAGCTTCAGGTCTCACCGTTCTGCTCCAGTCCATCTTCACTGCCCAGACGGTCCCCACCAGGACAGCTGTGTTTATAACTCCAAGACTCTTACTTACACTTCTCCCGGCCTGGGAGGCTTTTCTTGTCTGTTACCTACGTGACTTATTCTTTTGCTTTATTCAGCAGTTTGTTCAAATTATTTAACCTCAGAGAGGACTTATCTGACCAAATTATTTAAAATAGCATGCACATATTTCCTATTCAAACATTTTCTCTCCTAATATGCTTTATGTTTCTTTGTGGCATTATTAGTACCTGGCAGTACATCATATAATTATTTGCTTTCTGGTTTACTGTCTGTCTTTCTTACTAGACCTACATTCATGGAACCACAAATAACTGCTTTAACCAGTAAATTTCAAACCAACTTTAAATGAATTCTTTTATAATTTGAGAATCTCAGAAGCTTCCACGGGTTGCTTAGGGAAAAAAGAGAAAGGATTCAGGTTGAACTAATTTATTAAGGACCTGGGAGTTGGTTATTTATTTTATACATAGTAGTGTGTATCTGTTAATCCCAAACTCCTAATCTAGCAAAAGACCTAGCTGACTACTATTTTTAAAAGACTTTTTTTCTTTTTAAACTGGGGTTGTATGAGATCTCTTTTCTTCTTTGTTATTTTTCTTTATTTTAAAGACTTTTTCTTATTATTTTTTTACATTGAGGTACCGCAAATTGAATCCAGCATGTACTCTACCCCTTGAACTATACCGTCCCCTTCAAAGACAATTATTTTTATACTTTGACAATACCATATTGAGTTAAGATTTTTGTTCCATTTTCCATTCATAGAGTTTATAACTGAGGGAGAGAGTCAGAGGAAGCCCTGGGCCAACCCTTCCTTCTCAGCGGGTCACTACACAGCAGAGGAGCTTGGCTGTCTCCAGGCCCAGCTCACCTTTCTGCTCTGAGGGCCGACTGAGGCCACTTCTCTAAACAGAGGCGTGTTAGAAGCAGCAAAAAGCCAACTAGTGCGCAACAATGACAAAACTGACCCCCCTGCAGTTGGACATCATCTGCTCTGAAACGAACCTCTTAAAGCTCTTCTTCCTATTAGTGGATGGTTTTCAAAAATATTTCCAAGGAGATGAATCTCACTCCATTTTTCTGGATTTTTTGGGCCTTCTATGATTTTAACTGCAGGCTTGATTTTCTGCAAAATGTCTGCATTGAAGCCAGGCAGAACATGGGACAGACCCTGCAGGCCACGGCTGAGGCCTCCGGTCAAAGCATCCTTGTTGTGCTGAGCCTACGTTCATGGGACCATTTTCATTACTGCTGTAATTAGTTTTTATCCAAGTGTCCCACCGACAATGTTTCTAGATAGAAGGTGGCCTGACGCAGATGAGCAGTGGGGATATGCGATGCAGATGGCAGACAGACTGGAAGGAGAGAAGGGAAATATTTCTTCAGGCTTCAGTTTGGAAGCTTTCTGATTTTTATATGGACATTAAACTTGGTCAGGTTGAAGCACCTTTTGCTCTAAGACGGGGTGATGTACACGTGTCCCTACAACTTCTAAAAAATATGTTGAAGCTTGACGTGACAGCCTGGGGACAGACAGTTTAGAGTGACACCTCCGTTCCAGGATGCCTATTATCTCGGGCTCACAAAGAGGAAAAGAATACACATATTTTGCCTCTGTAGTTCTATGTGAAATTATTTTGACCCTTGCCGGATGGTGTAAGCTCGGAGAGCATGTAGTCTTTCTTACGTCGCAAAGACGACAATTCTTCTTGATGAGTCAGCAGACTGTTTCCGATGGGCCGGGGTCTGTGCCAGACATTAGCTGTCTAGACAAATACCACACAGCCCCCCATCCCTCAAGGAGATCACAGTGTGTCGTGGAAGAGACAAATTTAAATACGTTTTCAAAACAATATGCTAAGAGTCACTTGGCATCATATATACTATATGTCCAGAGCGGCTCTTGCACTGCCTGGGGCAGGGTTCTAGAAGGTAGGGAAGGTGTCAGAGAGGAAATGCTTTCTGCACTGACATCTGAAGGATTCCAGCAAATCTCTAGACCAGGAGATTACGTGCTGGGCACGGGATTCTCAGCAGCTTGCGTGTCTCGTGCAGAGATCTGGTCGTGTCTAAGAGCACTTTGCACTTAGGGAAGGAAGGTCAGTGAGGCTAGAGGCTGTGAGGAACTAACGGAAGCTGAGGCTGAGAAAAAGCAGCAACTAGGTGATGAGAAATTGTGACGTTAAATCAGGGAGCATGGACTTCCTCACACACGCAGCGTGGAATTCTTTGGGGTTTTAAGGAGGAGAGTGACACAGATTAGTCATTAAAAGTGAGCAAAGTGGATTGTTCACTCTAAAGAACAGCACTGGGGGGACTAGCAAGGGGTGGGAATTAATGCAGTGGGGAGCGAGGAGCAGGGACTTAGTTGGGGGACATTAAGGAAGAGAATTGTAGTACTGACAGGGGTGAGGGAGTGGAAAAGTAAAGGAAAACTCCCAGATATATGGCACGGAAAATAGATGGGATAGTGATGCCATTGCTTGAAAAAGTAAACCTAGTTCTGAGCGAGTGTAAATCCAAACAAACAGAGCTTGAGATTTTTATGGGCTAATGCAATGGGAATGTGTACTTGTCAATTAGAAGTATATTTCTGGGACTGAACTGAGATGTCCATGCTGGAAAAGATTTGACAGTTAATCATTGGACAGAGAGCAGTTGAAGCCACGGGAATAAATGCCACCCACTGACAGTTTACCAAAGAAAAGGGAAGGAGGGCACTTCTGGTTCAGAAAATATGGCAGACGAGAATCTTGAAGACCCACTCACTTAAGACACATAAAAACGTAGGACAAAATGCCGCCAATGTTTTCCTGTTTTTTTAAGGGCACCTTTATTGTGGTATGTTTCCTGTACAGTAAAATACACATATTTCACATGTACTATTTGATGAATTTGATAAATGTCTACACCCAGAAACCATCACCACGATCAAGATAGCTAACATTTCCATCACTCCCCAAGAGGGGCACTTTTCAAATCCCCATATTTATCCCTTCCCATCCCCTTCTCTCCCTGTGAACCGTAAGTTTGTTTCTCTATGTCTGTGGGTCTGTTTCTCTTTTGTAGTTAAGTTCATTTGTGTCTTTTTTTAGATTCCACATATAAGTGATATCATATGGCATTTTTCTCTTTTTCTGGCTTACTTCACTTTGAATGACTATCTCTATGTCCATTCATGTTGCTGCAAATGACATTATTTGTTTTATTTAAGGCTGAGTAGTATTCCATTGTATAAATATACTACTACTTCTTTATCCAGTCAGCTGTCGATGGACATTTGGGTTGTTGTCATGTCCTGGCTATTATAAATACTGCTGCTGTGAGCATTGAGATGCATGTGACTTTTTGAATTAGAGGTTTCTTCCGACATATGCCCGGGAGTGGGAAAGCTGGATCATGAGTTAAGTCCATTTTCAGTTTGTAAAGGAACCTCCACACTGTCTTCTCTAGTGACAATGCAGCCCATCTTGTGAAAGCAGAGCCATGCTCAGAAAGTAATGGGTATTTCTAAGGGCCAGACATGAAGCGCAGTGAGTGTGGCCTGTTCAAGAATCAGAGGGCAGTCTGCCAGGGCTGGAGGAGAGTGACAAGGGAAGTGTGGTACAGGTAGGAGTCAGGCCACGTGGGGACCTGACAGGCTGGCATAAGGAGCCTGGACTTCCAGTCACCCTTGGTAACCATGGGGCACTTGTTCCAGGACTCACCCTGACGTCAACATCCATGGATGCTGACTCCTCTTTTATAAAATGACATAGGACATGCATGGGATTCATGTACATCCTCCCATCTACATTTTTTGTATATACAAACTTTTTTTTATTGAGTTATAGTCATTTTACAAAGTTGTATCAAATTCCAGCATACAGCACAAGTTTTCAGTTATATATGAATATACACATATATTTGTTGTCACTTTCTCTTTCGCTGTGTCCTCCTGTGTACTTTAAATTATCTCTAGATTACTCATGGTATCTAATACAACATGAATGCTATGTAAGTAGTTGCCAGTGTATGGCAAATTCAAGTGTTGCTTTTTGAAACTTTCTGTATTTTCCCGAATATTTTCAATCCACTGTTAGTTGAATCTGCTGGATATGGAGCTCCTAGATACGGAGAACCTCCAAGCTCCTCCTTCCCACCTCCTAAATTTCCACTGCAAGCACTGAAGGGGTCCAAACATAGAAGAGACCCATCTACCTGCTGGAAACGCTGAGGAATTCCGTCAGCCTATGTAGCGCAGGAGAGAAGGCTTAGGGCCAACTAGTGGGAAAGGAGGGCCTGCCTGGAGAGGAAGGAGGAAGGACCGCATTGGAAGCCATCTGGTACTCTTACTGGAACTAGCTGATAGCAGTGAGGGACGCCGAGGAACTGGGGACACGTCACGTGTGGGGCGATCCTGGCCACCAGGTGCAGGGTTCACATAGCTGGGACCCAGTTTGCAAGATCAAAATAACAAGGGTGGAGAGGGGCTGCCTCAGCCCCGGGATCCTGACAACGGTCACAGCGCCGTGACTCCAGCTAATGCGGCTCCCCTATTAAGCCAGAAAAAGGAAACTCTGAGCCAAGATATTGCAGATTCCACCGCAGCCACAAGGATAACTAGATCTCTAACCTGACAAAATGTAACCACCAGAAACAGGAATCTTTCCTTTTCTCTTCCTTTGGAACTTTGGACAGGGAGTCACAAATCTTTGATGGGAACCACCTATAAACTGATAAAGAGCTCGCTTTTTTAGGAATAAGCATGGAGAAAAAGAGTGTGGTGATGGTTTAAAGTGGAAGTCAAAGTGGAAGCCCATCTGAGAAATGGTAAAAACATGCATCTCAATGAATCCGAGTTATGGCGAAAAGAAGGAGGAAGGTTAAGGAAATCTCTATTAATATCCATTCACCATACAAGACTAGCCAGCCATAAAAAGACAGCACCTTAAATTAATAATTTTTTTTTTTTTGGTGATGAAAAACAATGCCTTAATTTAAAACAAGGCTTGGGCCATCAACAACACGCTTAGAGTTGTTGATGAGGAGAACATAAATCTGCATATATATATGTAAGTGTTCCAAGTCCACCGCTCGAAAACAATTAGTCAATTATGTGTCACGTTGATTGGGAAATCCCAATAAGTAAATGACTCAAAAGTGGGAAAGACATGGGATTAAATAGTGGTAGTGAGATATGAAATTCAAGATTTATATACCTATATTTTCTTTGTTAATGTAACAAACTTAAAGCAACTGTCTAAAAAGTAGTAACTGGAGCACACAAACACACACACACACACACAGACAAAATTTGGAACAGCAGAGAGGTAAAATATGCTAAATTTATCATTATTGAGGAACAGGATCTAATAGATTATTTCATTTTTGAGACTCTTATAGGAATACTGGTCCAATTGCATAAAAATTTATGAACTTAGAGATGATTTATAAAGATTTAGAGAGAATTTTCTTTAAGAGGCAATATAGCTTCCAAATCACTGAAGAGAAAATTAACAATAAAAAAATTAATTAATCTAGGTAATATGGAGTAACACTCACCATATTTACCACCCTAAAATAAACCACAAAATGGATAAAATATATGAAGCAATGATTTTTAAGACACGTGGAAACGATCATCCACTAGGACCTTGCCTTGCCACCTCGATACCAAGGCTCCTAGGCCTCCTACTGCCATCACAAAGGATGTCCACCAGGAGGCGACATTTCCTTCCTCTGCTCCTACTGCAGAGCCAGTCCTGAGCAGTCCTTTTCCAGGTTTTGGCAGGCAGCTCCCAGAAGTGCTCTCGTGGGCCATGGTCCCTTTTGGCCACCAGCAAAGGGATCAAGGATGAGCAGTGAGCCTCCTTCCTCATCCAAGACCTAGGAACCTATCTGAATTCTGAGCAGCCCTTCACTCTTGTCTGTTGTCTGGTACTCTCCGCCCGGCTTCCCGAGTCCCCGGCTTGGGCAGCCTGCACGCTGGCCACAGCCCATCAGAGTCTGTTCCCCCGCTAAGAGGCCACGCGTGATCGTGAGCAGGGCTCCAGGCCTCTGGAGCAGCGCGGCTTGGACTGCGTCCTGTTCCTGGGCTCGTGAGCTTCATGCCCTTGGTTGAGTCAGTTAACATCTCTAAGCTAAGTTTCCACATCAGTAAAATGAGGACATAATCAATATGGAAAAAAATCAGAATCTGAGGGGGACTAAATTTCTGGTGATTGAAGATTGTTTTAATTTTGATTTATACAGCAAAGGACATCATAGAATTTTTACTGCTTCATATTTCTAAAGAACAGCTTCTACTATTAAAAATAATGCATGCACGTACACACAAACACACGTGAAGATGCACTGGCTCTGGTCCACATACATCCCCACAGGCACACACACATGGAGTCATGTACCACACGCACACCCATAACATACACACAACCACACACGTCCTCAGGCGTGCACACACACATAACATACAGAACCACATAGATCCCCAGGTGCACGTGAGCACACACACACACACAGTCATGTACCACACACGTCCCCTGGTGCGTGCGTGCACACACACACGTTTTACACACTTTGGCGTTATTCTAAATCAATTTACAATTGAGGGTCACGGTGTCCATTGTTTTATCCACTCAGTAGATCCTGACTTTGGAGCGTGAGCAGGAGCCCCTCCTCTCTGGAGATGGTCTTTAGCACTTACAGTCTCAGTAGAGCCAACATAACTGCTCTGGACCTTTGACAGTGCAGGGCCAGAGCATACCTGGGAGCTCACATCCTATACATGTAAACATGTTAAGTGCAGTAGGTTCTAAAGTCCTGCCTTTACAAATATACATTCATTATAAGGGGGAAGGCCAGGTTCAAATTTAGAATTCCCAGACCCAGCGGAGTCCGGCAAAGAAAGTGAGCGTGTGGTGAGAGCTGATTCCCAGTCTCTGACCACTAGCCTGACCCTTTTCTTCCCAATGCTGGGTCCATCCCTTGCCATAAGGGGCCTTGGATGTGCACAGGGGGACACTCAGAAATCACACCAGGGCTCTGCTCATACCCTCCATGCATACAGCAGCCCTTTGGCCTCTCTGTGAGTCCTGGGAATCTGAACTTCTGGGAGAGCCAGTGCAGGCACTAGGAATGGGTCAGGGGCTGCTGAGACAGGGCATTTGGGGTCCTGGGTTTCTAGAGCACGGGATGGAGCCAATGACCATGTCCCATTGGCCCTGCTGACTCCACCCCATGGAGGGCATTGCCAGAGGACGTGTCAGGGCCAGAGGGACCCTCTGTAGTGCAGGACCCAGGGCAGAGGGGCCCCTTGCTGGAGTCCAAGGGCAGAAGGCCTAAGGAAAGGTCTGAGGAGGCTGTAAGGTATCTTCTTTCCCATTAATTAAACAAAAATAAAAGCATACAACAGGCGAGAGTGGAAAGGGATTTGTTAGAACAAGGGAAGGCACTTGCCAAGGTCTGGCCATAGAGGGCTGGTGGGTTTGCCAGGTTGATGAGGAACCAAGAGGCCGTTAGTCCCCTCTGGGTCTAAACACCTCCTGAATTCCTCCGGGTGACACTGAAATGCAGTGAGGTACGGAACACTCTTAAGTTGTTAAAATCTTCATGGTGAGCCATTCAGCTCTCTCCTCATTCTTGGCTACGAAAGCACGATAAACACAGGCCAGAAACTCATCAGCCTGTTGGTTGGCTCACTATCCGTCTGGCGCCCCCTCTTGTAGGAGCCTTTATCACATCACCCAGGGCTGACCCGGCTCAGGATTATAGCTGATTTTCCGCAGGTGGCATCACTTGCTGGTGACAAGAAGCAGGCACTTTAGCCACCTCCCAAACACTGAGGCTTCTCCTGGGAGGAGACTGCAGACCCCCAGTCCAGCCTCTGCACCACGATGCTCCTCAGTGCCACTCCCGGCTTGCTGCCCTGGCCTCTAGCTCTGGCCAGAACCTCGCCGGATTGTCGATAAATGTCACCCATATACCACGTGTAAGCTTGGGGTCCAGATGTGACCATGGTTCTTATTTTCTTCACATCGATGGATTGTTTGATCTTTGTGTAATCGTGTCAGCAGGAAGGCCAGAACTGCCCTCTTGAGGCCTCCCCGAGCCACCTCTGTCTATAACTGTCCTAGCGCCCCAGGGGATCGGGTCTGAAGCCTGGCACTCAGACACGAGGATGTCAGCTGGAGAGACAGGAATCCACTCCTGCTGTGGCTCGTGGTAGGCATAAAAACGGATCCCACAGGCCCTGACATCACTTGACTCGCTGCAGGGATGTTCCCACACTGCCCAATTCCCCCCGGAGACCGAGGGCTTTCTGCTTGTTCCCGAAGGCCCCACCCCCGAGGGGGCACTGGGTCCAGTGGAGCGTCCAGCCTGCTTCCCCGCCAGCCGTTAGGGCCTTGGTGGGGCCTGGAACATCAACTACCCTCCCCTAAGGGGCCCGTTTGTCCTCTCCAGCAAACAGACCTAGGTCATAAGCACTTTAACTCACCTGAGGGTGTTTTCCTCACTTCAGGGGCAGTGAGGACTGGGCTTCTTCACACTCCAAGTGCCCCTGGTCTGGATGCAGACAGTCTGGCTCTCCCCCCAGTCCTGCAGGTCCCTGCCACACCTGCTGCTGCTCACTGAGTCTGTGCTGTGTCCTCTTCCAGGACAAGAGGTGCACTCTGCCCCCTGCCCCACCCCCACCAGCGGTGGCAGAGGAAATGGACACCCAGGTGAGCTGGGGCCTGAGACCGTGCCCGCAAATCAGTGCCCCAGAGGCTGCTGGTGACTACAGGGACGATGGGGCAGAAGGCAGCATGGGATGGGAGGGGGAGAGAGGTTCAGGATAAGGAGATGAAAGGGGGAAAAGATAGCACCGTGAGGACCTCGGCCATGAAAGGGAAGAAAAAAGATAGTGACAGCTGGAGTGGTGTAGGCGTTAAAAGCTGCGGGCTTTTTCATTTAATTTTATTAATTACCATTACATATAGTGACATATTTTTATTTTATTAAAGATTAGGTGCCATGTCATATAACAGGATATAGTATATTATTTATTAAATAATACATAATAGTAGATATACTAGCATATTATATTCTGTTTATTTATTATCAGATAGTATATAATACATATGTAATTGTTTATAACATAATATATAATTCATGCATGTATAAAATATATAACACATAACAATATAGGATTATGATTAATATATTTCATAACAAGATTACATAACAATAATGATGTAATACTATCCATTGTATACCTTGTTTCATGACACATTCACACCTTAGGTGCCTGTCAGAAGTATTTATGTATTAAAATTAATATTATAAGAAACAGTTGTGAACCTGTCACCCAGCACCAGAACAGGACTATTGACAGTGACATACTGTGTCCTATCCTGCCCTTGGCCTCTTCTCACAGGAAGTAACCAGCATCCTGAATCCTGGCTTACCCTTGCCTTGTGTTACTTTCACATACACAACATTTAAGATCAGGTAAAACAAATGAACTGCAGGTACATGCAACGAAGTGGATGAATCATACACTCTATGTTAAATTGAAAAAGTAAGCCCTAGAAGGTAGCCTATAGTGTGCTATGCTTATAACTGTGTATATATATGTCAACTACACTCACTAAATTAGAACAACTACAGCTGGAGTCCAGGTGGGAGAGGGATAGATAAAAGGTGAGGTGAGCAGATTTGCTGCAGGTGAGCGAGTTCCTTTCCAGTGACATGTCATTCTCTCTGAAGCAGGAGGCGAGGCCATCTGCTGGCTGTCAGGGAAGAGACAGAGGGAAGCTTACAGTTGTGCAGAGAGCAGAGAATGTTGACACCACTAAGTGATAAGTGGGGAAATGTGCTCACTAGAGAAATCCTGGAGTATTGCCTGGCAGTGGCAGCATGGTAGGCTTTGATTTGTAGTCTTAGAAATCTGTGCTGGGAGAGCCTGCTGCCTGCAGCCTCAGAACAAATAGAGCTGGGTGAACCGAGATGGAAGTCGTCCTGTTGAGGAACTGAAAAGATCAAGGGTCAAGGGGGTTTTGTTTGTCATAAAGAGAGGGCTGACTGTGGATGCAGAGCTGGAAGGTGGGGAAGTGGAAGTAAGAGGAATGTGGACAGGCAGGAAAGCAGAGGATTCAGCGCTTGATGCCCCAGTGAGGATGAAGGAGGGCCAGGGAGGCTGGTGGACATGCACCTGGACGGCTAGAGGTGGGCACTTAAAGGCGAGAGGCTGGAACTGGGGTGGAGACATGCCCGGGTATGTGACCTGGGGTAGGGTGAATGGGCGGTGGCTGGCTCAGGCTGAAGGAGAAGAAGACCCTAAAATGACCATACTGGGTGGTGGATGGAGAGTCAACTTTGACGTCTTGATGGTAGGAGGTGAGGCAATACAGAGCTGGTGGTCCAGGTGCTCCTGAATGAGGCAGATGAGCAGGGAGGCCAGGGTGGAAGGCACTGCTAGGAAAGGATTTGGGTTTTCCAGGTGCTCCCAAGAGAGGAGGAGCAATGATCTGAAGGTGGAAAGTGAGCACAAGGAGGTCAACCCAGGCTCCTTATCAAACAGAGGGTTGTGAGGGGGCAAAGTGTCAACTCCAGAGATGGTTATCCAGGAAGCAGGGGCCACGGGTGAAGTGAGGGGACACTCAGAGAAGAGAGGGAGAAAAGTCTTCTGGGTGTAGGGGGAAGAGAGGACCCAGGACAAAGGAGCACAGAGGCACAGTGATGAGGATGGACTGGCTCTATGGTGACACTGCAGGGATGGCTGGATCTTTGTCCTGAGGTCTTAGGTTGGGGGGACTACTGGCCTCATGAGGACCCCCTTCTCAGCAGCCTGGACAGAGGTTCTCGCTCCTGAGAGCTGTGTGGCCACCACTGTTCCCGGATGGGCTCTGCCTCCATCTTCTCATATCAGACTTTCCTGCCCAGCCCCCGACAGCCAGCGAGGGAGCCTGGGCCTCGCAGCTGCTTCCCATGGAGGGACACAGGCTCCTCGGAGCAGCAGGCTGATCTTACTTTTCTCCGTAGCCAAGGGCCTAGCAAAGCGCCAGCCTATGGGTGGGCCATTCAGAGGCTCAGATACTTACCAAACTAACTCAAAGCAGTAGAATAGCAGAGCTGGAGTGACTGACCACTGAGTTCACAGAGTTCACTGCCCACACCCCCATTCTACAGATGAGGAAACAGAGACCAAGCGGTGAAGCAGCCTTGGCCAAGGTCAAACTGCTCTTAAATGCTGGCCCGTGTCGAGCATGCCAAATGATGAGCTGCAGTGAAGGGCATGAGAGGGGGCTCTGGGGCCAGACAGCTTGGGTTCAAGTCCCAGCTCTGCCATTTTTTAGCTGTGTGATTAATGACTATCCTTCCTGTAAAGTGCCACCTCATTGGGTTGTCGTGAACACAGCGTTCCTGGAACAGCAGGACAGAGCTCTGTAAGGGTTTGCTGTTGCTTTGGTTACTATTACTATCACCAAGTGAACCCTGAAATGAAGAACAAAGACAGCAAGAATTTTTATTTTAAAAGATTTTAAAATCCGATGATGTTTGATTTAATCTATTCAAGTTTGCATTTGACCCTTATTAACAACTACACGATGGATGACTTTTGAGGAAATGTTACTTCATGTCTTTAATTCTCACTAACGACACAGGCTATTCAACAGGAAGCAGTTTTTTTTTCCAGGAAGAGGAACAAAAAGTTAACAATATCTCTGTACCTCTCGGTTCCCAGTGAGTTGGTTGTGACCTTTGAACCCAGCTTTGGGGAAGTGCCCGCTCCTCCTGGGCTCGCTGCGCTGCCCCGCGGCCTCCAGAGAGCGCTGTACCCCCACACGAATCCAGTCTCTTGGTTCCTATTTTGCTTCAGATCCCTCAAGGACTGTCCATGCTCCAGGGCCTCATCTGCCCCGCCAGCCTCGCCTGCTGGACTCCAGGACACCATCCTGGGTCTCAACCATTCTTTGTTCCTACGCCCGCCCACTACTCTTCACTTTGTCCTTCAAGTGTGGGCTCCTGTGGTTCGCCATCCAGCAGGGGTCTCCCAGTCCTCCACCTCGGGGAACTGCGTCGTCCTGCACGGTGCCTAGCAAACCCGTGTGGAGGCAGGAAGAATACAGAGCAACAGGTGCTCAGAGGGACTGTCTTTCCCACTGCAGGGACCCTGGAGAGCTTTCTCCCAGCTGGTTATTCACAGGCGCTGAAGCTGTGGAATCTCAGTCTTGCCAATTTAAAGGGCATCATCACTAATTACAAAAGAAATCATTTTTTCAGTAGCAAAAGGAGAAAAGACTTTGTGCCCCGCACCTCCATCTTTCTTCCTCCACCTTCAGAGGTGATTCTCACTCTCTGGGCAAGGGTAGAAAGCAACACACAGAATATTATTGTTCAATGATTTTTTTTCCCACTCTGAAGATTTCTTTCCCAGAACCGTTGAAGGCTAGGATGGATTGGCTTCCCTGGACTGAGTATTCAGAGGCTCAGGGGGGAGGAGTTTGGGGAGATAATTCAGCATTATGGAACCAAATAGAGACATTAAAAGGTTCTACTCTAAACAGAAAGGAAGCAGGATGCTATAGAAATGGGAAAACCATAGTTGGAAATGAAATAACGAGTTACAAGACAATAAACATGAAGATGTAAAAAAGAAAAAGTACATCAAAATACAAAAAAGTGGGAAAGAGAGACAGTAGCAAGACAAGATAGATTTTTTCTCTTTCTTTTTCCTTTTTCTCATTATTCTTAGGATGTGTTGGAGCCTACATGATTATCAGTCTAAAGGAAATAGATAAAGTAATGGGCTGATATACTTGAAAAATAGGGTAACCACAAATCGAAAGCATATAATAGAGTTGAAAAAAAAAAACCCAAAAAGAAACAAACTCTAAATGGCTTAAAGACTTAAACATTATACAAGACGCTATAAAACTCTCAGAAGAAAACATAGGCAAAACATTATTTGACATACATCTCAGCAGTGATTTCCTAGGGCAATCCACCCAAGCAACAGAAATAAAAGCCAAAATAAACAAATGGGACCTAGTTACACCTATCAGCTATTTCAAAGCAATAGAAACCATAAGCAAAACGAAAAGACAACCTATGGAATGGGAGAAAATATTTGCAAAATATGAGACTGAACATGGCTTAACTTGTAGACTATAAAAATAGTTCATACAACTTAATAAGAAAAAAAATAAACAACCCAATCCAAAAATGGGCAGAACATGTAAACAAGGAATTCTCCGATGAAGATATACAAATGGCCAATAGGCATATGAAAAAAAGGCACAATATCGCTAATTATCAGAGAAATGCAAATCAAAACTACAATAAGTTATCATCTCACACTACTCAGAATGGCCACCATTCAAACATCCACTCACCATAGATGCTGGAGAGGCTTGGAGAAAAGGGAACCCTCCTACATTATTGCTGGGAATGTAGTTTGGTGAAGCCAATGTGGAAAACAGTATGCAGATTCCTCAAAAGACTAAAAAAGACTTATCATTTGATCCAGCAATCCCATTCCTGGGCATATATCCAGAGGGAACATTAATTCCAAAATATACCTGCACCCCAATGTTCACAGCAGCATTGTTTACAATGGCCAAGACATAGAAGCAACCTAAATGCCCACAGACAGATGACTGGATAAAGATTTAGTATTTAGATATAAAAGAATATTACTCAGTTGTAACAAAGAAGGAAATAATGCCATTTTCAGCAACATGGATGGACCTGGAGATTATCACACTAAAGTGAAATAACTCAGACAGAGAAAGACAAGTATCATATGATATCACTTATATGTGGAATTTTTAAAAATGATACAAATAAACTTATTTACAAAACAAAAACAGACTCACAGACTTAGAAAACAAATTTAGGAGTTTGGGATTAAGAATTACAAACTACTATATGTAAAACAGACAAACAACAAGGATTAACTGTAGAACACAGGGGAAAATATTCAGTATCTTGCAACCTAGAATGCAAAAGAACCTGAAAAAGAATAGACTATGTATATGTACAACTGAATCACTATGCTGTATACATGAAGCTAACAAAACAGCAGTATATCTGAAACTAACAAAACATTGTAAATCAACCACATTTCAATTTAAAAAAAAATAAGCTCTAAATAGCTGTATTCAAAGAAAATCTTCAACTCTTACCTCCTACAAAATGTAAAATGGGATGCTTGAGCAGGACCAAATTATACTGAATGAGAGGTTACATACCTTCTCCAGCATGTGGCCCATGGTACACACACATCGTGTTTTCCTTCAGGTGAGAATGGCCCTTACTGCCCAGGGAGTGAGTCCTGCTGGGACAAGGCCTCTGTGGCAGTGGCCTCCTTGTCACCACTCCATCTCACCAGAAGGCCAGGGCTTTCAGAGGGGAGGGAACACAGAGCTCATACACTTCAGATATATTTCCTGAGAAAAACTATGGAAAGACCAAATTCATCTGCAGTGCGGGAAATATGAGCAGGGCCCCTAAGCAGACCGACAAGCCCGAAGCAAGACGGCCCGATGTTCACATCGGAACCAGAACAAAAACCGTCTGCCCCAGTTAAACGATCACCATCTGACCTGCAATGAATTGTTCGTACTCAGTGTCAAGGGTGTTTCTGTTGAGACTTGAGAGATCAAAAAAGTCAGACCAGGGAAGCCGGACCTGGTGGATGTCCAGGCTCTGCCAATGGTAGAGGCGGCCCCAAGGGGGTAGCACCAGCACCGACTCCTCCATTTTCAACAGGGTCTTCAGGAGGAAGGCGATGTGGATACAGATGCCCCTATGGAGGCTGAAACCCTCTGGATGGTTGACATCACACAGAATGTACCTGGCAGGGAGCAAAGGAGAGCGGGTCTTCAGGGCCAGGTCTCTGCACAGGAATCCCGGCTTAGATAGAACAGATACAATGGGAACCCCTGCACAGCCCATGGCCTAGACTCAAGACACGTTCAGCAGCTTCTGGTTTGTACAGTGGAGGCACTGCCCACCGATCTCCATGTGGCCAATTATTTCGAGTCCGGGAGCACATGCAGAAGACATCTTGGCATCTGTCTAACAACGCTAAGCACTTGACTAGTACCTGAGCATCCGTTCTCCGGGGGCTCTCAAACTTCTTGGCCTACAGACCCCTGTACACTCTTTATTACTGAGGACTCCAAAAGGCTGCTGTTTATGTGGGTTAAATCTATCAATAGTTCCTGTGTTAGAAGTTAAATAAGAACTTTAAAAAATGCTTATGAGTTCACTTAAAAATAATAACAACCTACTACATGATACCATTAATACTCTTAAGCAAAAAATAAGTATATTTTTCTAAACAAAAATCATTAATGAGAGGAATAGCAGTGATTTTAATTTCTGCAAATCTCTTTTGGACTGGTGAGAGCTGAATTTTATCTGCCTCTACATTACCTGTTTTGTGATATCACAGACCAGGTTTTCCATGGAAAACCCCACAGGAAACTCGGGAGTGCAAGAGTGTGCAAAAGGCAGGTGACTTCCCGGCGTTTCTACGGAAATATTCTTGCATCTCAGGGGCCTCGGACACACTTTGATAACTGCTGCCCTACCCTAGGCGAGACTCTCCTACACAAGAGCCAGGCAAGGGTCCTCGCTTCTTTAATGAGTTACGGCAGCCACACCCCTCCCTTCTCTGTGCTAATGTTTCCCACAACCTCCATTACTGCAGATGAGGATGTAATCTCCAACTGGGGCCTCTAATCCCAGAAGACTACCAACCTTGAGAGGGAGGGCCCATCTACCATCTCTACACCCCGCACAGTCTATTTTGGGCCAAGCCATAGATAACTGCTAATTGGCACTGACCCTTGTCTTATTCCTGAGTTTTACCGAAGGAGCCAACATCTGGATGGAACTGAAATTTCCCTGCAGATAAACAAGGCTGATAAACCACCCTATTCCAACATCTGATTCTGGGGCTCTTCAAAACCCGGGTAAGGCCCCGCTTCATAAAAGACGGGTCCTCCACCTGACCTTCCCGGGGGTTCTGGGAGGCCACGGCCACGCAGGGCTACCAGGACTCGCGGTCCCAGCCCCAAGGCCTGAGGGGAAGGAAAGCCCGAGGCTGTTCCCCAGCCCTGTCCCCCCCGCCCCAACCCGCTCCCCGGCACCACCGCCCCTCCCCGGCCGCCACACCAACCCGGATCCCACCCCGGTCCATGTCCACTGGCCCCGCCAATGGCGCGGCCGTACATTTACCATCTGTGGGACTCCGCCCCAGAAAGGATGTCGGCCACCGACTGACGACGCCAGAACTAGTCGCCCGGCTGAGCAAGCCGCCATCCCCAGCAGCAAGCAGCACCATGGTCCCGGGAAGCTGCAAACTTCCGGAGCCCGCTGCCCGCCCCAGAAGCGCTCGCCGGCCCGCGCGGAGCGTGGCGCCTGTAGCCATGGTAACACCGCGGGGCCCTCCCCTAGCGCTTGCGTCTGCGTCCTCCCGAGGCTAGACGAGCGAGGGCAGAACTTGCGGAGCCAATGGGGGCCAGGGCGCGGCCTGGACGGGGGTGGGGGGAGGCTTATGGGGCAGCTGGGTGGGGCCGGGGCGGGCGGGGCCGCGCGGACGTCCTCACCTGCAGCTGGTGCCGGCGGCGGTGCTGCCACTAGTGGGCGGGGCGGCGGGGCGGCGGGGCGGCGGGGACACCCTCACCTGTCTGTGTGCGGGGCTCAGCCTGGGCTCTGCGGCCTCCGCTTGCACCGGACGTGGACCGAGGCTGCCGGTGGGCAAGATAGAAGACTGAGCCCAGGCACGCACTGCTGGCCAGGTACGGCACCTGAAGTGCAGATTCGACAGGCCCGCTGCCGGCCTTGAATACGCGCTGCTAGGCAGTTTCCAAGAAGACGGTTATCTGTCCCACGAGGGGAGGTAGGGCAGGGCGACAGATGCCGGGTTGCGTGCGGTCTTACAGGAGAGCCACGGTGAGAGGGTGCAGAGCAGCCCCTGTGTTGGCGGGGCTAGGAATTTGGGGTATGGGTTGGGGATGGTGTGTGCCATGCTCTGTGGTCTCCCAAAGAACTCTCACCCCCAAGCAAAGGACCCTGCTCCCTCCACCCTTCACTGCATCCCCTGCCTTCCCCAGCACCACCTCCCCTGCCCCCGGAGTGTCCCATGACCTCTCCCCACACCAGGCACTGTCCCTGTTACAGGTATTTAGCTCCTGGTGGTTCCATCCCGAGGGTGGGGGCTGTATCTGACCAGTTAGGATGCCTGGAGCCTTTGTATGAAACCTCAGACCATAATGCAGGCATCCACAGAGGCCCCTCAAACAGGATTCCCTGCATGACCTCCCCACCACGCACCCACAGCGCAGCTGCCACACCGGGCCAAGCCTGCTGGAGGACCGCTGGTCCCTCTCCTCCTGTCCCTGATCAAGAGTGCACCGCCCACACTGCTGGGTATTTAGGGGGCCTTAGAAGAGCAGCTGGTATTTTCATGGGCAAATATTTGCTCTTTTGGGAAGATTTGAGTGCAAAGGGATGTAGGGTATGCTTTTTCTGTTGCCCTGGAACTGGTGACTAGGATGCAAACTTAAGTCAAAGCAGTTTTTAGAGAGAGCCACAAAATATCTAACCCAAAGATCACTGTTCCCCAACAAAGGCAACACCACCTGGCGGGTGGGGTGCTGGTCCCTCTTTCTGGAGGTTGGGGTTTGCACCCTCCAGCTGGGACAGAGCCCAAAACAGCTCTGAACACGCTCCAACAGGCTTTCCCACTACAAACTGCCTTTATTTTGAATCTGGCTGAAGGAACCAGCTGAGAAATCTGGGTAAATCTTCCTGGGTGTAACCATGCCTTTTGTGCTGAATGAAAGAGCGGCTCTCCACATGTAACAGCTTAGAACTGAATGTGTGTCGAAGCCTTCATGCATGTAGCATGTTGGGAACAGCGTTTCATGGTGAGGGGAACTATATAACTTAAATGTTTATGGGGAAGCCCTCACTCCAACAGGCTTTTTCTGTGCAAACTGCCTTTATTTCGAAATTGGCTCTTGCTGAGAAATCTTGGTAAGTGTTCCTAGGTGTAACCATGCCCATTATGCTGGATGAAAGAGCGGCTCTACACTTGTTCACATCTCAGAAATGAATGTGTGTTGAAGCCGTCATTCATGTAGCGTGATGGGAACACAGAGTTTCGTGGTGAGAACTATGTAAATAACATGTCTATGATGAAGCACTCGCTCGAACCGGGTATTCCAGTGCATACTGCCTTTATTTTGAAACTGGCTTCTCAGAAGCCTGTGGTCTCCAGTGCAGGTCTGTCTCCAAGCCCAGGGCCAGCATGGTGACTCTGCTCCCCCTGTCTATTCTGGAAGGTCTAGGTGTCCTCCATGGCCCTTCCACCATTGTTTTTTTGGAAACACCCCGAAGATGAAATGGGCCTGAGAAAAGGAGAGCTGGATGCCAGCAGCCACTGCCCAGTGTGTGGCTCCTGGGAGGGGCATCTCCTCTCCGTGGGCTCTGATCTACCCTCCCCTCTCCCCCACCCCCACCCCTCTCCTCCTGCATTTCCTGATTGATCCCTGGATAATGGTCCATACCAGGAATGACCTGGGAAAAGTTTTTTGAGTCTTTAAGGGGAAAAAAAAAAGAAATCTTTAGACAAGTTACTGAAAGTAACTTCCAGCTTTCCCGGGAAAGCCCTCTTTCCAATGTTTAAGGCTCGTTGACAGGATGCCAAATTGTTTTACCACTCACATCTAAGCAAGTGCTACCTCTCTCTCCAGCTCCCCGCAGCATCCACCTGTGGCAACTTGGGCACAAGAGGGCAAGAAAGCTCTTTCCCCTCGCCAGCGCCAGCGTGGCTTTGGAGTCAGTGGAGGCTGAGAGAAAGGGCCCCGCCCTGAGGTTTGGGGGGCCGCCAGCCACAGCCAGAGGAGCGGGGGTTTTCAGAGTTGCCCAGCAGGGAAACCAGGCAAGGCCGCCTGGCCCACGTCTTCCCTGCCCAGAGAGCCCCATGAACTGCTTTGGGCCACACTCCCTGTTTGAGCCCCCTGCAAAAAGGTACCACGGGAGCCACACCTGAGAAGGCAGAAGGACGGCCCTTTGGCCTGGAGTCCCAGCAGGTATGTCCTGAGAGTCCTGTGGCCACATACCTTCCTTGTCTCTCCAGGTCACTGAAGGGTCTGTGCTGGGCACCTTGGTGGTCAGGGACATGGGAACAACTCTAAACTCTGAAGAAGGACAGAGAGACTTTTCCTGGAAGCAAGGATTCCAGGGAGACGCCTTGCCCAGAACTGGGGGACTGTGTCCTGAGTAGACCCCTGGGAGGCAATGTGGGGCTGTGGGGTCCTCTTCAGAGAAGGGAACAGGTGTGCTTCCCGGGGGTGGGGTCCTGGAATGTCCTTGTGTAAGACTCATTTACAAACACCTCCCAGTCCGCCTAGGGGTGGCCCCAGAGGTGGGGGTAGAGGAGGAGAATGAAGGGTGCAGACTTAGGGCCCCCTGACCCACCCAGGGAGCCAAGGATCAGTGGGAACATCTTGGGAGTCTAGTGCAGGGGTAGAGGACGAGCACTAAGAACATGCCAAGTCATGCAATAAAGTGACCCGTGACCACGAGACACAGGTGGCAGTACACCAAAGGAGGGAGATAGAAATTTAGACCCAGGCTCTGAGAACCTTGAGAGGGACTGGAGGGTCCCAGGAGCCCTCAGGTACAGCTCTTCTAGGGGCACAGACATCCCAATACACACATTTCTCATGGATGCTTTTTGGGGTGCAGAGTGAGTTACCAGGATCCTGAACTTAGTATGGAATCCCACCCCCTGGTTCATCACGGTTCCTGGCAATAAAATGCTTTCATTTGTCCCTGGACATGCACAGGGGAGTTGACTGCTGTTGGGGTCACTGCAGGACTAGAATCTTCTGGTGTGTGCTCTGTGACCACAGAAACCCAGGGGGATTTCTCAACGGGAGAACCTGGAGACCATGCCTGCAAGGACCACCCTCATGGGATGGCCAAGGAGCCCGTGGTACTCAGGTCACCAAGTGACGAAGTTGTGAGGTTGCTTGGGGTAACCTGGGGGCATGTAGATTTCTGTGGCCAGCACGTGGGCCCAGCACTGCGGGATGGTCTGCACAAAGAGGGGCCTGCCCTCCTGATGATGGCTCTTAACACCTGCAGGGAAACTGCTCCCAGGGCTCTTGGAGGTCCATATTGAGAGTGTCCTGCCAGCCATGTGGAGTCACCTTCCCCTGATGCAGAGGCAGACCTCTCCCCCTTGAGGCCCAGGGGACACCTGGTTCAGGTCCCACCTGTGTGCCCTGGACACGCAGAGCCCCACAGCTCTGGCACAGCCTGGGGTGTGGTCGTGTCGAGGCAGGAAAGGCCCTGGGAAGGGGCTCACTCAGGGGTAGAGGCCACTCTGCAGGGATGCTGGACCTGGCAGTGATGCACTGCTTCAGAACTCCCCTGGGCTGGGTTTCCGAGCTGTGGGATGGAAGGGCCTCTCCTTCCTGCGGTGCAGTGGGGGGAACTAGATCCATCGTCAATGTCAGCCCTGAAAATGGAAGCTGCGCTACCTCCATTCCTGGAAAGAAAAATCAGGCCCCTCCAGCACAGGTGACTCAGAAATTCATTCAGCAATGTTCGGGGCCCCCAGTTTAGGCTTTGAATTAGAGCTGAGAGGCTCAGGAGACCAGATACCTGTCCGTGGCTCCAGGAGTAGGCTTTCTGTTGGGGAAAGGATCCTCACAAACACCTGTGTCTTTGTGGGACACTCCCCTCTGACCAGCTGGGAGGCAGGGTGCAGTTGTGGGAAATCGTGTTTCCATGAGCAGAGGGCCACCAAGTGGTGGGGTCACATGAGACTGTGAGAATGAGTCCCACAGCCTTTCTGGAATCAAAAAACTAGCAAATGTGAAAAAGTGCATAATTTGTTTTATTGAACAGGCTGCTTAAGAGTCCTTACCAAGGTTCAAGGACTCTGCATCCCTCCAGGACAATAGCCTCAAGAGAAGAATAGACAGAGCAGGAGGAGATCTGGGGTTTCTCCCAGGTATGAAGCAGGACAGGGATTTCTGCAGATTTGCAAGGAGTCCCCGACCACTGAGCACGGGGTTACAGCCCCACGTGACCCCTGTCGTGTGTGGCTTTGGCTCTGGGTCTGGCCTGATCATGTATTCTTCCAGCTGAGCTCCAGAAACTCAGAGTGTGGAATTAGAGGGGCAGCGTTTGGAAACTAGTGAGGAGGTGGAGTGTCCTTTATATTGAGTCCCTTCAGCCTAACCACCGTAGCTGAAGCCCAACAACCCCCCAGGCCCCCAGGGTGGTCATGGAGGGAGAGCAAGCCTGGCAGGCGAACTAGGGTCCCACTGCTGTGTCCCTCACTTGTCTTCGTTCCCTTTTACCACGGAAGGTGTGATTGTCTCCTGTCATGGTGGCCACCGCAGTGTCCCTCCCAGCAATCTCTCTTCTCCATCAGGTGGGGTTCCCATCACCGCTCAGCCTCCTCTCTGCATGGATGCTGAAGGACCAGGCCCACCTGAAGTTCTGAGCTTGAGCAATAAGGTGGAAACAAAGAAACCAATGGAAACAAAGGAGCAAGTGATTTTGGCAAAGCTCCCCACCACAGAGAAGCTGCCCTGAGTGGAAGGGAGAGTGTGGGCATGCCCGTTTGTTTCCTGTCTCCCAGTGTTCTTAGCTTTCTTATTGCAGACCTGCATGGTTACAACAAATTGATCTGCAAAACTGAAAATATTTACTCTCTCGCTTTTACAGAAAAGGCTGGCCAGCCTCTGGTCCCGGTACCAGGCAAGTAATTGGAGTTCCTTTCCAGTTTGGAAACATCGGACAGGCCCAGGTTTGCAAAAGTCTTTAAGAGTAGTTACAGATTTTTGCTTCTAAAATTCTTTATAGCTGTATGTACTTCTGAGATGTGGTTGTGCTGTGTAATTCTGAGCAGGGATTTTCTCAAACTCTTTCTCACTTCTTATACCAGACATTCCTAAATTCCAAGGGGAACTGCATATTAAGAAAGCCATGGAATTTAGGAAAAGGATACAGATCTCATTTCCTTTTAAGCATCGATGTACCTCCATCATGGCAGTATTGGTTATGCGTTATTGATAGGAGTACTAAATAGTAACCAGATTAATAGAAAATAGGGGATTTTAGGTACACAGGTTCATCTTTTCAACATTTTTTATAATATTTGCAGTTTAAGATGACCATTCCTGAGAAACAGGCAGCCTCTTAGAATGAAATAGCATTTCCTCTGAACCATACTTAATTTTTATTTCGTAGACAGCAGGAAGGGCAATCACACATCACACATTTGGGGACGTCAAAGAGAAAATGTAACTTTCTGGGAGCGCACTTCCCCGTCTCCCCCTGCTCTTTTCACTGTCCCATTCTCCCTGGAAATCTCTTTCTTATCTTCTTCTCATTGCTCCAGTAACTCTTTCTTCCTCCTCGTCCCTCAGCTGATAAGGTTACTTTTCTACTTTGAACAAGCAAACAAGCCAACAGAAGAGAAACTTCACAAGCAACTCCCAGCACATCCGCTCACCTACTGATGTCTGTGACCTCACTCTCGGTGCCCCACCTCTTATTACAAGTGGCATCGAAAGTCATTTCCTCCAAAAGTCCCCGGGGCCCCATCCCTCCCATCTTCTCTGGGTTGTCACTCCCAAAACCATCCTCTCTTTCACTGCCTCATCTATTTTGTTCTCCTGCTAGTTGGCACCATCAGTATATAAACGTCCATCTTCTTAAAAGAAACAAAGAGCTCTCCTTGACCCTAATTCACCCCCACCAATTGCCACCCTGTGTCTTTGCTGCAAATCTTTAAGGAGTTGTTTAAACTCACTGTCTGCATCTTCTCTTGAGCCATCCCCTTTTACACCCACTCTGGCTTTTCGCCTGATCCCTCACTCTATGGAAACTGCCCTGTCAAGGCCATCAGTGACCCCACATTGCTAAATATAGCGGTCAATTTTCAGTCCTCATCATGCGTGGACCCTCGGCAGCATTTGACCCAGCTCTTCCATCCCTCCTCCCCCGTGTTCCTGCTTCACTCAGACCCCAGCCCATCGCTCTGTCTGCTTTCTGCTTTTGGTCTACTGGCTGGTCCTTTGCCAATGTCTCCTCTTTTTTCCATACATATACTGTGGGTGTGCCCCAGGGTTGGTTCCTGTGCCTCTCATCTCTCTCTCTGCTATTCCTTTGATGGAAGCAACCCAGCCTTGGAAATTGGCATGCCATCAATTTCTCGATTTCTCCAAAATTCCCTGATTTGCCTTTCCGTCTGGACCTTTATCCCTGAGACTCACATTCTTTTTCTTTCATTCATCTTGCTTTCACATTCATACATATGTTCTACTATGTAATTACTTTTCCAAATTTTGTATCAGTAAATATATATATCATGTAAAATGCTCAAATCTGAATTACTTCCACTAAGATGCTTATTCTGCCTTAGAACCTTCCTTCATTTCTGTATTTCTGTGACTAAAGCGAATAGTATTTCTACAAGTCTCATAGTTAAACAGTGTGTTTGTTTGGGGCTATTATGTAACATGAAATAATGATACATCAACATTGTCCTTTTTCATTTATTTTTATGTAACACCGAGATGAGGTTTTTGCACTGAAGACTGGTTTTATTGAAATTTTACCTACGTTATGGACAGTCAGTTTATGTGAAAGCCCTCATTTCTCCACTTTTCTGGTATATTTTCCATTTGACTATATATAACATATACCTTGGCATGAAATAAAATTCCCATATCATTCACATAATGCAATTAATACATTTAAATTTTATTTTTTAAATGTTAAAAAGTAAAAGAAAACAAACTCCTCTACCTATTAGGCATTTCTCTGGCAATATGTAATTCACCCCTTAACCATGACATTGAAGAACTGAGCTGATACCAGCCCCTTTCCACCTGCTCAGCCCCACCTTGTCCCATCCCCTGTGGGTGGAGAGGACATCCCTCTCATTGTCCAGGTCCAGATGTTGGAAAAATGTTCCTTCTCTCTCTTTCTCTCTCACACACAGCAAATCCAGCTTGTTAGAAAATTCTTGATACTCTGTCTTCATTAAACACCTGCTCCCTGCTCCCCGCCCTCCTAAAAGCCACCTTCAGCCTTTCCTGGACACCAATAGCCTCCTGTTTCCATCTTTGCTTTCCTACAATCTCCCATCCACACAGAGTCATTGGGAGCCGGTAAAAGGATACATTGAAGGGGTGGGTGTAGCTCAGTGGTAGGGCACATGCTTAGCATGTATGAGATCCTGGGTTCAATCCCTAGCACCTTCATTAAAATAAATAAATTACCTCCCCCCAAAAAATACAAACACAAAAGCATAAGTTGGACTACATCACCCCTCCCCTCAAAACTCACTAAACGTGTCACCATGTCATTAGGAGCCAAAGTAGTCACATAGGCCTCAGGACACGGCGTGCTCTGCCTCTCTGCCCACACTCTCCCCCTCACTCTGGGGACCTCTGGCTCCGGCTTTTCCTTCTTCCTCCGGATCTATTCTGCTTCAAGTTCATTACTCCGTGAGATCTGCCAGGATTGCCTATTCCCTCCTGCCTGCCTCCCACCACATTGCCATCACCCGAGTTTGCTCATAGCACTCGTTTTTTTTTAATATTTCCAAGCTCTTTCTACCCCCAACATGCTGCCTGTTTCCTCTGCTAAAACTCTGAGCCCCCTGTGATGGGGAGTCATGTCTATTTTGTTGGCTGATAAAGCCCGAGAGCCTTGGGAACGGGTCTAGTTAGGAGATTCCCGTACGTAGTAGGAGCTTATACACATTTGCTGAATGAATGTAGATGCCCTGGTCCAATCCGATGGAGCACTTCGGTGTCCTGCTCAAAGAATAACTGTCCTTTCCACCTGAGAGGGGGTGACAAATTCTTTGGTGATCAAAGGCAAGATCTTTTTGCTTTATGCTGTTAAACTTAGTCGGGGAGACTGGGGGATCTTCATATATATTTTTAAATTTGGTTCACTCTGCAGTTGGTCTTTGGTCTCTGTATAATTTTGAGAAACTTTTTATGAGTGATCATTCTTCCATCAGATTGAACAGGGTCCAGGGGGAAGGACCAAGCCTGTCCCATCGGCAATCCTATGTGTCATGTCCTGGGACCCATTGGATGCTCAGCATGTAAGTGAACCGACAGGAGTGAGTGAAGAGATGGGAGCATCTCTTTATTGTGGTGGCTGCACTCTGTCCGATGCCTTGAGATTTGGGGAAGGGTTTACAAGTGTGGAGAGGGGAGGTCAGGTCCCCTGTGCTCTTCCTGAGTGCCCTGGCCTTACGCATTCCCCCAGCCCCCTCTGGGCAGCCAAGCCGAGGAGCTGGGCCACCGGGGGTTGTGCTGATCAATAATCCACCTTCACCCCAAGTACGGGGGTAGGTACAACTAGTTGTAGACTCTGGAGTCAGGTCCTTGGAGGAATTCCTCACCGAACTATGTTTTGGACCTTTCTTTTCTCTATAACCTCCAGCTGAAGAAGAAGATTGTCTTAGACACATGAAGGCTGAGGACGCCTACTGTCCCCTCGGAACCCAGGTGGGGCTGGGAATGTGCTGTTTGTACAGCCGGTGGGCTCGTGTTGCTTTGGGCATCCCTGTGCCTGAATTCCTGCAGTACACTCGGTGGTAAGGACGGGGGTGCCTGGCAGGGAGGGAAGCGGGTCTGGAGACTGCACAGCTGGGGAGACGTTAACCTGGGGTGAGCGGGAGCCTGCTGATGCATGGCATCTCGGGGCAGGGAACTCTCCACAATCAGAGGGGTTCCCACTCCCGCAGGGGCCCTTTGATCAGGGTGCTGGGCGGTCAGGGGACCGCAGGGGTCCCAGTGGGGATTAAGGTGCCTTCAGGCAATGGGAAGTGAGGGGCCCAGCGGCACTTAAATTAACTGTGCACCCAAACCCAGCCCCCATCTCTTTCAGCCCGTTTCTTTTTTTTTTTTTTACATTTTTATTGATTCATAATCATTTTACAGTGTTGTGTCAAATTCCAGTGTTCAGTACAATTCAGCCCGTTTCTTAATCTGCAAAACTGGAATGATAGTAACTATCCCGAGGGATGGTTGATGGGCTGGGACAGACTAGAGAGTTAGGAGCTGGAATTCCTTTGTCCCCTGATTGTTTTCCTTCTTTCTGACTATTTTCTCTCACAAGTTCAGTCTCTCTGTCTCTCGCTCTTTCACTTCTAACTTTCTCTCATGCTCTGGTTTCATTTGATTTCCAACCACCGCCCCTCCCCTCCGCCAATCCCCAGATGAGTGAACTTGATTTCTGTGTGTCAGTTTCAAATTCCCAGGAAAGATACTCTGTCTCCCTCTGGATCTGTTGTCCAACCCATCAGTTGTGGCCAGAGGAGCGAGTCCCTCTGGGACCAGCGGAGGTTCTCCGCCCAGCCCCCCAGCCACCACTGTGGGAGCACATAGCTCTCCGTGGAGGAGGTATTCGCTGTGACCTAGTGTCAATCAGTGTGAATTTATGTCTCCTCTTGCCCCACCTTCACCCTCCTAAATAAAGATGAAAATTAAACACTCCCGGGATTTGTGTCATGGAACTCTCAAGGTGGGGGGCCAAGGGGGCTGGAATCTCTGCTGCATTTAAGGGGCTACAGTGACTCCCCAACGTGAGCCTGCAAAGGGAACAGCACCGGCCCCACCCGGCACTTAAGGGGCAGAGTCTGCGTGATGTTGAGCCAGGCTTCTGACCACAGCTCAGGGGTCTGGTCTGACCAGTTAGCCTTTGAAACCAACCAGCTCTGGATTCCTCAATCCCTCCCTGTGGTTTTACCTGAACCACCAGCTTCTGTATCTCTGAAGACAGATGATGAGGATCCTTCACGTAAGCCATTCTCACAGCCCTGTGCAGGCCTCTGTGCTGCGCGGTCTGCCCGGCGAGCTGACCGAGGTTTATATTTTATTGATGTTAGAAATAGTCTGGTTTCCCGATGCACTGTTTCACTGAACAAGCAACAGAAGCCACTTCTCGCTGATAAAAACAAAAAAGGGACTAATGAAAAGATACTGGGAGGGTGTGTGGAGTGGCCAGGACCGGAGCCAACCCAGGGGCTGTAGGAGGTGTTAGGGAAGCCCCAGGCACCAGGCTGGGCGCGGTGCTACTGGGCCCCCTGCCACCCCAGAAGGGAACCCCCTCCACCCGACCCTCCATCTCACTCACTGCAGGTTCATGTCCCGGCAGGGCCAGGTCACACTGAAGCCACCAGCACACACCTCAGTGGGGGAGCTGGCCCCGTCTGAGCTGCGGGCGTGCCCGGTGTGGGGAGAGGCCCAGTTAGAGGAAGGCGGTTCCCCTACTGTTCCGAGTTAAGGTGCAAGTCAGTGCCCATCACTCAGGAGAGCCAGGCTGGACGGACCTCATTGTGGTGACTAGGCTGTCTGAGTTCACTTATTACTTTCTACGTTTGAAGGCCCTGGAGGGAGAAAAAGTGAAGGTTCTAGTACTTATTTTGTGTTTCCCACGTACCAGGTGTGGTAAGCAAGCCACTTCAGACAAGGCCCAGAGCAACCACGTAAATAGGCCACGGAGCAATTCGTGCAGTCAGGCCTCTGTGGTCCTGAAACCCGTGTCCCCATCGGCGCCGCAATTACCAGTGGAAACTGGGGGGATTTATGGGACTGCGGCTCCTGTAGGGGCTGGGATGTGTGTGTTTAAATCCACATCGTCAGAAACTCGGCTAGAACCACAGCCACTGATTGTCTGCATGGAGGCAGAGGAGGGGAGGCTTCCAGCCTCTGGTCCAGCTCGTGTGGAGCTCAGAAGTTGCTCCTTCTGTCTTGAAAACAACACCAGATCTGAGGGAGCTTCAATCCCACTGCGCTTCTTAGATCCCAGAAAACTGAGGGGAAAAGCTGCTCCCAAACCAGAGAGGCAGCCGGGCAGGCTTGGAGAGTCACAGCTCCCAAGGCCGAACCCGCTTTTGTAAGAACCCCGGGGGCAGGCAGATTGAACAGGTCCCTGAGGCCAGCGGGAGGCTCAGCGTGGGGAACTCTGAGTGTGACAACTCCAGGGGGCCAGTCAGAGGTGCCCCATGCTCTTTTTCATGCATTTTACATCCAGGACCGTACCCTGTTCTCAGAATGAAGATCAGAGGATAACTCCTCATGCTTCCTGCCTGGTAAGGAGAAAATAACTCTATTGAAATACACCCAGAACATTCTGTTCCATTGGGGGAAGTTGTTTTTTGTTTGTTTTTTTAATGAGAAATTATTTTACCAGAGCCTAACCAACCTGGGGGAAGGGAAATACCTTCTGTGTTACCCAAATTGGGTTGGGGGGAAAGAGACACACTTGAGGAGGTCACAGCTCAGGGCACAGACTCAATGAGAACTAATCACAGGACTACAGATGCTCCCCTCTGTCTCACCACCTCATCGCTTTACCTCCATGTCAATAGGGCCTCTGTGTAATAACAGGAGTAAAACTGAAAGAAGTAAATGTCTCAGGAGTGTCTAGGGAAAACCCAAAGACAGCGGGGAGATGAAAACAAGGACACACAGGTTGCCTTAGCCTCTCACACCAATAGCTGTAGTAAATTACACACAGCCCAGTCCCAGCAGATAAATAGAAAATCTCACAGAAGAAACTATTTATTTTGGTTCTCTTACCCAGGGCATCCCATGTTGCATCCTCGCCTTGTATTTAATGGAAGCAAGTCCATCTCAGAAGGGACATAACTGAACAGGAATGGCTTTCCAGACTCTGATGGGCAGAGAGAGCACCATCCTGGGTGAGAGCACGGTGAGGGGTGGGGTAGGGGCTGGGCTGCCTTCTTCCCCAAATAAGGAAACTTCCTGGGGCCAGCACAGTGGGAGGGAGGGCCATGGGGTGGAAGCAGCCAGACTTCTTCCTGAGAACTGATGGGATGCCTCCAAGGGATCATTCCGGTGCCAAAACTGGGCCCTGAGGGTGGGAGCCAGTCTGTCTGCCTCAGAGCCCAGGACTGAGGTGGGCGCACAGCTGGTCTTACTTGGCCGGATCCATTTCACTTCCGTGAAGTCCTGTGTAAAACATGAAGCGTGGATGGCCTGGTGAGTACAGCTCTGCCCTCAAGAAAGGCTTCAACTCCTCTCTTCCCGGAAAACAGCATCTCTGAGCCCGTCCTGGGTGACGTCACAGAGATCACCCTAGTGGCCCAGCCCAGTGGCAGGGAACATATACTTCCTGACAGGCAACCCCAGAGGTCCACTGATGCATCATGCACTGGCAAGGATATGAGTCCCTGCACGCTAGTGCAACAGCAGAGGCTCTGCCACAGGCCCAAGTGGTGGTGTGTAGGGGTGCAGGTTTGTAGGTGGTGCAAGGTGAAAGTTGTGCCAGGGGTGCACGGGCTGTGGAAGGTGCAGGCAGTTCAGGGGCGCAGAGAGTGCAGGGGTGTAGGGGTGCAGGGAGGTGCTCAGTCTCGTGGCCAGAATCAGAAGGCTGGTGCACATCCTCGCAGTCAGCCTGACCCCTGGAGGCGGGTGTGGTGCGTTTCGGGTGGCGGCGGCGGGAGGGGGCTGCCCAGGCAAGCCGGTTGTTTCCTTCTCTTCCCCGCAGCCAGGCCTGGAGGCGGCCTTGGCCGCAGGAGATTGCCCGGAAGTCGGACTCCAGGTGAGCTTGCTCCTGGGAGGTGGGGCGGTTCGGTCAGGGGCGGCAGAGGCAGCGGCAGAGGAGGGGAGTAGCCCTGCCCCTGGCGAGCTGGTGGGTTAGCTCCCGTCTCCCCGGGGGCCGGGCCTGGGAGCGACCTCTGCTGCCCCAGGTCGCCGGACACACCTGTCCCACCCAGCTTGCTGAGGAGGGGAGCGGGGCAGTGCAATTAGGGTGCGAGGGCGACGTGGGTAGGGGGCCCTCCGCCCGGGAGCCGGCAGTTTGCTCCGCTCCTCCCCGAGGCGTGGCCTGGGGGCGGCCTCTGCTGCCCGAGAAGCTGGACGCCCGTCTCCAGGTAAGCTTGCTGCTGGGGGGCGGGCGCGGTGCGCTCAGGGGACGGGTAAGCTGGCGCAAATAGTTTCTCTCTATGGCTTGTCTTTTCATTTGCTTAGTAGTGTTTTGAAGAGCTTTGAAGGGTCTTCGTTTTGATAAAGTTCACTATATCAGTTCCTTTTTAAAATAGATTATACTTTTGGTGTCATAGCAAAGAAATGTTTGCCAAACCCAAGGTCACAATGCTTAAGCCTATGCTTTTCCTCCTAGCTGTTTTATAGTTTTGGATTTCCTATTAAGATCTGTGATCCACTTTGAATTAATTTTTCTGTATTTTGTGAGGTATGGGTTAAAGTTCATTTTTCTCTTTTTGCATATGGATATCTAATTGTTCCAGCACGACTTGTTGAAAACATACTTTCTCCACTGCATCCTTACTGAGATTCAATTGTTCATCTAAGTGTTGGTTTAGTTCAGAACATTCTATTCTGTTCCATTATTCTATTTTCCTGTTTTACAACAATACCATACTTTCCGATTACTGTAGCTTTATTTTTAAATGTCTGAAAATCAGATAGTGTAAGTCTTCAAAATTTTTCTTGTTCACAGTTGTTTTGGATATCTGTGATTTTTTTTTGAAGTTTTATATGAATTTTAGAATTAGTTTTTAAATTCCTTACGTCCTGTTCTGCCAAATTTCCACCCGTGTCTTTGGTCATCTTCAAAGCTACATTTTCTGAAGAAGTTTCTCTAAATCCCAGGTGAAAAGAATTTTTCTTCTTCTGTGCTCCATGCACACTTCATAATATTTAATTGCATTTATTCATATTTAACTATATTTATTTGTCTGATCTTTCCTGCCATATAGTAAACCTGTCAAGATTAGAAATCTTGACTTGGTTCCCTCTGTCTGCTGAGAAAACTAGTTCTGTGCTTTGCAGGAGTGAGCCCTGCAGTAAGAGGTGTCTGCAGCACACATCCAGCTCATCGCTTGCATATTGTCAAGGAATCCTGCAGATTTAGAATTGTTTATTGTGTGTTATCTCCAAGACAGCTCAGTGTTTATTATTTCTATTGCTACTGCGGCATTTTCAAAGATAAGTGGGCTAATTATTTTCCAAATATCAAAACATGCTACAATTGACTTGTGATGCTACTTATGTGCTGATGTGCCTTAACCTTCTCAGTGTTCACAGGCTCCTTCACTCACGAAACTTTTGGTACGATGTCTTTGGCTACTTGAGCAGCACTATCTGAACTGTCTCCTGTATTTCCAGTGTCCCCTCGATCTTTCCTCCAGCCCTCCCTGGGGGACCAGTAGTTCTGCCCTCAAAAAGCCTGTTGTTTCTCAGGAAGAGTTTCCTGTGAATTATAATCATGTCCCTCTTGTGGGGACATTCAGTCCAGAGATTTGGCGGCAGGGGAAAATGTTTAGTCTGCTTTTGGTAGAGCCTAAACTGTTCCATAATTATTAGAAGCAAATCCAATGAGGAAACTGTGTTGGCATCTAACAAATCAGCATAAATGTCTGATGAGGAAGATCAGCTTCCCCATCCCAATCAGGCGTCATGTTGATGTGACACTCAGCTTGGCTAACGTGTTCTCCTGTGTGCAACGTAAGTTTGAAGACATTATTAATGGCTTTTTGTTTTTCTTCCCTAGTCTTTCCACATTCAGTGTGTCTGGTGAAATTATATGAATCCTACTTATTTGCAGCCCAGCACTAACCTTTTTTTTTTTTTTAAGAATCCCATTTTTAAAAGGCTAGTGGACAATTTGTTAGAAGATAGAAGTCCTCTTAGATTTTGGTCCTAAATTCAAATCTTGGTTAGTGGTGAATGAAAATTCCCCTTAAAATTTAAAATACAGTGATGTAAAGTTTTAAAAATAGTTAAATTTTAGTCGATTTCATTAAACACTATAGCAGTTATTTACCTTTAACCTGTTTCTGGGGAAATTTTGCAATTATTCCCTCTTTTCATTGATTGTCTCTTTATCAGAGTCCTTGAGAGGCCTCTGTCATCACTGTCAGTATCATCATCATCATCATCATGGAACAGATTCCTCTGGAAAATTCTAGGAAAATAAAGAGATGGATGGGGAGACACGTAGGTGAGTGTGTGCATATGCACTGAGAACAATCATTAGACGTTAGATGCACAATATCCATTCCATTTAGAGAAGAATGTGGTCATGAAATCCTGATGTGGTAAACGAAGGAAGCAGTGGGAACAGGATGGTCAATGGAAAGGAGGAGGAAGTGAGCAAAGCTGGGAGCATAGATCCTCTGTTAGGAGACCAGCACGTTGGTGTGAATGAAGGGACTGTGGTGGCAGAACAATATGTCCCCAACCCCCACAGGGAAGCCTCCTGTGACATGTTACTGTAGACATTAAAAAGGATGACAGGCATTTTAGGACAAAAATCTTAAAAAATCTTAGAGGATTTTCCTTCTAAATTGACTATTAGCCTTTTAAACCCATAATACGTTGTTAAAGATTAGTGCCAGGTTACAAATAAACAGGATTTGTATAATCTCACCAGATGTACTGAATGTGGAAAGACTAAGGAAGAAAAACAAAAAGGCGTTCACAATTGTCTTCAACCTTTAATTGCTCACGAGAGGAAATGTTACCCAAGGTGAGTGTCACAGCCACATACATAATGCCTAAGTGGGGTGGGACAAGGGGATCCTGAGATGAGGTGATACGGAGAGTAGCCTGGATTTTCCAAGTGGGCCCAGTGTAATCACAGGGGTCTTTACAAGCATAGGACATTTCCCATCTGAGTTTAGGATCAGAGGGAGGTGCAGCCATGGAGCGATGTTCAGAAAGGCTGCTGGCCATGAAGATGAAGGATGTCGTGGGGCACAAGCTAAGGAAGGTGGGTGACCGCTGGAAACTGAAAAAAAAAAACAAAAACAAGGAAATATTCTCTTCTAGATACTCTAGAAGGAAGGAACGCTGCTGGTACCTTGAATTTAGCCCAATGAGAACTGTGTTGGATCTCTGACCTCCACAGCCATAAGGTGATAAATCTGTGCTGGTTTAAGCTATTAAGCTTATGGAAATTTGTTACAGTGGTAATAGGAAAATAACATAGTGAGCTGTAGTGTAAGGGATTAAAGGTCTAGGATGGGGTGTGGAGAGGATTCTGACATTTACACCTAAAAAACAACCAGGTGCAGTGGGAAGGTGTTTTAAGGAAGACCTACCTGGCAGGGCTGTTAAGCAGACTGTTTGGAGTGAGGGGAGCATTGGAGTAGAGGAATCAATTAAATCTCTACCAGAAAAATAAGGAATGAAATCTAACAGGGCTTCAGTGTTAGTGGATGTAGGAATGGAAATGGGCAGAGAGATATAAACATTACTTTGAAATTAGCTACAGGTTTGATAACTGCATGTTGGGGAGAGTTAGCCGATGTGTGGACTGAATGTTTGCATCCCCTCAAAGTCCATATGTCGAAACCCCATCTCCCAGGGTGATGGTACTGGGAGGCGGGGCCTTAGGGAGGTGATTTGTAGGATAAAATGAGGTCAAGAGTGTAGAGCCCTCATGAATGGGATTAGGGCACTTATAAGGGGCCCCAGAGTGCTTGCTTCTTTCAGCTCTCCACCCCATGAAGATAGTGGGAAGACAGCCATCTTCAAGCCATGGAGGCAATCCTCTCCCAGATACCTTGATCTTGAATGTCTCAGCCTCCAAAACTTGAGGAATATGCTGGTTGTTTAAGCCTCTGACCCATGGTAATTTTTTACAGCATCCCAGACTGACTAAGACAGTGGAGAATGACTCCGGGTGTGAAACTGATTGCCTGGAGAATGCTGAAACCCAGGGAGGTGGGCAGCACAGACGTTAAATCACTTAATCCTGCCAGCACAGTAGGAGATAGAGTCTACATATTCCTCACCATTAAAAGGTTAGGAAAAAGAGGCACAAATAAGTAAAATAACAACAACAACAACAACAATAATAATAAAAATTTCTCCAAGATTCACACAGAACCCCCCAGAGGCAGAGTGAGAATTTGTACTCAGGCAGGCTGGCCCCGGAGACCCTGCTCATAACTACTAAATCAAGTGGCCTGGTTTATGTGGATCTTTTTTTTTCAACTGTGATATGAGGGTACTGTGTCCAGTAACTTATAACTTCAAAATACCTCAGTATAAGGGAATCATTATTCACGGGCGTTACAAACCACAGAAAGCAAGACATACAAAAATAACCTGTTAGGGCAAGAAAACCACTGTTTCTAAACATCATACGTGCTGAGTCTTTGCTGTAAAATGTTTATTTATAATTCTGCCTGGCTAAAGAATAACTTCATAATTCTGCATGTGGCTGCTTGCTCACATGTTGGACAGCACGGGCCTAGAGAACTTAAATGACTTGCTGAGCCTCACCCAGGAAGCTCATGGTGGGATCATATCTACAATCTGGGACTTTTCCTTATCCAGCAAGTCCTTCATGGAGGCTTAGAAGCTTCTCCTTTGGTGCCCAGCTGTCTATCCATGCTTATGACATCTTGTCAGGTGTCCCAGCCTGCTCCTGTATGTCAGCCAGTACACACTTCTGGTCTTTTCTGACCATGTAATATCTCTTAGCAATTTTGGTGACATCAGTTCTTATCTGGAAGGGTAGTGGCTAGAGATGTAAATGTGTCCACAAGGGCAGACTGACAGATTTTTCATAAACATAGCAGGAGTGGTCAAGAAAAGAAAATGTCAGGAACAAAGATCAGCAGGAGCAAGTCATTTAATATACCAAATTAATACTTTCAATGTTTGGTTGTGTTACTGAGTCCAATCTCATTCTGCTCACTGCAAGACAGGCCAATAAATTGGAAGACCATGTTTTGTGGCAAGAAATAGCGCCTTTAATTGGAAAGTCAGATGACTGAGGAGATGGCAGAGTAATTGTCCTGGAAAACCATCTTCCCCTAGTCACAATTCAGGCTCCTTTTATATTAAAAAGGGGAAGGGGTTGTGCTTGGTTGTTGCAAATATCTTGGTGTAGGAATCCTTTGTTGTTGCAGCTGTCCACCTGGGTCAGATCCCTGTAAACCTCCGACAAAACAAATGTTATTTTCTGTTCTGCAACATGTTATCTTTATAAGAATGGAAAAGTGTTAATATCCTTAAAGGTCAAAGCCTTAAGAATAGGTTCTCCTGTGTATTTCTGACTTTAGGCAACATTGTTTTATAAAAGGTGCAGAACCAACAAGACTAAGCCTCGGAAACAGAGCACAGGGTTAAAGTCAAAGGAACAGATCTAAAACGGAGTCTGATTTGTTGTTTGCTATTATCGTGGCAGAAGTCACTTGAGGATTTAAATCCTTTTAGGTTAAAAATAAGTAAAACTTTAAACGAATTAACATACATAGGTTGAAGTGTGCATAAAATATTTGGAAAAGCTTAGAGGGCTTGACCAGGGAGGTGAAATTTGAGCTTCTGGCCTTGAGGGGCCAAAGAAGGGCAAGGAGGCAGGACTGGCGCCTCCTTTGGAGTGCCCTTGAAGGTAAAGCTTTTTCTCTTCATCTCTGCTACTCCACTCCCCCTTCTCCCTCTAGATCTCTCACTTCTCCTTCCTCCTCCTTCGTCCATCTCTCTCCCTCCAATTTTCGCTTCCTCTCCTACTCCTCCCATCTTCTCCCCCTCCTGTCTTCCCCCTCCCTCGATTCCCCAGTGTATCTCGCGGAACCCAGAGCCCAGAGCGGATCGCTGGCCCTCCCGATCATGCCCACGGTTGGATGCCAGCTGGACAGCGCGTCCGAAGCTCCAGCTCCGAGCCAGGGATCAGCCCTGGCTGCTCGGGTCTGTCGCCCGGTAGGCCTTTGGTTCCTGCCCCGGGTCGGGGCCTCCGGCTGTGGAAATGGAAGTTCGGGGGCTCTGGGGAAGGGGATCCGCGTGTCACAGCCTGCAAGGGCTCGAGTCAGCGAGTGTCCAGCTGAGGGGCTCGCGCCAGCCCCCTCTGCCTGCGCCACCTGCCCTGGCCCCCAGGCCACACCTGTCCAGGGCCGGGCACGCACCTGCCGGGGACATGGCCACCCCCGTCCACACCGCGGCCCGCACCTGCCACCTCTCGCCCCAGACGGGCTCCCCTCAGTCCGCGGCCGGCGCCCGCTTCCGCTCTCCCGCCACGAGTCCCCTCCCCCCGGGCTTCCTCTCCTGGGCCGCCGGCCTGTCCCCGCCCCTGGGCGGGCTGTGTCCCGGGCCGGCGGGGTCTGCGGAGCCGGGCGAGGGGGGGGACAGTGGCTGGGACTGGCCTCCGAGCGGGGCTGCAACCCGCGGCCCCCCCCCCGCTTTCCCTGCCCCGCCACCCCTAGACTGCAGTCCTCTCCCTTTACCTGTCCCCGAGGTCCAGCTTAGTTGCGTGGACGCTGTTCCCTGGGGCTGAGATCCTCTGGCTGTAAAGCCCCGCTTCTCCTGCCAGAGACTTGGGAAAAGAAAGCGCCAACTCAGAACATGCTTCTATCTCCTCCCTCACTGTTTCTCCCCCAGGTAAATACCCTTAATACTTTTTCTGGTGTTAGGATGGTGGTGCTTGTTGATGTCACTTGTTTTTATAGTGAGCGTGATCACAGTGTTGAAAGCAGGGCTCGGTTCACTTAAAAATGAGCTGAGGAGTAGGGGCAGGGCTATACTTAATATGTTTGAGTTGTTATGCACGAGCTAAGGCCCCCACCCAGGTGGAGAATGGTAACTTCAGGCTGAGAACGAGATTCCTGGAACACGGCCCTATTACCTACCACCACCTAGTCAGAAGAATGTCACACACCTGGAAGCCCTCAAGCCTCATTTTGCCTATTAAAAACTTTACCCTAATAAAAAAAAAAAATTCACCTCAAAAACCATCAGAGAGTTCAGGGTTTTTGAGCACAAGCCACTGTTCTCCTTGTTTGGCCCTGCAGTAAAAACTTTCTCTACTCAAAAAAAAGAGATGTGGGCATGAGGCTGTGACTTTCTCCATCCTCCCCTCTCCCAGGGTGAAACATGTGACCATCGATTTTAAAAAGATATAGTCCTAAACTAGTCCAGCCCAACTAGTGTGTGTTAACAGGAGCAGAACATCAGAGGCAATTTGGAGACCCAGGAACATTGCAGTCCTAAAGATCTCCTGGCAAATTTTTGTTTGGTTTTTTTTTGTTTGTTTTTCTAAAATTGTGGGGCAGACTAGTAATATAGATGGGAAAATAGTGGTCCAGAAATATTTTTTCATAGAACAGCCTTATTGCGATATTGTTCACACACCATGAAGTCCATCCATTTAAATGGTACAATTCAGCGGCTTTTAGCATATTCACAGTGGTGCAACCATTATTATTCCTGAACGTTTTCATCACTTCAGAAAGAACAGTGGAAATGAATGTTCTACCCACCCCTCCCCAGTGGTGGTTCTAAAGAAGTTTCCTGGCTGTTCCTGACCTTAAATTAACTTGTTACATTCCATAAAAAGTCTGGTAGGAATTCTAATCAGAATTGCATTGAATCTATATATCAGAACAGGAAGAATTAATGTCTTTATGGCGTTAACTTTTTCTACACATAAATGTATCTGGGACCCTATCTTTTCATCTGTCCAGAGCCTGGCCTATGGAAAGTCTTCACTAATTTGTTGGGTTTGTGAATAATGAGATTAAATATAACATTTGTTGCAACTGTAGCTTTTCACGAAAGAGAAAAGAACCTCAGTGAAGCCAAGTGACTCTCTGATGGTCAGAAAGAGTGACAGCCATTGCTGGAGTGATCGAGTAGACTTGGTGCTTGCAACCATTGTTCTCCACCGCCTACAGCTAAGGGGATTACAGTGTTCTTTTATTTATTTATTTATTTTTAAAATTATTATTTTTTATTAAAGTGTAATCAGTTTACAATGTTAGTTTCAGGCATACAGCAGAGATTCAGTTATATATATGCATATGTACATGTATATTTTTCAGATTGTTTTCACTACATCTCATTACAAGAAATTTAATATAGTTCCCTGTGCTATACAGTAGGTCCTTGTCATTTATTTATTTTATATATAGTAATGTGTATCTGATCATACTAAACTCCTAAACTGTCCCTCCCCCTTTCCCACTTGCTAACCACAGTTTGCTATGTCCATGAGTATTTCTAGCAACATCCTTTTTACTAGTAATATATGCTGGTTGGCTGCCTTCATTTTCAGTAATTCCATCTTCTCTGTGGGCGTTTTTCTTCTGGTGGGCCTGCATGTGGTTTGCACACGTGTTCATAGAGATCTGTATTTGGGAGAACTCCAGGCCTTGTGTAGTGCCTGGCACGGAGCTCCCGCTGAGCTCATGCTTGAACTGGCAAAAACCATATAAAAGTTGGAATTTCCACTGTGGTTGAGACTTCCAGGTTTCTATAACCTGTTTAGCCCACCTTAATATTGGCGGCTCCCATACTGCATAATTTGGTGGAACTTCATGGTACGACGGTGTAGAGAGAGGGCTTGTATGCTTCTTCTCTTTCCTTTTTCTAACACTCATTCTCCTGGGCCTCCCACATCCTTCCCCAGTAGTGCCCAGGGCTGGCTTGGTGCTGCGCTGAGGCAAGATTTGTAAATAAGGCCCTTTCCTCATCTCTTCTGAGCCTCCGTTTCCTTCTCTGCACAATGAGGGCTTAGACTAGATAAGTGCTTTTTGGTTTCTTATAAACCTATGTCTCCTTTTGAGAAACAGAGAACTCAAATCTCTGCTCCAACCCTAATTCTTCAGATTTTGATACGTCCTCCAAGGGGTGACACAGCTCTTTGTTGAAAGTTAATGTGACTTTGGTTCTTTCCAGGTAGCACAGAAAAGACTTAAGAGATTTATTGCAGGGAGGGGGCAGGAGGGGGCAGTATGTCACACTTTCTAGTGTGAGAACTGAAGCAGGGGCTTGGATTTAAATACAGCCTCTGATGTGGCCTCTCTCTCATCTTGAACAATGTGATAAACCTCTCTTTTCCTCTGTTTCTTCATGTGTCAAGTTGGAGTGATATTATTTTAGGCTTTTTTGAAACAATATACACATAAGACATTTGTGTCTCAGTAGAAACCTGACCTGTTAGAGAATCAGGGGTTTCTTAAAAAAAAAAAAAAATCTTGTCCATAGCACTCTGTCTATGTGTAATTTGAATTTCCTGGAGTGTGTGGGTTGAGACTAAAGTCCATCATAGGAAAGGTGGCCCCTGGGACTGTGTGCCCCAGATGGCCCCCTCCTCCCCAGTCCTCTTCCTCTCAGTCCAGGATGAAGTTCCTGCCATTAAAATTACACAGAGTTCTTGTGGATATGGCTTTTAATTTTATTGTTTCACTGGGGAATGCTGCTGTCATTATTTCCGTGGTCAGGTTTTGGTGACCTGAAGGCTATGCAATAGGGGGTTCCTAGTTAAGAAAAAGAAAACAAAGTTACAAATACAAAATTAGACCTAGGGTGGTGGCAGGGGCTATTGAAAGTGGGGACGATTAGCTTTGTTAGCTTCAGGTGCAGTGGCCTCTGGCCATGAGGACCCATCCTTGTGCTCTGGAGTTGGAGGGACCAGTGGGTTCAGTGGGAATGTTTACTGAGTGTATCTCATGGGCTGTGCATTGTCCTATTTGTACTGTGTGTTCCTTATTTAAGACAGTGAGCTCATTTAATCTCAATAGCCTCTTTAAAAAATTAGACTTTTTATTTTGAGACGTAATGAAGATTCCCATGCAGTTGTAAGAGCTGATACGGAGACAGCCTATGTACTCTTTGCCCAATTTTCCTTAACGTTTCCATCTTGCAAGGTTGGGGTACAATTCATTATTTACTCACTAACCCTTTGAGATTTGTGTTATTACTCCCATTTCTATTCATGATTAAACTGGGGTTTAGCGAAGCACACAGGCCATCCCAGGTCACCCACATGGTTAGTGTAGAGTCGGGTGGGACAAGTGCTTGGGATTTCCAGACAGTACCATTATGATTGTGGCAGGGAGCAGCATTCATTTGCTTGTTTATTCATTCATTCAACAAACATTTATTGAGTACACTCTGTGGGTCAGATGCTTTCATTCGGTTACCTAATTCTTCAGCAGTACTAAGAATCAGCTAATGTTTTCTTTTTTCATCTGTGAAAATTAACTCTCAGAGGTCATAAAACCTCCCAAAGGAAATACAGCTCATAAAGGAAGGATTAGTAAATTTGTACATCCCCCCTTTTTATGTAGGTGGTACCCTAGGCATTTTGCATTTGCAATCTGCCTTGATCTAGATATATTCTTGTAAGGCAAGGTTGTTTTGTTTTGTTTTGCCTTGTTTTGTTTTGTTTTGTTTTTAATTGAAGTACAGTCAAGTTTACAATGTTGTGTTAATTGCAATGTTTTATCTTTTTAATTTTTAATTAATTTTTATGGGGTAATTAAGTTTATTTTTTGTTTCTTTTTTAAATGAGATACTGGGGATTGAACCCAGGACCTCATGCATGCTAAGTATGTGCTCAATCCCTGGACTGTACCCTCCTCCCCAGGGCGAGTTTTCTTATCCATTATTTTGCAGCGTAGGAGATCAAGTAAATTGGAGTTGAAATCCAGATCTTTCGATCCCACTGTGGTTCTTTTCATTATATTCTGCTGAGGGGTGTGGAAGCAGTTCCTTTTTTCATTCATTCATTCAACATTTTTGAACATCAGGGCCTAGCTAGATGTTGGAAACAGAAAACAAGAAATGACCCTTTTCTGCAGGGGCTGGAAGCCTAGACCAAGAGCAGGATAATATGATCCTAGCTACGGTAGCCATGTGCAGACTCTGAGGACAGGCTGTACCCCCGGCTTTGCTTGGGCTTCCCTTGCCTTCTGGCTGCTACACACAGGTCACCGCTTCCCAGAGGGGCCTGCAGCCCACAGCACAGCGTGTACCTCAGTCTCCTCTCCCCTCTTGGCAGGGCCTGCAACATGAGCATCCCTGACTATGTGCAGTGTGCTGAGGACCATGAGACTCTCCCCATGGTGGTCCAGCACGTGGGGATCATCTTGGAGGAGAATATCTTATGCATCTATAAACAGATCTCCTCAGTGAGGCAGGACAGGTTTGGCGGCTACCAGCAGTCATTCTCTATCCACTACAGGTACCACTACCCACACAAGAACGAGTGGGGAGACTTCCAGACCCACCAAAGGGTCATGGGCCTCGTCACCATCACTGACCGCTTGGCCAAGGACTGGCTGCAGATCGAGGAGCTCTCTGTGCAGAGGAGCTGTGTGGCAACACGCAGGACGATTTGTGGCTCTTCGTCTTTGTGCTGAAGAGCGAGCTTGCTGAACAGCTGCACACTGATTTGGCCTTGTACCCCAGCTACGAGGACTGTGGGACGGTGGAGAAGAGGATCAAGGACTTCATCGAGTCGCTCTTCATCGTGCTCGAGTCCGAGCACCTGGACAGGGCCACCAACAATTTTAGGGACAAGATCCCCCTCCTCTACATCCCATTTGAGAAAAGGGACTTGGTGGGGCTGGACACAGACAGCAGGTAAGCCTACGTGGAGTCCCGGCCGCCCTGGCTGTGTGCCTGGTTTGCTTTCCTACCTCCAGAAAGGGATCAGCAAGAAGGGGAGCTGTCTTGCAGCCAAGGGGGGAGGGAGATGCAGTCTGACGGTTTTCAAAGTTTTAAAAATGAATTCATCTTTAGTTCAGAGAGATCCATTTAGGGTTAGTTTGGATACTTACTCCCCCTTTCCAACCAAGACCCCTGGTGGGACCCCTGGAGTTGCTGTCCAATAGGGTAGCCACAGCCAAAGAGGCTGGGAGTGCTGGGGAGGAGGCTGGTCTAGACTAAGATGTGTAGAAGTTCAAATGGACATCAGACACTGAGACTTGTCTAGAAAAAAGAATGTAAACTATCTTGATAATTACTATATTTACTATATGTCAAAATGATAGTATGATACATATTACATTAAATTAGATCTGTTCTTAGAATCACTTTGAAGAATTTGTTTTTCTACTTTTTTAAATGTGGCAACTGGAAAACTTTCTTTGTGTGACTCTCATTGCATTCCCGTTGTCCTGGGACAGTCTTGTCCATCTGATGTATAGATGAGGGGCTGAATCCCGAGACGCAGCAGATCGAGGCACTAGCGGAGCTGGGGCTGGAGCCCGTGTCTCCTGCCTCCCAGGCTGTTCTTCCCGCCCGACAGCCACCATGCCAGCTTCGGACAACAGAAACACCGCCAGGGATTTCCGAAGAAGCTCCGTACGCAGGGGAAGGCTTGTCACGGAGTATGGGACAGAGTATGGAAAGGTTCATCCTCACTTTGTCCCTGTGATTAGGTCAGTGACCCCACTTTGCCCCGGAATTGCAGACGAGCTCTTCTGGGCCATCTGCCCCCCTCCACCACCCTCTGCTCTGCTTCCCTGTGTGGCCATGGTGCCGTCCCTCGGGCAGAAGAGGGAGAGATGCCTTTGCTGAGAGGTGGTCCCCCTTTGCTGCGGAGAGCGAGGGAAGCTGTGTCCCCCGGCCTCGGGCCTCGGGCACTGAGTCTGCTCTCCCTGCGCTGGAAAGCACGCAAGGCGGTCTCATAGGTGACGGTTGGTGGTCCTGGCACATGCTACTGGGCCCGCTATGGAGTCGAGGCTCCGTAATTCTTGGACTTATCTAAGGTCAGACCATACTTTCTCGGTTTTGGTAAGTTAGAGAAGACACCAGAGAACTGACAAAAAGAATGTCCCGGCCAGACCTGTGAGTGAAAGGCACAGGGGACCCGAGTCCCACCTGCGTGTGGTGCCTGGCGGGCTCTGGATGAATTTTCAGTTCCTCCCCGGACATGCCTCTGTGGCTTAAGGAAATGGCGAGACATGTTGTGGCCATGATGTGTACTTGTCCTCGCAGGGCTCTGTGATCTACACACCTAAGCCCCCTTCTGCTCCTTGGAGATGAGGTGTCACTTTTAGGGTCCTGGGCACTGCTGAGGGCACAGATGCCAGCACCAGGCCACTACCAGCCTGGCTCTGTTCACTTCACCTGTCACCTCCTGCTGAGCCCCCAGGCGTTAGGTGAGAGAGGTACATTGGTGACGTACTAAGGTGGGGCTACACGTGCGCACAGTGCTGCAGCATCAGCAGGGCCACCTTCTACCCCTGGACAGACTGGTGGGTGAGCGGTGGAATCCTGGAGCCCTGCTCCAGCCCCCTGGCCTCCTCTTTTGTCATAGGAGGCACTGGTGACATACTTACTCAGCAACTGCTTGGCTATGAGTCTGCAGACCCACCGGAGATTGCCAGCTTGTTTTTACTTTTTGAAGTCTGTCTTCGGGATTTGGCGGAGGAGCTAGTTTCAGGACAGTGTGCTTAGTGCATAGTGATTGACACTGTCACCATTGTTTACCCAGAACCTCGTCTACCAGGCACAGCTCTGGGCATCAAAATACAGCAGCACATTAAACCTCCCTCCTGTTGGATCTGTCTATTCTGGTACCAGAAGCGCTAAGCCAGCATCTGAACGTCAGTGACATAACGCAGCCAGTGAGCTCTGATCAAACACGTTCTCCTACCATAATTTTACTCCATTATTGCTTTTATTCCATAGTCACCCAACTTTTAAAACAATGCTTTGGTGCAGGAGCAGAGCCTAATTCTCTCCTGCTACTCTTGGTGGGAGTGAGTAAAACTGTCCAGCTTGAAATGCGACCAAGTTTTCTAGATCAAAAGCTGTCTAGGCGCATGTAGGTGGAGTTTTGGTTTGGGGCACTGACGATGTTGGGCTCCCCACTACAGTGTCGCTCCCCTCAGGCCCCTGGCTTCCCCGCAGCAGGAGGTGAGGGTGGGTCTCACTGTCCCCACGTCTCTGGCCTCATCAAACTCATGTAAATTCTTATATTCATGCTGTCAAAGTTATTTTTGTTGTTGTGTATTTCTAACTTTTGCTTGTTCCTCTTTTCCTTTTTCTCTCGTACCACCCTGTGAGCAAGCTGTTGGGTCTCAAAAGGTGGGTTGTGCACACCCTGCATTGGAAATACCTACATTTCACTTTGTGCTGCCTCCATCGCTATAAAAAGCAAAAACTTAACAACTGCCTCGATCCATTTATTATCCTAGTCATCTTATTATTTTCTAATGTTTTGGAATTTTTGCTTTGTTAGCACATCACGCACTGGTGTTTGATACCTGTTAAAATCCTTGCTTGGAGGAGCCTGTTTGGTCCTCCTCATATTGGTCACAAATGAGCCATTATTAATTTTGCTTGTTTGTTTTGAGGAAGTGAGATGCGAATTGATTTAGGTGGCATCTGACGGAGGTTTTTCATGGATATTTTCACTTGGAAAGTCAAAGTCTGCAGTACCTTGCTTGATTCTGGCTTTTACTCGCACGCGGTTCCGGGCCGTCGCTGTGTAACGGGCCTGCCGGCGCTTCCTGGCCGGCGGTCACTGGGGAGGACGTGGAAGGCTGGGGTGGTGAGCAGCCCACAAGGGGCGCTGTTGGAGGAAGCAGTTTTCTTTTGCCTTTGCCTTCCCAATGCCATTTACTTTACTTTGCCTTCATAAAGGGGCAGAAGTGGGTCTAAAATCCATGTCACTCTTTTGTTCCCTTTACGATGCTGGTTTCTCTCAGTATCAGGACAACGTGGCCTTCTGCTAAGTAGCTGGCTCACTTGGATCTGTTGGACACTGGGACCACTAACGGGGACCGTAGCTTCCTCGCTGCTTCAGCCAGTGGGCATTCAGAGCCGGGTCTGTAGTTTGCTTAACCAGCTGTGCAGGCCTCCCTGCAATAGCCTTTACTTTTAACCCATGTTGGCATTAAGTAGCTGACTCTGTGTCTGTTGCAGCTGACGTCCACCACTGATGGCCACGTCGTTAGTTTGCGGTAGTGAGTCTCCAACACCCCAGTCAGCCGTGAAGGGAGATGCCTTGACCGACCTAGAACCTTGCATTTTCACACACACCTTAGTTCATCTCACCCGGAGAAGGGTTTGGCCACCACCGTCATGCTGGCCATGAGACCTTGTTTCTCCTTTCATGCTCTGGTCCAAATGTGGACACTTCATCCTTCACTGACTTGGTCTATCCTGAGACAGGCCAGACTTTCTGAAAGAGTCCAGCACATTCTTGGGGGGAACAGAACAGAAGTAAGTGTCGCAAGTAGAAGGAGTCCAGGCTTTTCGGGTTGGAAAATGCAGGCTGGGATCAGTGATGGCCGGGCTGTGCCCTGGACACAGGCCTTTCCTGTGGCTCCTGAGAGCCCAGGGTCGGAGTGAGAACAGCCTTGCCTGGGTTCCTCCATCATCATCTGCTCACTGGCAAGTGTGTCTGCTAGTTAGGAGCTCCCCCAATCCTCGGGCCCTTCAAAGTTCAGACCACGGGAGTATCTTGAGTCCCTTCTCCTGGGCCTCCTTTGTGAGAATCCAGTGCCTTCTCTGGTGTCCCGTGCCAGGAGATGCCTCCCCTTCCAGGGAGCTCCCTTCGGAGGACTATGACTCACTGCAACTTGCTGTGAGCTTGTGGGGTTCCGGCCGTGGTCTCTGCAGAACCACACTTGAGACTGGCTTAGCGACGGAAATGACAAGACTGATTCTAGGGCAGGGCTAGGGGGAGGGAACAGGGGACATTGAAAGTGATCTCAAACACTAAGTGGGTGCTGGGGCTGTTACGAAAATGGGGAGCCTGCGAGGTACCTTCCAGGAATCGAATTCCAGAGTAAATGGTGGACATGAGGCATTTTTAAGATGCCATATTTCATCCATGTTAGGACTTCCAAGAGGCACTCCGGTCTATGAGCCTGGGGCTCAGGTGAAGGAGCCGGACTACAGATACACGTTTGGAGTCATCATTCTTAGCTGGTGTTCACAGCCGTGCAGGTGGATGAGCTCATCTTGAGAGCTGCAGACTAAGGCTGAGTGGGGGCAGGGCTGTGCCTGTGTTGGAGGAAAGCCAAGACCATGCAGCATTGATGTGTCACTCAGCGGCGTTTGCGAATTCCAGAGCAATGGCATTTATCCTCAAGGGGCCGGGGTCTGGGCTGGGCCACCCAGGAAGAAATCTGAAAGGAGGGTTGTGGCTACGTGTGCGCGTCTTGGGATGATGCACAGGCTGTAGGGTCCGGGAGGGGAAACTTCTCAGAAGGTAGAGTTGGAGTGGGGAGTGGGGAGAAGGTAGTCACACTCACCTGTGAGGGAGGGAGGGAGGCCTAGGGAGTCCCTACCCTACCGGACTCGCTTTCCCATGAACAGAGGGCAATCATACAGAGTATCTGAGGTGAGAGGGGATGGGCTCTGGGAGAGGAGCCAAAGTGGAGAATGGTGGTTGGACAGTTCTGGAATAGTCTCCCTGCAAAATAGAGTTAAAAAAAACCTAGACTCTTAAGAACATTGATAGTGACCGGGGAGGAGGCAGTTTTTCTGGCCTCCTAAGGGTAAATCATGTATCTGGGGATACACAGAAGAATCGGGTAGTCTGGTCCGGGGGCTTGATCCTTACCGGGGAAACATTGCAAGTTTAAAGGGGGAGAAGGGCAGCGGAGGGAAACTAGCCAGGCCCCGTCTCAGGTACCAGTCGGCCGCCCTACTTGCGTGTTGCATTCACATCCATGCCACCCAGGTGGGCGGTGGCAGCCCACTTTTGCTGATTGGGAAGCCTTCTCACAGGGGTTAAGGAATTGGTCCGTTTAGTGTCTTGTAAATGCTGTAGCAGTATTCAAGCAGGGCCTTGTCAGACTTCAAGGGCATGCTTTCTCTCCTAATTCCGGTACCTCCCTGTTGTGCCTGGAATGGTGAAGTGGGTCAGTTTTGGAGCCTTTCAGAAAAAGTGCGATTTAGGTGCCTCAGGACTGTTTCACTAAGCTCAGTGTTCTTTGATGGTTCAGAAGCACCCCAGTGCTTTACGCCCCACAGGGGTAAGGTCTTACTCCTTTGACGATGACGTGGTTGCAAATGACGTGCAGGTGCAAAGCCAGACTTAGCAGCTTCTGAAGGGAAACTCCAGTTCTCCCTTGATCGGCTTTCTTCCTCGGGATGTAACTGTGCTGCAGCGTAGGCCTGAGCTTTCCGTATGGAGTGAGGGTTTGATATCCAAAGTTAGCATAAAATGGTCAGATGAAGAAAATCGACGTTGACAATTTATTTTTGGGTTTCATTAGACAAGATATACTATCAGTTAATGGCCAATATAGCGAATGAAATTGAGTACAGAACATTGCATTTGTTACTTTCTATTTAGAGTTCTCTTACAGCATAAGTTTGCCTGCTTTGGAACATCAGCTCCACCGCCAGGGTGCCTATCAGTGTGTTGGTGTGATTGTATTTACACAATGAATGTAATCTGGGCTTCCTCAGCCCCAAACACTCCAGTGCAGAATCACGGTCTGTAGCCATCTCTTAGTCACGCAAATACTTCTAAAATTATATGATGCTAGAAAATAAAGAAGAGAGAGAGAGAGATTGTCTTTATCAAAGTTCCTTTCAATTCTAACAGCAAACTGTTTTTGAGCAGTTCTGGTTTCCTTTGGATATGAATATATACATTTCTTTGCATGTAACCTGGGTTTTGGACTAGAACACCAAGTTCTTGCTGTCCACAAGCCACAAAAATAGTAGCCAAATTGGCTGTCTCACCGGGGAGGCCAAGAAGCCGGCTAGTCCCGCGCTCTACAGAACCTACAGCCCCCGGCCTCCCTCCGCCATGGAGTACCTCATTGGCATCCAGGGCCCCGACTATGTCCTTGTCGCCTCCGACCGGGTGGCCGCTAGCAATATTGTCCAGATGAAGGACGATCATGATAAGATGTTTAAGATGAGTGAAAAAATCTTACTCCTATGTGTTGGAGAGGCTGGAGACACTGTACAGTTTGCAGAATATATTCAGAAAAATGTGCAGCTTTATAAGATGCGAAATGGTTATGAGTTGTCTCCCACAGCAGCAGCTAATTTCACTCACCGAAACCTGGCTGACTGTCTCCGGAGTCGGGCCCCATATCACGTCAACCTCCTCCTGGCTGGCTATGATGAGCATGAGGGTCCGGCGCTCTACTACATGGACTGCCTGGCAGCCTTGGAAAAGGCTCCTTTTGCAGCCCATGGCTATGGTGACTTCCTGACTCTCAGTGTCCTGGACCGATACTACACGCCAACTATCTCACGTGAGAAGGCAGTGGAGCTTCTAAGGAAATGTCTGGAGGAGCTCCAGAAACGCTTCATCCTGAATCTGCCAACCTTCAGTGCTCGAATCATTGACAAAAATGGCATCCATGACCTGGACAACATTTCCTTCCCTAAACAGGGCTCCTAACGTCATGCCCTCCCTCCCACTTGCCAGGGAACTTTTTTGATGGGCTCCTTTATTTTTTTCTACTCTTTTGATGTGTGCTCTTGATAGATGGTTACTTCAGAATAATGCTGACTATGGGTAAATTGAGTGTTCTGGGTTGAGTCTCAGTTTACCTAACATCACCTCAGGAAGGAAGTGGAGGGTGTGTTGGACTTTTTGCCAGGACTCTCTTTCTTCCTGCCCCTTTCCCTTCATTAATACTCTAATTGCCCTTTAGCAGCAGACAGCTTGCTTGCTAATGTCTCATTCCCTCTAAATCAGTGGTTCTTTTTTGCCCCTTAGCTTGTTAAAACTAACTAAAACTGTTAGTTTTAAGTAATTAATTTGAATGGGTAATACATGCACCTAGAAAAAATGCAAACAGTACAAAAACACACAGTAAAAAATGTTTCTCCCATCCCTGTAATTTCATCACCTTCTTCCCTTCCCAGAGGAAGCTTCAGCTACAAATTTCTTATCTGACCTTTAAGAGATACACTGTTCTTGTGTAAAGGCTATGTGTTTACGCACACGTACACACACGTCCCCTTTTAAAAATATTTTTGAATGTTCTGCATATTTTTCATTTAACACTATATTGAAGATTTTTTTATATCAGTACATAAATAGCTAACTTATTCTTGTTGACAGTTGCATAATATTCCATTAAATTGGTTATACTATAGACAGTTAAAAAAAATAGTAGCCAAATTGCACACGTGTGAAATAGTTTATTCTTTTTTCTGAGAAAATATCCTTGAATTTGCGACTTGGGCTGTGATTTTTGCTTTTTGCTTCTCCCACCCCTCTTGTTATCTCTCACTCCTTCCCACGTGGCCGTGGTCTCAAAGGAGCGGGCAAACACCCAGTTGGTCACCATGTACTGCTGCTGTAGACGGAGCCCAGCCAAGACCTAAAGGACATTATCAGAGAGGACTTCCTGGAAGAAATGGGCTCTACATTCAGTTGTGAGGACAGAGTAAGAGTCAGCCAGGAGAAGGAGTCAAGAATGAGGCTCAGGTGGCAGGTGTAGCCTGGGCAGAGGCCTGGAGGCTTGTGGAGTGGGGACCCGGGGAGAGTGCCCTATGCAGTCCAGGGTGGAGGGTGCCCTGCTGGGGAGGACACTGGAGAGGGCCTGGGGTGGAGGGCTTTGGAAGAGGTTGGGTTTTACTAGAACTGACACCGGAGGCAGCTAGGGTGTCAGGAGGAAGTGACAGGTACTCCTGGTTTTGCTTCTGATGTTCTACAGGAAGATGTGGTCGGGACGGGTAATAGCAGCCCTGTCCATTTGTGACCCACCCTTTCATTCATTTATTCATAACATGCACACTTCTGAGTGTGTAGGGGAGAGGGATGGACCCACAGTAGTAAGCAAACAATACTTGCCTCTTGCGAGCTTAGCAGTTTCAGAAGTTGACTCAGCGTAGAATGTTCTAGGAACACAGCAGGGGCACCTAACTTAAAGTGCGGGGGTTGGAGGCAGGGAAGGCTTCCTTTAGATATAGTAAAAATGAGTCTGAATGCGAGTGGGAAGTAGCAGGTGGTTAGGGGACCCCTGAGGTCACTGGGGAGCTGGGTACTGCAGTGAGGCTGGGCGATTAGGGGCAGGGGTGGGGCTAGCCCTGAAGGGTTTGAAGCAGGGGTGATGTAATCAAATTTGTGTTTTGGGAAGGCTGCTCTAGCTGTGTTTCTGTGTGTGTGTGTGTGTGTGTGTGTGCATTTGGGAACAAAGGGAGGGTGCCACCAAGTGAGAGGGTCATTAGAATACAATTCACAGGCTGGGAGATGACCAGTGGGAGAGGGGCATCGGGGCTGCCTGGGGACGTAAGGGGCAGTGCAGATGCAGTATCTTCCTATGGGGAAGGCTTGTTAGCGGTGCCGCCCTAGGGGCGCCTTGTGGCTGGAAGAAAACAGTTGGAAGCCGCCAGGTGGACTTTCCTCTTCTCTCCTTCCCTGCCTTCTGTGATGATCTTTGCTCAGCCAACATTTGGAACAGAACAGCTAAATTTCAGGGTAGCACAGGAGTTTGTTGAGCTCGTTTGAGTGAGATCTTGTAGGAATTATGTGTGTGTTGAGATCTGCACGTTCACTTAGTTAGAAATGCCCGGTCATTTGCATTTCCATACGGGTTTTTATTCGTGTTAAATTTGCCTTTTTGGTGAGAGAAAATTGAATACAGCTACTGTTTTTCTCAAAAACAAAAACTTATCTTTAAAGGAATTTAATATTCAAAAGAATAGGAATATTTAAAAATCATAAAGTAAGGCTTTGGTGTAATTTCTTTGATTTCTGAGTTGATGTGGAGTTACAGCCTTTGCATTACTTAATAGCACATTCTTGTCAGTATTTAAAGAGCTATTAGTGAGTGCCCCAGGCCCCACCTCTCAAAGCATCACTAAAGCTTGCTCTGAAATAGTGAGGTCATAAAGGTCTTGTTTGCAGAATCCAAACAGTTGGTTTATAATATGCAGCATAGCTCTCTTTATAAAATAACAAAAGGTTCAAAATTAAGAAATTGGAACATACTTGATTTTTTTTTAAAGCTGAAACATAAACATTCTTGTGTTAATGTTGCGACTGGAAATTTTGGAAAGACAACTCCTACAGTAATATTATGTATGTGAAATACATATATGCCTTTCATGTTTGAAAAGAAACTATGCAGGGTTTTTCGAAGTCAGGACAATTCCAGCTCAGATACTGGCAGTGATGGTTGCTGGTTTTCAATGGCATAGCCTAAATTTGCCTTCTTTGTTTTTTTTTTTCCTTTTTTTGTAATGAGAGGTTTGAGTAGTGCTTTGCCAGCATGCTTTCGGGGCAATTTTGGGGCAGATGTCATGCACCAGCAGTGAGACATTTCTGTGCATTTTACTTTCTGGACATCAACTGGCCGGGATGCTGCAGGACTCCCTGGTCCATCACCATTTGTCCTGGAGCTGTTCCAGACAGTGAATGACTTTCTGTGGCTTGGAGGTAAGGTGATCTGATGCAGATGACAAGATGTGTAGTTAAAGTGCTGTTACTTGAAATAAGAGGAAACCTAGAAAAATGGCTCTAAAATACAGGATGAGGGAGGTGCATTCTCTGAGCTGCCTGCAGTGGGGAAACTTCTCAGGTGACTCCCTCACTGTGTATCCTGTCACACTCCCTCACAGCCCTGCAGAGCAGTCCTTCTTAAGCAAGCATGCACTTTCTCAGAAACACGCTGAATTTCCTTGTGCTGTAAAGGAAAAGCCCAGCTGGGCTAACAAGCTAAGTCACAAATCTAAGTATAACAAGTGTCGGATTACTGATCTGAGTTCTGCTGGGCTAACTCATATATCTGAAATTTAGTGTCAGTCTATTGGGCTAACGAGCTCAGTCACAAATTTAAGTGTGATTAAGTGTCGGTTTACTGATATAAGTTCTGCCGGGCTAACTTGTAAGTCTAAAGTTTAGTGTCAATTTACTGGGCTAACAAGCTAACTCGTAAATCCAAGCTCAACAAGTGTCAGTAACGTGATCTGTTCCAAATTGATAAGCTCCAGTGTACTGATTCCTTGCTTTTTGTTGTTTGAACCTTATTGGCTAATAGCCCCATACTTGTAATTAACCCTATAAAACCTCATGTGCAGGTCTTGGAGGTGCTCAGAGCTTCGGAGCAGAAGCCCCTCTGAGCCCGCCGGCGTAATAATTCTGAGTACTCCAACCCTCCGAGTGGTGCTTGTTTCTTGGCTGGCCTGTCATTTCCGTAACATTTCTCCTGTTTGTTGGCCTTTTGTAAAAGCACATCTTGCCCTTTGCTTAAATGCCATCCCCTGTTAGTCTCCTCTGACACATATTGTTCCAGACCTCATCCATATATAGCTGCTGAATTGATGAACAGAATGTAGTATCTCCATGCAGTGGAATATTATTCAGATATAAGAATGAAAAAATGAAAAAGAAAAAGAAAGGGGAAGATGAAAATGGCCACCTGCTCTTGGAAATCCACCCTGACTGCTCAACCTGCACTTTTCCTTTTGAATCTCCACGCCTTATGCTCCGCTCTACTCTTTTTGATAGTACTTACCACCTACTGATAAATCTTAACATTTTCAAAAAAAAAAAAAGAAAAAGAAAAAGATGCAGATACCACTTCAACATGGACAAGCCTTGATAACAGCACGTTAAGTGAAAGGAAGCAGACACAAACGGCCACATACTGTTGAATTCAGTGATCTGAAATGCCCAGAATAGGCACATGCAGAGGCAGAGAGCAGGTGATGGTTGCAAGGGGCTGGATGGAGGGGGGATGGGGAGTGACAACTAGTGGACAGAGGGTTTCTTTTGGGATGATGGAGCATCTGGAAATAGATGGTGGTGAGGGCTGCACAACCATGAGTGTGCAGAAGACTGCTGGGCGCTGTCTCTGTGAGTGCCTGTTGTTGGAGCGGCTTTATTTTGTTCTCACCCTGCAATGTGAAGAGTCATCTTGTGCTGAGGCCGTCCTACATATGTGAGTGGTGAGACTCAGGGACTTTGCAGAGTCATGTTTCTTTTTCCCCCTTACTAAGTGTTGGCAAAAAAGGATTAAGCCTGAGAAAGTGCTCCATCTGCAGAAATGTCTTTCAGTTTTGCACGGTGTAAAAATCTTGAGAGCTTTTTAATCGTTGAGGACAGTCTGTGGGGGGAAACAGTCCGTGAAGCCTGGGTGAGACCTGGAAGAGCCGTGCTTCCCTCGCAGACACGGGTGGGGATTTCACTCCGGTTCAGGCAGTGAAGGGCCCTGAGTTGACAATCGTGAATATTTATGTGTATCCGCTGCTTCATCTTGGATATTAATTTCAATCTGAGTCAGTTTGTGGCGGCAGCCTCATCCTACATCAGGAATTTATAGCATCTGCTCTTTGAGGTGAAGACCAGACAGACTTGATTATTTAAGTCTCTCTTGAATTGATATCTCAGATTCCTTTGTCAAAAGCATGACAGCAGAAATACAGACGTCCTTTAATGCCGATGTGACCTGAAGAAGGTTTAGTCTCTGTGCATCAATGACCTTATCTGTGGGTAGGGAAGATGATAACAGAGCTTCTCTCAGAGGGGCTGGTGAGGGGAGAGTGAGAAGCACAAATGGAGGACTTACACAAGATGCTCATGAATGACTGGATTTAATGATCTCAGCCTCATGAGGCCTCAGCGGCAGAGATGTCAGAACAGATCAGTCCCAGCCAGAGCTTGATCCATGTTGGCAGCTGTGATTATGATCAGTATCACCCCTGTGGGTTATCAGGTAGTTTTAAGACTTGGTAATATGAATTCATGAATAATGTTAAAAGACTAGACATCTCAGATCCGGTTTACATAGTTTTCAAGATTACCTCTGAGAAAAGGGTGTCTTTTTTCCCCAGCTTAAATCTGAGTTGAGTCTGCAAAAGAATTCTGTAGTCTTCCATCTTTGTGCTTTAATTCTCCATTTCTTCAAAAAACGTTTTTAAATAGAGTTACTGGGAACTGAACTGAGGACCTCATGCATGTTAAACACGTGCTCTCCCAACTGAGGTATAATCTCCCCCCTATTTTTTTAACTTTACTTTCTTAATATTCAGAGTTTAGAGGCCTCTAATTCTGTTTCTTGAGACTTGTTCATGAACCTGGAAGTCTATAAATAATGGGCAATACTTGGCTTATTAAAAAAATCAATAGAACATTCTGCAATCCATCCAAAAGGAAAAGCTCATTGACTTAAAATGTTTCTCCTTTATGGTGATTTCTACTATTTGGTCTAGCTTAATTTGTTAACAGCCATCCTCATCATCATAATGACCAAATTCGCCCTGAATGGGCACCAACCAAAGGCTAAAATGCTTTCCTCATGTTTTACTTCATAGCAGGTGTTTGAGGGTAGGTATCAGTGTCTCCTTTTCTGCAGCTGATGGATTAAGAGATGGGGCAGCTTGTCCCAAATCACACGCAGTTGGCGGTGGCAGGCTTAGGGCTGGAACCCAGGCTGCACAGGATGTCTTTTCAATTGCTCCTCTAATCAGCCTACTGATGAGTTGTTTCCCAAATTCCTGTGAGTCCAGAAATGGCCGATTTTAGTGATCTCAGCCTGAAGAGGCCTTCAAAGGAGAGACACCAGTGAGAATGTGAGACAGAGTGGCATAAATTAAAACTGTACATTTTCACAAATGTTTTATTCTCGGCTAATGACTTAAAAAGTTAGTGTTATTTATTCTAGAGTTCTGCAAACACTAAAAACAAAATATTAAAAATGATTATAATGCAAAAGAAAAGTGAGCTTTGAAAGTCCAACCACTGCTAGTGACTCATTGATTGTTTTTCTCTAGTGGTGCTTATTGAGAGAAAAATTTACAAAGTCTGAATTGGTTTCATGTAGTTTTAGTATGGAAGAAAAAATTGTCAGTGAATATTGTAAGTAAAATCTTGACTCTTTTCTTTCCTGTTGATGAATATGTAAGTTGTTTTCATGGCTTAAGTACATTTCCTCATTTGTGAAATTTGAGTAATATCGTTTACCTTGTCTGACTGTGAGAGTTAGACGCCTTGTATACAAAGCACCCAAGAGGTGCTCAATAAAAATATTTGCTGTCACAATGACAGTTTAGGAGAATCAGCTCTGAATACTAAAAAGGGTGGCTTATTTCTGATACATATTCGATGTGAATATATATGATATACATGAATATGATTTACAGTAATAAGGATTCAGTTGTCTTTTAGTGCAGTATGAAGTTTTGATGAAATCAATGTCATTCTTGTAAGATAGGGACTAGTTACATTGCCTTAAGCAGATAAACTTGAAGATTATTTACACAGAATGTGTATTTTTATAACTCAGAATTCATATTGCTGTGTAACCAACCACTAGAGCTTTTAAGTTTGTAGGAATATGACCACAACCATTAATTTAGAAAAATCAACATTAAATATTTTCAGGAAATGAGCTTATCTCTGTTGTGATTGAAGAAAATTTTGATTTTTTTCTGTACTCTTAATAGGTTTTAAAATATCACAACATTGATTTGACATGTCACTTTTTAAATGGTGAGAATAAAGCTCAAGTTGTTTTAATACATAAATTAATCTTTTTGCATTTCAACAAAATGATATGATTTCCTGACTCTTTAGGAAGACTATTTTGCAAGACACTTAGATTACCTACTGTTGGAAAAATGCAGAAGTGACTTTTATGAATATAGGCCTAGTACAGTTCTGTTGGCATTTGACATAGTGCAAGACATGAGGACTAGGAGAGCTTTGCTGCCGATGGCCAGGAGGACAGATCCCAGGTCTCAGTCTCCCCTTCTGTAAAATGAAGAGGCTGGACTGGATTCTTTCCTCTTTTAAGATGCATTTCCATATGCCTATTTCTTTTGTTTATATTCAAGAGTATTATCAATTTCAGATTAAATGCTGAATACCACCCTCTTCCCCGAAGCAGAATTCAGTATGTGCTAGATAAGCTTTCAGTTATCTAATTCTTCTTTCTTTCTTTTTTAAATTTTATTTTATTGAGTTATAGTCAGTTTACAATGTTGTATCAATTTCCAGTGTAGAGCACAATTTTTCAGTTATACATGAGCAAGCATATATTCGTTGTCACATTGTTCTTCACTGTGAGCTACCACAAGATCTTGTATATATATTTTCTTATGCTATACAGTATAATCTTGTTTATCTATTCTATATATACCTGTCAGTATCTACAAATTTAAAACTCCCCGTCGGTCCCTTCCCACCCCCTTCCTCCATGGCAACCACAAGTTTGTATTCTATGTCTATGACTGTTTCTGTTTTGTATTTATGTTCATTTGTCCCTTTCTTTTCTTTTTTAGATTCCACATATGAGTGATCTCATATGATATTTTTCTTTCTTTTTCTGGCTTACTTCACTTAGAATGACATACTCCAGGGACATCCATGTTGCTGCAAATGGCGTTATGTTGTCATTTTATGGCTGAATAGTATTCCATTGCATAAATATACCACCTCTTCTTTATCCAGTCATCTGTCAGTGGATATTTAGACTGTTTCCATGTCTTGGTTATTGTAAATAGTGCTGCTATGAATATTGGGATACAGGTGTCATTTTGAAGTAGGATTCCCTCTGGATATATGCCCAGGAGTGGGATTCCTGGGTCATAGGAAGTCTATTCCTAGTCTTTTCGGGAGTCTCAATACTGTTTTCCACAGTGGCTGCACCAAACTGCATTCCCACCCCAGTGTAGGAGGTACCCTTTTCTCCACAGCCTCTCCAGCATTTGCCATTTGTGGACTTTTGAATGATGCCCATTCTGACCGGTGTGAGGTGATACTTCATTGTAGTTTTGATTTGTATTTCTCTGATAATTACTTATACTGAGCATTTTTTTCCTATGCTTATTGATCATTCATATGTCTTCATTGGAGAATTGCTTGTTTAGGTCTTCTGCCCATTTTTGGATTGGGTTGTTGTTTTTTTCTTACTAAGTCATATGAGCTGCTTGTATATTCTGGAGATCAAGCCTTTGTCAATTTCATCTTTTGCAAAAATTTTTTTCCGAGTCTGTAGGTTGTCATTTTGTTTTACTTAGGTTTCCTTTGCTGTGCAAAGCCTGTAAAATTAATTAGGTCCCATTTACTTATTCTTGCTTTTATTTCTATTGCTTGGGTAGACTGCCCTACGAGAACATTTTTGAGATGTATGTGAGATAATGTTTTGCCTATGTTTTCTTCTACGAGGTTTATTGTATCTTCTCTTATGTTGAAGTCTTTAATCCATTTTGAGTTTATTTGATTCTCGTTTCTGATCCTACAGGCAATTTTTGTGTTGCATCTTTCCCGGCAACCTGGACATGCTTTTTAGCCATAGGTGGCGCTGTTGGATCTTCTTACAGTCTTAATTTTCCTGTTTGTAAAAGAAGGCTTAAACAACGTTATTTTATTTTGATTTCTTTGCTTAATGCTTCAGGATAGCACAATGTCCTTTGTGTCTGTCTACCTGGAAAAATTATTATACTTTTATCTTACTTTTATTCTGTCATCTGACTGTGAACATTTCAAACTTGCTGTGCAAACAATGGCAAAATCGGACTTTTCTTCCAGTGTTAGAAACCAGTGAGCCAGGATTTTATTAAACAGCTAGAAGCGGCCTCTGGAACACCTTAAAGCTGAAAAGTGTACTGAGTTTCCTGCGTATGGACCCCGCCTCTGTGTGTTAATTGGTGGGAGGTGATTTGGTATATATAGGAACGGGTGTAGCTTTGCATGCACGCCCTGCCACTGAGACACGTGAACCCGAGTCAGTTCGTTCTGTTTTTCCCTCGTCTATGTGATGGGGACGCTCATATCTGCTTTGTAGAATTGTGAGAATTAGAAATTATGTAAAGTGTTTAGCACAATGGGTATCTCAAGAGGGCTCATAAACTTTAGCTCCTGTTTTGTATGAAGCCATCATTTTATAGTCTTTGGCAATTTCTAAGAAATAGCAAAATAAGAAAGCTGGTTTAATGATGAAAGACATTTGAAGAGGTTCCATAGTTCCTATACTCATAATTTAGCATCAGCAGAGTCAGGACCGTTACACAGTTACCCTGAACCAACGTTAAGCCACAGAATTTTTTGTTAATTAGTATACGTTGGGGCTTAAAGGGACCCAATACTTATACAAATGTTTTCTCCAGCAGCCAACTGAGAGATGACACAGAAAAGCAGGCAGGCGATTAACATCTCCTTTATTATAGAGGAACCCATGTTCTCCATGAACTTCAAGGCTGTGGGAAAATGGGTGTCATGGTAATGTGTCCCAGAACTCGAGACTCACTCTGTCCCAGGTAGCTCTGGGCCACAGTGAGCCTTCCCTTGACAGGATCTGCCCCATTATGCACAGGGCTGTCCTGCCATGGAGCTGAGCATCCCAGGTGCTTCCCGAGGTTGGCCAACAAAGTAGAGGAAAGAAGGTTTTCACATGCCCTGCTTGTCTCCAGGATTCACAGCTCACTCTGTTAGTGTGACAAGGGCTAGCTGTGAGCCAGGGGTCAGGGGTGTGAAGGTAGAAGCACTCTCCGTGGCCCAGAGGAGTGGGGAGGAGGCATCCCCTCCCACAGTTGAAACAGATGGTGGGATGGAACTGAAGGGTGCTCCCCAAGAGTTTATAAAAGGAGAAATAGGGATTTTCTTTGAGACTTAGTCGAGCTGGGAAACACTGACGATGATTAGAAGGAAGACTTGTAAATCTCTTTAATATTAAGTTAACATTTGTTGAGCACCAAAAATATGTTACATTCTTTTCTGAGCATTTTGTAGAAATGAATCCTTCAATCTTCAAAACAAGCGAGTAAAAAAGGTTTGATTGTTATCCCAGTTTTACAGTGTGGAAATTGAGGCACACAGAGGATAAGTAAGTTGGCCAAGGTCACAGAGCTAGTAAGTGGCAGAGCTGGGATTTAAACCCCGGCTGTCTGGTTTCCAGGCTCCCAGAGATGGGCCGTGAGTGTTTAGAGGTATCTGCATGGCTGGGTATCTGTAACTCTGTACATCAGTTACCCCAGAAAAGACAGGGGAACTAGAATTACACAGGTGCTCACAGTTGTGTCTCAGCCACTGTCCAGGAGAGTGCACCGTGATTAACGTTGTTTTCCAGGCAGCATGTCTGTTTGTATAACATTGAGTTAACCTAGAAGCCCTCCCCACATTGCTTCTCTCCATGATTGCCATATGACCAGCTGCCCGTAATTGAGCTGTTGAGGAAAAAATGTACTGATGGTTGAACTCTGAAATTTCAGTTTGGTTCATAGTTTGATGTCTCCTGTTACATTAATAAGTTAAACGTCTGGTTTTCTTGCATCAGTTTGGTTAATGTGAGACCAGTCCATTGGAGCCCAGGGATGCTGATGGTATAATTTCTGAGCACGTTGTGTCACTTCTACCCATGCAGACCTGGCTGGAGAGTGTCCCCCTTCCTCACTGATTTCTCCCGACAGCAGCATCCTCTCCCAGCCCTGCACATGAGGCTGGGAGCTCTCTGAGTAGGCCAGACAGTCAGAGGCAAACTCTACAAATCAGAAAATGATGAAGTACCTGGAAGTGGGTTTAATAGAAGAAAAGGGCTTCCAGGTCATCCGATGGACTCTTCGAGGCCGTTTGTTGAAAAGCTGCCCACTGTCTTTGGTTAAGCTACCTCTTTGCTGTTGAAAAGTCTGGATTAGATGAAAGGATTATAAAAAAGCAGAAAGGAGTGATTTCAGGTGGTCCATCCACACTGGTGAGAAGTGATGGGTGACCCGCCTGTGTGAGGCATAGACAGAGTCTTACAAGCTTCATAAAACAGCTTTAAAAGCTCTGCCATCTCAGTGCACTTCATTTGGGGTCTAGTTCATCACTGGTCGCGCTGAGAGAGCAAATATTTGATGATGGCACAAAGGACACGGAGGCATCATAAAGGTCTCAGTCATGTTCCCTGTTTAAAGGATGTGACAGAGTGTAATATATTTGAGCTGGTTATTCACTGAACAGTTTTGAGTGTTTTCTGGGACTCCCCAGTGCCCCAAGGTTCCATGCAGCTGGGTGTCCCCTCAGTGCAGCTCTGTCAGCGCTTGCCCTGGGCTGACGTGGTGTCACGGGGAGCAGGGCGGTCAGCGTCCCCGGCTCCTCCGAGCTCCGTCTCCTCATCCACAGAGCTGGGTTTCTCACCCCTATCTATGTTGTAGGGTTGCTGAGACTCATACGTGTTGGTTGTCAGGTGTGATTTGTGGTTGTACCTGTGTTCGGCATATAGTCAGTATTTGATAGAAACACTTGTTTTTTATTGTAATTGTGGGTCCTAGATTGCAGTGATTTTAGTCTGCATTTTTTTATACCTTTACTTTTATTTTTAAATATGCACTTATTTTTATTTATTTTTTTGGAGGTACTGGGGACTGAAGCCAGGACATTGTGCATGCTAAGCAGGTGGTCTTCAACTGAGCAACACCCGCCCTCCTTCTCTGCACTTAAAAATAAATATTGCAATAAACAAAATAGCTCTTAAACACCATCATGGGACCTAGTCTCTGTATAGACAATTGAACACGTATTCTAATTCAATAAGAATAAATGTTGGGGCATATCTTTCTGAATGTGTTAATGTGCTTAAAAACGATCAAAGGTAGTGATAAACACGAATCTTTGATGCAGTACTTCTTAGAGTCTGTTTTGCCATCATGGGAAATTACATTCTACAGAGAAGGCTAATTGGATCTCTTTGATATTTGGATGGTTTAGCAGATGATCAAGACTTTCAAAACCTGACAGTTTTGTATTTTATACTAACTACAAAGTTATCTTCTAGAAGTTGGAATTCCTAAGCTTGTGAAGTGCCCAGTAATTCAGTGTGTATGCGTCTGCGTCAGTGTCTGAGTGAATGTGTGTGTGTGACTTCAGGAAGGTAGAAATAAGTTCCATATAGCCTTCTGATACATTTCTCCTCCAGCTCAAGGTGTAGGCATATATTTAGAGAAATAAACTGATATTCTTTTGTCATTTGGCATATTGGGAATACGAGGTTCTCATACTTGTTTCAGAAGGTTTGGGGAGCATAAGCTTAGAAAATGGGAGGAGAAAGGCAGGGAGGCACTTCACACATTGTGCAGGATATGAGAAACAGTAGCTTTTCTTTTATCTTCTAAAGCAAACTGGCACTGAATTGTAACATACTGTTACTCAGAATTACTTTTCTGATCAGATGCAAGTACCTCAGATTTTTCAAGGCAACATGAATGATGAAATGTGTTTTAGCAGTTATCTTTAAAAGCAGTTTTATTTTTCAAGTAAAAGGCTATAACCTGTTCCTTCTTCCAGCGGTACAAGAAGTTCTCATTGATCAATGTACATAATCTATGTGCTTAGTTTCTTTGTTTTTTTTTTTTTTTAAGTGCTTCTTTCATTGTGCTGTGAATGAATGTTTAAAATTTCTGGATTTTGATCTTTAGAACATGTTGCTTTAAAGAACTGTTAAAAACCTGATTAGAATTTTGACCTTGTTTGGTGGGGCTCCCTATTGATTTCTGTTGTCTGTTAAAGAGGGAAATGCTTCCTCTAGCCTGCAGATCATTAAGTGAATGGTTTGCAGTGTGCCTTTAAAATTCTTTGAATGCATTGAGCATGTTTGTCCAGTGAATTTTTAATTGACTCAAAGTAATGACATTGCTTTGATTCTTTGGCATTTGCTCCCCTCAAGAATTTGAATTCTCTGTTGCATTTTGTATACGTGTTCTTCACAGGGGACGAAATTTTGCTTTTTTTACAGAGGTGAATTTTCCTATCCCCTCTGAATGTCTTCTGTAATTAATACAGCAAAAATCTGTTATTACAGTGCTTTATTATTTCATAAACTATTTTTTGTCTTAATCAGAAATGATGACAAAGAGTGATAATAAAAAAATATGAAAACCTTCCTTCCTTTGAAGAATAGAAATGAGGTGGTCAGGCTCCCGCATGCTTTGTGCCTGACACACTTACTCTCATGTCATTGTGTATCATTGATTCAGAGATGGAGTTGCTTCAGGTTTGCAGATTTTTGTTTGAACATTTTTGTTGAATCCTTCCTCCAGGCTGATGTTTCCTGTTGGGTTTGTGGAAAGTGTAGAAGAAGGGAAACAAATGCTTTGTTTTGTTTTCAGGAGGCCTGAGTTGCTGATGAGAAAAGAGTTGAGGGTGGGCTGAGGAACAGAGTGACACTCCCTCTCCTCCCAGCTGAAATCGATGAACAATGAAATCAATAATGTGTATCGGTATTTGACCAATAGAAGTTAGCGAGCCCAAACTGGCTAGTCATGCCCAATGGAAAGTACTGAATTCACCTGCAGAGTTAGGTGTTTACCAAATAGAAGCAGCTTAGAGCAATCAGAAAAATCAGTCCTATGATGAGATATAAAAAGATAATAATATATTTTATTTCTGAAACTTTTCTACGTTAAGTTGTGTATAGCTAAAATTAAGTTTCAAGCACCAGGAGTTAAGAGTGTGAGTGGTTCTGTGGGATCGTTATTCAGGGAGGTGTCTAGATCCTGCTAGACTGGCTGAAGCTGGCAAGAAAAGTGCCAGAGCCAGGATTTGTCATCCCAGGGTGTTCTCCATAATGGTTCCATGTTGGAGCCCATGATTGGGTTAACAAATTATAACAGACCCCAGCCGCCTGTCAACTTTAAGAAGAAAAAACTGTGCTTAGTAACTGCTTTGCCAGCAGGGGCCTGTGCATCCTCACTCCTGACTCCTTAACGTAAAAAGCAGAGACAATGTTTTGCTTGCATATTTGAGGTTTTAGATAGCATTCTGCTCATTGCAAAGCAAGGACCCAGGACCTCAGCTATAAACGCTGGGCTTGTGTGCTGTTAGATAGTCTTTTATCCCCCAAACAAGGACCTGGCTGGTCTGGTGGTCTGCTTTGTAATTCACATATCTAAAGAATGTATCTTGTTCCCCTCACCCCATGACTTCCCTAAAGATACACTAAGCCTTTGTACTCAGTTTGCATTCTACAATCTCTGTCTCATCCTGTCTTTCCCCAAGTTCCTGCTTACTATCACACAACTGTTAATGACTTTTTCCTTTGATTATACACAATAAATATGAGAGCCCTTGAGAGGCTCATGGAGTTGGCTCCCTACTCCCTCTCGCTCTGTTAACTTTTTCCACATTTTCTTGAGTAATTCATTCCGTGTCGGTAAGACTTTTGCCAGCCAGAACCCACAGTTCCAGGTGAGAAGGATGCAGGCTTTATCTCTCCTACCCGAGGGAGAGAGAGAAGAGAATTGAGATCTGCTCCCCCGTGGTCCCTTCCTGCCCCAGGGCCACTCCAGTTCACCTGCAGCCTTCTGGCCTCTGCTCACAGGGCCTCTGTCCCAGGACTTATCGCAGCCTTTTATTCCCTTGTCAACATTTCTTATGCCTTTCAGAAGTTGGTCTCTTCTCTGCAATTCCACCCTGGCAAATGTGATAGTGGTCAGCGTGCTGGTGGGCAGTCCCTTGGGGACTCCCAGGAGCCATGCTGACTCTCCTGAGTCTCGCATTCGGGGTTACAGAACTGTCGAGCACCGAAGGAAGCCCGTTCACGTGAAGCCAGCACAGCATTGCATCAATTTCATTTTATTTTTGAATTTTCAGTGGAGAAATTATTTGTAGCAAACTGTTCCAGATTTTCTGCCGCCTGCTTTCCTCACCACCGTCTCCTTGTCGGCTCTGGTGCCTGTTTTAAGAACCGGGTTTCTTCTCTGGTCATTTCTAGCAGCTGGGCTTGCCGAATCCTTGATATTCATTTGAAGCAGAATGCTTCTTCGTGATGTCAAACTGATTACCCTTGTCATTTCTGAATATCACGTGTACACTCAGCAACTGTTTCAAGTGAAATGCTCTTGTCCAATTTCGGTTAACTCACATTTGCTGACCTGCTGCTTTCGTGCTGAGGGCAGTTTCTTCTTCCTGTAATAAAAGTTAGCAATTTGCATTTACTATTGGAAGGTACTGGCCCAAGGTGCTTTTGTTCTTAACAGTTTTAATACAACTCACCGATTAAAATGTACTGCGGTTTTTACTCTATGCCAAGAATTGTGCATCCCAGTCAATCTTAGAACATTTTCATCCCCCCAGTAGGAAGCCCCGTACCCATAAGCAGACATTCCCATCTTCCCATCCTCCCCCAGCCCCAAGGAGCCACTCTTCTCTCTCTGTGCATTTGCCTGAACTGGAGATTTCATGTAAATCGAGTCACTTCATGTTAATGAAACAGTCTATTGTGATTGAATTCTTTCACACTGAGTAATGTTTTCAATGTTTGTCCACGTAGTGACCTGTCTCAGTACTCCTTGCTTTGCTATTGCTGAATAATATTCCACTCTATGGCTGGGTCCCTCTGTTTACCCATTCATCACGTGATAGACATTTGGGTTGTTTCTGCTTTTTGCCTGTGATGAATAATCATGTCATAAACATTCCTGTAGGAGTATTTATGGGGACATTTGCTTTCAGTTCTCTTACGTGTGTCCCCAGGAAGCAGAATTGCTGGGTCCTTCAGAAACCAAATGTTCAACTGTCTGAGGACGTGCCAGGCTGTTTTCCAAAGTGGCCAAGCTGTGTTACGTCCTCACCAGCAAGGGCTGCGCGCTCCGCTTCCGCTGTGTCTTTAGTGCTTGTTACTCTTTTTTTAATTATAACCTATTGTAGTGAGTGTGAAGCGGTTTCTCCTAGTGGTTTTGACATGGTTTCCTTTACAGCTAATGATACTGAACATCTTTTCTTTGTGCTTATTGGCCATTTTTACATTTTCCTTTAAAAATACTTTTTCAGATCCTTTATTCATTTTTTAATTGAGTTGTCTTTTTATTGTTGAGTTGTTGGAGATTTTTTATCTTGGAAATACAAATTCCTTATCAGATAAATGATTTCAAAAAATTTTCTCCTGTGTGTTGTTTTTTCACTTTCTGGATGGTGTCCTTTGAAGCAAAGTTTTAAATCTTGATGAACTCCAGTTTATCTCTGTTTTCTTTGTTCCTTGTTCTTTGGGGTCATATTTAAGATATGAGATTTTTATTTAAACTTTTGTATATAAAATAACTGAATTCTTAGGACCATTCTAGGGATGGGTGCTGTTGTTTTCACGAGTCTATGGATGAGGAGACTGATGCAGAAAATTTCCCTGAATATCTGTGTCACAGCTGCCCAGTTGTGCTGTGGGAGTTCAGACCCTCTTGTTTGTCCCCAGCATCTGTGCTCTTCACCATCATGCTCTACTCCTTCCTGGAATCGTTAATGAAAGTCTTTCCTTCTTTGATTTCTTGTTAGTTTTTTTCTCATTGGGGACCTCATTTTCTCATTATCCTTGCAGAGCTCAGTGTAGGTTTATTTTAGGTCTCATGTAGGCAGAAGCATTGCTATCAGTTAACTTTTTATTACTCACTCTGCAGTGACGTCTGTTGCTAATTGACCTAATCAAGTCATGCTTAAGTCTTTCCTGCTCATGACACTAAAAACAGTCATGACTTACAGAATGCTCAAATAATAAAGTACTTGATTGATTTTATTTTGCTAACCAATCAAAGAAAAATCCCAGTGTTGACATAGATTATAAGCCCTCCAGAATAGGTTCATTGTCTTCCTTGTGTTTCATTTGTTTGGTCACAGTGTCTGGATAGTGCCTTGCTGTCCAGCAGTTTTGTTAGGATACGGTGCTCGTGAATCATTGTAAGGACAGAATTTTGACAACAGACTGTGTTGTTCATTTCACAAGGGAAAAGATAATATAAAAATACTGCTCAGATCTATTTTAAAATTAAGTTTGGAAATTTGAGAAGTGTTCAAGAAACCATTCAAATATATTTTTCACTAATTATAGATCTACCTTTGACACATTATGTTTACATAGCAGCATAACTTATCAACTAGTTTTGACAAGAGGGGTGTATTATTGATTGTTTGTTTTAGTTGAAATATTCTACCTGGGATAAAGTAATCAGTGCCCATAAATGAACAAATGTAACTTTGTATTTCTATGCAACATGGGAGCAGACTTCATACATTTATATATAATATATATGGGTGTGTGTTTTAAACTATCTTTCAGTGTTTTTAAAGTTATTCAGCAATGTTCTACCTTTAGAATTCTTCTAAGAAAATCACCCCCGTGTCTAGTGCAGTTTGTACTGTGTATCCTCTTATTCATGGAATCCCACTGTCCGCTCAGTGAGGAATTTCCTCTCCTACTGAGGTAGTAGCAGAGCTACAGGGACATGGATTTCTAGGCCTTTGCTCTCCATGTGTTTGCAGTTGGCTGTCAATCACGAATTTCCCTTTCTTGGGTTTTCATTGTTCAATTACAATTTTTGAAAATAACTATTAATATGTTGCAGCAGGCTCCCTAGAAACTTGATGTGTTTGTGCTTTCCAGTTTTCAATTTATGAAAAATGTAAATGCACTCTTGTTTTTAAGTAGTCATTTTTCACTAGATATTTATTTACCTCTTAATTGTTAATTTTTTTCCCAATGAATGAATCGGTGTGCATGTTTTAAAAGATACATTACTTTTTATTTTCTTATTGTAACAGTTATTTTCATTGTAGAGAATTTACAAAATAAGGATAAACACAGTAAATAAGTTTAAAATGGCCTGTAATCTCCTCACCTGGAGATACAGGTGTAAGTTTTGAAATTGAGAATAACAAGTCCTCTCACATTGTTCTACTTACTCAAGATCGCTTTGATTACTCAAAACCTCGAATTCCCATATGACTCGTAGCAGGAGCTAGTCAGTTATTGCAGAGGAGCCCGATGGGATTGTGATCGAGACCACGTTGAATGCACGGATCACTCTGGGGAGCACTGCCATCACAAGAGCATTATCTTCTGACCCAGGAATGAGCATGGTGTGTCTCTCCAGGTGTTTAGGTCTACTTTAATTTTTTTCAACAATGCTTTGAGTTTACAGAGTATTTTTTACTTTTTTTTTGCCTTTATACTGAGGACAATTTTGTAAGGCACCAGGATCAGAAGTGTATTTGAGCCCCGCCCTTTGCTGCCACTATGGTCTCTGTGCCCTTGTTTCACCCTCTGTACAATCTTGCACAAAATAGGAAGTCAGTAGCTCTCTCTTGAATGAATGATTATATGATTGGTGGATGATGCTTGAGAGTACTTGTGATGATTTTTTTTCCCATCCTTTCCCCAATTCTTAACTATGCCCTTCCCCTTCTTAAACTCCAGCCTTTGTTTCAGCCTGCCTGTGGCATTGATTTTTCTTTTCTGTAGACTCTTCCTTTCACTGGTTCACGATAATGTTACATGTGGGTTGTGGAAACTTGCTAGATGTCAAGAAAGAGTAAATCCATTGCATACTAGTATTTTTAGAGTGTGGTAATCTTTTATCGATTGAAATTAAATCAGGCTGACACCCTGAGCCCTCCCCTGAGCTCTTTCCTCCTTCCTACAGGTGATACTGCTCTGGTTGCTGCATGTGCCCTTCCCCCAGACTTGGTTTTGGAGTTGAGTAAGTCACCATCACTGGAGCCCTTTCTTTAAAAGATGAAGAGAACATTTGCTCCTTCTCCCTGGATGGGGACTTGGATGAGATGAGGTACCAGATAAAAATGGAGCCCCACCTCATTCTGACCCCTGCTCTTTCCATTCCTTTCTCCAGGGGAAAAGAGTACAATTCAAAAATATAAAGATTGTGAGCTAATGAGATAGACAAGACAACCGAACATTTGTTAAATATCCTTTCATGCCAGAAACAAATGTATTATACACAAAAAAGGCACATAAAGCACGGTAGTACTGTGGTTACAATCGTGAGCCTGAGTTCGAGTCCTGCTCTGGAGTGACCAGTCCTGTGAGATGGAGAGCTGGTAGGTCTGCTTAGCCTCTCCCGGACTTGTTTTCTGTCCTGCAGAGACGGCGCTCGCTAGGCGTCCCCCCCCGTAGAGGTGCTGTGGGGTGTAAATGACGCGCGTGGGCAGCCCGAGCACAGCTGCTCGTTCCGCATAAGTGCAGGATCGCATAGCTTTTGTGGTGACGGCTTTATGACCGCCCCATGTAGACTCTCAGTGCTCCAAAGGGATTTCTTGTGGTTTGGAGGTGAGATTCTCACTTCTGTAAATACCGAATGATTGTGTTATTGGGCCCTGCTGATTTGCATCTATTTTTTAGAAAGTACATATTGTATATTTTTTCAAGCATGCATGATTTTTTCTTTTAGTATTTATAGTTCTACCCTCTCATCTCTTGTATGATATTTCATGGTATGTAGGAAACAATCCTAAACCACCTGCCTCTTCACACTTCTCCGTGGTGGTTTTCTTCCCTGACTAGAAGAGGATTTTGCATAGGAAATTTTCTTTGTTCCCCTTTTCTTGGAATCTCTCTGTCTGTCTACCCATCTCACCTGTCAATCTGTCCATTTATCTACCCACTCATTCTTCTGACTTGTTCCAACAATCATTTCAGGCAGCTTACAAAATAACAGATACCAAATAAGCAGGTGAGAAAATGGAGCCAAGTTGAGACAGTGAGGCTAGGAGGCGAGCCTGTGTGAGGGTTGCAGGATGAGACACACGCCTCTACCCTGTGACTTATAAGATCGACAGCAAGAGTGTGCCTGAGCCTCCCACCAGACACAGGGCAACAGGGTTTGTGGGAGATGCTTACTGGCTGTGAAATAAATAAGTGGCTGTGGAGAAGCCCAGTCTTTCCAGCTACTAAGGATTAGGAGAATATTTTGAGTGTCTTCCAAAATCAGAGTATTGCATTGTTTCTTTTGTCACAGTTCTATGTGTAGCTGGTTACATTCTATACCTGGAAATTACTCTAAAACTCCTTCCCACGTGAGTCCCATGGCTCGGGAATGGGGTGGTTCTGCTCATTGACGGGTGTTGGCCGGAAACAGAAAATGACAGCCTCAAAGGAGCCTGGGATTGGTCAGTCATGTTTTGTCAGTGCTGTAGATTTCAGAAAATGCTTTCACTGTTTCTCTCCATCTGTGGCGGCAGCGTGCTCTCTTACCAGCATCAGGAGGTCAGGGTCACGGAATGGTGGGGGTGACTGTACTTCCGTCAAGACAGCTGAACTGGTCACTGCAGGCGTGGTGCTTTCACGAAGTGCATTTCATGTTCTTTAATAGAAGGTTTCAACAGGAAGTTAATTAACTGAGTTAATTAACATTTAATAAATATGATACTTCAGTTGAAAAGACAGTTTAGGCACATTATAAGCTGTGAAGGATTTAAAAACGGTTTCATTACTGAAATTTCATTAGGGAAGATACACAGTTTATCTTATTTGTGCCTCTTTTTACAGTAAAAAGGAAACAGGACAGAAAAGGCAAAAGATGCTTTCTGTTCTTCCTGTCTTTTTGCAGGTGCCCTCACCTCCAGTGGCATTAATCCAGACACCAGCACTGACACTGGCCATGCTCAGAACTGCCTCAGCCCTGAAGACACAACTGACAAATAGAAGGGGGCCACGCCCTGTTACAGCAGGTGCTCTCACTTTGTGGGTCCTTATGTAACTATGCGGTGTTAGTCAGGATCGCCCGTTCTACTTTGTGTGGCGCTGCAGCCTTGTCTCCTAGTTACTTGTTTCCATAAGTACATGTGTGTTATTCTCCAATGTGCTGTACTACACAACTAAATATGCTTTTTTAAGATGAAAAATAATGTGTATTTAATATAATAAGTCTGAAAACAGGGGCAAAAGAGGCTACCCTGATCCCACTAGTCAGAGATAATAATTTACACTTTGACATCTATTTTCTGTTCTTTTCGTCAGTGTATATCACCTCTGTCATAAAAACCAGCGACCGCTCTGTGCCTGTTAACTATGTGGAGACCTCCATTTTCCATTCGGCTTATTACATGTTTTTCAACAATATTCTATCTCACCTGGCATGATTTTTAATGACCAGTATAACATTCTGTCTTGTGGAGGCAACGTCCATTTTACTTCGGACTTAAATAAACTTTTAAATTCCAAGTATACTTAGCTGAAATACTGAAAAAGAGAACTGTGGTGGTACAGAAAGGCCCTTACCTCCCTTCCCCTTATTTCCTGAGAGTAAAAGCTGTTGACAATGTGGTGTATATATTTCATGACCTATTTGCCTATGACATATATATATGTATATATACACACACACACACAGAAGCACACACAAGTATATGAAATATCTATGTATATGTGTATGTATATATGCTTTATTGAAAAATGAGACCATACTGTATGTTTTTCTACAGCTCGCTTTATTCACTCAGGGGTGTATCATAGACGTCCTCCCACTACAGACTCACCCGGTCCTTTCAGATATAGTGGAGGGGTCTCCTGATGTGCGGGTGTGGTCTCTTGTGCAAGGACACCTTTGGTGAGAGAATGCTGTGAACAAGGCCCTTTACCACGCCCAAACGCCGGCTCCCTCACGGCCCGCAGCTCACCGTGATTTACCGCATCATTGTCTTGATGGTGGACGCTTAGGCTTTCTCCATTTTCCACTTTCAGAAATGATGTTTGACTGGCATCCTTCTTGTACAGATATTCCTGTGATCTTGTATGAGTATTCCTTTAGTTAAGGCTTCTGGAAGTTTAGTCCCTAGATGTGACATTTACATTCATCACAGGCTCCTTTCAAGTGACTCTAGGAATTCCTTCTCCAGTGGGGAATGAAAAGATGTAGATTTACTTATGTAACCAATTCTCTATCACTGGATATGAATCCACTTCAGCTTTTCCTCCCACCATTGTAAGCAGTGCTGTGTAAATTCCCTGATGAGTACATCTTTTGGAGCTGATTTCTTTTATTCTAAAGGAAACGGTTCCTAGAAGTGGAGTTGCTTCTGTGTGTACGCACGTTTTTTAGAGTTTACATATTCATTGACAGGTCGTCCTCCAAAAAGTTCGCTCACAGTTTGTTCTCCCACAGATGGACACTAGCTAGAATACCTTTTACAAATATTTGCCAATATAATAAGCAAAAGTGCTTTTCAATGTTTTAGTTTCCATTTGATGACCAGTGAGGTACTGAGCATTTTTCACTCATTAGCCATTTGACTTTTTAAAATGAATGATTCCTTTTGTTCTTTGCACACAGTTAAGTGAGGGCACATCTTGTTGCTTTGTGGCAGCTCTTTGTATGTTATGAACATAAACTTCTTGTCTTCATCAACACGTGTCACAGAGCTTTTTCTTGTCATTTCTTGCCTTTCATTTTGTTCAGTAGGTTTTTTATTTTTGTTGTGGCCCAAAATATTCTTAAGTTAGTAAATGTCTTCCTAATGGGTTTTATCTTTGTCATTATTCTTAGAAATACCTTCTTATAATGGAATAAATCTCTTCTGTAGGTTTTTTAAACTCTAAGATGGAGATGATAATAGTACTTGCTATACTGAGGTTAAGTTGAGTTAATATGTGCAATGTGTTGTATTTACTGTTATTCTTTTTAATATTTACATCTCTGTCTGTAATTTCTCTTGTGGTCATTATGACAGGAAAAGAATTTATTCTTTCCAGGTGATTCTCTGATTGTCCCAGGACAATTATTGAATTCATATTTTTCTCTTTGATTTGAAAGCCCTCGTGTACAAAATACTTTTGTACACTAGAGTCTCTTTTTGAGCTCATGGTTCCTTTCTGTCAATCTGCCTTTCTTACTCCAGCACCATATCTTACATATAGTAAAAATTTATTTAATATTTGACAGTGTGATTTTTTTTTGATTCTTTTCTTCGATCCCAAATTTTCTTAGCCAGTATTATCACTTTATTATTCCTGAAGAATTTAAAAATATTTTGCTCAAGTTAAAAGAAAATTAGATAAGAGTTTTCATGGGATTTTTTAGTAAGTTTTGAATTATTCTTAGGATGACTTATATCTTTACAAAACTGCTTTCTTCCATGCAATATGTTGATTTCTCAACATATATACCTCTTACTTTACCCTTCAGTACAGTCCTGTAGTTTTCTTCATTTAGAACATGGGCATAATTTTTGAGTTTATTCCAGATTATTATGTTTTTGTTAATTTTGTGAAAATATTTTGCTATTGTATTTTCTAACTGCTTAAAACTGATACCTAGGAAGGCAGGTTCGGTTTTTAAATACTCACTTTGTAACTTGTCATTTAAAATTGGAAGTATTAAGTACTTATTCCAGAATCATTTCTAATCTGTTTTTAAAAATTTGTTTCCAATATTATCAAAATGGTCATAGATAAGTAGTATAGGTGGGGAGACAGATGGAGAGAGAGTATGGCTCATTTACAAACTGTAAGCAGTTTCATGGCTGCCTTTAGGCTGGAGAGGCCACAGAAGAACCCAGGTTAGACCAGGGGTGGCTTTGTATGCACTTGAAAGCCAGCTTTCCTGCCTTTATTGTGAAGCCTGGTGGGCGTGGCAGGTAGATGATCAAGGTCCGATGGAGGTCATTGGCTGCACAGATCGCTGTGTCTGTGAGAACTGGCGACCACTGCCATGGGAAATGCTTGGTGCCAGGAACACTGCAGGGGAGCTGGGGAGCATGTGTGTTAAGGATTTTCCAGTCCTGGGAGTGGGAAGATCAGACTCTGCATTCAGATTTGTTTGAATTCATCCTCTCTTTTTTACTGGTCCTCTGACTTTTGTCAAGTTATATACCCTCTTTGAACTCCTGTTTTCTTGTCTCTAAAAACAGGAAAATTACAGCCTGCTGCTAGAGTGTTTGTTCAGGGTAAATGATTTGTGTCTGTAAGATGCCATGTACAGTCACAAGCTCAGTGAGAAATGGGCTGTCGCTAATTCTGCAACTCAGTGCTTGACAAGACATCGGGGGAAAGCCATTTCCTAATTTGTATGTAATGCAAGTAGGAACAAAATTAATGCTTTGCCTTTCCCTAGCAGTATCCTTACTCCTTTGCTTCATTTACCTCTTTCCTCCTTTCATTTTCCCTCCTCAACCAAGAGATCCTGAGACTCTCTCAGAACACTAGATGCAAATTACTATAAAGGTTGGCTCATCCCGTTGAAATGGCAGTGACAAAAAATTTTCTGTTCACATCCCAGACTTGACTGTATTTGATTTATACACACACACACACACACACACACACACACACACACATATCAGGCTACCTCCCACTTGCTGAGGGAGAAGGACCACTTTTTCTGAGTTTTCATTCACTGAGCGTGAGAGCAAACTCTCTTAAGCAGACTTTCTCCTGGCTTCAAGCATGGTTTTTTATTGGATTTCTGTGTGGCCATAGAATTATTCTCCTATTAGAAGAGAGGAAGTGGAGACATAGAGATTCTGCTGAGACATCAGTGTCATCATATTTGAGTTGAAAAGGACTTAAGACAGCATAGAGTCGTAACTTTTATGGGTGAGAATCCATGATGGTGTAACTTGGACAACAACCTGGGTCTCCTGCCATCGTGTCCACGTGGGTGAAGAGGCAACTAGGTGGGGGATGGCAGGGATCCTCCTTGCTTGAGTTCCAGGGTCTTGCTAGTTTTCATTGCTCAGCTGCCTTTAGTTTATGTCCATGTGGCCTCTCATGGGAAGGTCACTCTGTCCTGATAGATTCAGTTTCTTATCAGCAAAAAGCTCTGGACCCACTTACATTTCCCAGAGATTTTCTGCTGTCCTGCTGACACTTTATGTAAATGAGACCTTAGAAAACTACTGTATATAAAATCCTTCTTGTTATCATTTGCACTCGAGTTCCAAAGGAATTTGGTGCTGTTTCAGGTTGTCTAAGGCTAGATCTGATTAAAGATAGGGTGATAGGCTGTGCTGCTGGACCATCACAAGTGGAATGGGATTTCCACCTTAGTTTTTAAATTCAGGCAGACGAGTTCAAATCTTGCCTTTACCAGTTGCTAGCTTTGTGACTTTGAGGAAGAAAGTTTACTTTTTTGTGTCCAATTTTCTTTATCTGTAAATAAGTTCAGTATTTATTTTAGGGTTTTTTTTTTAAATGAATGAGTTAATTCCCTCATTTATACCTAAAATAACTGATCGCGTGGTTCTATACTGGTGCCTTGGTAGTTGATTACTAAGGGAGTTGGCAATGAAATGGTGGTTGGAGCCCCTGGATCATAGAGAATATATTCCAGAATATGCTTGTAAAAGACTGGATGTGCAGTGGATTTTTAGTAAATATCCATTCTTTTCCTAATCCCCATTGATTATATATATATTTACACTAATATATGAGCTATTTTTGTTGCAATTTAAATTTCTTTGTAGTATTTGAAATATGTAGCTATAACAAAAATATGTGAAATAATGATTTGATTTTTATTTTTCTTTCAATAAGCAAAACAAAAGAAAATAGAAAAGAAGGAAAGTTTTGAAGGACTAGAAATAATTTTATTTCCATGGAATCAAGACTCCATATTAAGTTTTTTCATTTTGTGGTTAAACGGCATGTAAAATTAATAGGTTGTGACTTCAGTGTTGATAGCTAGGTGAATTTCTTGTTATTGTTGTCTTTGATGAATTATTTGCACCAGATCATAAATGATGTGCATGCTACATATTGGAAATGAGGAAGAAATGGAGACATATTACCTCCAATGTATTTTGTTACCGAGTCCAAACTCATTCTTCTTGCCGCATCACAGGCCAATGAATTGGGAGATGAGGTGTTGGGGCAAGGAATAGGGACTTTATTTGAAAAGCTGGCAGACCCAGAAGATGTCAGACTGATTTCCTGGAGTACCCTCTTCCCCAAGTCAGAATTCAGGCTCCTTTTTTACTGCAAAAGGGAGGGGGTGTGGTTGGTTGTTGCAAACTTCTTGCTGTACCAATTTTTTGTCCTTGGAATTCTTTGTTCTTGCAGCTGTCCATGTGGGTCAAATCATGGTGTCCCTGTAAAACCTACAACAAAACAAAGGTTATTCTTTGTTTTGCAACTTGAAACTCTCTACATAAGTGCAGAAGAGCTAACATCCTTAAAGGTCAGAGCCCGGAGAATAGGCTCTCCTGTATATTTCAGGCTGAAGTCAACTTTCTTTCACAAAAGGTGCAGAGCTAGCAAGTCTGAGCCTAGAAAACAGGGCACAGGATTAAAGCCAAAAGAACAGATATAACACGGAGTCAGATTTCTTCTTTCCTATCACAATTTCTTTCTCCATCTCATAAATAATTTTAGTAAGAAACATAAGCAATTTTGTATTTTTGCTTCTTAATAACCGATAAGTTGGCTGACTACATTTTTGTGAGCAGGGATGCTGTGCGGGCCTTGTGGTCTCAGCAAACTCTTGTTGAGGGTGGTTGACCTCGCAACATGTCTAATGCCCCCAGGAGTGTTGGTGAGGGTCCTCCCAGCCTGGGGCTCTATTCAGGAACCAGCGTATGGGCATTGACCTCTGGAGACCTCTTTTTCGGATGGAGGAAATTTTTTCAGATACTGTGATTGAAAAATCACTCCAGCTGGGGATAATTAGGGAAAAAAGGAAGAGGAAAAGGGCTTGGAGTAGAGTAGAAGAGAAATGCAGAAGATCAGCGAGCCTGGGGGTTTGGCAGCGGGGCCTCTGGAGAGAGGGGAGCAGAGGTGTGGAGGCGCCCGGCTCCGGAAACAGCTCCTGCACCTGTCCCCGCACCCAAGCCACACAGCTTTTAATTGGCCTGGGCCACTCTCCTGGCTGGATGTCACCCTGGGCAGAACTTTGAGAACTGAAGTTGACGGGTAGGAAGCACTCACCTAGGGGGTCACTGAGGACTTTGTTAAAGTCCACAGTGCCTTTTCTGGTCATGTGTCTTCACTTGCCCTTTATCTCAGGATCTGAGGAGCAGGAGCAAGGAACCCAGAGAGAGATCCAGGAAGATATCCGACTGTGTTAAGAGAGGACAGACAGAGTGACACGGGAAGCAAGGACTATCGCAGCAAAGTAAAATGACTTCACAACTATTGTATGAGACCTGCAGGTGTGAGAGAGCCTAAGCCTGTCTCAGAGTGCAGGGGACAAGCCGAAAGGAATGGTAAAATTTCCACTGACATTTGAAATTTTGCGAAATAGCCTGCTACTTTTGGTTGTATCACTTGAATGAATGCAGGTGTATTTCTGTGGGCATTTATAAGTTCACTCAACCCCACCAGCCCCTCTAGCCCCCATCAGGGGTAGGTTTTCTCAAGCACAGTGCCCCTCCTGCTTTGGGTGGCCACGCTGCGGGTCCTCACCTGGGGCCGGGCTGCTACAGGACACTGAGTCCCAGAGGCACTGCCTGCGAGACACTACAGGAACATCTCTGCTCTTGGCTGAGGGACTCTTTTTCCCCCTGCAGTGTAAGAATGCCGGTGACAGAGTTAGAAGCATGCATCCAAGCCATCCTTCCGTGTCATCACCATCTGGAAGCGGAACCAGAATCTTCTGAATTTCTCCAGAATGTGGTTTACAATAACCTTCGACAAGTGGGTGTGTGTCTTCTTACAAGTGGAGGTTTTACTGCCGTTTTCCTGGAACTTACTCACCACTATTCCATTTGATTTTTCTGTGCCCTGCTAAAAATTCTGCAGTCAGATCTTGAAACCCTGATGAAGAGGATTATTTTATTTCTTTATATGATAGACTTTAACTTTCAAAATTCAGAATTTTCTTTTCTTTCATTTTTTAGGGGGGTTTGGAGAAACAATTTTGCTCTTACCATCCTTGCGACCTGTTGCTTTATGCCTCTAACCCATCTTTTGTCACTTTTTAGGTGGTTCCATTTGTGACCCTGTCCAGGTTGTTCATATTATAAAACATAAAGTCTGTGAAAGTACAGTTCCTTTTATTCCGAAGGCATTGCACAGATACCACTGAAATCTGGGTGTGGTTTTTAGAAGACAGAATTATTAGAACATGTACTTGCAGGTTGCTAGTGCAAAATCCCCAAATCAAAATTCTAGCTCAATATCTAACATCTTTCTAATCTACCTTGGATTTGTATGGATAAGTGAAGCAGTTTGCTAAGAACTCAAGATCAGGGTTAGAATACAGGCTGGTGTAGATCAGCAGGGCCTCCCGAGCTGGCGCTGTGCCAGAGGGCGGGGCCGAGGGGATAGGGCGGGTCCTACCCTCCCTGAGCTGATAGTTTCATGGCAAAGACCTTCACCAGGTGAAGAACTTGGAGATTCTTCTAAGAACAGTGGGTTTGAGAAGAGTCTTAAAAGCATGGGAGTGACAGAATCCCATTTGTGTCAAGTAGGGAAGAGCAGCTGGGGGGCCACTGGGAGACCCATGAGTCCATGAGGGAAGTATTGGTGGCTTCCACCTGAGAAGTGGGATGGTCAGTGGGAAAAAGCGAACAGATTGAAGACATGTTAGATGGTAAAATGAAAGGATGAATGATGTCTGTAAGGGTTGGATGGAGTAAGGCCAGGGTTTTTTGGGTGGATTAATGAGGTAAATGATGGTCCTTCTGTGCTCTGAGGAGGGAAAGCTGCAGAGGGAGCTCTGGGGAAAACTGATGATTTCAGCTGTGGGTAAAGTGAAAGGCTGTTAGATGTGCGGTCTGGGAACTCAGGTGAGAGCCAGTAGTGAGTAGGGGAGAGGGGATAGAGAACTTCAAATCATTTAGTCTTGTGAATATACAAAAAGTGTGAGTAATACACTTACGCCTCTATATTCTGGATTTAAAACCCAGTAACATTTTGCTATATTGACTGCAGAGGTTCTTAATTCTTTTAATAGAAATAAAATAAATAGAAGCAAAATAGTGGAGTTAATGAACATCTTAGAGTTGATGTGTGTCCTTGTATGTATTTTGATACCTCATCTGTTTATAACTATAATCTATTAAAAGTTAACTAGATTAGCACAAGAGTTAAACAGAGGGACATGACACACACTGTTGGGGGTTGAAGCTGATCTCCTTGGACAAATTATATAGCCTCTCTGTGCCTTAGATCCATCTTCTGTGACTGCCCCCGGGCCTCTCATCACAGCTGATTTCCTTGATTAGAAATTGGGAGTGAGGCTGCTGTACAGAGTGAGAAATGGCAACAGCCAGGGACACTGAAGAGAGAGAAAAAAACAGATTAAAGCCTATAAACTGAGTACAAATACCCTCAAAAGAGAAAGAATCCCGCAGTGTTTTCAGCCGCTTGGCGTAAGGGAAACAAAACCACGTGGACCCAAAGTTCTTGAGCATGAGAGTATTGTGGGTGGGAGGGTGTCATCAGAAAAGTGTTGAGAAAAAGGCCTTTTGGTTTCCCATAACATTTCCAGTAAGGATGGTACGCAGAAGCGAAAACCACCCGCTTCACAGTAGATGGTGCTGTTTTGTGCGAAACTGACCAAAGTTTGGAGACCAGTCATCAGCGGTGCTGGCAAATGAAGAGGCTTCTGGATTGGGTGGGGCACTTGCTGTGACTTCCTAGTGACCTGCTAGCTGGGGGCTGTGAGGCGGGCAGTAGGTCTGCCGGTTGACCAGGGCATAACCCCGGGCTCTGAAGCTGCTGGTCTGACTAGCAGAACTGGGCACAAGCTGTCTTAATGGGGCAGCTCGGGATGTGGCCTGGGACATCTGCAGTGCTGAGGGCGAGAGGAGGGCTCCCCTGAGGGGGTGTCCCTGCGGAGAGTGGAAAAATCCACCTGCAGGGTCAGAAGAGCCTCTGAGCAGGTGGCCGGATACACAGGCATGACTGGCCTGAACACGGAGGGTTTGGGGAGCCAGAAGTCATACAGTGGCCAAGCAGCCTTGTTCCTGAGAAACTGGAGGGAAAAGTTGCTGAAAAGGCAGGCTGCGGACAGACCCTGTGGTGGGTCATTAGTGACAGGAAAGGACTGGTCAGGCAGGCACGAGAGAACCGTGTGGGCGTCCCATCTGAGGCATCACGCTGGAGGGAGGAGCAGAGTTATAGACTATGCCACTTATTAGCTGTTTGACTTTGAAAAAGATCACCCCACCTCTCTATATATATCTTCATCTGTAAAGTGACAGAGTGACAAACTCGTGTCATCAGAAGGCTTAGTTTAGCTCTGATCCTCTGTGTCCAGTCCTGTCAGTGCTGCCCTGCAAGGTTCTGCAGCGGCTGCTCTTACCCTGAGATGGGAGGGCGTAGAGGGAGATTGTGGCACAAAAGGGCAGGAGGAGGGTGCTTTAAAAACAGACATGTAACCGCCTGCAGCTGCAGACCTACAGGCAATTTGGTTGATGGTCGTGGAGAGGACTTTGGAGGCCTTAGCGTAGTCTAAAGACTTGCTTTCCCTTGGGGACCGGAATTGCCTTTGTACATTAATGTTGAAGATTTGGGCTTCTGACAAAGCTGTTTTCAGAGATGGGTATATACGTAACATATCGTATAAAATAAAATGCTTTTATTTAATATGTGGGACTTTGCAGCTGTTGGGAACAGCTCTGTTGACCTGGTCTCCACGGTGGACACTAGGGGTCAGCAGAGCATGCAGGAGGGCAGGCAGCCCGCCGTGGTGCTGCGGGGGTTTCTCCCCAGCAGGGCGCTCTGCAGAGTTGACTCTTCACTGACTTTGGTTGCCAGATGAGCAGACAGCAATATAATGAGTTCTGGTGCGATTGTATAATGACAGGAAGAAAGAGGGACCCGTAGTTTTCTGGACTAGGACACGCATTTTGTTCTTGATCCAGTGTGTTTCATTGCGGATTTCATGAGTTGTGTCTCTTCTGGATCTGATTTGGGCTAATCTGCATATTTGGAAAGGAACCGAGATGGAATTATTGCAAGCATCTTGTGCTTTAATAAGTCCTGTGCAAACATAAACACGGTGAAGCATACGTTTGAATTTAGTGGTGTAGGGAAGGGTTTCTGCACATTACAGGGGAAGGTAAGGCAGAATTCCTGTTCTTTGTGGGCAGGAAATTGGGTAAACCTGTTTTCTGTAACGGTTTCTGAGAGCAGTTTATGGTAATTAACCAGCATTGACAAATGGTGGTACACATTGCATTTAAGAGCTGGCCTGCTGCAAACTTGTATATTGGACAGGTGGATTTCACAGACAAGTGATGAGATAGATAGGAGAGAGAAGAAGCACAGGCATAGGCACCCCAGCTTCAGGTTTAAATCGTCATTTCTGCACCATAGGAACTTGGACTAGAATGTAACCTCACTTAGCCTGTTGGTGAATCAGTAAAATGGGTATAATAATATTCACTTCTTCCTGGGTTTGTTGTAACTTGTGTCGACTGAAAGAAATGTGCAGCCTAAAAGTTAGGAGTTAAGTTTTATTTGGTGGGAGGACTCGAGCCTGGTTGACAGCCTCTCAGATTGCTCTGAGAGACTGCTTCAAAGAGTTAGGGGAGGAGCTATGATATATAGGAGATTTCAGCAAAGACCAGGTAGTTGGAACAATAAAAAATTGCTTGTTATCTAAAGAAAGCCAGGTATCTCAAGTTTAAGAATTTAGTGCTTTTCTATTTTTGGAAGGAAGCAAACATTTGGGCTCACTGAATTCATTCCTTTTACAAGCACCTAGCTATCTAGGGCAAGAATCCTGTCCTTTCTTACTCTGAGTCCGCTCAGAGGGCACCACTGTGAGTGGCTGAGAGACTGGGCTGCAGGCATGTCCTCGCTGGAGGGTGGCAGCAGATGCTGATGGCTTGTCTTCAGCATTCTTTGTTTACTGACATGGTTGCAGTATTTTCATTCACACAGTAGTATTTTCATTCACAGTGCTCCCCCTTGGTCCTAAATTCGACCAATATTTTTGAGAGACATTTCATGACCAATTTTGTCCCACGGTGCTAGGATGGCTCATTCCTAGTTCAGGTGAAGAATCTTCTGAGCTGCCATTCAAGATGTTAGGTGATTTATCAGGCCCTGTTGATACTAAAATTTCTCTGGATCGCCTGTATTACTAGTCTATTATGATCCAGGAAATGTTCAACCTTCGTTGCTCATTCCCATAAATATAATCACACTATTACAAATTTTTTATGCAGGGTTATAAATCTTTTCTATTTCTTCAAGATATTTAGCCATCATCAATCTTGTTCTAGGCCTAGTTACACATTGGGAAATGTAAGAGAACAATTTTATAAAATAGACAGGATATAAGTAATACAGCTAGTAAAGTTAATAAAGTCACGAGTAAGAATTTAACAGTCGAGAAGTTATATTTCTGGGTTAAAATTTTGTTGTGTTTCTGATTAAGTTTGAGCGATCTTATGAGAAAGTTCATATTTATGGTCAGGTTCAGAGCAGTTATTATTTGGCCAGGTGAGGTCTCCCACCTTGTAAGATCAACAGTGGCCTAAAGAGAACAATAATTTTTTTGAAAATTATGTTTCTGAGGGCTATCTAGTTAAAGCCTTGGAGTAGGGAAATCCACCAAGGTAACACAGAATTACTAGACATAGGTAATTTACCATAAACTTAACAATTGGAGAAGTTCATAATCAAAGGTAGGAGAAATTGTAAAAGTAATTGGTATATAGGCCTGGTCCGGTGTCTTGGGTCAGCTGTCTAACTCTGATCTCGTCTCCTTTTCATCCTGGCCTGGTAGCTTTTTCTCCATTTGGGCATTGTTTTAAGGTGAGCAGTGCTCTATAATCCATTGCACTGCAGGGAATATTTCTTATAGGAAATGAATCTGAAAGTCCGTTTCCTTCAGCTTTGATGTATATGGTCTAGTTAAGCGTACCTGATAAAGGGTCCTTCCATTCAGGTTGGAGACAGTTCTTTAAGTCATGCCTGTTCCAGTAGGTATAATCCCCTCGCCGCAGGTCATGGGGCATTGGATCTTTAACCAAGGATATATTACTAAGCTTCAGAAAGAAACAGAAAAGTGTCCTTTTAATAATTCAATTAAACTTTGCAGCATTGTAACATAACAGCAAGGAATGATTTGGGAAGTGTCTTACTAAATATAGACCTCAATTAACAAAACTAGAATTTAATATCCACTAAAATATAATCTTTTTCTCTCTAAAGTTCCCTCATTTTTATCAAATATAGTCAAATCAAGGTGAATTTGTTTCCAAGTTAAGTCTGATTATTTGATCATATAGGCTTTTCTTAAATTGGCTGTGTTGGAACTTTTAATAAGGACTTTTAAGCTAGAATGTTAATAAGGTTTTCTAAGGCCAGGAAAGCCCCGTCAAGGGCTTGTCATAGATTTCTGCCTAACAGATTTAGGTAAATTCTTTTCTTTTTGAAGTCCTTAAAATACCTTGAGATTCCTATACCTGTTAGGAGACGATCCTCCTAATTTATCTGATAGAGCCACTGGGGACCTTAAAGTTTTTAGTCTCTTGAGGGATCAGATAGAGAGAAAAGATAACTGTTCCAAGTCTGCTTACATATGTATAATTTATCAAATTGCCGTGAATCATAACTAGTTTAAGGAGAATAGTTTCTTTATGTCTGGGAAACAGGTTAAAAGCCAGTAGTATTTCAGACAAAATCAAAAATTATAACCATATTCATCAGTTTACTCAGTCCCACGTAGCTAATTATTTTAATCAGTTTTCATTAGACCTTTAAAATTTCTTACCCAGTTTATTTTAGTGCTATAATTTGAAATTTATTAGAAATCAGTAAATCTCCTTGAAGAGAGAGTATTTTGCAAAATCACCAGAAGAAAATGATTACCTGCCTATAAATGACAACAGATTTAACAGCATGGTTAAACAACGTTACACTGTAATCTATAAAGAAACCTGGTCACAATAACTAGAATTGTGACTGGTAACATTTCAGATATACCAGAATTTTAGGGGGTCCATATAATTTCCAGAACATATAAATTAATAATATTTTCTCATACACTGTAACCTAGGAAGATTAATTATTCATTTGACAATACCTCCCATGTTGTTTAACATGCCAAATGAAACTTAATACTTTAAAATCTCTCTTTGAGATGTTTCAGGGACCCTTTGCAGCATCCCAAAGTTAACTGGAGACCAAAAGAATTTTAATGAGAAATTGATATTTGGGGAGCTTGTTAAAAGTTTTCAAAACACTTGGTCAGATAAACGTATAGATCACTGTAAAGTAGTACTTACACATTAACAAGAAAATATTTCAAAGGTAAAGGCACAACAGATCACTTAAGTCGCATAAGAAGCTTTACAATTTGTTACTGAATGCGGATTAATATTTTAAGAAAATTTTGTCCCATTAACAGAGAGAAAACCAAATCTAGTCTTGTACCAGCTTACTTCTAAGATTCATTTACTTTGCCCAAATTGATTCAAAACTTAGCCAATTCCGACCACATACAAAACTCTTTCCTCAGGATTCCTTTTCCACAAGCCTTCCACAGCTTTCTACACTTGTATTAGTGTGTCCCTTATTTTTTCTTCCATTCAGAAGTAACCAGCTTCAGGACAAAGTCACTATTTTTCATTAACAAAATATAATTCCATTACTTATATCTTCCTTTACACATTTATCTTAACTTCCTAGGATACTGAGATCTTTCCCTTAATAATAGAGACTAATTCAGAGTGGCACCAAGCATTTATTAATATTTCTAAAGACCTTTAGTTTCTCTGTAAGAGGAAGTCATATGTTGAGTAATTCATATATCAATCTTATTTTATCTCAAAATTGCATAGCTATTAAATAAAATCCTATCATTTAACTTAATTTAGCACAACTCTAGAATTTAGATACCAAACATTTAGAGATTATCTTAAGCATACATTTTAAATATATATTTTAAAAATTTATACAAAACTCTTATCTCATTTGCATTTAATTTATTTAAAATTTTATCACACCACATTACTATTATTTTTTTGATAAATCTGCAACAGATATAACAGGATCTTATTTGACTTTCATTAAACCTAGGTACAGTAAAGGAATTATACTTAATATTGATGACTTTAAAGATGTCTATATTAATTAGAACATTCTTAAACTAAACAATATCAAGTATTATCTTAATATTGAATATTTTCCAGTTCACGTGAACTTGAAGGTCAACTTAGTCAGTTTTTATTTCAAAAATACTTAATTTCAAAGCTCTTAGTTTTTGCGTCAATTAAGCAGAGCTCTTTGACTTTGATTTTTTTTTTTTTAGCAGTAGAAATATCTCAGATCTATAATGTGTATGCAGGCTTATAAACAGACAAAAGCTAGAGATCTCATATCTTCACTTTAAAACTTACTTATGAGATAGGTATAATAATAGTTGGAGTAAGCTGAATTTGCTTGCTCAAATCACTAAGGCTTACTATTTATGAAAAAGACATTTAAGATTTCTTGACAAAGTCTGAAGGACCCGTCAGGGTTCTGAGTTCTAAAATGCCAAATGTTTCTTTGGCCTTAGGTTTTATCTCATTGAGCTAATTAGGCTCAGTCCTAGGTCACTGTTTGCTGTATTTAAATTTCTGATCTGCAAGTGAAAGACAGACACTTCCAGTTCCCCAGAGAACTGCTCTGTCACCTAGGCCCAATTGTATCTCCTTATTTGGCTTTTTTGTATCAGTGGGAAGAGCTGTAAACAAAGAATTCCATGTTTTAAAACTTTAAGCTTAAATATATCTTGTCTTCCAAAGCTTGCATAAGGTACTTAGTAAAGTTTCTTTTCCTTGAGTTAAAAGTTAAACCCAGGGTAAATCTTTTATTATATTTTTTTATTAGCCACTGAGTATTAGTTTTCAATTTTATGTTATGTTGGACGGCTCATGTAACTCTATTGGTTTCCTTTAGTTTGTTCAATTAATATTTTCTGAGGGACAGAAATGTGCCCAGCCTTGTAATACCAAGAAGGGGAAGCGTTTATCCATTGAAACATATCTATCCCACGACATAATTAAGCAAAAAGTTTATATAAAGCTAATTTAAACATACAAATTTTACAAACTTTTATCTCAATTTTATTAACTCTTATGACTTTAAAATATTAGGTTTAATCAATAATTTTTATTTCTAGAAGGAGTGCCAGAAGCCTTTTTATTCTTTTTTCTTTCTTTCTTTCTTTCTTTCTTTCTTTCTTTCTTTCTTTCTTTCTTTCTTTCTTTCTTTCTTTCTTTCTTTCTTTTTTCACTGTATCTAATTTTATAGAAAAGTCTCTGGGATCCCCAACTTTGAGCCAAAGAACTTAGGCCCTTCACAACTTTTAATTTGATTAATTGATATGTTGCCCCAATCATTGATCAAATATCTCAGTCTACATATATATACATATATATATTTCTAGTCCTATAAATACATACATTTTAAACTGGGGTAAATAAAACGGACTTGTTTGAACTTTAATGTTGGGGGGCAGTAGGTGATCTCTTTGGACATTTTTTTTTTAACTTTACGTAGTGTAGTATCTAAACCTTGTATCTAAATCCAAAAATGTCCATTTTATTTCTCTCATTCAAAATAACCATCTAAAAATGTTTACCCATTTGGGATAAGCCACTTATCTTTTTTTTGTTAAGGAAAAAATCTTTCGACATTTTTACATTCCTTTTTCCAGTTACTCAGCCTAATTAACATAAATTATTCTAAGATTTTATTAGCATCTCTAAAACCATTGATGGGAAAGGAAAAACACAAATGTAGCTTTTTAAACCAGTTTTTTTAACTAAGTTCTTAGATTAACCATTAGATATATTTTCTAACTTTAAACTTGATTTTAATAGTTACCAATAAAACGGCTGTTTATAATGAGAGCTCTGTCAACTTTCTCCAATTTAAAAGTATTTCCAAATTAAGGGATCCATCATATGGTCATCAATTTATATATATATATATATATATATATACACACACACATACTGATTTTAAACCAATAAAATGAAGAGGTTTTCCCACATGAGAGTGGGGGTGTTGCCTAAATAAAATTCAAAAGTTTACTCTCCAAAAGGTAAAGGCATTTGTGGTCCAGGCTGATGCAACAAATTTAAGATGGCAAAATGCCTGAAAATTGGTACAAAGGATAGTTGAGAATTCCAATTTATTTGCGTGGCCACCATATGTACACAATATTTGTACCTTTTGCATGGCAGAGTCCAAGTTTTCCTTTAAAAAAAAAGGAAACACATATATACATACATACAAACACATAAAACACCCAGAGAAAGATAAAACGTTTACATTTCAAGGACACAGGTAGAGAAATCCAAGATCCCCCTAAAGGGGTTATGGTTTTTATAAGTTCAGAATTCCAAAAAATGTTTTTATCAGGCCTGGTTAGTTACTTTAAGAGATTTTTTTTTTTAATTCCCAATTAAAGTTGTAAGTTTTGTATGTATATAAACCTGGCTGGGGTATTAGTTGGAGGCTGGCAATCTGTCATTTCTTTTTCTTTTTTTCCTTTTCTTTCTTTTTTTTTTTTTTTTTTGAAAGTTCTATTCCCCATTCTAAGGCCGTGTTGTCAGAATAAAATTGCTAGTAGGTTTTCCTGCAGGGACAACTCTATGGCATGAAGTCTTTGCCTCTACCACTCCTGCAAGTTTCTCAGTCATCCGAGAAAGCTGTTACCAGCCAGGAGGAGGGTCCCATTTTGGGGGTTGAAATGTTCCTAATAAGAGTTCTACTTTTATCCCGAAAAATTCAATGGAGGTAACCAAATTGAGGAAAACATTAGATCAGCCTATTACCTAACCACTCAGTGCTGACTCCAGTGTCTTTTAACATGGACCCACTCGGGACGTCTCCACTGGATATTTTCCTGGTATCTTTCAACCAGCCCCACCTCGGACGTCTCCTCAAAGTGGGTTTTTCCCGTTATCTTTCAACCAGGACCCACCCAGTATGTCTCCACTGGGTGAGTAATTCCCCCAGTTTCTTTCAACTGGAGGGCCAGGTACCTGGATACACCACCTAATAAAACTCAGGATAGGATTATCAACCAATATGGAAGATCCGAGAACCAGTATAGACTCACCCAAATTCATCTGGACACCCCGAGGAGGCTGATGGGCACAAAGGGCCACTGCTGGTACCAAGGCTCCGGTTCCTCGGAGAGTTCAGCTGGAGAGAAGTCTGCCGTGGGTCTCTTCATGGTGTCCAAAACTGTTGCGTGAAATACATGTGCAGCCTAAAAGTTAAGAGTTATGTTTTATTTGGTGGGAGGGCTCGAGCCGGGATGACAGCCTGTTAGATCTCTCTGAGGGACTGCTCCCAAGAGGTTGAGGAAGAGCTAGGATATATAGGAGCTTTACAACAAAGACCAGGTTGTTGGAACAATAAAAGATTGCTTGTTATCTAAGGAAAGCCAGGTATCTCAAGTTAAAGAATTTAGTGCTTTTCTATGTATCAATTGGCCTCACTGAATTCATTCTTTATACAAGCACCTAGCTATCTAGGGCAATTATCCTGTCTTTTTATTCTCAGTCTCTTCAGAGGGCACCATTGTGAGTGGCTGTAGAGGCTGGACTTCAGGCCTGTTCTCGCTGGGGGGTGGTTTCAGCATTCTTTGTTTACTGACATGGTTCTAGTATTTTCATTCACATTGTAGTATTTTGATTCACAGACTGTGGTAATCTGGAAACTTGGAAAGGAACCAAGATGGAATTACTGCAGGTCCCTTCTACTTTAATATTCCGTGTGCAAACATAAACACGGATGAAGCATACATTTGAATTTGGTGGTGTAGGGAAAGATTTCTGCACATTACAGGAGAAGGCAAGGCAGAATTCCTCTTCATTGATGGCAGGGATGTGGGTCCACCTGTCTTTTCTGTAGTGGTTTCTGAGAGCAGTTTATGGTAATTAACGAACATTGAAAAACAGTGGCACACATTGCATTTAAGAGCTGGCCTGTGCAAACTTGTGTATTGGACAGGTGGATTTCATAGGCAAGTGGTCAGGTGGATTGGAGAGAGGTGTAGCCCAGGCCTGGGCTCAGATTCAGGTTTAAATCACCATTTCCTTACCATTGGGTCTTGGACTAGAGTGTAACATCCCTTAAACTGTTGGTGAATGTGTGAAATGTGCATTATAATAGTTGTTTATTCCTGGGTTTGTTGTAAGTTGTAAACAATATTATAACACACATGAAACACTTAACAAACAGGCACTTAGCAGTGTTCACTGTGTGCGGCCGCCCCGCTAAGCGTGTGTCAGAGCCGTAAAGGCAGCATGTGTCTGTTGAGGACGCACTGGTAGCCCCTTGAATAGGTTGTGAATTGGGTGATTTCCTTTAATCCTTGAAACTCTACGTGCCATGGGCAGTTATTTTCATGGACAGATGAGGATAGGGTAAAGAAGACTGTGTAATTTGCCCAAAGTCAGACCATAATTTTGGGTGCAGGGGCCTCGGTACAGCATGGGCCCCTGGGCTTTCTGCCCTCTCCGTTCAGCCCCAGAGCCAGACGTGGGGTCGCCTGTTTCCCAGCCCAGAGTATACAGTAGGCAACAACACAAACCTGGACCTGTGCTGCTTAAGCAAAAACTCCAGAGGGGAGGAAGGTATTAGAGGGACAAATGTAAAAACACACGACTGCACACTGTGATCAGCTCTGAGAAGGAAAGGATCACGTCTCTCCATGCAGAGCTGGGAGATTTCCCGTCGGGGCTGCTCTGAGGGTGTTCATTTCAGCTAAACAAACTCCGCTCCTGCACCAAGGTAGGAAGGCAGGGCGCGTGTGGCCAGGTTGACTGGGCCTCGTTGATCATACTCATTCCCCATTAAGCGGCAGCTGTCACCGGCACTTACCTAGTAAACAGGTGTCGGCCATAATCATCACGCACTTTGCTTGGTAGTTTTATTGGTCTCAAATTTGAGATGAGGTCATTGAAACTGGGGAGTTTGCTACATGCCCGTGATTACCTTGGAAATAACCCCACTGGTCTTTCAACCTAGACTGATGTGGCTGTTATATCCCAGCTTTGTGACTGGCATCGTGTAGCTTCTACCAATTGGCCCAAATGGCTGACATTGATTTTCTTAATCCATAGGAAATGGTATGTGACAATAAGAGAAAAACGTAGTAAGAAATTGTTTGGAAAACTACAACAAAATCCAATACTTCCCCAGATGGGGTAGCGTACACAGTGTCACTCATTCCACTCACAGCCTGACACCTCCTCCCTGCCGACCCTGTGTTCAGAAGCCACTCTGAGCATATGAAGAACATTTTGCCTCATGTCACTTTTGACCAAGACCTGTGACCTCTCTGTCCCTGGTTAACTCTCTCTTCAAAGCCATTTAAATTTTATGCAGGCTCCTCCGCTCAGATGTAAGAAAAGCCTCTTTAAACTTCTTGATGCAGCTCCTTAATGAAGATCTTGCGAAGGAAACCTAGTCAAAACCTGGGATGTATGCACATAGTGACTGTAATCTCAGCATTTTGTGAAGTTCAGAATCAGAGGGGTGGGAGACTCAGGAAAGGCTTTTTAAGGGAGAAAGGGGAAAGTGAAAGGACGCAGGCTGTGTGAGACTGAAACATCTCAGTCCCAGCCAGCAAGGCACCTGCGTTCAGGATGGTGTGTGGGGAGTACAGAGTTCCCACAAAGAAAGAAGTGGTGGGATGGGAGGGAGGACAGATAGATTCTTTACTAGGGAAGGAAAAAGTGGGCTGAAAACTTCCTGGTTGAATAAGAGGACTGTGACATGATGTGCTTGTATTTTGGAGAGAAGGGTTTTGTGGGGACAGGCCTAGGAGAACCCTCTCTGGATGGGGAGTCAGCACAACAGGGAACCACAGAGAATCTGGGTTCCCAGGGCCCCTGCTGGAGGAAAGGCTGCCCGCCAATTCGAGCCCTGGGGGCTGCTTCTGTCCCTTAGCTGGGGCCTCAAACCTCCCTTCACATCCCAGTCCTGTTGATACAAGAAAACAGATGTAGGGCATGAGAAGGGCTGTGCGCCAGGCTTTGGTTGAGCCCCTGGAATGTGCCCCACCAGACGTGGGTCCTTGGCTTCATACAGGAAAGAATTCAAGAGCAAGCCACTGTTGAGAAAAGGTATATTTATTCACAGAGTCACATTGAAAGGCAAGAGATAGGCCACGAGGTGTTGGGGGTTTTATGCTCAGATTAAAAGTAGGTACACACTCCACAGAGTGTGGGCCTTCTCCGAAGAGGGAGAGAGGGGTGACCGCGAGGTGGCGCTGTGTTGCTGGTTTTAATGGGCTTGGTTGTTTCATATGCTAATAAGTAGAATGAGCAGCCTAAGGGCAAAGGGCTGGGATTCCCAGGGAGTAGGCCATTTCCCACCCTTTGACCTTTTGTGGCAAGCTTTGTGATGGCAATGGTGCCTTGGGGCGTGTTATTCACCATGTTACTATTACAATGGGTGTATAATGAAGCTCAAGCTCTGCTAGAATTTAAATGTGTTCATCCTGAGTCTCAAGGCCTATTGGGGGTTGAATCCTTCACCATTTTGATGTTAATTGCTGTGGCCTTCCTAGAATGGCTGTGCTCTGCCCCCTTCCATCCTGTCTCACTGTGATGGCACAGAGAGAGCAAAGGCCGGGCCCTGCCTGTGCTCCTGCATTGAACAGTGTGAGGGGTAGGGTGGCCTGAGGATGACTCTGAGTGGTGAGAAGGATGTTTCAAATTTTCCCACGTGGGACATGGAGCGTGCCAGCAGCCACCGCAGATTTATCTCATGGGCATTATTGCTTGTGTCACTCATCTTTTTCTATTTTTCTTTTTTTTTCCAAGTGTTTAATCTAAATTTAATATCAGGTTTTCCTAGGAAAGAAATTTCTCTTTTTCTTTTCTTTGAGGCTCTTTTGGGGGGTAGGTAATGAGGTGTATTTATCTGTTCGTGGAGGTCCTGGCGCTTGAACCCAGGACCCTGTGCACGCTTAGCACACATTCTACCACTTAGCTCTACCACCTGCCCCATCATCTTTTACTTTTTGCTTTAGCTGCCAAGAATCTTACAGCTGAATTTCTAGTCAGACTTTAACACTTACCCTGACTTAATGGCATTCGTTTTTATGACTTTACCTCCCCCTGGTTTCATTTAAGTATTGAATCTCCATTTTCTCTTCACTCTCACTTTTGTATTTTTGTTGTTATGGTTGTTAAGCTGTGTTTAAAATATTGTTTAACTTCTCTTTTAGCAGGAGGCTGAAAGAAAATAAATATGTAAACAAACTTATCACACTTAAATGTTTTATACATTCTAAGCTGTTTAGTTGTTACTTAATAACCGAATTGAATACTAAAGTGATAACATTTTTAAATTATTTTTTTAATTTTTTATAAAGGTATAGCTGATTTACAGTTTGATATAAGTTTCAGGTGTACAATAGTTGCACAATTTTTATTCTTATGCTCCATTTATAGTTATTGTAAAACATTGGCTATATTCCCTGTGTTGTAAGATACATCCCTGAAGCGTGTTTATGTTACATGTAGCAGTTTGTATAAGAAAGTTGGGTAATGCAGATTCTGCGGCATGGTTCTATCTAACCCATGTTCCCAGTCACCCTTCCTGTCAGAGCCCAGTCCCTCACTACAGTCTGCAGGGGAGCCAGAAAGTGGAGGCAGCCCTCATCACCGCTAGCACCACCCTGAGTGGCAGTGACAGCAGTGACTGTGTGTGGATGTGCAAAGTATTGTTCCAAGAGCTTTATATGCATTTCTGCATTTAATAAATAAAGCCTTCCTGTGAGGAATCATTTTATGTTTTTAATGAATAATACATTTTATTTTGATTTTGATAGACTACAAACCTCTGGAAAATTCACTGGAATAGTTCAATAAACGCTTAGATACAGTTCACCTAAAAGGGTACTATTCGCCCTTTTGTGTCTGCCTTATTTTAGTATAAACTTTCAAGGTTCATCCATGTTGTAGCCTCAATCAGTACTTTATTCTTTTGGATGGATAATATCCTTTTTCTTTTTTTTCGTTTTTTGTCTGTTTAAAAATATTTTCATTGAATTCTAGTCAGTTTATAATATTGCGTCATTTTCTTGTGTACAGCAAAACACTTCATCTATATAGGAACATACCTGTATTCATTTTCATATTCTTTTTCAACATTAGTTACTAAAATATATTAAATATATCATCCTGTGCTATCCAGTATAAACTTGCTCTTTATTCTATACATACTCAGTATCTGCAAACCTTGAAATCGCAATTTATTCCTTCCCACACCCTCTCCCCTCTGGTAACCATAGTTTCGTTTCTATGTCTCTGTGTCTATTTCTGTACTGTAGATAAGTTTATCTTTTTGTTTGTTTGTTTTTTCTTGTTTTGTTTGTTTGTTTGTTTTAGATTCCACATGGGAGCGATCTCATATGGTATTTTGCTTTCTCTTTCTGTGTTGCTTCACTTAGAATGACATTCTCCAGTTCCATTGATTTTGGTACAAGTAGCATTATTTTATTATTTTTTATGGGTGAATAGTAGTCTGTTGTACAAATATACTACAACCTCTTTATCCAGTCATCTGTCAGTGGACATTTAGGTTGTTTCCATGTTTTGCTATTGTAAATAGTGCTGCTGTGAATATTGGGGAGAAGGTGTCTTTTTGAATTACAGTTCCTTCTGGATATATGCTCAGGAGTGGGGTTGCTGGGTCATATGGGAGGTCAATTTTTTGTCTTTTGAGGAACCTCTATACGGTTTTCCACAATGGCTTCACCAAACTGCATTCCCACCACAGTGTATGAGGGTTCCCTATTCTCCACAGCCTCTCCAGCATTTATTGTTTGTGAACTTCTGAATGATGGCTATTCTGACTGGTGAGATGTGATATTTGTTTGTTGTTTTGATTTGCATTTCTCTGATAATGATATTGAGCATTTTTTCATGTGCCTATTGGCTATTTGTATGTCTCCATTGGAGAAATTTTTCTTTAGGTCTTCTGCCCATTTTTGGATTGAATTGTTTGTTTTTCTTTCTTATGAAGTGTAAAAGCTCTTTATATATTCTGGGAATTAAGCCCTTGTCAGTCTCATTTATTGCAAATATTTTCTCCCATTCCATTTGTTGTCTTTTTGTTTTGCTTACTGTTTCTTTGCTGTGCAAAAGCTTGTAAGTTTGATTAAATCCCACTTGTATATTTTTGCTTGTATTTCTACTGCTTGAGTAGACTGCTCTAGGAAATCATTGCTGAGATGTATGTCAGATATTTTGCCTTTGTTTACTTCTAAGAGGTTTATAGCGTCTTGTCTACATGTTTAAGTCTTTAAGCCATTTTGAATTTATTTTTGTGTATGCTGTGAGGGAGTAGTCTAACTACATTGATTTACATGCAGCTGTCCGGTTTTCCCTACACCATTTGCTGAAGAGGGTCTTTACTCCATTGTATATTCTCACCTCCTTTGTCAAACATTCAATGACCAAAAGTTTGTGGGCCTATTCTTGGTAATTTTGTTTATCCGTTCATTGATGGATGGATATTCTTTGTAACCTTTGGCTACTCTGAATGATACTGCTATGAATATTAATTTGCAAGTTTTTGTGAGAATATGTTTTCATTCTGTTGGCTGTACAGTTGGCCCGCCATATCTGTAGTTTCCACTTCATGAATCCAGATGGCTGACTGTAAAGGGACTCGAACATCCTTGGATTATGGAATCCAGGGTGGGGGTTTCCTGAAACCAACCCCCCGAGGATACTGAGGGATGACTCTACATGTAGGAGTGGAATTGCTGAGCCATATAACGCTAACTTTTTGAGGAAACACCAGACTTCTCCAAAGAAGCTGCACCATTGTCCCATTCCACTGGCCGAATATGAGGTATCTCTGCCTCCTGAATGACACTTGTTATTGTCCATGTTTTCATTATAACCATCCTAGTGGGTGTGAAATGAGATCTCATTTTGATTTTGATTTGGCTAGTGATGCTGAGCTTCTTTTCATATGATTACCGGCCATTTGTGTATTTAATTAAATCCTTGGCAAATTTAAAATTTGGGTCGATTTTCTTTGTATTGGTCAGTTGTAAGCATTTGTTATATATCCTGAATACTAGTATCTTATTAGATACATGCTTTGCAAAATTTTTCTCCTATTCTGCAGATTGTCCTTTCCCTTTAGTTTTTTTAAACATTAAAATAATTTCTTTACAGGGGAGGTAATTAGATGTATTGATTTATTTTATTTTTCTTCCTAAGCACACACTCTATCACTTGAGATAACCCCTTCCCCTGTCATTTCACTTTCTTGATGATGTCCTTTGTAACAAAAAGGTTTTAATTTTGATGAAGTCCAGTTTATCTGCTTTTTTCTTCTATCACTTGTGCTCTTCGTATTGTATCTAGGAAACCAAAGCATATCCTAGGACCACAAACATTTATACTGTGTCTTCTTTCCGAAAGTTTATACGTTTGGTTTTTATGTTTCTGTCTGTGATCCATTTTGAATTAATTTTTATATGTTATATAAAATATGGGGGTCCAGATTTCAGATTCATTCTTTTGTCTGCAGATACCCAGCTGTCCCTGCACCATTTGTTGAATAGACTATTCTTTCAATGGAGGGTTTTTGACACCCTTGTGGAAAACTGAATGTAAATGTAAGTTTTTTCCCCCTGGGTTTTTATTGTGTCTCATAGATTTATTTATTCAAACTTATGCCAGTAGCATACTGACTTAGTACTATAGCTTTTTAGTATACTTTAAAGTGAGTCCTCCAAATTTACTCTGCTTTTTCAAGATTGTTTTGGCTGACATGAGCCCCTTGCACTACCATATAAATTTTGGGATAAGTTTTTCAATTTTTTCAAAGAAGTCAGCTGGAATTTTGATAGGGATTCCACTGAATTTGTAAATCACTTTGGGGAGTCTTAACATTTTTAACAATATTGTCTACCATTCCATGAACATGGGATGTATTCCATATATGTAGATCTTTTAAATTTTATTTCGGTGATACTTCAAAATATTCAATGTACAAATATTATAAATTTTTGTTAAATGTATCTCTCATTTTATTTTTAATGCTGTTGTAAGTGGAAAGGCTGAGCTTCTTGAGGATGGGACTATATATCAAATTGTTTATTTCTAGGATTCCTACACAGCAAATAAACTAGGTATATATTTGCTAAATAAATCTATCCACAACTCTTCCCACCCCTGTGTTATAAGAAACCAAGACCCAGGTTAAGCTACCTGAACACTTATGTGGAAGTGACAAATGAGACCCTTGGGTGGGGCTTTGTGCAAATGATACTGAGAGGTCATTCAGGATGGCTTCATCTTAATTTCTTTTAAACAATCCTTTCGGTGTATTTAGTCAGATACATTAAGAAAATACCCTTTAGATGTGCGCGGGAGCTGACTATAATTTTCAAATAATTTCTAGTGAGAGTGCTGTACTTGAAATCTAATTTGCACCAATCTTTAAAGATTTGTTTCAGGAGCTTTGACTAAAGAACACCTGTCTTTATTCATTAATGACAGCTAAATGCTCAAGCAACATGTAAGAGTTTCAGCAAACTGCCCCCGCCCCGTAGTGCTGGGTGTCAGCAGCTGTAACTGGAGTCCGCGCTTACCTCTTCCAGTACGCTTGTGCTGATCTGCTCAAAGGGGTTCGTCCAACAGTTTGTCTGTAGTCTGTTGGAAAAAGCCGTAAAACATTGAGTTAAGGTTGCTGAAGTGCAATATATTCTTATTAATATTAAGTAAGCACATATTGAGTGCTTACTGTATGTTGGGAATTGTCCCTCAGCCTCACATGAATATTATTTCACTTAAAACCTCACATATTTCCTTGTTATTCTCACTTTACAGATAAGGAGACTGAGAATTAGGTCTTCTCTTTTGGGTGGATCTCATTATCAATGACGGGAAGTTATAAGGAAAAAGATATTGATTCATCCTGAGAAAACATTTTTCTGAGCGTCAGCAGTGAAGAGGGTGAACACTGAAGAAGGTGATCATTGTTCGAATGAGATGAGCCCCGGGTTGTACGGAGTCAGCATCCCTGTCCTGGACACGGCACATTTAGAGCTGCGTGGTGGGTGAGGCGGCGCGGCCGCGCAGGGAATGAGGATGCCGGGCCGTTGGGCTGTGCTCAGGCCCGGTGGGGCTTTCTCCTAAGGGCAGTGGACCGTCATTGACAGATTTTAAGTAGAGGAGTGGAGTGCTATCTTAGATCACTTTTGTCTTGTAGAATGCTTAGAAACATTTAGAAAGCTCAGCAGGAGGTGATGTGATGAGTCAGAGTAGGGTGGCTGCGAGGTGTAGGAGTGTAGAATTTTCAAGTGGTTTTCAGTCCCAGGCTTGTGGCTCAGTCGCCGTGTCACTTTGGATGACGCACTCAAGGAAGTGAAACAATTTATCTAATCAATTAAAGCAGTGATGTACCGACCTCCCAGGACTGCTGTGGAGATCCAGTGAAATAACGTGTGTACAGTGTGCAGCATGGTCCCCAGCACACAGTCAGTGCTGAGTGAGTGCCAGTGAGTACCTGGTAGGACAGGTGTGGGTGGTGGGGCTCGGTGACTGAGGAAATCTGGGCCCTGAAGGAGGGGTCCAGTCACATCTGTGAGTGATGGGCCTGAGCTGGGAGAGGCAGGGTGACCTTGCCCCCCGACCAGGGCCCCTGGGCAGGACGGCTATGGGAGGAGCCCTGTGATGTCAGCTCATTGCAGGTGGAGTTGGAGTTGCCCTTGAGACACCTATGTGCAGTGTCACGAGCTCACAGAGGAGGTCTGGGCCTGGGCTGTGCATTTTCCTATAATCTCAACCCCTGAGGACGCTGAAGTATTGATCACTGAACGTGAAGACATACTTTACAGCACAAGTGAATAGTAGCATCATCTCTGTCAACAAAGCTCACGTCACTTTATTCATCACTCACTTTGCTAATTGGGTATTTACAGAGCTCACTTCACCGTCCTCCCCTGGGCTCAGGCTCCACATTAAAGAGCTGGTGAGCCTCCCTCTTTTCCAGAAGAAGACACATTAAGCTGGGAGCCTTCTGTAAATCACCAGACTTAGAATTTTAGTTTGTTGCTTTAATTCTATTATCTGTTGGCCATCTCCTGACAGGAGAGAAGTTTTACCTCATGGTCATGTTTCAATTAGCTGTTACTGAGAATTGTTGAACTGATCCATAGTGTATGTATTATATTAACCTTGTAGAGAATTTATCATTTTTCTGTCTTTGCCCTTTAATTTTGTATGCCCCTTCAAGTATCTATCCTATTTGAGGCCTTATTTTTTTTAATTAAAAAATGTCTGTTTTTAGTTAAGGAAACAAAAGAAAAGAAAAAATACACATGATAGCTAAACCTATAAAATATCTAGTGTGTTTTCTGTCTTGGCAATAGAGGGTTGTATAAACTCGTGAAAACCTTCATTACAAAAGTTTCTTAAAATGCTGATAAAGAAATAAAACCTTCCGTGCAGCCACTATGGAAAACAGTGTGGAGATTCCTTAAAAGACTAGGAATAGACTTACCATATGACCCAGGAATCCCACTCCTGAGCTTGTATCCAGAAGGAAATCTACATCAGGATGACACCTGCACTCCAATGTTCATAGCAGCACTATTTACAATAGCCAAAACATTGAAACAGCCTAAATGTCCATCAACAGGTGACTGGATAAAGAAGATGTGGTATATTTATACAATGGAATACTACTCAGCCATAAAAACTGACAACATAACGCCATTTGCAGCAACATGGATGCTCCTAGAGAATGTCAATCTAAGTGAAGTAAGCCAGAAAGAGAAAGAAAAATACCATATGAGATCGCTCATATTTGGAATCTAAAAAAACAAAAACAAACAAACAAACAAAAACAAAGCATAAATACAGGACAGAAATAGACTCATGGACAGAGAATACAGACTTGTGATTACCAGGGGGGTAGAGGGTGGGAAGGAATAGACTGGGATTTCAAAATTGTAGAATAGATAAACAAGATTACACTGTATAGCACAGGGAAATATACACAAAATATTACGATAAATCACAAAGTAAAAAATGTGACAATGAGTGTGTATATGCCCATGAATGACTGAAAAATTGTGCTGAACACTGGAATTTGACACAACATTGTAAAATGATTATAAATCAATAAAAATGTTAAAAAAAAAAAGAAATAAAACCTTCCATCCTCATTTTTCAAGCTGCACAGCTAATTGTCAAGAAAGTGAGGGGAAATCCTCAGAAGACAAGACAAACCAGAAAGCAGGGATTCTGGGTGATACGTGAGCCTTAGAAGCCCTGGGGTGCAGGTTGGCTCCTGAACTGAGTTTCAGTTGCCAGGGCAGGAGGTGAGCCCGAGGCCTCTCATACTGGGAGTTGGATGGCTGATCATATGTAAGGCCAAGCCCATCCCGAGAAGCATGGTTTACTAAAGGGTGGACTAGGAAAAAAATTTCCTCAAGGCAAGACAGTAAGGAAAGTCAATTTTGTTGAAAGAGGGTAAAAATAACAAATCCAGAGTAAGGATATAGTTTAAAGCTGTTCTGGCATGAGAGTGATCACAAACTCCTAGCAGAGAAGCACAGCTACTCCTGGAATGAGAAGCTGTGGTTTGAATGAATCAGTAAGCAGCCATTCCGATAAAGGCCTCCAGAGTCTTGTGGATCAAGATACTGGACCACAAACACCTCTCTTCCAAGGTCTCATTCAAATAACCAAAAAGGTTTTAAAGGAAAGAAGCCATAATCATAGTTCTATTTATTAACATTACTTTACGCTAGAAATTCAGAGGTGACTATGGAGTTGTCTCCTCTTTTATGGACCTTACTTTCTTTTTGGGGAGACAAATTGACATAGATGGGGAGCTTGGTGGAGGGAAGTTTTAGTCTGTTGCAATTAGCCAGGAGAGGAGATTAAGAAAGCAATGAAAGGTTGGTGAACTTTTTAGCTGAGGACAGTCTTATTCAGTTGGCTTTTAATTGTAGGCTCAGTATGTTGTCAGTAGAGGGAATAAATCTTACGGAGGATGGACTTAGCTCAGGCCTCTTTAGAATGGAAAAGTGAACCTGGAGAAAGACAGTCAAATCTGTGCAGAAATTGAAGTTCACTTGAGCGTGCTCTATCCCTGAGCCAAAGATAGGACAAATATACAGCACTTCTTGAGGACAGAGGAGTGGTTTTTAAGCTTCTTCATGAATGAATCCCAGGGAACCGAGAAGGCCAGTTGTCAAACTGACTTTGCTCTTTGGACGGTGTACCCACCAAGGGTATTGGCCTTTTATATGTTTCCATTTCTCTTTAATACATGTCTGTTGATGAGGACGTGGGCACAAGGGTTTGACACCTTGTCGAGGTGACTTCGGGTATCTTCCTAGAAGCATGGGCACAATTACGGCTGCGTCATACATCTTGCAGCCCATCCCGTTCCCCGGCTCCGTGATCACGGCAGAGTGGTTCCTTGTTGACCTGTCCGTCTCCTCTCTGACATCATAACCCATGAAAAGACCGGAGCGTATTAACTTGTCTTTGTTAAAGTCAAAGGAACAGATCAAATATGGAGTCAGATTTGCTGTTTCCTATTTCAGTAGTGCCATGGAGAAGGCAGTTTGGGCAGCTTTTTGTAGGGTCCTGGAGGCTTTCTCTCTCAGCCTCTGGGCGCCTCTATTGAAAACCCTTCATAGCTGTCTGGCCTGCTGGAAAACCACTCCGCCTGTTTTGCCCTGAAACTGTGTTCAGTTTATAACTCATCTCTGTTCCTTGGAAAACAATTCAATAAAAACTCAGTTGGTTTTCCACCAGCCATGGGCAGGGGTGAGGGATACCTTGTTATTATTTCATAAAATATTAATAATAATAATAGTAATAGTAGTAGTAATAATAATAATAATAATAATAATAAATAAATAAAAGAAGTCTTAAAACAGCACTGGGCACATTGGAAAGAGTCAATAAATGCTTCCTGGCTTAAATCAAAAGTGATGACTCAGTGATTTCATGGCTGCTGTATTTGCTGAGCTAGTTACCCTTTTGCTCCATTACACATTATTTTTAACTGAAAAAGAAATACATGCAAATAGTTAAAAAAAATTTCAAACAGAGCAGAAAAATACACAAGTGAAAGAAGTTTTCCCTCATCCTCTGTTCTTTCAGCCCTCCCTGGAGATGCCACTATTTACTATCCTTTGGGTGATTTTCCATATATGCTATGCACATTCCCACCTATGTATGTAAATTCCTTTAAAGTTTTAGTTATTTTTAACTTAAAGGGATTTAAATCCTCAAGTGGCTTCTGCCCGGGTAATAGAACAGAACAAATCTGACTCCATATTAGAGTTGTTCCTTTGACTTTAACCCAGTGCTCTGTCTCCTAGACTTCATCTTGCTTGTAAAACAATGTTGCTTAGAGCCTGAAATATACAGGAGAGCCTATTCTGAAGGCACTGACCTTTAAGGATATTTAACACTTTTTCATTCATAAAAAGATAACAAATTGCAGAATAGAAAATAACGTTTGTTTTGTTGGAGATTTACAGGTATCTGACCCAGGCAGATAGCTTCAAGAACAAAGGATTCTAAAAAGAAGGAATTCCTACACCAAGAAGATTGCAACAACCAAGCACGTAGGAAAGAAGCCTGAATTTTGACTTGGGGAGATGGTTTTCCAGGACATTAGTTTGCCATCTAGGTCTACAGAAACTGGCTATTCCATGTCCCAACACCTGGTCTCCCAAATTATCGACATATCCTGCACTGAGGAGAATGAATTTGGACTCGGTAACACTCCTATCTACCGAGCAAGCTGGGCACTGGAATTGAGTGTTACAGAAACAACAGGCCAGCCGAGGAACAAGCACCACTCGGAGTGTTGTAGTACTCAGATTTATTATGCCGGCGGGCTCAGAGGGGCATCTGCTCCGAAGTTCTGAGCACCTCCAAGACATGCACATGAGTTTTTAAAGGGTTAATTACAAGTATGGGGTTATTAGCCAATAAGGCTCAAAGAACAAAAAGCAAGGAATCAGTACACTGGAGCTTATCAACTTCTAATAGATCACGTTACTGACACTTGTTGGGCTTGGATTTACTAGTTAGCTTGTTAGCCCAGTAAACTGACACTAAACTACAGATTTACAAGTTAGCCCAGTAGAATTTAGATCAGTAACCCGACACTTATCACACTTAGATTTGTGACTAAGCTTATTAGCCCAGCTGAGATTTTCCTTCACATGAGGACAGCTCTCCCACACCCAGGGAACGACTGTGAGCCCTTGATGGTTCCACTAGGGTGGGGTGTGGTTTACCCAGGAGGGATGGGGACTATGCACCAACACTCAGGCAGTCTGCTCTGTCTGGGGCTCTGATCTTATACCACCCGGCTCCCCGCCAGCCCAACACCTGGGAGAGTGGAGCTAAGGCAGAGATCGTGCCTGCCTGTTTCCCAGCGTGTAAAAGGGAAAAATGTACTCTTCCCAAGGTAGTTCTGAGCGACAACACCTGCGGGTGCTTGGTTCCCAGAGCAACAGAAAACCCAGATCCGCGTGGAGGCAACGGGTGTGATCCCCGTAGGGGTTCTGCAGAAGCATCGGATGGAGGGCTGGACCAGGGAGGTAAAACTTGAGCTGCGGTCCTTGAAGGGTTACAGAAGGGTACAGAGGCTGGGCTGCCGCCTCCTTCGGGGTGCCCCCAGAGGAAAAGCTTTTTCTCTCCATCTCCTCTAAGACCCTCCCCTCTCTAGATCCCTCCCTTCTCCCTGCTCTTCCTGTCCATCCCCCTCCCATCTTCTCCGTCCCTCCCTGCCCCACCTTCCCTCACAAAATTCAGAGAGGATCGCTGGCCATCCTGTGCATGCGCAGTCGCTGCCAGCTGGACCGCGGGTTGGAAGCTCCAGCTCCGAGCCGGCGATCGGCCCCTAAGGCATCTCAGGTCTGTCGCCCCATAGGCCTTTGGCTCCTGCCTGGCCTGGGGCCTCTGGCTGTGGAAGTGTAAGGTGGGGGGCTCCCGGGAAAGGGGTCAGGTGGCTGCGGGAGGGCGGTCCGCGTGTCACAGCCCCTCAGGGCGCCAGTCAGCATGTGTTCAGCTGAATTCCTCGGGACAGACCCCTCTGCCCGCGCCACCTGCCGCCTCTCGCCCCAGCCGGGCTCCCGTCAGTCCGCGGCTGGCGTCCCCTTCTCCTCTCCCGCCCGCGAGTCCTCTCCTCCCGGGCTTCCTGTCCTTGGCTGCCGCCCGTCCCCACACCTCAGCGGGCTGTGTCCCGGGCGGGCGGGGTCTGGGCACCCGGACGGTGAGGCTGGGGCTGGGGCTGGCCTCCGAGCTGGGCTGCAGACCGCGTTTCACCCCCCCTCGCTTTCCCTGCCCCGTGAACCCGGGCTGCCTTCCTCTCCCTTTCCTGCTCCCTGAGGACCAGCTCAGTGGCGTGGGCGCTGCTCTCTGGCCTGAGAACCACCGGCTGTGACGCCCAGCTTCTGGTGGAGTCGGGAAAAGGGAGCGGCAGTTCTGAGCGAGCTTCTGTCTCCTCCCTCAGTGTTTCTGCCCCAGGTAAGTACCTTGAACACTTTCAGGTGTTATGATGGCGGTGCTTGTTTATGTCACGTGTTTTTATAGTGAGAGGGATTACAGTGGTGAAAGCAGGGCTTGGTTCAGTTAAAAATGGGCTGAAGGCATGAGGCTGCGACATCCTACTTCCTTCCCTCTCCCAGGGTGAAACGTGTGACCATCGATTTTAAAAAGATAGTTACAGTCCCTAACTAGTCCAACTCAGCTAGTGTGTGTTAACAGGAACAGCACCACCAGAGGCGTTGGAGACCTAGGGACATTGCAGTCCTAAAGAGCTCCTGGCAGTTTGGTTTGTTTTGGTTTTTTGTTTTTCTTAAATTATGGAGCAGACAAGTGGTATAAATGGAAAAATAATTGTCAAGAAAAATTTTTTCATATAACAGCCTTATTGTGATGTTGTTCACACACCATGAAGTCCATCCATTTAAATAGTACAATTCAGCAGCTTTTAGCATATTCACAGTTGTGCAACCATTATTATTCCAGAACGTTTTCATCACTTCAGAAAGACCAGTGGAAATGAATGACCTATCCACCCCTCCCCAGTGGTGGTTCTAAAGAAGTTTCTTGGCTGTTCCTGACCATAAATTAACTTGTTACATTCCATGAAAAATCTGGTAGGGATTCTAAACAGAATTGCAATGAATCTCTCTATCAAAACAGGAAGAATTAATGTCCTTATGGCATAAACTTCTACCCAGGAATATATCTGGGACCCTATCTTTTCTTCTGTCCAGAGCCTGGCCCATGGAAAGTCCTCACTACTTGTTGGGCTTGAGAATGATGAGATTCTATACATCGTTAGTTGCAACTGTAGCCTTTCACAGAAAATAAAAGTAACTCAGTGAAGCCAAGTGACTCTCTGAGGGTCAGAAAGAGTGACAGCCAGTGCTGGAGTGATCCAGCGGACTTGGTGCTTGCAACCAGAATTCTCCACCACCTACAGCTAAGGGGATTAGAGTGTTCATTAATTTTTTCTTAATGGCATTGCTTTTATTTTTACTTTTTTTAAACTATTTTTTATTGAAGTGTAGTCAATTTACAATGTTAGTTTCACGTGTACAGCAGAGATTCAGTTATAAACATATGCATATGTATATACATATGTTTTAGATTGTTTTTAGTACAACTCATTACAAGAAATTGAATATAGTTCCCTGTGCTTTATAGTAGGTCCTTGTCATTTATTTTATATTTATTAATGTGTATCTGTTAATCCTCCCTTTCCTGCCTGCTAACCACAGTTTGCTTTCTATGTCCATGAGTCTATTTCTAGCAGCACCGCTTATACTAGTAATATATGCTAGTTGGCTGCTTTCAGTTTCAGTAATTCCATCTTATCTGTGGGCACTTTTCTTCTGGTGGTCTTTATGTGGTTTGCACACGTGGTAATAGAGATCTGTATTTGGGAGAACTCCAGGCCTCGTGTAGTCCCTGGTACAGAGTGCCCACTGAATTGATGCTTCAACTGGGAAAAAAGCACAGTAAATATTGGAATTTTCACTATGGTTGAGAATTCCAGGTTTCTATAACCTGTTTAGCCCACCTTAATATTGGGTGCACCTATACTGGGTAATTTGGTGGAATTTCATGTTATGGTGGTGTAGAGACAGGACCTTGTATGCTTCTTCTCTTTCCTTTTTCTAGCACTCATTCTCCTGGGCCTCCCAGATCCTCCTCCAGAAGTGCCCAGGGCTGGCTTAGTGCTGCGCTGAGGCAATATATGTTAATAAGGCCCTTTCCACATCTCTTCTGAGCCTCCGTTTCTTTCTCTGCACAATGAGGGCTTAGACTAGATAAGTGCTTTTCAGTTTCTTTTAAAGCCATGTTTCCTTTGAGAAACAGAAAATGCAAATCTCTCCTCTCAAACCAACCCTTTAGATTTTGATAATTCCTCCAAGGAGTGACATAGCTTTTTGTGGAAAATTGATGTGATTGTGATTCCAGGTGGCACAGAAAAGACTCTTCAGAGATTTATTGCAGGGAAAGGGCAGGAAAGGAGCAGTATGTCACACTTTCTAATGTGAGCACTGGAGAAGGTGCTTGGATTTAAATACGGTGTTTGACGTGGCCTCTTTCTAATCTTGTACAATGAGATAAACTTCTCTACCTCAGTTTCTTGATGTGTCAAGTTGGGGTGATAATATTTTAGGGCTTTTGTTAAACGTTATACACATAATCCATTTGTGTCTCGGTAGAAACAAGACCTGCTAGGGATTCAGGGATTTGTTTAAAAAAAAAAAAATCTTTCCATAGCACTCTGTCGGTGTGTATTTTGAAGTTCCTGGAGGGTGAGGGTTGAGTCTAAAGTCCATCGTGGGACAGGTGGCCCATAGTTCTCCGTGCCTGAGTGTCGGAGCCAGCCGACAATCGATCAGGTCCAGACACCTGTGCCGTAGGACTGAGAAAAGAAAGACAAGACTAGAAGGTGGGGTTGAGAGGGTCTCACTCTAGCCCGCAAGACACTAAGCCAAGAGTGGACCTTGAGTTTATTTCAGGCAGTTAATTTATACAAATTCAAGTGACTACCTCGTGCATTCTTGCACGTAGGCACAGGTATTGTTTTATGGTTTAAACACAGTGTGTACTAAACTCATTAACTTGTGCATTGTTCTATAGATCAATGTTGTTTATAATACTCATAAACTAGGGTATATGTTCCCACAAACCAAGATCACTAACTAAGGTTAATGTTTCTATAAACTAAGATCACTAACTTGTATGCTGATTGTATCTCTCTGTTCAAAGATCATCAGTAGCTTAATGGCTCAGGATGTTCCTAGGGCTTTTAGATCACCTGGTGTATTCTTTCCTGAAAAGGGGTGGCGGGACAGTGATTGTCTTGGTTAGATCAATCTCAGAGCCTGACGCCAGCACTTTGGGATTTATTGTCCCGTTCTGTGCTCGGCAGTCCTCAGGTCATGAGTGGCTCCCCGCAACTCCCCCTTTTTTATTTTAAAATTGTCAGGTTTATCCAAGCCCAAGACATTCTGTTAATTCTGTCGATGAATACGGTTATAGGCTAGCATATGTTGCGTCACAAAGTCTGACAAACAAGAGAGTATACAAGGAGCCATACAAATTAGGATCAAAATAATTATTATAACAACCAAAACGTGTTTCCACCAATCACCTTTAAACCAATCAATCCATTGTGCTGGAAGAAATGGAGTAGGAGAGTCCTTATTTTTTATCTGTTCTTGCATATCCTCTACTGCTTGGGATACATTACCTGATACATCAGGTATAAACACACAACATTCTACTTTAATAATAGCATAAGTCCCTCCTTGAGCTGCAGTAATATTATCAAGAGCCATTCTAATTTGTAATACTGCTTTTCTCATAAGCTTCTGTTCAGAATTTAACTCTTCCACTGCATGTTTCACATCCACCAATACTTTTTGTGTAAAATTAGTTAATGCGTTTACTTTTGTCATTACATCAACATTTCCTAATGAAGGAATAAAAATAGCGGCAAGATAATCATACCATTTAAAAGCTGCTCTAGTCCAACGAGCATGTAAGTTAGGCATATTAGCAGGAATGCCTTGTACAGACTTTACAATTCTGCCTGGTGCTATAACAAAACCTAAGGTACATCGCTCTACCCACCCACAAGGTAACCAAGGCCATACATTAGTCCCACAGATCCATTTTGTCCCGTTGGGTGCAAACCAATGATAACCAGGATTTGTCCAGTCTGATCCAGGGCATTTACAAGGTTTCTTACATGTGAATGTAACATCTATGGTCCATTTACAAAGTCTTTGAGATGTATATCCCAAATACTTCCAGTCTTTTTTGTTAAAGTTCTTTCATTATACCCGCAAGGTTGCTCCTTTTGTTCCCAGCAAATATCTGCGGGATTAGTCAATTGTCCAGTCTCTGGTGTAATCCACATATATTCGTCCCATATTTGGTAAAATTGTCCTGTAAGACGTCCTGATATGTCAGCTTCTTGTTGCTTTGCTTGTTCTGGGTTTCTATGATAAAGATCATTAGCTTCCTTTTCTGTAGCACTAAGATCAAAAAAGAATTCAGAGTGCATAACTTTTATAGAACACCAAGCAAGTGCAGATACATTTTGCGACATGACATATTTTTGTTTTTGTTGTAACAATTCACATATAGCATGAAATTCATGTTTAGTAACTGGCATAACCCACCAAGGCAAGCTACCAACAGACAATGGCATGGCACTGCAAACCCAACAATCAGATGAGTTATGAAATTCAGCATAAGACTGAGCCCAAGACAGAAATACGTTTGCTTGGGCACCAGGAAAAGGTAGAAGAGCAACAGTACATGCCACGCTTACGACCAAAAACATCAGTGACATTTGTGGGTTCTCAGTCGTTCTCACATATCTGATTCGCTTGTTGAATCAGTTGTTGCGTCTGCTGGGTCGTCGGCAGGGGTGTTTTCTTTTGGATCTGCAGTGGTTGAAGGTGTTTTATCACCGCTCTCCTCCGCCTGGCCTACCAGCCTTTCCGGGAGCCAGCACGGCGTGTCGGCATCCTGTGGAAAAACACAAACATGGCCTCTTCCCCACATTAAAACTGGATCGGGGCCAGCCCATTGATTAGTAAGTGGATCCTTCCATCTCACCAAAGGGTGGTGAGTGGGTTTTCTATTCCAAAAACGTTGAGCAGCCGAATTGCCTTTGATGTCATAAGTCAGAAAATTTAAAATAAAAAGGGCATGATGCAAATAGTTTTGTGGAGAAAGGGGATATAATTCCCCCTTCTTTACTTTATGAATCTGATGTTTAAGGGTTTGATGACAACGTTCCACAATCCCTTGCCCTTGAGGATTATAGGCAATTCCAGTTTTATGTTCAATTTTAAGTGTCTGACAAAAGCGTTGAAACATCCGGCTAGTATAGCCGGGACCATTATCAGTTTTAAGTATATGAGGTTTACCCATGACAGCAAAACACTTTAAAAGATGATTAATACAATGTTTGCTCGCTTCTCCAGTTTGTAACTTAGCATGAATAAATCCTGAATAAGTATCAATACTAACATGGACAAAGGGAGTGTTACGAAATTCTTTAATATGAGTAACATCCATTTGCCAGAGGTGATTGGGTAAAAGCCCACCGGGATTTACCCATAATGTGGCACACAAAATGCCGTAGGGCAGGTAGGACACGTTTTTACAATTTGACGAGCAGCTTCAAGAGGAATTTTAAATTGCAGCCGCAAGCTATGACTATTTTGATGATGAAGCGCATGAGATTTTTTAGCTTCTTCAAGGGCAGGATAAAGCTGAGTGGCGCGATCAACATTAGCATTACCTTCCGAAAGAGGGCCAGGCAAATTAGTATGCGCCCGGAGATGACCAAAATAGCAAGGATGACGGCGACTGCGAATAATAAGCTGCACGTCAAAAAATAAGCTGTTAACATAGGAATGAACAGTGCCAATAAAGGGAACAGTTTCCAAAATTTGTAAGGCACGAACAATATATTGGCTGTCAGAAAAGAGGTTACAGGGCACATGTTGAACTGCTAGTAACGCAGCTTGTACTGCTAACAATTCTACTACTTGAGCAGAAGTTTGAGAAATTTGCCAAGATACAGTTTCATCCTTTATAATATAAGCAGCAATACCATTTGATGACCCATCGGTAAATACTGTAGTGGCTGAGGAAAGGGGGGAAAGAACGGTATTTTTTGGGAAAAGGAATGAGTGCAGCTTTGCAAATTGAATTAACTTATCAGCAGGATAATGAGTAGTAATGCGTCCTGTAAAATGGGCCAGAGCAAGAGCCCAAGAATCATTAAACTGTTGTAATTGAGCTTGTTGTTCTTTAGTATACGGAACTGTAATATAATATGGATCTCTGCCTAGATATAAAGTGGAGGCAGTACGCCCTTCTGCAATTAAAGAACAGATTAAATCGGGATAAGCAGCTAAGGCTTTTGAAGGAGATACATGCATATGTATCGAATACATAGGGCTATGCTGATAAAGCACTCCAGTTGGCATATGAGGAGTGGGTAAAATCAATAAACCCCATTCTTGAGTATAATCACAATAAGTGCATTTTTGATGTTCAATGGCTTGTTCTACTTCTCGTAGAGCTAAAGAAGCTTCAGCAGTGAATTTTCTAGGAGAACGAGGATTAGTGTTTCCTTTAAGGATGTCAAATAAAGGCTTTAAAGTTCCTGTAGAAAGCTTTAAATAAGGGCGAATCCAATTGATATCACCAAGAAATTTTTGAAAATCATTTAAAGTTAATAAAGAATCAGTACGTAACTGAATCTTTTGGGTTTGAAAAGTAAATTTATGAAGTCGAAACCCCAAAGAAGCATACGGACAAAATCGTTGAACTTTTTCTTCTGCAATTTGAAGGCCGAAAGAATTTAAGGCTATTAGCATTTGATCATATACAGTTAATAAATAGCCCTCCTGAGAATGTGCAATTAAAATATCATCCATATAGTGGATTAGATAAACATCTGGATATCTCAAACGAATGGGTTGTAAGGCTTTAGCAACAAATTTTTGACATAAGGTGGGGCTACTAGACATACCTTGAGGTAAAACCAGCCAATGATATCGTTACATAGGCTCTTTAAAGTTCGTAGAAGGAACACTGAATGCAAATCTTTTACAATCATCAGGATATAAAGGAATAGTATAAAAACAGTCTTTTAAATCAATAATAATTTTATATGTTCCATCAGGTATGGCCATAGGAGTAAGCAGGCCAGGTTGTAGAGCACCCATCAACTCTAAAGTCTCATTTACTTTATGCAAATCTTGTAACAATCTCCATTTTCCAGACTTTTTCTTAATAATAAATATAGGTGAATTCCAAGGTGAATTAGAAGGAGCAATATGCCCGCTGTCCAATTGTTTTGCAGTGGCAATTTTTTCTTGAGAGAGGGGCCATGGATCGACCCATACAGGTTGATCAGATTTAAATACAATAGGGTCTGCATGAGTCGCAGGACAGTCAAGGGCCCCCATTAAAAATATCCTAAACCTGTCCTATCTCTTTTTCCTTTAATTTGTAATGGCTGGGTAATTCCTTGATTATGTCTCCCCAGGCCTTTATTAGGATATAGTCCTTGTGATAATAACTGATGAGAAACAGTGGGGTTAGGGCTATATAAAAATACCCCCATATTGGACATAATATCTCTTCCTCATAATTTAACAGGCAAGCCAGGAAGAATATAAGGTTGAAATACTCCAGAATGTCCTTCCCCATCTTTCCAAGAGAGGAAAGCAGAACATTGTTCTGTATTATGTGATTGTCCAATACCTTGTAACATGGAAAGAGCAACCTGTTTTGGACAATTTTTGGGCCAATAAGGGGCAGCAATTACAGAGATATCTGCTCCAGTATCTAAAATTCCTTTAAATTTCTTTCCCTGAATTTCTAAGGTGAATTCGGGCCTCTGGCTGCCTATTTGTTGTATCCAATAAGCATCAGAAGAGCCAAAACCTGCAGTACCTCTTTTACGTTCAGTTTTGGTTTTTCCCATAGTAAGAGTGGGTAAAAGAATTAATTGAGCAATACATTGCCCTGCAGGAATGGCTGTTATGGTCTGTAGAGAGTGAGCCATTATTTTAATTTCTCATTCGAAATCAGAATCAATTACTCCCGGAGCAATTAATAGTCCTTTCATAGTCACGCTGCTGCGTCCTAGCAATAGTCCTACACTGCCAGAAGGTAAAGGCCCATAAATTCCAGTAGGAAGTGCCTGCATTCCCATTTCTGGGGTTAATACTGTGTAGGTGGAGGCACAGAGGTCCAATCCTGCGCATTCTGGGGTTGCTCTATGGAGGTTTGAAATATTTGGCCTGGAAGAAATGGATTGTGACTGACCTGAGAGGTTGCCTGAATTGCCCCATAACATTGTTTCGGGGCCTGGGACTGGCCCCTCACCCAGTTTCCCTGGTTCAGAAATTGTCCGTTTATGTCAGGTTTAGATCGACAGTCTTTGGCCCAGTGTTTTCCTTTTTTACATTTGGGACATAAACCTGGGCTCGTAACTAATGTATCTTGGCCCGTTGGTTGTTGTCCCCTTTTAGGGCATTGATTTGCTCGATGCCCCAATTGGCCACAAGCATAACAACTACCAGGGGGTCCAGCAACACTGGAAGTTCCTTGAAAACCGCATTTAGGATGATTTTGTTGGAATAAGACTTCCTATACAGTCTTCCCTTGTAAGGCAGCAGCTAGGGCTATTCCTTGGACATAGGATGGTCCTATGTCAGCACAGATTCGTATAAAATCGGCTAAATGACTCTTTTTCCTATAAGGTCAAAGAGCTGCTTGGCAGGCGGAATTAGCATTTTCATAGGCCAACTGTTTTGCCAAAACCATTCCTGCTTGTTCATCTCCTATAACTTTACCAAAAGTTTCCATGAGGCGAGCAACAAAATCCTCATCAGGACCTTGTCGAATTTTAGACAAATCCTCCGTTTACGTTCAGAATTTGGTAATCTCCTCCATGCTTTTAATGCTGCCGCATTTATTTGAGGATAAGCTCCAGGCAAATATCTTAGCTGAGAATTGGTATCATGATATTGCCCTTCTCCAGTTAATTGTTCTAAGGTGATCTGAATACCTTGCCGTTGATTAATATTAGCTGTGGCTGCGCAATTTTCATAAAATTCTGATTTCCAAAGTAGAAAATTACCTCCAGACAGACAAGCACGAGCTACTTGTTTCCAATCATTTGGAGGCAAATATTGATTTCCTAAGTTTTCAATAATGGCCTGGGTAAAAGGTGCAGTAGGACCATATTGAGCCCAGGTCATTTTTAATTCTTTTAACTGTTTAAAAGGAATGGATTCGTAATATCTTTGTTGTTGAGCATCTTCAGGAACCGGATATACCAAAGAAAATCTGGGAATATGCTCTCCTTCCTTAGTTGCTTGTTGTAAAGCCCTTTGTAAAGGACTTAAAACAACAGGTTTATAAGTCTCTCCCTCCTGTATAGGAAGTGTATATTCAGAAGGTGGAGAAGAAATTGGAGGCAAGGCCTTATGTTTTTCTTTTGGAATATTTTGTCGGACACATTCTTCAATAATATCTTTAAATTTTGTTATATCAAAATTCTTATTTTCCTCACTTAGAAAAATGCCCCAGGGGTCCTCATCTCTGTGATATTGGGCAGCTTGTTCTTCTAAATCCTCCTGATCGGCTAGGTCTAATTCTGAGTCAAAAGGACTGTCACCAACATTTGCTGCCAATGGAGGGGGCAATTTCTTGTCACCTGGATCAGGTGGAGCAGAAGGTTCAGTATTTACTATTTTGACTGTTTCTAATTTTTCCCCTTTGGTTGCCGGGTCGAGGCAATCTCGAATTAACTGCCATAAAGGAAGGATAGTAGCCAGCAATTTCTTTGGGCCATTGGCTGTATAATAGTCTCTTAAACGAACTCCAACAATCCTCAAGGTTTCTAAATTAACAGTACCTTTTTCTGGAAACCAAGGACAAATTTCCTCCACAAAGACAAGGAATTGTTCTAAAAGTTGCTTTGTAACCTGAATTCCTCTTTCTTTTAGCATAACTCTAAGCATCTGTACAAATAAGCCCCTACTATTATTTTGCCCCATACTCTCATACACACTCCCCGCGGAGACTTACTCTTATTCTAAAGTCGAGAGCTCTCCGTTTCTTCACGCAGCGAACTCCTCCAGATTTCAGGTCCCTGTTCGGGCGCCACTTGTCGGAGCCAGCCGACAATCGATCAGGTCCAGAAACCTGTGCCGCAGGACTGAGAAAAGAAAGACAAGACTAGAAGGTGGGGTTGAGAGGGTCTCACTCTAGCCCGCAAGACACTAAGCCAAGAGTGAACCTTGAGTTTATTTCAGGCAGTTAATTTATACAAATTCAAGTGACTACCTCGTGCATTCTTGCACGTAGGCACAGGTATTGTTTTATGGTTTAAACACAGTGTGTACTAAACTCATTAACTTGTGCATTGTTCTATAGATCAATGTTGTTTATAATACTCATAAACTAGGGTATATGTTCCCACAAACCAAGATCACTAACTAAGGTTAATGTTTCTATAAACTAAGATCACTAACTTGTATGCTGATTGTATCTCTCTGTTCAAAGATCATCAGTAGCTTAATGGCTCAGGATGTTCCTAGGGCTTTTAGATCACCTGGTGTATTCTTCCCTGAAAAGGGGTGGCAGGACAGAGATTGCCTTTGTTAGATCAATCTCAGAGCCTGACGCCAGCACTTTGGGATTTATTGTCCCGTTCTGTGCTCGGCAGTCCTCAGGTCATGAGTGGCTCCCCGCACCTGAGATCGCCCCCTCCTCCCCAGTCCTCTTCCACCGTCCAGGATGAAATTCCCTAGTAGATTTACACAGAGGTCTTATGGAAATGGCTTTTCATTTTATTGTTTCACCAAGAAGGGCTGCCATCATGATCTCTGTGGTCAAGTTTTGAAGGGCTGCCATCATGATGTCTGGTCAGGTGAAGGCTATGCAATTGGGAGTTTATTTAATAAAAAGAAAAAATTACAAATAGAAAATTAAAAAAAGAGTGGTGACAGGGGCTCTTGGAAGTGGGCACCATTAGCTTTCTTAGCTTCAGGTGCAGTGGCCTCTGGCCACAAGGACCCATCCTCGTGCTTTGAAGTTGGAGGGACCAGTGGGTTCAGTGGGAATGTTAACTGAGTGCATCTCATGGGCTGGGCATTGTCCTATTTGTACTGTGTGTTCATTATTTGAGACAGTGAGCTCACTTAACCTCAGTAATCTCTTTAAAAAATTATACTATTTACTTTGAGATATAATGTAGATTCCCATGTGATTCAAAGAGATTATATGGAGAGGGCCTATGGGCCCTTTGCCCAGTTTTCTTAATGGTTCCATCTTGCAGTGTTGGGGTACAATTCATTACTGACTCACTAACAGTTTGATGTTTGTGCTATTGCCCTCATTTCTATTCATGATTAAATTGGGGCTTAGGGAATCACACAGGGTTAGTGTAGAGTCGGGTGGAACTTGGGCCTGGGATTTCTAGGCAGTACCACTATGATGGTCTATGGCAGGGAGCAGCATTCACTTTGTTTGTTTATTCATTCATTCAACAAACATTTATTGAGTAACCTCTGTAGGTCAGATGCTTTCTTAGGGTTATCTGATTCTTCAGCAGTACTGAGAATCAGGTAATGTTTATTTTTTTTTTTTAATCTGAGAAAATTAGCTCTGAGAGGTTATAACACCCCCAAAGGAAATATAGCTCATAAAGGAGCGATAGTAAATTTGTACAGTCCCCCCTATTTATGCAGGTGGTATCCTAGGCATTTTACATTTGCAAACTTGCGTAATCCAGATATATTCTTGTAAGGCAAGGAGTTTTTTTTTTTTAATTGAAGTATATTCAAGTTTACAATGTTGTGTCAATTGCAAGGTGTTTTTTGAATTTTGAATTAAAAAATATTTTTTGAGGAGGGTAATTAGGTTTATGTATTTGTTTCATTTTTTAAAATGAGGTACTGGAGTTTGAACCCAGGACCTTGTATATGCTAAGCACGTGCTGTACCACTGAACTGTACCCTCCTCCCCAAGGCAAGTTTTCTTATCCATTATTCTGAATCATTCTGAAGCTTAGGAGTTCAAATAAATTGGATAGAAATCCAGATCTTTTGATCCTACTGTGGTCCTTTTCTTTATATTCTGCTGAAGAGGGTTGGGGAAATCAGCCTTTATGCATTTCTTTATTCAGCAGTTTTGAGCACTGACTTTGCATCAGGGCCTGGCTAGGTGCTTGGAAACAGAAAACAAGAAATGACCCTTCTCTGCAGGTGCAGGAAGCCTAGAACAAAAGCTGGGTAATGTGATCCGAGCTACAGTAGCCATGTGCAGACTCTGAGGACAAACTGTACCCCCGGATTTGCTTTGACTTCCCTTGCCTTCTGGCTGGTACACACCAGATCACCGTAACCCAGATGGGCCCGCAGCCCACAGCACAGTATGTACCTCGATCTCCTCTCCCCTCTCGGCAGGGCTTGCAACATGAGCATCCCTGAGTACGTGCAGTGTGCTGAGGACTATGGGACTCTTCCCGTGGTGGTCCAACCCATGGGGATCATCTCAAAGGAGAATTTCTTTTGCATCTATAAGCGAATCTCCTTGGTGAGCCAGATCAGCCCGTGCGTCTCCCAGTGGGCACTCTGTATCCACTACAGGCACCACTATGCACCTGAGAATGGGTGGAGCGACTTTCAGACCCACCGCAAGGTAGTGGGCCCCGTCACCAGTACCTACTGCCTCTCAGCCAAGGCCTTCGAGAAGCTCCACGTGCAGAGGAGCTGTATGGCACCATGCTTAATGACACTCAGCTATTTGTCTTTGTGCTGTATGGGGAGGTAGACGAGCAGTCGCTCACCAACGTGGCCTTCAATCTACGAGGACTGCAGGGTGGTGGAGAAGAGGATCGACGACTTCACTGAATCACTCTTCATCTTGCCCAAGTCCAAGTAGCTGGATGGGGCCCTCGACAAGTCTGGGGACAAGATCACCCTCCTCTGCATCCCGTTTGAGAAGGAGGATGTCATGGGACTGGACACAGACAGCAGGTAAGTTTACCTGGAGGTCAGTCCACCCTGGCTGTGTGCCGGGTTTCTTCCCTACATCTAGAAAGGGATCAGCAAGGAGGAGGATTGTCTTGAAGCCACGGGGGGAGGGAGATGCAGCCCGCCGGTTTACAGACATTTAAAAGTGAATCTGCCTTTGTTTCAAAGAGATCCTTTTAAGGTTAGTGTGGACACTTACTCCCGCTTTTCAGCCAGGACCCCTGGTGGGACCCCTGGAGTTGCTGTCCAATAGAGTAGCCACAGCCACTGATGCTAGGAGCACTGGGGAGGAGGCTGGTCTGAGTTGAGATGTGCTGTAGGTCAAATGCACATCAGACACTGAAGCTTGTCTAGTAAAAGAATATAATCTATCATGCTACTTCCTATATTGATTACATGTCAAAATGATAGTATTTTAAATACAGTAGATTAAGTAAGATCTTTTCTTAAAATCTGTTTCTAGTATTTGTTTTTTGTTTGTTGGTTTGTTTGTTTACCATTTTAAATGTGGCAACTGGGAAACTTTCTTTACATGGCTCTCATTTCATTTTTTTGGGCAGCCTGTCCTGAGACAGTCTCATCCCTTTGCTTATAGATGAGATGCTGAATCCTGAGAGGCAGAACGAGGCGCTGGTTGAGCTGGGGCTGGAGCCGGTGTCTCCTGCCCCCCAGGCCCAGCACCTGTTCGGCTCAGGCCCTCTCTTCCTGCCCGACAGCCACCATGCCAGGTTAGGACATCAGAAACACCGCCAGGGACTTCCGAATGAACTCCTTAAGCAGGGAAAGGCGTATCACGGAGTATGGGAAAGAGCAGAGAAATATTCATTCTTACTTTGTCCCTGTGATTAAGTCAACGGCCCCACTTTGCCTCGGAAGTGCAAAGTGGGGCCGAGCTCTTCTGGGCTGCCCACCTTCTGATATGTTTCCCCATGTATCTATCGTGCTGTCCCTCATGCAGAAGAGGCCTTTGCCGAGAGGTGGTCCCCCTTTGCTGGGGAGAGTGAGGGAAGCTGTGTCCCCCTGGCCTACGGCCTCGGTCCTTGAGTCTGGAGAGGGCTCATGGCGGTCCCACAGGTGACGGTCGGAGGACCTGGCACGTGCTGCCGGGCCCGCTGTGGAGGCGGTGATCTGTGATTCTTGAACTTAACTAAGATCAGATTCTACTTTCTGGTTTTTGGTAAGTTGGAGGAGAAGATGCCAGAGAATTGATAAAAAGAATGTCGAGACCAGCACTGAGAGTGATAGGCACAGGGGACCCGAGTCCCACCTGCGTGAGGTGCCTAGCAGGCTCTGGTTGAATTTTCTGTTTCTCCCGAACATACCTCTATGGCTTAAGGAAGGGGTAAGTCATGTCGTGGCCATGATCTGTATTTGTCCTCACAGGGCCCTGTGATCTACATGCCCGCATTCCCCTTCTGCTCCTTGGAGATGAGGTGTCAGGTTTAGGAAACTGGGCACTGCTGAGGGCATAGCTGCCAGAACCGTGCTACACCAAGGCTGGCTCCGTTCACCTCACCTGTCACCTCCTGCTGAGTCCCAAGGCGTCAGTCAAGGTAGGTGAATCGGTGCAACGTAAGCAGGGACCACCTTCTTCCCCTGGACAGACAGGTGGGTGAGCAGTGGAAGCCCGGAGCCCTGCCCCAGCCCCCAGGCCAGTGCCTCCTCTTATGTCATAGGAGGCACTGGTGACATTTTTGCTCAGCAACTGCTTGGCTCTGAGTCTACAGACCCACCAGAGAATGCCAGCTTGATTTTGCCTTTTGAAGTCTGTCTTTGGGATTTGGCAGAGTAGCTGGATGTGTGCTTAGCCCATAGTGGTTGACACTGTCACCATTGTTTACCCAGATCCTCGTGTACCAGGCATGGCTCCCGCCATCAAAATACAGCAGCACATTAAACCTCCCTCCTGGTGGGTCTGTCTGTTCTGGTACCATAAGGGCTCAGCCAGCATCTGAACATCAGTGAGTTAACGCGGCCAGTGAGCTCGGGTCAAGCACGTTCTCTTCCAGTCACTTTTACTCCATTGTTGCTTTTACTATTCCACTGTCATTAATTTTTTAAACAATGCTTTGGTGCAGGAGCATAGCCTAATTCTCTCCTGCTACACTTGGTGGAAGTGAGCCTGAAATGCGACCACAATTTGTAGCTCAAAAGCTGCCTAGACGCATGTAGGTGGAGTTTTGGTTAGGGCCGCTGACCACGCTGGGGTCCTCCGGCAACGCCGCTCCCCTAAGGCCCTACCTTCCCTGGATCAGGAGGTGAGGGTGGGTCTCACCGTCCCCACGTCCATGGCCTCACACACTCACGTAAATTCTTGTACATGCTGTCAAAATCATTTTTGTTCTTGTGTGTTTCTTTTTTTTTTTACATTTTTTATTGATTCATAATCATTTTACAGTGTTGTGTCTAATTCCAGTGTTCAGCACAATTTTTCAGTCATTCATGGACATATACACACTCATTGTCACATTTTTTTCTCTGTGATTTATCATAACATTTTGTGTATATTTCCCTGTGCTATACAGTGTAATCTTGTTTATCTATTCTACAATTTTGAAATCCCAGTCTATCCCTTCCCACCCTCTACCCCCCCCCCCGGTAACCACAAGTCTGTATTCTCTGTCCATGAGTCTATTTCTGTCCTGTATTTATGCTTTGTTTTTGTTTGTTTGTTTTTGTTTTTTGGATTCCACATATGAGCAATCTCATATGGTATTTTTCTTTCTCTTTCTGGCTTACTTCACTTAGAATGACATTCTCTAGGAGAATCCATGTTGCTGCAAATGGCATTATGTTGTCGGTTTTTATGGCTGAGTAGTATTCCATTGTATAAATATAACACATCTTCTTTATCCAGTCACCTGTTGATGGACATTTAGGTTGTTTCCATGTTTTGGCTATTGTAAATAGTGCTGCTATGAACATTGGGGTGCAGGTGTCATCCTGAAGTAGATTTCCTTCTGGGTACAAGCCCAGGAGTGGGATTCCTGGGTCATATGGTAAGTCTATTCCTAGTCTTTTGAGGAATCTCCACACTGTTTTCCATAGTGGCTACACCAAACTGCATTCCCACCAGCAGTGTAGGAGTGATCCCCTTTCTCCACAGCCTCTCCAGCATTTGTCATTATTGGATTTTTGAATGACGGCCATTCTGACTGGTGTGAGGTGATACCTCATTGTAGTTTTGATTTGCATTTCTCTGATAATTAGTGATATTGAACATTTTTTCATGTGCTTTTTGATCATTTGTATGTCTTCCTTGTAGAGTTGCTTGTTTAGGTCTTCTGCCCATTTTTGGATTGGGTTGTTTATTTTTTTCTTATTGAGTTGTATGAGCTGCTTATAATATTTTGGAGATCAAGCCTTTGTCGGTTTCACTTGCAAAAATTTTCTCCCATTCCGTAGGTTTTCTTCTTGTTTTATTTCCGATTTCCTTTGCTCTGCAGAAGCTTGTAAGTTTCATTAGGTCCCATTTGTTTATTCTTGCTTTTATTTCTTCTAGGAGAAAATTTTTGAAATGTATGTCAGATAATGTTTTGCCTATGTTTTCCTCTAGGAGGTTTATTGTATCTTGTCTTATGTTTAAGTCTTTAATCCATTTTGAATTGATTTTTGTATATGGTGTAAGGGTGTGTTCTAGCTTCATTGTTTTACATGCTGCTGTCCAGTTTCCCCAACACCATTTGCTGAAGAGACTGTCTTTATTCCATTGTATATTCTTGCCTCCTTTGTCGAAGCTGAGTTGACCAAAAGTTTGTGGGTTCATTTCTGGGCTCTCTGTTATGTTCCATTGGTCTATATATCTGTTTTGGTACCAATACCATGCTGTCTTGATGACTGTAGCTCTATAGTATTGTCTGAAGTCTGGGAGAGTTATTCCTCCAGCCTCATTCTTTCTCTTCAGTAATGCTTTAGCAATTCTAGGTCTTTGATGGTTCCATATAAATTTTATTATGATTTGTTCTAGTTCTTGTTCTTGTGTGTTTCTAATTTTCTCTTGTTCCTCTTTTCCTTTTTCTTCATTTATTTTTCTCTTGTACAGCCCAGTGAGCATGTTGTTGCTTCTGAAAATGTGGGCTGTGCACACCCTGCATTGGGAATAGCCAGATCACCCTCCGTGCTGTCTCCATCGCTTTAAAAAGCAAAATTTAACAGCTGCCTTGATCCATGTATTATCCTAGTCATCTTTTTATTTTCTAATTTTTTGGAATATTTGCTTTGTTAGCACATCACCCACTGGTGTTTGATACCTGTTAAAATCCTTGCTTTGAGGGACATGTTTGATCCTCCTTATATTTGGTGACAAATGTGCCCTTATTAAATTTGTTTGATTGTTTTGAAGAAGTGAGATGCGAATTGATTTAGGCGGCTGCTGAGGGATTCTTTTCATGGAGAATTTAAACTTGGAAAGTCAAAGTCTGCAGCATCTTGCTCGATTCCTTCTTTTACACAAACGTGCTCGGCACGCGGTTCCTGGCTGTCGCTGTGTGACGTGCGTGACGGCGGTTCCTGGCCGGCGGTCACTGTTGAGGAAGTGGCCGGCTCGGGGCTGAGCAGCTGCAGGGGACGCTGTTGGAGGAAGCAGTCGGTTTTTTGGTTTTTTTATTTTTGCATTCAACTTCCCCGTGCCATTTACTTTACTTTGCCTTCATAAAGGAGCAGAAGTGGGTCTAAAATCCATGCCACTTTTTTGTTCCCTTTACGAGGCTGGTTTTTCTGAGTATCAGGACAACATGGCCTTCTCCTAAGTAGCTGGCTCACCTGGATCTGTTGGACATAGGGATTGCTAAAGGAGCCGTAGCTTCTTCTCTGCTTCAGCCAGTGGGCATTCAGAGCCAGGTCTGTGGTTTGCCTCAGCAGCCGTGCAGGCCTCCCTGCCCCGGCCTGTACTTTTAACCCATGGTGGCAGTGAATAGCTGTCTCCGTGCCTGTTGCAGCTGACGTCCACCACTGTTGGCCTCGTTGTTAGTTTGCGGTAGTGAGTCTCGAACACCCCAGTCAACCGTGAAGGAAGATGCTTTGGCCGACCTAGGACCTTGGATTCTCACCCCCACCATGGTTCATCTCACCCGGTGGAAAGGTTTGGCCACCAACATTATGCTGACCATGAGACCTTGTTTCTCCTTTCATACTCTGGTCCAAATGTGGACACTTCATTTTTCACTGAATTTGTCTCGCTTGAGTCAGGCCAGAATATCTGAATGAGTCCATCACATTCTGGATGGGGAACAAAACAGAAGTAAGTGTCACAAGTAGATGGAGTCTATGCTGTCCGGGTTGGCAAATGCAGGCTGGGATCTGTGATGGCCGGGCTGTGCCCTGGACACAGGCCTTTCCCGTGTCTCCCGAGAGCCCAGGGGTCGGATTGAGAAGCGCCTTTCCTGGGATCCTCCATCCTCATCTGCTCACTGGCAAGTGTGTCTGCTAAATAGGAGCTCCCCCAGACCTCGGGCCCTTCAAAGCTTAGACCACGGGAGAAACTTGAGTCCCTTCTTCTGGGCCTCTTTGTGAGAATCCAGTGCCTTCTGAGGTGACCAGTGGAAGGAGATGCCTACCCCTCCAGGGAGCACCCTACAGAGGACTGTTAGTCACTGTACAATGCTGTGAGCTAGTGGGGTTCCGGCCGTGGTCCCTGCAGAACCAGACTTGAGATAGGCTTAGCGATGGAAAAAATAAGACTGATTCTATGGCAGGGCTGGGGGGAGGGAACAGTGGAAATTGAATATGACCTCAAACACATAGGTGGGTGCTGGGGCTGTTACTCAAATGGGGAGCCTGGGAGGTACCTGCCAGGAATCGAATTCCAGAGTAAATGGTGGACATTTGGCATTTTTAAGATGCCATTTGTCATTCAAGTTAGGACTTCAAAGAGGCACTCGTGTCTATGAGACTGGGGCTCAGGTGAAGGAGCCGGACTAGAGATACACGTTGGTGTTACGGAAATGACAGGCCAGCCAAGAAACAAGCACCACTCGGAGGGTTGGAGTACTCAGATTTATTACGCCGGCGGGCTCAGAGGGGCTTCTGCTCTGAAGCTCTGAGCACCTCCAAGACGGGCACATGAGGTTTTATAGGGTTAATTTCAAGTATGGGCTATTAGCCAATAAGGCTCAAACAACAGAAATCAAGGAATCAGTACACTGAAGCTTATCAATTCGGAACAGATCATGTTACTGACACTTGTTGAGCTTGGATTTACTAGTTAGCTTGTTAGTCCAGTAAAGTGACACTAAACTAGATTTATGAGTTAGCCCAGCAGAACTCAGATCAGTAATCCGACACTTGTTGCACTTAGATTTGTGACTTAGCTTGTTAGCCCAGCTGGGCTTTTTCTTCACATTCCCCCCTCTTGATGCTTTCACAACCCTTGTTGGAGTAAGCATCAACATTTACCTGTTGCAGGGGCTCATAATTGGAGGCTAACATCTGAAGTTTTATAGCCTCTATTTGTTTACTGACAAAGTGGGTCAGGAAGTTTAGGACATGGGGCCCAAATAGCAGAACTGCAAAAATCAGGAGTAAGGGACCTATGAACGGTGCCAGCCAGGAGGTCCAGCCCCAGGGGCCTGTCCATGGGCTCTTATCTAAAATATGTTTTCTCTTTTTCACTCGGTCTTGTAACTCTTGAATCATTTCTCTGACAATTCTTGATTGATTGGCATAAAAACAACACTCTTCATTTAGGAAGAGGCATAGTCCCCCCTCTTTGGCCGTGAGTAAGTCCAGACCCCTCCTGTTTTGTAAGACCACCTCGGCAACAGAGTCAATCTGATTTTGCAGAGTTCCCAGGTTTTCTGCTATTTGTTGGAGATCATGGCTGAATTTACATTTAACAGCTGCATTGAGCTTTTCTCAAGCTTCGGCCCTGTGTTGACTAGCCAGCTTCCGGGTGTGGCTAGAACAGGGCTCCTCGATTCTTTTTTGTCCCTCTTGATCTTGATCTTGAGCGGGTCTCCTGGGACACTCTCAATTTTCCGGGGACCCTCTGTCTGAGGTGCAGTCGCTCTCTTGACCCTGGAGTGGTGGATCCAAGGGAGGATTTCTGCAACTTTAACAGCTGTAGGAGTAGTTAATACCACTAAATATGGTCCCTTCTATGTTGGTTTGAGAGGTTCCTCTTTTCAATCCTTCACCCATACCTGGTCACCTGGTTTATGGGGATGCACTTGAACCCCTAATGAAATGGGAGTTTTCTCTATCACCTAACCCCAAACTTCTCATAGTACTTTTCCTAGTCCCAACAGTTGTTGGTGGAGCCCTAAATTTTCTATTTCTAGGGTGGGATTTCTCATCCTGACTAAAGGTGGCAGTCGCCCATAGAGGATTTTAAAGGGAGAGTACCCAATAATAAATCTTGGGGTGCATCTAATTCGCAACACAGCCAGGGGTAGAATGTTCACCCAGGGGAGCTGGGTTTCTTGGCTGATTTTAGCTATAATTTGTTTTAGAGTTCTGTTCATTCATTCTACCTTCCCTGAGCTTTGAGGCCGGTATGCTGTGTGTAGGTTCCAGCGGATGCTCAGTGCCTTTGCCACTTGCTGTACAAATTTTGACACAAAGGCGGGTCCATTGTCAGACCCGATGGAGGTAGGCATTCCAAATCGAGGGATAACATCCCTGAGAAGAGCCTTTGTCATTTCCCTTGCTTTCTCTGTCCTGGTGGGGTAGGCCTCTACGTACCCTGTGAAGGTGCAGACGAAAACCAGCAGGTACTTATATCCCTTACTGGGCCCAAGTTTAATAAAGTCCACTTCTAAATCTTTAAAGGGAGCCAATATACATCGTTGTATTCACATTGGCCCAGTGAGCCCTTGTTTTGGATTGTTTTGTGCACAGAGCAAGCAGCATTGGGAAACGGATGTACACAGTGTAGGGAGATGAGAAATTAGGAAATATCGCTTTAAGAGGGCCTCCAAAGCCGTTTTTCTCATATGTGTGGCTTCATGTTGTTGTTGGACTAAACGATAAGCTAGTCATTCTGGGATGAAAACCCTTTTATTCGTCATGATCCATCATCTGTCCTTTTTTTTCCTCTCCTCGTTTAACCTGTGTCCACTTGTTTTCGTCGTGACTATATTCTGGGGCAGTGGGTAGCTCTGGTGCTGCCATAACTTTAATTATTGAGTGTTCCCAGGCAGCTGCTTCTCTTGCCTTTTGGTCAGTTAGCCTGTTCCCCTGGCTCACAGGGTCATTTTCTCTTTGGTGTCCCTTACAGTGAATAACGGCCACATCCTTTGGATCCCATACTGTCTCCAGTAATTGTAAAATTTCTTTTTTGTTTTTGATTTCTTTTTTCACAGCAGTCAGAAGTCCTCTCTCCTTATAGATGGCTCCATGTACATGCAAGGTTGTAAATGTATATTTGGAATCAGTGTATATATTGATTTGTTTTTCTTTTCCTTTTCTTAGTGCCTGGACCAGTGTCCAGATCTCTGCTCGCTTAGCAGACCATCCTGGGGGAAGGGACTCTGCCTTTATTACCTCTCGGGTTGTTGTTACAGGGTAACCTGCTCGCCGTTGTCCATCTTGCATGTAACGGCTGCCGTCTGTGAAAAGTTCCAGGTCTGGGTTTTGTAGGGGCTTGTCAGTTAGATCAGGCCTGCTTGTATACATCTCTTTAATGATTTTTTTGCAGTTGTGGTCAGGCTGTCCATCCCCCTCAGGCAAATATGTGGCTGGGTTTAAGGTTTGCACAGTCTCTAGACGGACTCTTGGATTTTTACATAGAAGCCCCTGGTAGTGGGTCATCTTTGTGTTAGTTATCCATTTGTAACCTGGGCCGTTTATCAGGGTCACCACAGAATGGGGCACTTTTACATTTAAAGTCTGTCCCAGTGTGAGTTTGTCTGCCTCGTTGACCAGGAGGGCTGTGGCAGCGAGGGCCCGTTAACAGGGTGGCCATCCTGATGCTACAGGGTCCAGTCTTTTAGATAAATAGGCCACAGGGCGCTGCCATGGCCCCACATTCTGAGTTAGGACTCCAAGACCAGTTTGGTCTCTTTTATGTACAAACAGGTTAAACTCTCGTGTTACATCTGGTAAGCCTAGTGCTGGGGCTTGGGTTAGCAGTTTCTTTAATTGCCTAAAAGCATTTTTTTGTTTAGTTTCTCATTTGAGGGTTTCTTTTTCTGATCCAGCAGTTGCTTCGTAGAAGGGCTTGGCTATTTTTGAAAACCCGGGGATCCAGATCTGGCAAAACCCAGATACGCTCAGGAACTCTCGCAGTTTTTTTTTTTGTTTCCGGTCTGGGTATGGCGCAAATAACTTGTTTTCGTTCTGGTCCTAGGGCTCGGTGTCCCTCTGCGATAATAAATCCCAAGTATTTGACTGTCTTTTGGCCTGGACCGGCTGAGCTTTTAATATCTTGTATTGTCCAGGTCCATTTGAGCAAAACCAAATCCATGGGGGTAGAGTCTGGGCGATATTTAGCCAGGAGTCAATTTAAGGGAATTGATCTGGGTGGCCTGGGGTTCCAGTGATTATTTGATAGATTGCTCGCACTGTTGCTAGGTCCAGAGTTTTTTCTGAGGGCCACCCAACTCCAAAGGCCGGCCATTTAAGCTCACACAAAGTGCAGAGCCTGCCAGGGGTCATTTAAATTTTACAGTTTCCTGAGAACCCCTTTTTGAAAATTTTAATCATGAAGTCTAGAGTGGTGGGTTTTGACTTAGAGCCTCCCATTCTTTTTAGATGTTTAAGGATAATAGTTCTGTTGCTTTAGATGTTTGGGAAGGTAGTCTTTATATCTTTTTTTTCCTTCACTTTTTAAAACACTGGAGTTCCCAGAGAGACTGTTCTCTTGTTGGGTCTATGAGTTGTTTTAAGGCTAATTTGGTCAAGGACTCTGGGTTTCAGTCACAGCTGATGTCTCTAGAGCTCAAGGCCTCAAGCAGTTCCAGGGACTTTTTTTATTAAATCCTCTCTATATTCTGAACTAACGTATCAGGGTCATGGGACTGAAGGCAGATGGCAAAACAAATGGACTAGAAAAGGGACCTCCAGGGCCGGGCAAGCCTGGTCCTGAAGGAATTCGTCTTCTAAACTTGAGTCCTGGGGGTCTGGGGCTAGGCAAAAGGGGCACTACTTGGGTCAGTTCAGTAGGGGAACAATAAGTCTCGGGTGTTTTGTGACCAAATCAGGTAGGAAACTTTCTCAAAGAAATAGCATCTTAGCCTCCGAGGGCACAGGGGCGTTGACTTATCGGCTGTCTATGTCCTTTTTCCTCCCAGTGTAGCCACCCTGTGCCGGTGTCGCAGAAAAGACAAGGGAGGGTTTTCGTTGCGCCTGCCTGGCCGCTCCCCTCGCGGGGACGAAGGTGCCTCTTAGCTTTGGCGGGTCAGTATAAGCCGCTGACTCTGATCGGGACCCTGAGGGACCGATACCGCCCTGAGCCGTATGAGGTCACCACGGAACCGCAGGTTGGGACTCACTCGAACTCTGTAGCAGAAAGCCATGGAGCTACAAACTTGAGCCTGATCGCATGCTTTACAGGCCGGTTATTTACTCATACACACACATAGAGGTTAACAACATTCCTCCCACCAATACCAATATCCTGTTTTCTGTAGGAGGGGATCAGCCTCCTCTTCTGTCCAATGGGACAGGACCCGATACCTCCCGGGGGATCCTACCTTGTCCGGAAGGCCACCTGGTGAGTCTGTCCGTCCCTCCACGGAGTCTGGCTCTGGTTGTAGCCCAGCCACCCGGGGGCTGAGTTGCCGTCACGAAAGAGAACCCGGAATACCGTCGGGCGGCGCCACCTCATTTGCTGCCGGAGTCCCGTACCCCGGTCGGCTGGAGTCATCAGTCCAGGGGCCCAAGGGGCCGGCGTGGTTGTATCTCGCTGGGGCCTCCAGAAATATTACGGAAATGACAGGCCAGCCAAGAAACAAGCACCACTTGGAGGGTTGGAGTACTCAGATTTATTACGCCGGCGGGCTCAGAGGGGCTTCTGCTCCGAAGCTCTGAGCACCTCCAAGACGTGCACATGAGGTTTTATAGGGTTAATTACAAGTATGGGCTATTAGCCAATAAGGCTCAAACAACAAAAAGCAAGGAATCAGTACACTGAAGCTTATCAATTCGGAACAGATCATGTTACTGACACTTGTTGAGCCTGGATTTACGAGTTAGCTTGTTAGTCCAGTAAACTGACACTAAACTTTAGATTTATGAGTTAGCCCAGCAGAACTCAGATCAGTAATCCGACACTTGTTGCACTTAGATTTGTGACTTAGCTTGTTAGCCCAGCTGGGCTTTTCCTTCACATTGGGAGTCCTCACTCTTAGCTCTTGTTCACAGCCTTGCATGTGAATTAGATCATCTCGAGAGCTGCAGACTGAGGCTGAGGGTGTGAGGGCTGTGCCTGTATTTGAGGAAAGCCCAGAACATGCAGCTTTGGTGTGTCTGTCAGCGGCGTTTGCGATTTTCAGAATAATGCCATTTATCTTTAAGGAGCCGTGGTGTGGGCAGGGCCAGCCAGGAAGAAATCTGAAGGGAGGTTCATGGCCACGTGTGTGTCTTGGGAAGATGCAGAGTCTGCAGGGTGCCGGAGGGTAGACTCCTCAGAAGTTGGAGTTGGAGTGGGGAGTGGGGAGAAGGTAGTCACACTCACCTGTGAGGGAGGGGGGAGTCCTTGGGAGTCCCCACCCTACCAGACTCGCTTTCTCATGAACAGAAGGCAATCATACAGAGTTTCTGAGGTGAGAAGTGATGGGCGCTGGGAGAGGAGACAACCTGGGGAACGGTGCTTGAAAATTTCTGGAATAGTCTCCCTGAAAAATAGAGTTAAAAATACCCAAACTCTTAAGAACATTGATAGTGACTGGGGAGGAGGCAGTTGTTTTTCTGGCCTCCTAAGGGTAAGGCATGTATCCGGGGATACACAGAAGATACGGGCAGTCTGTTCCGGGAGCTTGATCCTTACTGGGGGAATAATGCAAGTTTAAAGGGGGAGAAGGGCAGCGGAGGGAAACTAGCCAGGCCCCGTGTCAGGTATCAGTCGGCCGCCCTACTTGCGTGTTGCATTCACATCCATGCCTCCCAGGTGGGCGGTGGCAGCCCCGTTTTGCAGATTGGGAAGCCTTCTCAGAGGGGTTAAGGAATTGGTCCGTTTAGTGGCTAGTAAATGCTGTAGCAGGATTCAAGCAGGGCCTTGTCAGACTTCAAGGGCAAGTTTTCTCTACTAATTCCGGTACCTCCCTGTTATACCTGGAATGGTGAATTGGGTCACTTTTGGAGCCTTTCAGAAAAAGTACGATTTAAGTGCCTCAGGACTGTTTCGCAAAGCTCAGTGTTCTTTGATGGTTCGGAAGCACCGCAGTGCTTTATGCCCCACAGATGTAAGGTTTTACACCTTTGACGATGACGTGGTTGCAAATGACGTACAGGTGCAAAAGCACACTTAGCTCCTGAAGGGAAACTCTCCAGTTCTCCCTTGATCGGCTTTCTTCCACGGGATGTAACTGTGCTGCAGCGTAAGCCTGAGCTTTACTTATGGAGTGAGGGTTTAATACCCAAAATTAGCATAAAACGGTCAGATGAAGAAAATCGACGTTGACAATTTATTTTTGGGTTTCACTAGTCAAGATATACTATCAGTTTATGCCTCATATAACAAATGAAATTGAGTACAGAACATTGCATTTCTTAATTTCTATTTAGAGTTCTCTTACAGAATAAGGTTGCCTGCTTTGGAACATCAGCTCCACCTGTCAGTGTGTTGGTGTGATTGCATTTACACAGTGAATGTAATCTGGGCTTCCTCAGCCCCAAACACTCCAGTGCAGAATCACGGGCTGTAGCCATCTCTTAGTCATGCAAATACTTCTCAAATTATATGATGCCAGAAAAGAAAGAAGAGAGAGAGAGACATTGCCTTTATCAAAGTTCCTTTCAATCCTAACTGCAAACTGTTGTTGAACAGCTCTGGTTTCCTTTGGATATGAATATATACATTTCTTTGCATGTAATCTGGGCTTTGGACTAGAACACCAAGCTCTTGCTGTCCACAAGCCACAAAAATAGTAGCCAAATGGCACACGTGTGAAATAGTTTATACTTTTTTCTGAGAAAGTATCCTTGAATTTGGGACTTGGGCTGTGATTTTTGCTTTTTGCTTCCCCCACCCCTCTTGTAATCTCTCACTCCTTCCCATGTGGCCCCCAAGAGTTCGTGTTCTCAAAGGAGCGGGCAAACACCCTGTTGGTCACCATGTATTTCTGCTATAGATGGAGCCCAGCCAAGACCTAAAGGACATTATCAGAGAGGACTTCCTTGAAGAAATGGGCCCTACATTCATTTGTGAGGACAGAGTAAGAGTCAGCCAGGGGAAGGAGTCAAGAATGTGGCTCAGGTGGCAGGTGAAGCCCGGGCAGAGGCCTGGAGGCTTTTGGTGTGGGGACCCGGGGAGAGTGCCCTGTGTGGTCCAGGGTGGAGGTTGCCCCTGCTGGGGAAGACACTGGAGAGTGTTCAGAGTGGAGGACTTTGGAAGAGGTTAGGTTTTACTAGAACTGACACAGTAGGCAGTGAAGGGTGTCATCAGATTGGTACTTCTGGTTTTGCTTCTGATATTCTACAGACAGAAGGGTCGGGTCGAGCTAGAGCAGGTATGTCTGTCCCTTTGAGACCCATCCCATCATTCATTTATTCATAACAGGCGCAGTTCTGAGTGTCAAGGGGAGAAAAGTTTCAGCCACATTAGTAAGCTAAATGTATTTGGTTCTTGTGAGCTTAGCATTGTCAGAAGTTGACTTAGCCTAGAATGTTCTAGGAACAGAGGAAAAAATTGGGGAGGTTGGAGGGAGGGAAGGCTTCCTTGGGAAAAAGTCAAAATAAGCCTGGAGGCAAGTGGGAAGTAGGAGCAGGTCAGGGGGCCCCTGAGGTCACTGGGGATGTGTGTACTGAGGTGAGGCTGGGCGAGCAGTGTCTGGGGTGGGGCTAGAATTCCACCAGGGAGCCTCTGAAGGGTTTGAAGTGGGGTGATGTAATCAAATTTGTGATTTGGGAAGGCTGCCGTGGCTCTGTGTGTGTGTGTGTGTGTGTGTAGAGGAGAAGAGGGGGTGGGTGCCACCAACAGGGGGGGTCATTAGAAGACTATTCGCGGGCTGGGAGAGGGGCTTCGGGACTGCTTGGGGATGGCAGGGGCAGTGTGGATGCCGGATTTCCTTATGGGGAGGGCTTGTTAGCGGGGCCGCCCTAGAGGTGACTTTTGGCTGGAAGAAAACAGATGGAGGCCGCCAGGTGGAGATTCCTCTTCTCTCCTTCCCTTTCTTGTGTGATGATCTTAGCTCAGCTAACTTTGGAACAGAAGAGCTAAGTTCAAGGGTCGCCCAGAACTTTGTTGAGCTCGTTCGAGTGAGATCTGATAGGATTTAGCCTTGTGTTGTGATCTGAATGTTCACTTAGCTAGAAACGTCCTGTCATTTCGATTTCCAAAGGGGTTTTTATTCTTCAAAAAGATTGCCTTATTGGTGAGAGGAAATTTAATACACCTGTTGTCTTTCTCAAAAAATCATATCTTTTAAGAACTTTAATATTCAAAAGAATAGGAATATATAAAAATGTTAAAGTAAGTCTTTGGTGTAGTTTCTTTGCTTTCTGAGCTAATGTGGAGTTAGAGCCTTTGCATTACTTAATAGCACATCCTTGTCAGTATTTAAAGAGCTGTTAGTGAGCGCCCCAGGCCCCACCTCTCAAAACATGATTAAAGTTTGCTCTGAAATAGTAAGGTCAGAAAGGTCTTGTTTGCAGAAATGAAAGAGTTGGTTTATAATAAGGAGCATAGCTCTCTTTATAAAATAATAATAGGTTCAACATTAATAAAGTGGAGGATAATTGATTTTTTTAAACCTGAAACATAAAGTTTCTTTTGCTAATGTTGCAACTGGAAATTTTGAAAAGAAAAATCCTACTGTAATATCATCTATGTGGAATACATATATGACTTTCACGTTTGAAAAGTAACTGCGCAGTGGTTTTTGAAGTCAGGAGCTTTCCAGCTCAGTTACTGGCAGTGGTGGTTGCTGGTTTTCAATGGAAGGGCCTTAATTTGCCTTCTTACCTTTTTTTTTTTTTTGTAGTTAGAGGGTTGAGTAGTGCTTTGCCCGCATGATTTTGGGGCAATTTGGGTGCAGATGTGTACCAGCAGTGAGATATTTCCATGCATTTTATTTTTCGGACATCACTAGGACACATGTGGGGTTTCTGCCTGCAGGCTGGGATGCTGTAGGGCTCCCTGATCCATCACCATATGTCCTGGAGCTGCTCCGGTCAGTGAATTATTTTCTGTGGCTTGGAGGTAAGGTGGTCTGATGCAGATGATCAGATGTGCAGTCAAAGTGCTATTACTTGAAATAAGAGTAAACTAGAAACATGGCTCTAACAATACAGGATGAAGGAGGAGAATTGGCTGAGCTGCTTACAGTGAGGCGTCTTCTCAGGTGACTCCCTCACCGCGATTCTTGCCAAAATCCGCCCCAGCCCTGCACGGTAGTCCTGCTGAATCAACCATGCACTTTGCTCAGAAACGCACTGAATTTCCTTGTGCCTCTATTTGTTGGCTTTTTTTGAAAGCACATCTTGCCCTTTGCTTAAATGCCATCCTTGCTAGTCACCTCTTACACTCATTCTTCTGAACCTCGTCCATACATAGCTGCTGAATGGATGAACAGAATGTAGTATCTCCATGTAGTGGAACATTATTCACACGTAAGAGTGAATAAAAAAGAAAAAAAAATAAAGAGGAAAATGAAAAAGGCCACCTGTTCTGGGAAGTCCACCCTGACTGTTCAACCCGCACTTTTCCCTTTGAAACCCAATCACTTATGCTCCATTCTACTCTTTTTGATAGTAATTATCACCTTCTAATAATCTTTAACGTTTTCAAAAAAAAAAAAAAGAGAGAGAGAGAGAGATGCTGATACCACTTAAACATGGACAAGCCTTGATAACAGCACGTTAAGTGAAAGGAACCAGACACAAACGGCCACATATTGTTGATTTCAGTGATCTGAAATGCCCAGAAAAGGCACATGCAGAGGCAGAGAGCAGGTGACGGTTGGAAGGGGCTGGGTGGAGGGGGATTAGGGAGTGACTGCTAGTGACAGGGGGATTCTTTTGGGGTGATGAAGTGTTCTGGAAATAGATGGTGGTGAGGGCTGCACAACCGTGAGTGTGCAGAAGACTGCTGATGCTGTCTCTGGGAGGGTCTGTTGTAGGGAGGCTTTATTTTGTTCTCATCCTGCAATGTGAAGAATCATCTGCTGTAGCCGTTGTACTCCTCTGAGTGGTGAGGGTCAGAGACTTTGCAGAGTCATGTTTCTTTTTTCCCCCTTGCTGAGTGTAGGCAAAAAAAGGTTTAAGCCTGAGAAAGTGCTCCATCTGCAGAAATGTCTTTTAGTTTTGCATGGTGTAAAAATGTTGAGAGCTTTTAATCGTTGAGGCCAGTCTGTGGGGGGAAATAGCCCGTGAAGCCTGGGTGAGACCGGGAAGAGCCGCGCTTCCCTCCCGGACACGGGTGGGGATTTGACCCCCGTTCAGGCAATGAAGGGCCCAGACCCATGAGCGGAGTTGACAAACGTGAATACTTATGTGTATCCGCTGCTTCATCTTGGATATTAATTTCAATCTGAGTCAGTTTGTGGCGGCAGCCTCATCCTACATCAGGAATTTAAATTATCTGCTGTTTGAGGTGAAGATCTGACAGACTTGATTATTAAACAATCTCCCTTGAATTGATATCTCAGGTTCCTTTGTCAAAAGCAAAACAGCAGAAATACAGGCATCCTTTAATGTCGATGTGACCTGGAACGGGTTTAGTCTCTGTGCTTCAGTGGCCTTATCTACGGATGGGGAAGATGATAACAGTGCTTCCCTCAGAGGGGCTGGTGAGGGGAGAGTGAGAAGCACAAATGGAGGACATGCACGAGATGCTCATGAATGACCGAATTTAGTGCTCTCAGCCTGGTGAGGCCTCAGGGGCAGAGATGTCAGAACAGAGCAGTCCTAGCCGGAGCTCGATCCGTGATGGCAGCTGTTATGATCAGTATCACCACTGTGGGTTATCAGGTAGTTTTAAGACTTGGTAATATGAATTCATGAATAATGTTAGAAGACTAGACATCTCAGATCCAGTTTACATAGTTCTCAAGATTTCTTCTGAGAAATGGATGGTTTCTTCCCCATCTTAAATCTGAAATGAGACTCTAAAAAATTCTGTATTCCTCCATCTTTTTGCTTTAATTCTCCATTTCTTAAAAAACAAAGTTTCTAAATGGAGTTAATGGGGACTGAACTGAGGGCCTCATGCATGCTAAGCACATACTCTCCCAAATGAGGTATAATCTCCCCCCTGATTTTTTTTAAATTTACTTTCTTAGTTTTCAGAGGTCAGAGACCTCTAATTCTTTTCCTGGAGATTTGTCCATGAACAGCTAAATCTATAATTAATGGACAAAATTTGGTTTATTAAAAAAATCAATAGAATATTCTGCAATCCAACCAAAAAGAAATGCTCATTGACTTAAAATGTTTCTCCTTTAAGGTGATTTCTCCTTTTTGGTCTATCTTAATTTATTAACAGCCATCCTCATCATCATAATGACCAAACTCGTTCTGAGTGGACACCTAACTAAGGCTAAAATGCTTTCCTCATGTTTTACTTCATAGCAGGTGTTTGAGGGTAGGTATCTGTGTCTCCTTTTTTGCAGCTAAGGGATTGAGAGGTGGGCAGCTTGTCCCAAATCACACGCAGCTGGCGGTGGCTAGCTCGGTGCTGGAACCCAGGCTGCACAGGATGCATTCTTAATTGCTCCTCTAATCAGCCTCCTGTTAAGTGGTTACCCGTACTCCTGTGACTCCATAAATGGCCGATTTAAGCGATCTCAGCCTGATGAGGCCTTCAAAGGAGAGACACCAGTGAGAATGTGAGACAGAGTGGCATAAATTAAAATTGTACATTTTTACTAATGTTGCATTCTCAGGTAATGTCTTAAAAAGTTTTTATTTTCTTTATTTTAGTGCTCCTTAAGCACTAAAAACAAAACATTAAAAATGATTATAGTGCAAAATAGGAGTGGGCTTTGAAAGCCCAACCATTCCTTATGATGTTGCCCGTTTTTCTCTAGTGGTGCTTATTGACAGGAAAATTTACGAAGACTGAATTTGTTTTATGTAGTCTTAGTATGGAGGTAAAGTTTGTCTGTGAATATTGTAAGTATAATCTTTACTCTTTCCTTTCCTGATGATGAATATGTAAGTTGTTTTCATGGCTTAAGTACATTTCCTCGTTTGTGAAATTTGAGTGATGCCGTTTACCCTGTCTGTGAGAGTAAACGCCTTGTATACAATAAGCATCCAAGAGCTGCTTAGTAAAAATATGCTGTCACAATGACAGATAGTTTCGAAGGATCAACTCTGAATACTAAAGAGGGTGGCTTATTTCTGATGCATATTCAATATGGATATATATGAATATATGAATATGGCTTAAAGTAACAAGGAATCAGGGTTTTGTGTGTGTGTGTGCAGAATGATATTTTAATGAAATCTGTATCATTCTAGTGAGACAGGGACTTTTTAAATTGCCTTAAGCAGACAACCTTGAAGATTATTTACACAGAATGTGTATTGTTACAACTCAGAATTCATGTTGCTATGTAACCATCCACACAGACATTTAAATTCGTAGGAATCTGACCAGAATCATTAAGTTTAGAAAAATCCACATTGATCATTTTCAGGGAATAAGCTTCTCTCTTTTGTGGTTAAAGAAAATTTTGATTTATTTTTCTGCACACTTAATAGATTTGAAAATATCAACACAATGATATGACATGTCACTTTTTTTAATAGAATAAAACTCATGCAGTTTTAATATGTAAATAAATGTTTTTGTATTTCAATACACTTGTATGATTTCCTGGCTCTTTGAGAAGTATTTTGCAAGATACTTAGATTACCTAATGTTGGAAAAATACAGACGTGACTTTATGAATATAGGCCTAGTACAGATCTGTTGGTTTTTGCTACAGTGCAAGACATGAGGCCTAGGAGAGCTTTACTGCCGATGGCCTGGAGGATTGATCCCATGTCTCAGTCCCTCCTCCTGTAAAATGAAGTGGCTGGACTGGATTCTTTCCTCTTCTAAGATGAGTTTCCATGAGCCTGTGTCTTTTGTTTATATTCAGGAATATTAGCATTATCAGATTCAATACTGAATACCCCTCCCTTCCCCGAAGCGAAGTGCAGTATGTGGTACATAAGATTTTAGTTATCTGATTCTTGTTTCTGATCCAACAGGCAATTTTTGTGTTGCATGTTTCCCTGGAACGTGGAAGGTCTTTTTAGCCATAGGTGGCGCTGTTGCACCTTCTTAAAGTCTTAATTTTCCTGTTTGTAAAAGAAGGCTTAAACAACTTTTTTGTTTGTTTGTTTCCTTTGCTTAGCGCTTCAGGATAGCACATTGTCCATTATGTCTCTTTACCTGGAAAAATTATTCTGCTCATATCTTAGTTTTATTCTGTCATCTCGCTGTAAAATGTTCTCGTGAACATTTCAGACTTGCTGTGCAAACAATGGCAAAATCGGACTTGTCTTCCAGTGTTAGAAACCAGTGAGCTGGGATTTTATAAAAGAGCTAGAAGCGGCCTCTGGAGCACCTTAAAGCTGAAAAGTGTATTGAGTTACCTGAGTATTGACCCCGCCGCTGTGTGTTAATTGGTGGTATTAGATTTGGTACATATACGAAGGGGTGTAGTGTTTTGACTTGGGTTTGCGTGCACGCGCTGCCACTGAGCCACGTGAACCTGAGTCAGTTCGTTTTGAGATTTTCCCTCATCTGTGAGATGGGAACGCTCGTCTCTGCTTTGTAGAATTGTGAGAATTAGAAATTATGTAAAGTGTTTAGCACAGTGGGTATGTCAAGAGGGCTCATAAACTTTAGCTGCTGTTTTGTGTGAAGCCATCATTTTACAATCTTTGGCAATTACTAAGAAACAGGAAAATAAGAAAAGCTGGTTTTATGATGAAAGATATTTGAGGAGGTTCCATAGTTCCTATAACCATAATTTAGCATCAGCAGAGTCAGGACCGTTACACAGTCGCCCTGAACCAATGTTAAGCCACAGAATTATCTGTTACTTCATATATGTTGGGGCTTAAGGGGACCCAATGCTTATACACATGTTGTCTCCAGCAGCCAACTGAGAGATGACACCGAAGAACAGGCAGGAGATAAATCCCTCATTTATTACTGATGAAGCCACGTTCTCCATGAACTTCAGGACTGTGGGAAAATGTGTGTCATGATACTGTGTCCCAGAAATAGAGACTCAAGCAGTCCCAGGTAACTCTGGGCCACAGCGAGCATTCCCTTGAGAGGATCTGTCCCATCATGCACAGGGCTGTCCTGCCATGGAGCTGAGCATCCCTGGTGCTTCCCAAGGGTGGCCAACACAGGAGGGAAAGAAAAGGTTTCGTATGCCCTGCTTGTCTCCCCGGACTCACACCTCAATCTGTTAGTGTGAGGAGGGCTAGCTGTGGGTCAGGGGTCAGGGGTGTGAAGGGAGAAGCACTCTACATGGCCCAGAGAAGTGGGGAGGAGGCTTCCCCTCCCTCAGTTTAAACTGGTGGTGGGATGGAAAACAAGGGAGCTCCCCAAGAGTTTATAAGAGGGGAAATAAGATTTCCTTTGTGACTTAGACTAACCAGGAAGCACAAAAGATGATTAGAAGGGAGACTTATAAATCACTTTCATATTAAGTTGACAATTGTTGAGCACGTAAAATGTGCTAACATTCTTTTCTGAGCGTTTTACAGAAATGAATCCTTCAATCTTCACAAGTGAGTAAGGAAGGATCGATTGTTATCCCAGGTTTACAATGTGGAAATTGAGGCACGGAGAGAGTAAGTTGACCAAGGTCACAGAACTAGTAAGTTGCAGAGCTGGTATTTAAACCCACGCTGTCTGGTTTCCAGGCTCCCAGGGATGGGCTTTGGGTGTTTAGATGTATCTGCATCCCTGGATCTCTGTACCTCTGTGCATCAGTTAGCCCAGAAAGGACAGGGAAAGGAGAGTTACACAGGTGCTCACAGTCGTGTCTCGGCCACTGTCCAAGGAGAGTGCACTGTGATTGGCGTTAATTGTCTTCTAGGCAGCAGATCTGTTCCTATAACAGAAATTTAGTCCATTGAGTTAATCTAGAAACCCTTCCTGCTCTGCTTCTGTCTACGCTTGCCATGTGACTGCCTGCCCGTGATTGGGCCATTGAGGAGAAACTGTACTCTTGGTTGAACTCTGATATTTCAATCTGGTTTGTAGTTTCACATCTCCTGTTACATTAATAAATTAAATTTCTGGTTTTCTTGCATCAGTGTCTCATTAGTTTGGTTAATGTGAAACCAGTCCATGGGAGCACAGGGGTGCTGACGGTATAATTTCTGAGCACGTTGTGGCACTTCTACCCGTGCAGAACTGGCTGGAGGATTTACACCTTCCTCACTGATACCCCCAACAGCGGGGTCCTCTCCCACCCCCGGATGTGAGGATGGGAGCTCTCTGAGTAAGCCAGTCAGAGGCCAAGTTCACCAATCAGAAAATGATGAAGTACCTGTAAGTGGGTTTAATAGAAGAAAAGGGCTTCCAGGTAGTCCGATGGGCTGTTCGAGTCCGTTTGGTGAAAAGCTGTCCACTGTCTTTGGTTGAGCTGCTGCTTTGCTGTTGAAAAGTCTGGATTAGATGAAGGGATTTTAAAAAGCAGAAAGGAGTGATTTCAGGTGGTACGTCCACACTGGTGAGAAGTGATGGATGACCGCCTGTGTGAGGCATAGACAGAGTCTTACAAACGTCATAAAACAGCTTTAAAAGCTCTGCCATCTGAGTGCACTTCATAAGGGGTCCAGTTCATCACTTGTCATGCTGAGAGGGCAAATAATTGATGATGGCAGAAAGGACACGGAGGCATCAAATAGGTCTCGGTCATGTTCCCTGTTTAAAGGATGTGGCACAATGTAATATATATGAGCTGGTTCTTCACTGAAGAGTTTTGAGTGTTTTCTGGGAATCCCCAGTCCCCCAAGGTTCCATGCAGCTGGGTGTCCCCTCAGTGCAGCTCCGTCAGCGCTTGCCCTGGGCTGACGCGGTGTCACGGGGAGCAGGACGCTCAGCGTCCCCGGCTCCTCCGAGCTCCGTCTCCTCATCCTCAGAGCCGGATTTCTCTTCCGTGTCTACTTAGTAGGGTTGCTGAGAATCACACGTGATGGTGGTCAGGTGTGATTTGTGGTTCTCTCTGTGATTGGCATAGAGTCAATATTTGATAGAAACACTTGTTTTTTTTTTATCATAATTGTGGCTCCTAGATTACAGTGGTTTTTAGTCTGCATTTTTTATAACTTCATTCTTATTTTTAAATATGCAATTATTTTTATTTATTTTTTTGGTGGTCCTGGGGACTGAAGCCAGGACATTGTGCATGCTAAGCAGGTGCTCTACAACTGAATAATACCCACCCTCCTTGTCTGCACTTAAAAATACATATTGCAATAGACAATATAGCTCTTAAACACCATCACGGGACCTAGTCTCTGTATAGACAATTGAACACGTATGCTATTGCAATAAGAATAAATGTAGTTGGAACATACCTTCTGAATCTATTAACGTGTTTAAAAATGATCATAGCTAGTGACAAACACGAGTCTTGGATCCACTACTTCTTAGAGTCTGCTTTGCCATCATGGGAAATTACATTCTACAGAGAAGGCTAATTGGGTCTCTTTGATATTTGGATGATTTGGCAGATGACCAAGGCTTTCAAAAGCTGACAGTTTTGCATTTTATACTAACTACAAAGTTATCTTCTTGAATTTGGATGTCCCCAGATTGTGAAATGCCAATTAATTCACTGTGTATATGTCTGTGTCTCTGTGAACGTGTGTGTGTGTGATTTCAGGAAAGTAGAAATAAGTTCCATATAGCCTCCTGATACCTTTCTCCTCAAGTTCAAAGTGTAGGCATATATTTACACAAATAAATTGATATTCTTTTGTCATTTGGCATATTGGTGGGAATAAGAGGTTCTCATAATTGTTTCAGAAGGGTTGGGGAGCATGAGCTTAGAAAATGTGAGGAGATAGAGGCATGGAGTTCCTTTACACTTTGTGCAGGATGAGAAACAGTAGCTTTTCTTTTTTCTTCTAAAGCAAACTCGCACTGAATTGTAACATACTATTACTCAGGATTGTTTTTCTGTTCAGATACAAGTGCGTCAGATTTCTCAAGGCAGCATGAAAGATCAAATGTGTTTTACCAGCTATCTTTAAAAGTAGTTTTATTTTTCAGTAAAAGGCTGTAGCCTGTTCGTTCTTCCAGCGGTACAAGAAATTTTCATTGATCCAGGTACATGGTCTATGTGCTTAGTTTCTTTGGGTTTTCTTTTTTTTTTTTTTTAAGTGCTTACTGCATTGTGCTGTGAATGAAAGTATAAAATTTCTGCATTTAGATATTTAGAACATGCTGATTTATCAGAACTTTTAAAAACCTGATTGTTCTTTGGTCGTTGCTTTGTGGGGCAGCCTATTGATTTCTGTTGTCTGTTAAAGAGGGAAATTCTTCCGCTAGCCTGCAGATCATTAAGTGAATGGTTTGCAGTGTGCCTGTAAAATTAATTGAATGCATTGAGCATGTTTGTCCAGTGAATTTATAATTGACACATAGTAATGACTTTGCTTTGATTCTTTGGATTTTCCTCCTCTCTACAACAAATTGAATTCTCTGTTGCATTTTGTATACGTGTTCTTCACAGGGGAAGAAATTTTGCTTTTTTTAGAGGTGGATTTTCCTATCCCCTCTGAATGCCTTCTGTAATTAATACAACAAAAATCTGTTATTGCAGTGCTTAATGATTTTATAAACTATTTTTTGGCTTAATCAGAAACAATGACAAAGAGTGATATAAAAAAATATGAGAAACTTCCTTCCTTTGAAAAATAGAAATGAGGTGGTCAAGCTCACGCATGCTTTGTACCTGACACACTTAATTTCATGTCATTGTGTATCATGATTTGGAGATGGAGTTGCTTCAGGTTTGTAGATTTTTGTTTGAACATTTTTGTTGAATTCTTTCTCCAGGCTGATGTTTCCTGTTGGGTTTGTGGAAAGTGTAGAAGAAGGGAAACAAATGCTCTGTTTTGTTTTCAGGAGGCCTGAGTTGCTGATGAGAAAAGAGTTGAGGGTGGGCTGAGGAACAGAGTGACACTCCCTCTCCTCCAGGCTGAAACTGATGAACAATGAAATCAATTATGTGTATCGGCATTTGAGCAATAGAATTCAGCGAGCCCAAACTGGCTAGTTATGCCCAATGGAAAGTACTGAATACACCTGCAGAATTAGGTGTTTACCAAGAAGCAGCAGCTTAGAGCAATCAGAAAAATCAGTCATACGATGAGATGTAAAAAGAATATAACATCTTTTATTTTTGAAAATTTTCTGTTATGTTGTGTAGAGATAAAATTAAATTTCAAGCACCAGGAATTAAGAGCGTGAGTGGTTCTGTGGGATCGTTATTCAGGGAGGTGTCTAGATCTTGCTAGAGAGACTGAAGCTGACAGGAAAATGACCAGAGCCAGGATTTGTCATCCCAGGGTGTTCTCCATAATGGTTCCTTGTGGGAGCTCATGATTGGCTTAACAAATTATAACAGACCCCAGCAGCCTGTCAATTTTAACAAGAAAAAACTGTGCTTAGTAACTGCTTTGAAAGCAGTGGCCTGTGCAACCTGAATCCTGTCTCCTTGCCTTAAAAAGCAGAGACAATTGTTTGCTTGCATAGTTGAGGTTTTAGATAGCACTTTGTTCCTTGCAAAGCAAGGACCCAGGCCCTCAGCTATAAACGCTGGGCTTGTGTGCTGTTAGATAGCCTTTTATCCCCCAAACAAGGACCTGGCTGGTCTGGTGGTCTGCTTTGTAATGAACATATTTAAAAGAATGTATCTTGTTCCCCTCACCCCATGACTTCCCTAAAGATACACTAAGCCTTTGTACTCAGTTTGCATTCTACAATCTCTGTCTCATCCTGTCTTTCCCCCAAGTTCCTGCTTACTATCACACAACTGTTAATGACTTTTTCCTTTGATTATACACAATAAATATGAGAGCCCTTGAGAGGATCATGGAGTTGGCTCCCTACTCCCTCTCGCTCAGTTAACTATTTCCACAGAGTTTTGAGTAATTCATTCCGTGTCGGTAAGACTTCTGCCAGCCAGAACCCTCAGTTCCAGGTGAGAAGGATGCAGGCTTTATCTCTCCTACCCGAAGGAAAGAGAGAAGAGAATTGAGATCTGCTCCCCCGTGGTCCCTTCCTGCCCCAGGGCCACTCCAGTTCACCTGCAGCCCTCTGGCCTCTGCTCACAGGGCCTCTGTCTCAGGACTCATCGCAGCCTTTTATTCCCTTGTCAACATTCCCTGTGCCTTTCAGAAGTTGGTCTCTTCTCTGCAATTCAACCCTGGCAGATGTGATGGTGGTTCAGCATGTTGGTGGTCAGCGTGCTGGTGGGCAGTCACCTGGGTACACCCAGGAGCCATGCTAATTCACCTGAGTCTCTCAATCGTGGTTACAGAACTTTCGAGCACCGGAGGAAGCCCATTCACGTGAGGCCAGCACAGCATTGCATCACTTTCATTTTATTTTTGAATTTTCAGTGTAGAAATTATTTGTAACAAACGGTTTCAGATTTTCGGCCGCTTTCTTTCCTCACCACCATTTCTTTGTCGGCTCTTGTGCCTGTTTTAAGAACCAGGTTTCTTCTCTGGTCATTTCTAGCAGCTGGGCTTGCCGAATCCTTGATATTCATTTGAAGCAGAATGCTTCATCTTGATGTGAAACTGATTATCCTTGTCATTTCTGAATATTTCGTGTACACTCAGCAACTATTTCAAGTGAAATGCTCTTGTCCAATTTTGGTTAACTCACATTTGCTGATCTCCTGCTTTCATGCTGAGGGCAGTTTCTTCTTCCTGTAATAAAAATTAGCAATTTGCATTTACTATGGAAAGTTACTGGCCCGAGGTGCTTTTGTTCTTCGCAGTATTAATACAACTCACCGAGTAAAATGTACAGCACTTTTTACTCTATGCCGAGAATTGTGCATCCCAGTCAATCTTAGAACATTTTCATCCCCCCAGTAGGAAGCCCCGTACCCATACGCAGACATTCCCATCTTCCCCATCCTCCCCCAGCCCCAGGCAGCCACTCTTCTCTCTCTGTGGATTTGCTTGAGCTGGAGATTTCATGTAAATCGAGTCATTTCATGTAAATGGAACCGTCTATTGTGACTGAATTCTTTCAAACTGAGTAACGTTTTCAATGTTTGTCCACGTTTGTCCACGTTGTGGCCTGTCTCAGTATTCCTTGCTTTGCTATTGCTGAATAATATTCCACTGTATGGCTGGGTCCCTCTGTTTACCCTTTCATCACGTGATAGACATTTGGGTTGTTTCTGCTTTTTGGCTGTGATGAATAATCGTGCCATAAATATTCCTGTAGGAGTTTTTATAGGGACATTTGCTTTCAGTTCTCTTACCTGTGTCCCCAGGAAGCAGAATTGCTGGGTCATTCAGAAACCAAGTGTTCAACTCTCTGAGGACATGCCAGGCTGTTTTCCAAAGTGGCCATGCTTTGTTACATCGTCACCAGCAACTGCTGTGAGCTCTGCTTCCTCTGTGTCCTCATTAGTGCTTGTTACACTTTTTTTGATTATAACCTATTGTACTGAGTTTGAAGCAGTTTCTCCAAGTTATTTTTACTTGGTTTCTTTTACAGCTAATGATATTGAACATCTTTTCATTATGCTTATTGGCCATTTTTACATTTTCCTTTAAAAATACTTTTTCAGATCCTTTATTCATTTTTTAATTGAGTTGCCTTTTTATTGTTGAGTTGTTGGGGCTTTTTTATCTTGGAAATACAAATTCTTTATCAGATAAATGATTTGAAATAATTTTCTCCTGTGTGTTGTTTTTCACTTTCTGGATGGTGTCCTTTGAAGCAAAGTTGCAAATTTTGATGAACTCCAGTTTATCTGTTTTCTTTGTTCCTTGTACTTTTGGGGTCATATTTAAGATGTGAGATTTTTATTTAAACTTTTATATATAAAATAACTGAATTCTTAGGACCGTTCTAGGAGACGGGTGCTGTTGTTGTCCCCAGTCTATGGACAGGAGACTGAGATGCAGAAAATTTCCCTGAATATCAGGGTCACAGCTGCCCAGTGGTGCTGTGGGATTTCAGGCCCTCTTGTTTGTCCCCAGCATCTGTGCTCTTCACCACCATGCTCTACTCCTTCCTGGAATCGTTAATGAAAATCTTTCCTTCTTTGATTTCTTGTTAGTTATTTTCTCATTGGGGACCTCATCTTCTCATTTTCCTTGCAGAGCTCAGTGTAGGTTTATTTTAGGTCTCATGTAGGCAGAGGTATTGCTATCAGTTAACTTTTTTATTACTCACTCTGTAGTGATGTCTGTTGCTAATTGACCTAATCAAGTCATGCTTAAGTCTTTCCTGCTCATGACACTAAAAACAGAGTCATGACTTACAGAATGCTCAAAGAAGAAAGTACTTGATTGATTTTATTTTGCTAACCAATCAAATAAAAACCCCAGTGTTGACATAGATTATAAGCCCTCCAGAATAGGTTCATTGTCTTCCTTGTGTTTCATTTGTTTGGTCACAGTGTCTGGATAGTGCCTTGCTATCCAGCAGTATTGTTAGGTTATGGTGCTCTTGAATCATTTTAAGGACAGAATTTTGACAACAGACTGTGTTGTTCATTTCACAAGGGAAAAGATAATATAAAAATACTGCTCAGATCTATTTTAAAATTAAGCTTGGAATTTTGAGAAGTGTTCGAGAAACCATACAAAGATCTTTTTCACTAATTTTAGATCTATCTTAGACATATTATGGTTACATAGCAAACTACCTTACCAAATATATTTGACAAGAGGGGTGTATTATTGATTATTTCTTTTACTTGAAATATTCTACCTGGGATAAAGTAATCAGAGCCCATAAATGAACAAATGTAACTTCGCATTTCTATGCAACATGTGAGCAGACTTCATATATTTATATATAATATATATGGCTGTGTGTTTTAAACAGTATTTCAGTGTTTTTATAGTTTTTCAGCAATGTTCTACCTTTAGAATTCTTCTAAGAAAATCACCCCCGTATCTAGTGCAGTTTGTACTGTGTATCCTGTCTTATGCATGGAATCCCACTGTCACCTCAGTGAGGAATTTCCTCTCCTACTGAGTTCGTAGCAGAGCTACAGGGACTGGGATATCTAGGACTTTGCTCTCCATGTGTTTGAAGTTGGCTGTCAATCACGATTTTCCCTTTCTTGGGTTTTCATTGTTCAATAAGAATTTTTGAAAATAACTATTAATATGTTGCACCAGGCTCCCTAGAAACTTGATGTGTGTGTGCTTTCCAGTTTTCAATTTATAAAAAATGTAAATGCACTCTTGTTTTTAAGTAGTCCTTTTTCACTAGATATTTGTTTATCTCTTTATCGTTATATTGTTTCCCAATGAATGAGATAGTGTGCATGTTTTAAAAGATACATTACTATTTTTTGTCTTATTGAAACAGTTATTTTCATTGTAGAGAATTTACAAAATAAGGATAAACACAGTAAATAAGTTTAAAATAGCCTGTAATCTCCTCACCTAGAGATACAGGTGTAAGTTTTGAAATTGAGAATTACAAGTCCTCTCACGTTGTTCTACTTTTTCAAGGTCGATTTCCTTACTGAGACCCTAGAATGCCCATATGATTTGTAGCAGCAACTAGTCAGTTTCTGCAGAGGGTTCCGCTGGGATTGTGATCGAGACCACGTTGAACAGACGGATTGCTCTGGGGAGAACTGCCATCCCAAGATCATTGTCTTCTGACCCTGGAATATGCGTGGTGTGTCTGTCCAGGTATTTAGATCTTCTTTAATTTTTTTTCAACAATGTTTTGAGTTTACAGAATTGTATTTTACTTTTTTTTGCCTTTATACTGAGGACAAGTGTGCAAGGTACCGGGATCAGAAGTGTACTTGAACCCTGCTACTTGCTGCCACCATGCTCTCTGCGATCTTGCTTCGCCCGCTCTACAATCTTGCACAGAATAGGATCTCAGTAACTCTCTCGCTCTTGAATGATTATATGATTGTTGGATGATGCTTGAGAGTCCTTGTGATGATTTTTTTTCCCCAGCCTTTCCCCAATTCTTTACTATGCCCTTTCTCTTCCTTTCCTCCAACCTGGGTTTCAGTCTGTAGACACTTCCTTTCAGTGGTTCATGATAATTTTACATGTGTGCTGTGGAAAGATGCTAGAAGTCAAGAAAGAGCAAATTCATTTCATGCTAGTATTTTTAGAGTGTGTTATTGTTTTATCGATTGAAATTAAATCAGGCTGACCCCCTGAGCCTTCCTGTGAGCTCTTTTTGCCTTCCTACATGTGATACTGCTCTGGTTGCTGCATGTGCCCTTTCCCCAGCCTTGCTTTTGGAGTTGAGTAAGTCACCATAAGTGGAGCACTCTCTATAAAAGATGAGGAGAACATTTGCTCCTTATCCCTGGTTGGGGACTTGGATGAGAAGAGGTAACAGTTAAAGAATGGAGCCCCACCTCATTCTAACCCCTGCCCTTTCCGTTCCTTTCTCCAGGGAACAAGAGTACAATTCAACAGTATATAGATTGATTGTGAGCTAATGAGATAGACAAGACAACCGAACATTTATTAAATATCCTTTCATGCTAGAAACAAATGTATTATACACACAAAAAGCACATAAAGCACGGTAGTACTGTGGTTACAAACGTGGGTCCGATTTCGAGTCCTGCTCTGGAGTGACCAGTCCTGTTAGATGGAGAAATGGTAGGTCAGCTTAGCCTCTCCTGGACTTGTTTTCTCTCCTGCAAAGACGGGGCTCTCTAGGCATCCCTCCCCCGTAGAGGTGCTGAGGGATATAAATGACGCACGTGGGCAGCCTGAGCACAGCTGTTCCTTCCTCGTAAGTGCAGGATAGCATAGCTTCTGCGGTGACGGCTTTATGACCGCCCCGTCTAGACTCTCAGTGCTCCGAAAGGATGCCTTGTGGTTTGGAGATGGGATTCTCACGTCTGTAAATACCCAATAATTGTGTTATTGGGCCCTGCTGATTTGAATCTATTTTTTAGAAAGTACATATTGTAGATATGTTTTTAAGCATGCATGCTTTTTTTCTTTTATTATTTATAGTTCTACCCTCTCATATCATGGTGTGACATTTCATGGAATCCAGGAAACAGCCCTAAGCTACCTGCCTCTTCACACTTCTCCGTGGTGGTTTTCTTACCTGACTAGAAGAGGGTTTTGCATAGGAAATTTTCTTTGTTCCCCTTTTCTTGCAGTCTCTCTGTCTGTCTGTCCATCTCTCACCTGTCAATCTGTCCATTTATCTACCCACTCATTCTTCAGACTTTTTCCAAAAAGCATTTCAGGCGGCTTACAGAAGAACAGATACCAAATAAACAGGTGAGAAAATGGGGCCAAATTCAGACAGTGAGGCTTGGAAGGGAGCCTGTCTGAGGGTTGCAGGCGTGAGAGACACGCCTCTGCCCTGTGACTTGTAAGATCGACAGCAAGTGTGTGCCTGAGGCTCCCAGCAGACACAGGGAAAGAGGGTTTGAGGGAGATGCTCACTGGCTGTGAAATAAATAAGTGGCTGGGGAGAAGCCCAGCGTTTCCAGCTACTAAGGATTAGGAGAATATTTTGAGTGTCTTCCAAAGTCAGAGTATTGCATCTTTTCCTTTGTCAGAGATCTATGTATAGTTGGTTACATTCTATACCTGGAAATTTCTCCAAAACTGCTTCCCACGTGAGTCCCATGGCTCGGGAATGGGGTGGTTCTGCTCATTGACGGGTGTTGGCCAGAAACAGAAAATGACAGCCTCAAAGGAGCCTGGGATTTGTCAGTTATGTTTTGTCATTACGGTAGAATTAAAAAAATGTTTTCACAGTATCTCTCCATCTGAGGTGGCAGCGTGCTCTCTTACCAGTATGAGGAGCTCAGGGCCACGGGATGGTGCTGGCTGAATGCACTGCCATCAAATCAGCTGAGCTAGTCACTGCAGGTGTGGTTTTTTTACATACAGCATTTCATGTTCTTTCCTAGAATGTTTCAACAGGGAGTTAATTAACTGAGTCAATTAACATTTAATAAATATGATGTTTTGTTGAAAAGACAGCTATAGGCAGAATATAAGAGGTGAAGACTTTTAAAACGGTTTCATTACTGAAATTTCAGTAGGGAAGATACACAGTTTTCTTATTTATGCCTCTCTTTTAAAATAACAAAGAAACAAGACTGCGGGGAGCTGCCTCATGAAGTGAGAGTCTGGTAGACAGGAGTTAACAGTCCTGATTTACAAGACACAGCACCTGCGGGGAGCTGCCTCATGGATTGAAGGTCTGGTATCCGGGAGTTAATAGCTCTGTTAATAAGACTTAGCTCTGGGAGGTTTCTCTGTCCCGCCACCCCTACGTTCTTAAGATAAAGGATTAACAGATGTTATCCCGGAAGGAGTTTCTGTGTTTTGTTCTTTGCCCAAGAAAAATAAGATAAGGGCAAAAACAGGACTCCTTAGACTGATGATTGTAAATGTCATTCCTTGAGGTAAACATGAGTGTAATCGTAAAGAAATCTATGTAATCTTTCTGGTATTCAATGTTTCTTCCTTCTTGCATACTATAAAAAGAGTTGCAAAATAAACTGCGTTGGCGGTGTCTGGCCTTTTCTTTAGCAGTGTAAGACTTGTCCCTCTCGACCCCATTCTGTGTCTGTGTGCTTTCTTTTCTTAGTCGTGTCGACCGCGTCTTCGGACCTGTTCGTTTTGCCGGCAGGCTCCGGCACAAGACAGAAAAGGCAGAGGATGATTTCTGTTCTTCCTCTCTGCTTGCAGGTGCCCTCACCTCCAGTGGTATCCATCCAGACACCAGCACTGACACTGGTCGTGCTCAGAACTGCCTCGGCCCTGAAGACACAACAGAGAAATAGAAGGGGGCCGCTCCCTGTTACAGCAGGTGCTCTCACTCTGTGGGTCCTTATGTAACTGCGCGGTGTTAATCAGGATCACCCGTTCTACACTATGTGGCGCTGCTGCTGTGTCTCCTAGTTACTTGTTTCTGTAAGTATTCATGTATTATTCCCATTGCGTGGTACTACACACCTAAAAATGATTTTTTCAGATGAAAAATAATATGCATTTAATATAATAAGTTTGAAAAAAGGGGCAAAAGAGACTATCCTGGTCCCGCTACTCAGAGATAATAATTAACAAGTTAACATCTATTTTCTGTTCTTTTCGTCAGTGTGTATCTCCACTGTCATAAAAAACCAGCAAGCACTCTGTGCCTGTTTACTGTGTGGAGAACTTCATTTCCCATTCGGCTTATTACATGTTTTTCTACAATATTCTATCTCCCCTGGCATGATTTTTAATGACCAGTATAGCATTCTGTCTTATGGAGGCATTGTCCATTTTACTTCGGGCTCCAATAAACTTTTAAATTCCAAGTATACTTTACTGAAATACTGAAAAGAGAACTGTGGTGGTAGAGGAAGTCCCCTATCTCCCTTCCCCTTATTTCCTGAGGGTAAATGCTGTTGAAAACTTGCTATATTTATTTCATGACCTTTATGCCTATGAGATACATATATATGCACATATGAGAAATCAATTTATGTGTGTGTATATATGCTTTATTTAAAAATGAGACCATACTATATGTTTTTCTGCAGCTCGCTTTATTCACTCAGGGGTATATCATAGACGTCCTCCCACTCCAGACTCACCCGGTTCTTTCAGATAGATTGGAGGGGTCTCCTGATGTGCGGGTGTCGTCTCTTGTCCACGGACACATTTGGTGGAAGAGTGCTGTGGACAAGGCCCTGGACCATGCCGGAACGCAGACTCCCTCAGCACCTGCAGCTCGCTGTGATTTACCGCATCATTATCTTGATGGTGGACAGTTAAGTTTTCTCCATTTTCCACTGTCAGAAAGGATGTTTGTCTGTCATCCTTCTTGTACAGACATTCCTATGATCTTGTATAGTATTCTTTGGTTAAGGCTTCTGGAAATTTAGTCCCTGGATGTGACATTTATATTCATCACAGAATCCTTTCAAGTGACTCTAGAAAGTCCTTCTCCATTGGGGAATGAAAAGATGCACAATTACTTATGTAACCAATTGTCTATCGCTGGATATGATTTCACTTCAGTTATTCTTCCCACCTTTGTAAACACTGCTGTGTAAATGCACTGATGGGTAAATTTTTTTGGACTGATTTTATTTTTTCCTATAGGAAAAGATTCCCAGAAGTGGAGTTGAGTCTGTGTGTATGTACGTTTTTCAGAGTTTACATATCCATTGACGTGTGGTCCTCCGAAAATTCGCTCATGGTTTGTTCTCACACAGATGGACACTAGCTAGAATATCTTAAAAATATTTGCCATTATGATAAGCAAAAGTGCTTTTTCATTGTTTCAGTTTGCATTTGATGACTAGTGAGGTATTAAGCATTTTTCACTCATTAGCCATTTGACTTTTTTAAAATGAATGATTCCTTTTGTCCTTTGCACACATTTAAGTGAGGGAGCTTCTTGTTGCTTTGTGACAGCTCTTTGTATGTTATGAACATTAACTTCTTGACTTCATCAACATGTATCACAGAGCTTTTTCTTGTCATTTCTTGCCTTTCATTTTGTTCAGGAAGTTTTTGATTTTTGTTGTGGCTCAAAATATTCTTCAGATATTAAATGACTTCCTTATGGGTTTTATCTTTTACATTATTCTTAGAAATACTTTCTTATAATGGAATACATCTCTTCTGTAGGGTTTTTTAGTCTCTAAGATGGAGATGATAATAGTGCTTGTTATAGTGAGGGGAAGTTGAGTTAATAAGAGCAAAATGTTGTATTTGCTGTTATTAGTAATTGTTAATATTTACATCACTATCTGCAATTTATCTTGTGGTCATTATGACAGGAATAGAATGTATTCTTTCCAGGCGATTCTCTGATTGTCCCAGGACAATTATTGAAGTCATACTTTTCTCTTTGATTTGAAATCCCACCTGTACAAATTACTTATGTACACTAGAGTCTCTTTTTGAGCTCATGGTTTATTTCTGTCAATCTTACTTTCTTACTCCAGCACCATATCTTACATATTGTAAAAATTTATTTAATAACTGGCAGTCTGATTTTTTTATTCTTTTCCTCCATCCCAAATTTTCTTGTCTAGAATTATGACTTTATTATTCCGGAAGAATTCAAAAATATTTTGTTCAAGTTAAAAAAACTCAGATTGGAATTTTCATGGGATTTTTTAGTAAGTTTTGAATTATTCATAGGAGAACTTACATCTTTACAAAACTGCTTTCCTCCATGCAATATGTTGATGTCTCTACATTCACACCTCTTACTTTACCCCTCAGTACAGTCCTGTAGTTTCTCCATTTAGAACATGGGCATTAGTTTTGAATTTATTCCAGATTATTGTTTATGTTTTTGTTACTTTTGTAACTGAGGATTTTTTGCTATTATATTTTTAAATACTTAAAACGGACATTTAGAAAGGAAGATTCGATTTGACAATACTCACTTGGTAACTTGTCATTTAAAATTGTAAGTATTAAGTTCTTGTTCCAGAATCCTTTCTTTTCTGTTTTAAAAAATTTGTTTCCAAGATTATCAAAATGGTCATAGCTAAGTAGTACAGGTGGGGAGACAGATGGAGAGAGGTAGTGTGGCTCATGTACAAACTGTGAGCTGTTTCATGGCTGCCTTTAGGCTGCAGAAGCCTCAGAAGCGCCCAGGTTAGACCAGGGATGGCTTTTTATGCACTTGAAAGCCAGCTTTCCTGCCTGTATGGTGAAGCCTGTTAGGCGTGGCAGGTAGATGATCAAGGTCCGATGGAGGTCATTGGCTGCACAGATCGCTGTGTCTGTGAGAACTGGAGACCATCGTCATGGGAAATGCTTGGTGCCAGGAACACTGCAGGGGAGCTGGGGAGCCTGTGTGTTAAGGATTTTCCAGTCATGGGAGTGGGAAGTGCAGACTCTGCATTCAGATCTGAGTTTGAATTCATCCTCTTTAGTTTACTGGTCCTCTGACTTTTATCAAGTTATACATCCTCTTTGAACTCCTGTTTCCTTGTCTCTCAAAACAGGAGAATTACGGCCTGCTGCTAGAGTGTTTGATCAGGGTAAATGATTTGTGTCTATAAAATGCCACGTACAGTCACAAGGTCAGTGAGAAATGGGCTGTTGCCTCTTCTTCTGCAACTCAGTGCTCGATAAGACATCGGGGGAAAGACAGTCCCTAATTTGTATGTGATGCAATGAGGAACAAAATTAACTTCTTGCCTTTCCCTAGCAGTATTGTTACTCCTTTGTTTCATTTACCTCTTTCCTCCTTTACTCTCCCCTTTCCCCTCCTCCAGCAAAAGAGCCTGAGACTGTCTCAGAACACTAGATTCAAATAACTTTAAATGTTGGCTCATCCCCATGAAATGACAGTGACATTAAAAAAAATCTGTACGCATCCCAGACTTGATTGTATTTGATTTACACACACACACACACACACACACACACACACACACACACACACAAAATCAGGCTACCTCCCATTTGCTGAGGGAGAAGGACTGCTTTTTCTGAATTTTCATTCACTGAATGTGAGAGCAAAGTCTCTTAAGCAGAAATTCGCCTGGCTTTGTGCATGTTATTTGAAATTGAATTTCTGCTTTGTGTCCATAGAAATATTCTCCTATTAGAAGAGAGGAAGTGGAGACATAGATATTCTGCTGAGATATTGGTGTCATCATATTTGAGTTGGAAAGGACTTAAGACAGCATAGAGTCATAACTTTTTATGGGTGAGAATCCATGATAGTGTAACTTGGACAAGAACCCGGATCCTTGCCATCGTGTCCACGCGGATGAAGAGGCAACTGGGTGGGGGATGGCAGGGATCCTTCTTGCTTAAGTTCCAGAGTCTTGCTAGTTTTCATTGCTCAGCTGCCTTTAGTTTATGTCCATGTGGCCTCTGATGGGAAGGTCACTCTGTCCTGATAGATTGAGTTTCTTATCAGCAAAAAACTCTGGACCCACTCATGGTTCCCAGAGATTTTCTGCTCACCTGCTGACAGTTTATATAAATGAGACCTAAGAAACTGCTGGATATAAAATCCTTATTGTTTCTGTTTGCCCTCGAGTTCCATAGGAATGGGGTGCTGTCTCAGGCTGTCTGAGGCTAGATATGAACAAAGATACGGTGATAGGCTGTGCAGCTGTACCCTCCCCAGTCGAATGGGATTTCCACCATAGTTTTTAGAATCAGGCAGATGAGTTCAAATCTTGCCTTTACCAGTTATTAGCTTTGTGACCTTGAGGAAGAAACTTTACTTTTTTGGGGTCCAATTTTCTTTATCTGTAAATAAGTTCAGTATTTATTTTAGGGTTTTTGTTTTAGAATTGAATGAGCTAATTCCCTCATTTATTCCTAACATACTGATCACATGGTTCTATGCTGGTGCCTTAGTAGTTGGTTACTAAGGGACTCGGCAGTGAGAATGTGGGTGAGGCCCCCTGGATCACAGAGCTTATATTCCAGGATATACTTGTGAAAGACTGGATTGCAGTGGATTTTTAGTAAATCTCCATTCCTTTCCTAATCCCCATTGATTGTGTATATATATTTATACTAATATATGAACAATTTTTTACTGCAATTTAAATCTCTTTGTAGTATTTAAAGTATGTAGATATAACAAAAATACGTGAACTAAAATGATTTAACCTTTATTTTCTTTTCAATAAGCAAAAAAAAAAAAAAAACAGAAAAGAAAAGAAAAAGTTTTGAAGAAGTAGATATAATTTTGTTTCCGTGGAATCAACACCCTATATTAGGTTTTTCGGTTGTGTTCTTAAACAGCATATAAAATTGGCAGGTTTTGACTTCAGTATTGATAGCTGGGTGAGTATATATTTTTTTTTTGTGGTTGTCTTTGATGAATTATTTGCACTAGATCATAAATAATGTGCATGTTACATATTGGAAATGAGGAAACAGTGGACACATACTACCTCCAATGCAGTCATTTTGTTACCGAGTCCAAACTCGTTCTGCTTGCCACATGACAGGCCAATAAACTGGGAGATGAGGTGTTGGAGCAAGGAATAGCGACTTTATTTGCAAAGCTGGCAGACCCAGAAGATGGTACACTGATGTCCAGGAGAACCATCTTCCCCAAGTCAGAATTCAGTCTCCTTTTATACTAAAAAGTGGCTGGGGTGTGGTTGGTTGTTGGAAACTTCTTGCTGTAAGAATTGTTTGTCCTTTGAAACTGCTGTTTTTGCAGCTGTCCATGTGGATCAAATCATGTTGCCCCTGTAAAACCTCCAAAACAAACAAAGGTTATTTATTTTGCAACTTACCATCTCTACATAAGCGCAGATGAGTTAGCATCCTTCAAGATCAGGGCCCGGAGAATAGGCTGTCCTGGATATTTCAGTCTAAAGGCAACTTCCTTTAACAAATGGTGCAGAGCTAGCAAGTCTGAGCCTAGAAAACAGGGCACATGGTTAAAGCCAAAGGAACAGACCTAACATGGGGTCAAAATTGTTCTTTTCTATTACAATTCCCTTTTCTGCTTCATAGATAATTTTAGTAAGAAACATGAGCAATTTTGCATTTTTGCTTCTTAATAACCAATAAGTGGGCCAACTATATTTTTATGAGCAGGGATGCTGTGCGGGCATAGGGGTCACAGCAAACTCTTGTTGGGGGTGGCCGACCCTGAAAATTGTCTGATGCCCCGTGAGTGTTGGTGAGGGTACCCCTAGCCAGCGGCTCTCTTCAGGAACCAGCATATGGGCATTAACCTCTGGAGACCTCTTTTTTTGGCGGCAGGAAATTTTTTTCAGATACTGCGATTGAAAAATCACTCCAGCTGGGGATAATTAGGGAAAAAAGGAAAAGGAAAAGGGTTTGGAGTAGAGTAGAAGAGAAGGACATAACATCAAGGAGCCTGAGTGCTTGGCAGCGGGGCCTCGGGAGAGAGGGGAACAGAGGTGGGGAGGGGCCCGGCTCCCGAACCAGCTCCTGCACCTGTCCCCATGCCCAAGCCACATAGCTTTTAATTGGCCTGGGCCACCTCTATGGGCTGGATGTCACCCTGGGCAGAACCTTGAGAATCGAAGGTAAGGTGTGGGCAGCACTCACCTAGGGGGTCACTGTGGAATTCAGTCAAGTCACAGTGCCTTTTCTGATCATGTGTCTTCACTTGTCCTTTATCTCAGGATCTGAGGAGGAGGAGAAAGGAACTCAGATAGAGATCCAGGAAGATATCCGACTGTGTTAAGAGACGACAGACACAGTGAAACGGGGAGCGAGGGCACTTGCAACAAAGTAAAATGACTTCACAACTATTGCTTCAGAGTTGCAGGTGTGAGAGAGCCTAAGCCTGTCTCAGAGTGCAGGGGACAAGCGGAAAGGAATGGCAAAATTTCCACTGTCAATTGAAATTTTGTTTAATAGCCTGCTACTGTTGCTTGTATCACTTGAATTAATGCAGGCATATTTCTGTGAGCATTTATAGGTTCACTCAATCCCACCAGCCCCTCTTGCCCCCATCGGGGTTGGGCTTTCTCAAGCACAGTGCCCCTCCTGCTTGGGTGGGCCACGCTGCAGGTCCTCGCCTGGGGCCGGGCTGCTGCAGGGCACTGAGTCCCTGAGGCACGGCTTGTGAGACACGACAGGAACATCTCTGCTCTTGACTGAGAGTCTCCGTTTACCCCTGTAGTGTAAGAATGCCGGTGACCGAGTTAGAAGCATGCTTCCAAGCTGTCCGTGTCCTCGGCATCAAGAAGTGGAGCCTGGAAGCTTCCGAATTTCTCCAGAATGCTGTCTACATTCACCTTAGGCAAGTGAGTGTATGTCCTTACACAAGTGGAGGAATTACTGCAGTTTTCCTGGAACTTACTCACCACTAGTACATCAGATATTTCTGTGTTAGGATTCAGTATGGCCTGCTAAAAAATCTGGAGTCAGATTTGAAACCCTGACGAAGAGGATTATTTTATTTCTCTACATGATAGACTTTTTCTTTCAAAATTCAGAATTTTTGGTTCTTTCAGGAATTTTTGGGGGGGTTTGGCAAAACAACTTTGCTTTTACCATCTTTGCGACCTGTTGCTTTGTGCCTCTCACCTGTCTTCTGTCACTTATGAGGCGGTTCCATTTGTGACCCTTTCCGGTTTGTTCATGTAATAAAACATAAAGTCTGTAAAAGTACAGTCCCTTTTACTCCTAAAATATTCCACAAAATACTACTTAAATCTGGGTGTTGTTTTAAGAAGACAGAATCATTAGAACATTTACTTGCAGGTTGCTAGTGCAAAATCCCCAAATCAATAGTCTAGCTCAATATCTAAAATCTTTCTAATCTACCTTGGATTTGTATGGATAAGTGAAGCACTTTGCTAAGAACTGAAGACCAGGGTTAGAATACAGGCTGTTGTAGCTCAGCAGGTCCTCCTGAGCCAGCACTGTGCCAGAGGGCGGGGCTGAGGGGGAGAGCGAGGGGCTGAGGGGAGAGGGTGGGGCCTGGGGGAAAGGGGAGGGCCAAGGAGGAGGGGGGTCCTGCCCACCCTGAGCTGACAGTTTCGTGGCAAACACCTTCACCAGGTGAAGATCTTGGAGTTTCTTCTAAGAACAGTGGTTTTGAAAAGAGTTAAAAGCACGGGAGTGACACAATCCCATTTGCCTCAAGTAGGGGAGAGCAGCTGGAAGGCCACTTGGTAGACTCGTGGGTCCAGGTGGGCAGTGTTTGTGGCTTCCACCAGAGCGGTGGGACAGTCACTGGGAAAAAGCGAACTGATTTTAGGCATGTTTAGATCGTAAAAAGAAAAGGATCAAAGATGTCTGTGAAGGTAGCATGGAGTAAGGCCCAGGTTTCTGTGTGGATTAATGAGGTAAATGATGGTCCTTCTGTGCTCTGAGGAGGGAAAGCTGCAGAGGGAGTTCTGGGGGAAAACTGATGAGTTCAGCTGTGGGTAAAGCGAAAGGCTGTTAAATGTGTTGTCTGGGAGCTAAGGTGAGAGCCAGTAGCGAGTAGGAGGAGGTGAGAGAGACTTTCAGATCATTTTGTCTCGTGAACATACAAATAAGTATGAGTAATGATACACTTACGCCTCTATATTCTGGATTTAAAACCCAGTAACGTTTTGCTATATTGACTGCAGAGGTTCTTAATATTATTTAATAGAAATAAAATAAATAGAAACAAAATAGTGGAGTTAATGAACATCTTACAGTTAATGTGAGTCCTTGTATGTATTTTGATACCTTATCTGTTTATAACCATAATCAATAAAAAGTTAACTAGTTTAGCATAAGAGTTAAACAGAGGGACGTGACACACAGTGTTGGGGCTTGAAGCTGATCTTCTTGGGCAAATTATGTAGCTTCTCTGTACCTTAGTTACATCTTCTGTGACTGCCCACGGGCCCCTCATCACAGCTAATTCCCTAGAGAGAGGCTGCTGAAGGGAGTAAGAAGTGGCAACTCCTAGGGACACTGAAGAGACAGACAAAAACAGATTAAAGCCAATAAACTCAGTACAAACAAATACTCTCAAAGAGAAAGAGTCCTGCAGTGTTTTGAGCCACTTAGCATAAGGGAAAGAAAAGCACGTGGACCCAAAACTCTTGAGCATGTGAGTATTGTGGATGGGAAGGTGTCATCAGAAAAGGGTTGAGAAAAGGCCTTTTGGTTTCCCTTGACGTTTCCAGTAAGGATGGGGAGCAGAAGCGAAAACCCTGCACTTCAGTGGAAGCTGCTGTTTTGTGTGAAACTGACCAAACTTTGGAGACCAGTCATCAGCGGTGCTGGCAAATAAAGAGGCTTCTGGATGGGGTGGGGCACTTGCTGTGACTTCCAGGTGAGCTGCTGGCTGGGGGCTGTGTGGCGGGCAGTAGGTTTGCAGGGTGACCCGGGAATAATCCCTGGCTGTGAGGCTGCTGCTCTGACTAGCAAACCTGGGCACACGCAGTCCTAATGGGGCAGCTCGGGATGTGGCCTGGAACACCTGCCGTGCTGAGGGCGAGCTTCCCAGAGGGGGTGTCCCTGCAGAGAGTGGAAACACCCACCTGCAGGGGAGGAAGAGCCTCTTAGCAGGGTGCTGGATGCAAAGGCAAGACCAGCCTGAGCACGGAGTGTTTGCGAAGCCGGAAGTCATGCAGTGGTCGTAGCAGCCTTGTTCCTAAGAAACTAGAGGGAGAAGAGGCTGAAAAGGCAGGCTAGTGTCCGACCCTGTGGTGGGTTATGAGTGACAGGAAAGGACTGGTCAGGCAAGCACGAGAGAACCCTGTGGGTGTCCCAGCTGGGGCGTCACATTGGAGGGTGGAGAAGAATTATAGACTTTGCCACTTATTAGCTATGTGACTTTGAGCAAGATCACCCCACCTCTCTCTCTATATCTTCATCTGTAAAATGACACAGTGACAAGCTAGTGTCATCAGAAGGCTTAGTTTATCTCTGCGCCTGTGTCCATTCCTGTCAGTGCTGCCGTGCAAGGTTCTGCAGCGGTTGCTCTTACCCTGAGATGGGAGGGCGTAGAGGGACATTGTAGCCCCCAAGGATAGGAAGTGGTTGCTTTAAAATCAGACATGTAACCGCCTGCAGTTGCAGACCTGCAGGCAGTTTGGTTGATGGTCCTGGAGGGGACTTTGGAGGCCTTAGCATCGTCTTGAGACTTGTTTTACCTTGGGGGCCAGATTTCCCTTCGCAGATTGATGCTGAAGATTTGGGCTTCTGGCAAAGCTGTTTTCAGAGATGGGTATATACGTAACATATCGTATAAAATAAAATGCTTTTATTTAATATGTGGCACTTTGCAGCTGTTGGGAACAGCTCTGTTGACCTGGTCTCCACGGAGGACACTAGGGGTCAGCAGAGCATGCGGGAGGGCAGGCAGCACGCTGTGCTGCTGCGGGGGGGTTCTCCCCAGCAGGATGCTCTGCTGAGTTGACTCTTCTCTGAGTTTAGTTGCCAAGTGAGCAGACAGCAAATTAATGAGTTCTGGTGAGATTGTATAATGACAGGAAGAAAGAGGGACCCGTAGTTTTTGTGGACTAGAACACGATTTTGGTTCCTGATCCAGTGCGTTTCATTACAGAATTCATGAGCTGTGTCTATTCTGGAATTTGTCGACATAAAGAAATGTGTAGCCTGAAAGTTTAGAGTTATGCTATTTTTGGCGGGAGGACTCGAGGCGGGATGACAGCCTTCAAATCTGTCTGAGGGACTGCTCCCAAGAAGTAGGGGAGGAGCTAGGATTATATAGGAACTTTACAACAAAGACCAGGGAGTTGGAACAATAAAAGATTGTTTGTTATCTAAAGAAATCCAGGCATCTCAAATTCAAGAATTAAGTGCTTTTCTATGTATGGGAGGAAGCAAACATTTTGGCTCATTGAATTCATTCCTTTTACAAGTACCTAACTATCTAGGGCCAGTATTCTGACCTTTCTTATTCTGAGTCCTCTCAGAGGGCACCATTCTGAGTGGCTGCCTAGGCTGGGCTGCAGGCCTGTCCTCGCTGGGGGGTGGCAGCAGCTGCTGATGACTTGGTTTCAGCATTCTTTGTTTACTGATATGGTTACAGTATTTTCATTCACATTGTAGCATTTTCATTCACAGTGCTCCCCCTTGGTCCTAAAATCGACCAATATATTGAGAGACATTTCATGACTAATTTTGTCCCAGGGTGCTATGAAGGCTCATTCCTACTCAGGTTGAAGAATCTTCTGACCTGCCATTCAAGGTGTTAGGTGTTTTTATCAGGCCCTGTTGATACTAAAAGTTCTCTGGATAGCCTATCTTAGTAGTCTATTATGATCCAGGAAATGTTTACCCTTTGTTGCTCAGTCCCATAAATAGAATCACACTGTTATAATTATTTTATGCAGGGTTATAAATTTTATGTATTTCTTCAATGTGTTTTGCCATCATCAATCTTGTTGTAGGCCTAGTTACACATTAGGAAATGTAAGAGAAAACAATCTTACAAAATAGACAGGATATAAATAATAGAGCTAGTAACGTTAATAAAGTCATGATTAAGAATTTAATAGTAGAGAAATTATATTTTTGGGTTAAAATTTTGCTTCTGTTTGTGATTGAGTTTGAGTTATCTTATGAGAAAGTTCGTATTTATGGTCAGGCTCCGAGCAGGTATTAATTGGCCAGGTGAGATCACACACCTAGTAATATCAACTGTGGACTAAACAGAACTATAATTTCTTTTTAAAGTAAAGTTTCTGAGGGCTATCTAGTTAGAGCCTTGGAGTAGGGAAACCCACCAAGGTAACACAGAAGTACTAGACATAGGTTAATCACCAGAAACTTAACAATTGGAGAAGTTCATAATCAAAGGTAGGAGAAATTGTAAAAGTAATTGGTATACAGGCCTGGTCCGGTGTCTTGGGACAGCTGTCTACCTCTGATCTCGTCTCCTTCTCATCCTGGCCTGGTAGTTTTTTCTCCATTTGGGCATTGTTTTAAGGTGAGCAGTGCTCTATAGGCCAGTGACTACAGGGGCTGTTTCTGATAGGAAATGAATCGGAAACTACGTTTCCTTCAGCTTTGCTGTGTATGGTCTAGTTAAGAGTGCCTGATAAAGAGTCCTTTCATTCAGGTTGGAAACAGTTCTTTTAGTCATGCCTGTTCCAGTAGGTATAATCCCCTGGCTGCAGGTCATGCGGCATTGAAACTTTACCCAAGGATAGATTACTCAGCTTCAGAAACAAAGCTAGTGTATCCTTTTCATAATTCAGTTAAACTGTACAGCAATGTGACATAACAGCAAGGAATGATCTGGGAAGTGTCTTAGTAAATATGGACCTCAATTAACAGAACTAGAATTTAATATCCACTAAAATATAACCTTTTTTTCTCTAAAGTTCCCTCATTTTTATCATATATAGTCAAATCAAGGTGAATTTGTTTACAAGTTATGTCTAATTATTTGATCATATAGGCTCTTTTAAATTGGCTGTGTTGGAACTTTTAATAAGCACTTTTAAGCTAAAATGTTAATAAGGTTTTCTAAGGCCAGGAAAGCCCCGTCAAGGGCTTGTCATAGATTTCTGCCTTACAGATTTAGGTAAATTCTTTTCTTTTTGAAGTCCTTAAAATACCTTGAGGTTCCTATACCTGCTAAGAGAGGATCTTCTTAATTTATCTGATACAGCCACTGGGGACCTAAAAGATTTTAGTCTCTTGAGGGATCAGATAGAGAGAAAAGATAACACTTCTAAGTCTGCTTACATATGTATAATTTATCAAATTGCCGTGAATCATAACTAGTTTAAGGAGAATAGTTTCTTTATGTCTGGGAAACAGGTTAAAAGCCAGTAGTATTTCAGACAAAATCAAAAATTATAACCATATTCATCAGTTTACTCAGTCCCACGTAGCTAATTATTTTAATCAGTTTTCATTAGACCTTTAAAATTTCTTACCCAGTTTATTTTAGTGCTATAATTTGAAATTTATTAGAAATCAGTAAATCTCCTTGAAGAGAGAGTATTTTGCAAAATCACCAGAAGAAAATGATTACCTGCCTATAAATGACAACAGATTTAACAGCATGGTTAAACAACGTTACACTGTAATCTATAAAGAAACCTGCTCACAATAACCAGAATTGTGACTGGTAACATTTCAGATATACCAGAATTTTAGGGAGTCCATATAATTTCTAGAACATCTAAATTAATAATATTTTCTCATACAATGTAACCTGGGAAGGTTTATTATTCATTTGACAATACTTCCCATGTTATTTAAGATGCCAAATGAAACTTACTACTTTAAAATCTCTCTTTGAGATGTTTCAGGGACCCTTTGAAGCATCCCAAATTTAACTGGAGACTAAAGAATTTTAATGAGAAATTGATATTTGGGGAGCTTGTTAAAAGATTTCAAAACACTTGGTCAGATAAACGTATAGATCACTGTAAAGTAGTACTTACTCATTAACAAGAAAATATTTCAAAGGTAAAGGCACAACAGATCACTTAAGTCGCATAAGAAGCTTTACAATTTGTTACTGAAGGCGGATTAATATTTTAAGAAAATTTTGTCCCATTAACAGAGAGAAAACCAAATCTAGTCTTGTACCAGCTTACTTCTAAGATTCATTTACTTTGCCCAAATTGATTCTAAACTTAGCCAATTCCGACCACATACAAAACTCTTTCCTCAGGATTCCTTTTCCACAAGCCTTCCACAGCTTTCTATACTCATATTAGTGTGTCCCTTATTTTTTCTTCCATTCAGAAGTAACCAGCTTCAGGACAAAGTCACTATTTTTCATTAACAAAATATAATTCCATTACTTATATCTTCCTTTACACATTTATCTTACCTTCCTAGGATACTGAGATCTTTCCCTTAATAATAGAGACTATTTCAGAGTGGCACCAAGCATTTATTAATATTTCTAAAGACCTTCAGTTTCTCTGTAAGAGGAAGTCATATGTTGAGTAATTCATATTTCAATCTTATTTTATCTCAAAATGGCATAGCCTTTAAATAAAATCCTATCATTTAACTTAATTTAGCACAACTCTAGAATTTAGATACCAAACAGTTAGAGATTATATTAAGCATACATTTTAAATATATATTTTAAAAAATTTACCCAAAACTCTCATCTCATTTGTATTTAATTTACTTCAAATTTTATCACACCGCATTGCTATTATTTTTTTGACAAACCTGCAACAGATATAACAGGATCTTATTTGACTTTCATTAAATTAAGGAACAGTAAAGGTATTATACTTAATATTGATGACTTTAAAGATGTCTATATGAATTAGAACATACTTAAACTAAACAATACCAAGTATTATCTTAATATTGAATATTTTCCAGGTCACGTGAACTTGAAGGTCAAAATAGTCAGTTTTTATTTTAAAAATACTTAATTTGTAAGCTCTTATTTTTACATCAATTAAGCAGAGCTCTTTGACTTTGATATTTTTTCTTTTTAGCAGTAGAAATATCTCATAACTATAATGTGTATTCAGGCTTATAAACAGACACAAGGTAGAGATGTCATATCTTCACTTTAAAACTTACTAATGAGATAGGTATAATAATAGTTGGAGTAAGCTGAATTTGCTTGCTCAAATCACTAAGGCTTACTATTTATGAAAAAGACATTAAAGATTTCTTGACAAATTCTGAAGGACCCGTCAGGGTTCTGAGTTTTAAAATGCCAAAAATTTCTTTGGCCTTAAGTTTTACCTCATTGAGCTAATTAGGCTCAGTCCTAGGTCACTGTTTGCTGTATTTAAATTTCTGATCTGCAAGTGAAAGACAGACTCTTCCAGTTCCCCAGAGAACTGCTCTGTCACCTAGGCCCAATTGTATCTCCTTATTTGGCTTTTTTTTATCAATGAGAAGAGCTGTAAACAAAGAATTCTATGTTTTAAAACTTTAAGATTTAATTTATCTTGTCTTCCAAAGCTTGCATAAGGCATTTACTAAGGTCTCTTTTCCTTGGGTTATAAGTTAAACCCAGGGTAAACCTCTTATTAAATTTTTTTATTAGCCACTGATTATTAGTTTTTAGTTTTATGTTATATAGGACGGCTCATGTAACTCTATCGGTTCCCTTTAGTTTGTTCAATTAATATTTTCTGAGGGACAGAAATATGCCCAGCCTTATAATAGCAAGAAGGGAAGCATTTTTCCATTGAAACATATCTATCCCACAACATAATTAAGCAAAAAGTTTATGTAAAGCACATTTAAACATACCAATTTTACAAACTTTTATCTCAAATTTATTAACTCTTATACATTTAATTTTAATATTTATAAAGTTTAATCAATAATTTTTATTTCTAGAAGGATTGCCACAAGACTTTTTCTTCTTTTCTTTTCTTTCTTTTTTTTTTTTTTTCACTGTATCTAATTTTATAGAAAAGTCTCTGGGATCCCCAAGTTTGAGCCAAAGAACTTAGGCCCTTCTCAACTTTTAATTTGATTAATTGGCTTGTTGCCCCAATCATTGATCAAATATCTCAGTCTACATATATATACATATATATATATGTATATAACTATGTATATATATACATATACATATATATATATTTCTAGCCCTATAAATACATAAATTTTAAACTGGGGTAAATAAAATGGACTTGTTTAAACTTTAATGTTGCGGGGCTGTAGGTGATCTCTTTGGACATTTTTTTTTTTAAACTTTACATAGTGTAGTATCAAAACCTTGTATCTAAATTCAAAAATGTCCATTTTATTCATCTCATTCAAAATAACCATCTAAAAATATATACCCATTTGGATTAAGCTCCTTATCTTTTTATTTTTTCCATTAAGAAAAATTCTTTCAAAATTTTTACATTCCTTTTTCCAGTTACTCCACCTAATTAACATTAATTATTCTAAGATTTTATTAGCAACTCTAAAACCATTGATGGGAAAGGAAAAAAACAAATAAAGCTTTCTAAACCAGGTTTTTTAACTAAGTTCTTACATTAATCATTAGATATATTTTCTACCTTTAAACTTGATTTTAATAGTTACCAATAAGACGGCTGTTTATACATAGAGCTCTTTCAACTTTCATCAATTTAAAAGTTTTTCCAAATTAAGGGATCCATCATATGGCCATCATATATATATATACATATACGCAAACATACGCACACATACTGATTTTAAACCAATAAAATGAAGAGGTATTTCCACATGAGTGTGGGGGTGGTGCCTAAATAAAGTACAAAATTTACTCTCCAAAAGGTAAAGGCATTTGTGGTTCAGGCTGATGCAGCAAAGTTTAAGATGGTAAAATGCCTGAAAATTGGTACAAAGGATAGTTGAGAATCCCAGTTTATTTGCGTGGCCACCATATGTACACAATATTTGTACCTTTTGCATGGCAGAGTCCAAGTTTTCCTTTAAAAAAAAAAAGGAAACACATATATACATACATATACACACATAAAACAACCAGAGAAAGATAGAACGTTTACATTTCAAGGACACAGGAAGAGAAATCCAAGTTCCCCCTAAAGGGGTTTTGGTTTTTATAAGTTCAGAATTCCAAAAAAATGTTTTTATGAGGCCTGGTTAATTACTTTAAGAGTGAGTATTTTTTTAATTCCTAATTAAAGTTGTAAGTATTGTATGTATATAAACCTGGCTGGGGTAACAGTTGGAGGCTGGCAATCTGTAATTTCTTTTTCTTTTTTGCCTTTTCTTTCTTTCTTTTTTTTTTTTTTTGGAAGTTCTACTTCCCATTCTAAGGTAGGGTTGTCAGAATAAAATTGCTAGTAGGTTTTCCCGCAGGGACAACTCTATGGCATGAAGTTTTTGCCTCTACCACTCCTGTAAGTTTCTCAGTCATCTGAGAAAGCTGTTACCAGCCAGGAGGAGGGTCCCATTTTTGGAGTTGAAATGTTCATCATAAGAATTTTACTATTATCCTGAAAAATTCAATGGAGCTAACCAAATTGATGAAAGCATTAGACCAGCCTCTTAACTAAACACTCAGTCCTGACCCCAGTGTCTTTCAACATGGACCCACTCGGGATGTCTCCACTGGGTATTTTCTTGGTGTCTTACAACCAGCCACACCTCGGACGTCTCCTCAAGGTGGGTATTTCCCGTTATCTTTCAACCAGGCCCCACCCAGTATGTCTCCACTGGGTGGGTAATTCCCCCCAGTATCTTTCAACTGGAGGGCCAGGTACCTGGATACACCACCTAATAAAACTCAGGATTATCAACAAATATGGGAGATCCGAGAACCAGGAGAGACTCACCCAAATTCATCTGGACTCCCCGAGGAGGGTATGGGCACAGAGGGCCACTGCTGGTACCAAGGCTCCAGTTCCTCGGAGAGTTGAGGTGGAGAGAAGTCTGCTCTGGGTCCCTTCATGGTGACCAAAACTGTTGACTGAAATACATGTTCAGTCTAACAGTTAAGAGTTATGTTTTATTTGGTGGGAGGACTCGAGCCGGGATGACAGTCTCTCAGATAGCTGTGACGGACTGCTACGAAGAGGTTGGGGTGGACCTAGGATATATAGGAGCTTTACAACAAAGACCAGGTAGTTGGAACAATAAAAGATTGCTTGCTATCTAAAGAAAGCCAGGTATCTCAAGTTAAAGTATTTAGTGCTTTCCTATGTACCATTTGGGCTGACTAGATTCATTCTTTAGACAAGCACCTAGTTATCTAGGGCAATTATCCTGTCTTCTTATTCTCAGTCTGTTCAGAGGGCACCATTGTGAGTGGCTGTAGAGGCTGGGCTTCAGGCCTGTCCTCGCTGGGGGGTGGCGGCAGCCTCTGATGACTTGGTTTCAGCATTCTTTGTTTACCGACATTGTTGTACTATTTTCATTCACATTGTAGCATTTTCATTCACACAGTGATTGTGGATAATCTGGAAACTTGGAAAGGAACCGAGATGGAATTACTGCAGGTCCCTTCTACTTTAATATTCCGTGTGCAAACATAAACACGGATGAAGCAAACATTTGAATTTGGTGGTGTAGGGAAGGGTTTCTGCACATTACAGGAGAATGCAAGGCAGAATTCCTCTTCCTTGTTGGCAGGGATGTGGGTCCACCTGTCTTTTCTGTAGCGCTTTCTGAGAACAGTTTATGGTAATTAACCAACATTGACAAACGGTGGCACACATTGCATTTTAAGAGCTGGCCTGTTCAAACTTGTGTATTGGACAGGTGGATTTCATAGGCAAGTGCTCAGGTGAATCGGAGAGAGGTGTAGCCCAGGCCTGGGCTCAGATTCAGGTTTAAATCATCATGTCCTCACCTTTGGGCCTTGGACAAGAGTGTAACCTCCCTAAAACTGTTGGTGAATCTGTGAAATGTGTATTATAATATTCGTTTCTGCCTGGGATTGTTGTAAGTTGTAAACAGTATTATAACACATGAAACACTTAACAAACAGGCACTTAGAAGTGTTCACTGTGTCCATCCACCCCGCTTAGCGTGTGTCACGGCCGTAAAGGTAGCATGTGCCTGTTGAGGACACACTGGTAGCCCCTTGAATAGGTTGTGAATTGGGTGATTTCCTTTAATCCTTGAAACTCTACGTGCCATGGGCAGTTATTTTCATGGAAAGATGAGGAATCTTAGGGTAAAGAAGACTGTGTAATTTGCCTAAAGTCAGACCATAATTTTGGGTGCAGGGGCCCCGGTTCGGCATGGGCCCCTGGGCTTTCTGCCCTCTCCGTTCAGCCCCACAGCCAGACGTGGGTTTGCCTGTTTCCCAGCCTAGAATATACAGTAGTCAGCAACACAAACCTGGACCTGTGCTGCTTAAGCAAAAACTCCGGAGGAGAAGCAGGTACTAAAGGGATAAATGTAAAAACATACGACTGCACATTGTGATCAGCTCTGAGAAGGAAAATAACACGCCTCGCCTTGCAGCGCTGGGATCTTTCCCGTCAGGGCTGCTCTGGGGGTGTTCATTTCAGCTAACAAACTCTGCTTCTGCACCAAGGCAGGAAGGGAGGGCACGTGTGATCCGGTTGACTCGGCCTCGTTGATCATACTCATTCCCCATTCAGCTGAGCTGTCACGGGCACTTACCTAGTAAACAGATGTTGGCCATAATCATCACGCACTTTGCTTGGTAGTTTTATTGGTCTCACATTTGAGAAGAGGTCATTGAAGCTGGGGAGTTTGCTGCATGCCCGTGATTACCTTGGAAATACCCCCACTGGTCTTTCAACCTAGACTGTTATGGCTGTTATATCCCAGTCTTGTGAATGGCATCGTGTAGCTTCTCCCAAGTGGCCCAAATGACTGACATTGATGTTCTTAATCCGTAGGAAATGGTATGTGACAATAAGGGGAAAAGGTAGAAAGAAATTGTTCGGAAAACTAGAACAAAATCCAATACTTCCCCAGCTGGTGTAGCGTACCCTGTGTCACTCATCCCACTCACAGCCTGACACCTCCTCCCTGCCGACCCTGTGTTCAGAAGCCACTCTGAGCATATGAAGAACATTTTGCCTCATGTCACTTTTGACCAAGACCTGTGACGTCTCTGTCCCTGGTTAACTCTCTCTTCAAAGCCATTTAAATTTTATGCAGGCTCCTCCGCTCAGATGTAAGAAAAGCCTCTTTAAACTTCTTGATGCAGCTCCTTAATGAAGATCTTGCGAAGGAAACCTAGTCAAAACCTGGGATGTATGCACATAGTGACTGTAATCTCAGCATTTTGTGAAGTTCAGAATCAGAGGGGTGGGAGACACAGGAAAGGCTTTTTAAGGTAGGGGAAAGTGAAAGGACGCAGGCTGTGTGAGACTGAAACATCTCGGTCCCAGCCAGCAAGGCAACTGCGTTCAGGATGGTGTGTGGGGTGTACAGAGTTCCCACAAAGAAAGAAGTGGTGGGGAGGGAGGACAGATAGATTCTTTACTAGGGAAGGAAAAAGTGGGCTGAAAACTTCCTGGTTGAATAAGAGGACTGTGACATGATGTGCTTGTATTTTGGAGAGAAGGGTTTTGTGGGGACAGGCCTAGAAGAACGCTCTCTGGCTGGGGAGCCAGCACAACAGGGAACCACAAAGAACTGGGCTGACGTCAGGGCCCCTGCTGGGGGAGGGGCTGCCTGCCATTTTGAGCCCTGGGGGCTGCTTCTGTCCCTTAGCTGGGGTCTCAGACCTCCCTTCACATCCCAGTCCTGTTGATACAAGAAAACAGATGTGGGGCATGAGAAGGGCTGTGTGCCAGGCTTTGGTTGAGTCCCTGGAATGTGTCCCACCAGACGTGGGTCCTTGGCTTCATGCAGGAAAGAATTCAAGAGCAAGCCACTGTTGAGTAAAGGTAGATTTATTCACAGAGACACATTGAAAAGCAAGAGATAGGCCACGAGATGTGGGGGTTGGGTGCTCAGATTAAAAGTAGGTACACACTCCACTGAGTGTGGGCCTTCTCTGAAGAGGGAGAGAGAGCGGTGACCGCGAGATGGTGCTGTGTTGGTTTTCTTGGGCTTGGTTGTTTCATATGCTAATAAGTAGAATGAGCAGCCTAAGGGCAAAGGGCTGGGATTCCCAGGGAGTAGGCCATTTCCCACCCTTTGACCTTTTGTGGCAAGCTTTGTGATGGCAATGGTGCCTTGGGGCGTGTTATTCACCATGTTACTATTACAATGGGTGTATAATGAAGCTCAAGCTCTGCTAGAATTTAAATGTGTTCATCCTGAGTCTCAAGGCCTATTGGGGGTTGAATCCTTCACCATTTTGATGTTAATTGCTGTGGCCTTCCTAGAATGGCTGTGCTCTGCCCCCTTCCATCCTGTCTCACTGTGATGGCACAGAGAGAGCAAAGGCCGGGCCCTGCCTGTGCTCCTGCATTGAACAGTGTGAGGGGTAGGGTGGCCTGAGGATGACTCTGAGTGGTGAGAAGGATGTTTCAAATTTTCCCACGTGGGACATGGAGCGTGCCAGCAGCCACCGCAGATTTATCTCATGGGCATTATTGCTTGTGTCACTCATCTTTTTCTATTTTTCTTTTTTTTTTCCAAGTGTTTAATCTAAATTTAATATCAGGTTTTCCTAGGAAAGAAATTTCTCTTTTTCTTTTCTTTGAGGCTCTTTTGGGGGGTAGGTAATGAGGTGTATTTATCTGTTCGTGGAGGTCCTGGCGCTTGAACCCAGGACCCTGTGCACGCTTAGCACACATTCTACCACTTAGCTCCACCACCTGCCCCATCATCTTTTACTTTCTGCTTTAGCTGCCAAGAATCTTACAGCTGAATTTCTAGTCAGACTTTAACACTTACCCTGACTTAATGGCATTCGTTTTTATGACTTTACCTCCCCCTGGTTTCATTTAAGTATTGAATCTCCATTTTCTCTTCACTCTCACTTTTGTATTTTTGTTGTTATGGTTGTTAAGCTGTGTTTAAAATATTGTTTAACTTCTCTTTTAGCAGGAGGCTGAAAGAAAATAAATATGTAAACAAACTTATCACACTTAAATGTTTTATACATTCTAAGCTGTTTAGTTGTTACTTAATAACCGAATTGAATACTAAAGTGATAACATTTTTAAATTATTTTTTTAATTTTTTATAAAGGTATAGCTGATTTACAGTTTGATATAAGTTTCAGGTGTACAATAGTTGCACAATTTTTATTCTTATGCTCCATTTATAGTTATTGTAAAACATTGGCTATATTCCCTGTGTTGTAAGATACATCCCTGTAGCGTGTTTATGTTACATGAAGCAGTTTAAGAAAGTTGGGTAATGCAGAGTCTGGGTCATGGCTCTCTCTAACCCATGTTCATGGTCACCCTTCCTGTCAGAGCCCACGCCCTCACTCTGTCTGCAGGGGAGCAAGTGGAGGCAGCCCTCATCAGCGCTGGCACCACCCTCTGAGTGGCAGTGACAGCAGTGACAGTATGTGGAAGTGCAAAGTGTTGTTCCAGGAGCTTTACATGCATTTCTGCATTTAATAATTAAAGCCCTCCTGTGAGGAATCATTTTATGTTTTTAATGAATCATACATTTTATTTTGACTTTGATAGACTTCAAACCTCCAGAAAATTTACTAGAATAGTAAAATAAACGCTAAGATACAGTTCACCTAAAAGGGCACTATTTGCACTTTTATGTCTGGCTTATTTTAGTATAAACTTTCAAGGTTCATCCATGTTGTAGCCTCAATCAGTACATTATTCCTTTGGTTTGATATCCTTTTTCTTTCTTTTTCCATTTTTTTCTATTTAAAAATATTTTCATTGAATTCTAGTCAGTTTATAATGTTGCATCAGTTTCTTGTGTACAGCACAACACTTCATTGATATAGGAACATACCTGTATTAATTTTCTTATTCTTTTTCAACATGTTACTATAAGGTATTAAATATATTCTCCTGTGCTATACAGTATAAACTTGCTCTTTATTCTATACATATTCAGTATCTGCAGATCTTGAACTCCCAATTTATTCCTTCCCACACCCTCTCCCCTCTGGTAACCATAGTTTGGTTTCTATGTCTCTGTGTCTGTTTCTGTTCTGTAGATAAATTTATCTTTTTGTTTGTTTTTTCTTGTTGTTGTTGTTGTTTTTAGATTCCACATATGAGCGATCTCATATGGTATTTTTCTTTCTCTTTGTGGGTTACTTCACTTAGAATGACATCCTCCAGATCCATTGATGTTGCTAAAATTGGCATTATTTTATTATTTTTTATGGGTGAATAGTAGTCTATTGTACAAATATACTACAACCAGTTTATCCAGTCATCTGTCAGTGGACATTTAGGTTGTTTCCATGTCTTATTAATGTAAATATTGCTGCTGTGAATATTGGGGTGTAGGTGTGTTTTTGAATTACGGTTCCTTCTGGATATATGCCCAGCAGTGGGATTGCTGGGTCATATGGGAGGTCAATTTTTTGTCTTTTGAGGAACCTCTATACAGTTTTCCACAATGGCTCCACCAAACTGCATTCCCAGCACAGTGTATGAGGTTTCCCTATTCTCCACAGCCTCTCCAGCATTTATTGTTTGTGAACTTCTGAATGATGGCTATTCTGACTGGTGAGATGTGATATTTGTTTGTTGTTTTGATTTGCATTTCTCTGATAATGATATTGAGCATTTTTTCATGTGCCTATTGGCTATTTGTATGTCTCCATTGGAGAAATTTTTCTTTTGGTCTTCTGCCCATTTTTGGATTGAATTGTTTGTTTTTCTTTCTTATGAAGTGTAAAAGCTCTTTATATATTCTGGGAATTAAGCCCTTGTTAGTCTCATTTATTGCAAATACTTTCTCCCATTCTATAGGTTGTCTTTTTGTTTTGCTTACTGTTTCTTTGCTGTCCAAAAGCTCGTAAGTTTAAATAGATCCCACTTGTATATTTTTGCTTGTATTTCTATTGCTTGAGTAGACTGCTCTAGGAGAACATTGCTTAGATGTATGTCAGATGTTTTGCCTATGTTTTCTTCTAAGAGGATTATAGCGTCTTGTCTACATGTTTAAGTCTTAAAGCCATTTTGAATTTATTTTTGTGTACGCAGTGAGGGAGTAGTCTAACTTCATTGATTTACATGCAGCTGTCCAGTTTTCCCTACACCATTTGCTGAAGAGGCTGTCTTTACTCCATTGTGTGTTCTCACCTTCTTTGTCAAAGATTCAATGACCAAAAGTTTGTGGGCCTATTCTTGGTAATTTTGTTTATCCATTCATTGATGGATGGATATTGTTAGTAACTTTTGGCTACTCTGAATGATACTGCTATGAATATTGATGTGCAAGTTTTTGTGAGAATATGTTTTCATTCTGTTGGCTGTACAGTTGGCCCGCCATATCTGTAGTTTCCACTTCATGAATCCAGATGGCTGATTGTAAACTTGAACATCCTTGGATTATGGAATCCATGGTGGGGGGTTCCTGAAACCAACCCCACGAGGATACTGAGGGATAAATCTACATGTAGGAGTGGTATTGCTGAGCCATATAACTCTAAAGTTTTTAGGAAACACCAGACTTCTCCAAAGAAGCTGCACCATTGTCCCTTTCCACTGGCCACATATGAGGTATCTCTGCCTCCTGAACGACACTTGTTATTGTCCGTGATTTGATTATAACCGTCCTAGTGAGTGTAAAATGAGATCTCATTTTGATTTTGATTTTGCTAGTAATACTGAGCTTCTTTTCATATGCTTATCGGCCATTTGTGTATTTATTTAAATCTTTGGCAACTTTAAAAATTGGGTCGATTGTATTTGTAATATTCAGTTGTAAGCATTTGTTATATATCCTGAATACGAGTCTCTTATTAGATATATGCTTTGCAAAATTTTTCTCCTATTCTGCAGATTGTCCTTTCCCTTTAGTTTTTTTAAACATTAAAACAATTTCTTAACAGGGGAGGTAATTAGATGCATTTATTTATTTTATTTTTCTTGCTAAGCATGCACTCTATCACTTGAGATACCCCCTTCCCCTGTCATTTCACTTTCTTGATGATGTCCTTTGCAACAAAAAGGTTTTAATTTTGATGAAGTCCAGTTTATCTGCTTTTTTCTTCTATTACTTGTGGTCTTCGTATTGTATCTATGAAACCAAAGCATGTCCTAGGACCACAAAGATTTATACTGTGTCTTCTTTTAGAAAGTTTATAGGTTTAGTTTTTAGGTTTCTGTCTGTGATCCATTTTGAATTAATTTTCATTTGTTATATAAAATATGGGGGCCAGTTTCCAGATTTATTCTTTTGCCTGTAGATAGCCAGATGTCCCTGCACCATTTGTTGAATAGATTATTCTTTCAATGGAGTGTTGTTGGCACCCTTGTGGAAAACTGACTGTAAATGTAAATTATTTCCCCCTGGGTTTTTATTGTGTCTCATAGATTTATTTATCCAAACTTATGCCAGTACCATACTGACTTATTACTATAGCTTTTTAGTATCCTTTAAAGTGAGTCCTCCAACTTTGCTCTACTTTCTCAAGATTGTTCTGGCTGACCTAGGCTCCTTGCACTTCCATATAAATTTTGGGATAAGTTTTTCAATTTTTGTATAGAAGTCACCTGGAATTTTGATAGGGATTCCACTGAATTTGTAAATCAATTTGGGGAGTCTTAACATTTTTAACAATATTGTCTTCCATTCCATGAACATGGTATGCCTTCCATATATGTAGATCTTTTAAATTTTATTTTGGTGATACTTCTAAATGTTCAATGAACAAATCTTGTAAAATTTTGTTAAATGTATCTCTCATTTTATTTTTAATGCTCTTGTAAATGGAAAGGCTGAGCTTCTTGCGGGTAGGACTATATATCAATTGGAGTATTTCTAGGATTCCTTCACAGCAAATACCCTGCTTATATTTGCTACATAAATCTATCCACAACTCTTCCTACCCCCGTGTTATAAGAAACAAAGACCCAGGTTAAGCTACCTGAACACCTATGTGTATGTGAGAAATGAGACTCTTGGGTGGGGCTTTGTGCAGATGATACTGAGAGCTTATTTAGGATGGCTTCATCTTAATTTCTTTTAAGCAACACTTTTGGTGTAATCAGATACATTAAGATCATGCCCTTTTGATGTGCAGAGGAGCTAAGACTATAATTTTAAAATAATTTCTAATGAGAGTGTTCTACTTGAAATCTAATTTGCATCAATCTTTGTAGATTTATATTTCAGGAGCTTTGACGAAAGAACACCTGTCTTTAATCATTAATGACAACTAAATGCTCAAGAAACATGTAAGAGTTTGTGCAAACTGCCCCCGCCCCATAGTGCTGGGTGGCTGCAGCTGTAACTGGAGTCCGCGCTTACCTCTCCCAGTACGCTTGTGCTGATCTGCTCAAAGGGGTTCGTCCAACAGCTTGTCAGTCGTCTGTTGGACAAAGCTATAAAACATTGATTTAAGGTTGCTGGAATGCAACATATTCTTATTAATACTAAGTAAGCACATATTGAGTGCTTACTGTATGTTGAGAATTGTCCCTCAGCCTCACATGAATATTATTTCACTTAAAACCTCACATATTTCCTTGTTATTCCCACTTTACAGATAAGGAGACTGAGAATTTAATCTTCTCTCTTTTGGGGGGCTCTCATTATCAATGACGGGAAGTTGTAAGGGAAAAGATATTGATTCAACCTGAGATAACAGTTTTCTGAGACTCAGCATTGAAGAGGGTGATCATTGTTCGAGTGAGATGAGCCCCGGGTTGTACGGAGTCAGCATCCCTGTCCGGACATGGCACGTGTAGAGCTACGTGGTGGGTGAGGCAGCGCGGCCGCACAGGGAACGCGGATGCCGGGCCGTTGGGCTGTGCTCAGGCCCGGTGGGGCTTTCTCGTAAGGGCAGTGGACCATCAGTGACAGATTTTAAGTAGGGGAGTGGGGTGCTCTCGTAGATCACTTTTGTGTTTGTAGAATGCTTGCAAACATTCAGTAGGCTCGGCAGGAGGTGATGTGATGAGTCAGAGTAGGGTGGCTGCGAGGTGTAGCAGTGTTCAATTTTCAAGTGGTTTTCAGTCCCAGGTATGTGACTCAGTCGCCATGTCACTTTGGATGACGCACTCAAGGAAGTGAAACAATTTATCTAATCAATTGAAGCAGTGATGTACCAACCTCCCAGGACTGCTGTGGAGATTCAGTGAGATAACGTGTGCACAGTGTGCAGCGTGGTCCCCAGCACACAGTCAGTGCTGAGTGAATGCCAGTGAGTACCTGGTAGGTCAGGTGAGGGTGGTGGGACTCGGTGACTGAGGAAATCTGATCCTGAAGGAGGGGTCCAGTCACATCTGTGAGTGATGGGTCTGAACTGGGAGAGGAAGGGATACCTTGCCCCCCGCCCAGGTGCCCTGGGCAGGACGGCTATGGGAGGAGCACGGTGAAGTCAGCTCTGTGCAGGTAGAGTTGGAGGTACCCTTGAGACATCTAAGTGCAGTGTCACGAGCTCACAGAGGAGGTCTTGGCCCAGGCTGTGCATTTTCCTATAATCTCAATCCCTGAGGATGCCGAGGTATTGATCAGTGAACGTGAAGACATACTTTACAGGACAAGTGAATAGTAGCATCATCTCTGTCAACAAAGCTCAGGCCACTTTATTCATCACTCACTTTGCTAATTGGGTATTTACAGAGCTCACTTCACCTTCCTCCCCTGGGCTCAGGGTCCACATTAAAGAGCTGGTGAGCCTCCCTCTTTTCCAGAAGAAGACACATTAAGCTGGGAGCATTCTGTACATTGCCAGACTTAGAATTTTACTTTGTTGTTTTAATTCTATTATCTGTTGGCCATCTCCTGACAGGAGAGAAGTTTTACCTCATGGTCATGTTTCAATTAGCTGTAAATGAGAATTGCTGAACTGATCCATAGTGTGTGTATTATATTAACCTTGTAGAGTATTTATCATTTTTCTGTCTTTGCCCTTTAATTTTGTATGCCCCTTCAAGTATCTATCCTATTTGAGGCCTTATTTTTTTTAATTAAAAAATGTCTGTTAGTAGTTAAGAAAACAAAAGCAAAGAAAAAATGCACATGATACCTAAATTTAGAAAATATCTATTGTGTTTTCTGTCTTGGCAATGGAGGGTTCTAGAAACTCGTGAAAACCTTCATTACACAAGTTTCTTAAAATGCTGAATAAGAAATAAAACCTTCCTTCCTCATCTTTCAAGCTGCACAGCTAATTGTGAAGAAAGTGAGGGGAAATCCTCAGAAGCCAAATCAAACCATAAAGCAGGGTTTCTGGGAGATATGCGAGCCTTAGAAGCCCTGGGGTGCCGGTTGGCTCCTGAACTGAGTGTTAGTTGCCCTGGCAGAAGGGCAGGAGTTGAGCCCGAGGCCTCTCACACTGGGAATTGGATGGCTCATCCTATGTAAGGCCAAGAACATCCTGAGAAGCCTGTGTAATAAAGGGTGAATTAGAAAGAAAGAAAAAATCATTCCTCACGGCAAGAAATTAAGGAAAGTCAATTTTTTTGGAAGCGGGGAAAAATAACAAATACAAAGTTAGGATTTGGTTTAAAGCTGTTATGGCATGAGAGTGACCACAAACTCCTGGCAGAAAATCACAGCTCCTCCCGGAATGAGAAGTTGTGTTTTGAATGAATCAGTGAGCAGCCATTCCGAAAAAGGCCTCCAGAGTCTTCTGGATCAAGATACTGGACCCAAACACCTCCCTTCCATGGTCTCATTTAAATAACCAGAAAGGTTTTAAAGGAAAGAAGCCATAATCATAGTTCTATTTAATGACATTAGTATGTGCTAGGAATTAAGAGGTGACTATGGAGTTGTCTCCTCTTTTATGGACCTTACTTTCTGTTTCACATAGTTGGGGAGCTGGGTGGAGGGAGGTATTAGTCTGTTGCAATTAGCTAGGAAAGGAAATTAAGAAAGCAGTGAAGGGTGGGTGACATTTTTAGCTGAGGACAGTCCTGTTCAGTTGGCTTTTAATTGCAGGCTCGATGAGTTTTCATTGGAGGGAATTGATCTTACAGAGGATGGACTTCACTCAGATCTCTTCAAAATGGACAAGTGAACCTGGAGAAAGACAGTCAAATCTGTGCAGACTTTAAAGTTCACGTTAACGTGCTGTATCCCTGAGCCACAGACAGGACAAGTAGGCAGCACTTCTTGAGAACAGAGGAGTGGTTTTTAAGGTTCTTCAAGAATGAATCCCAGGGAACCAAGACGGCCAGTTGTCAAACTGTGGCTTTGCACTTTGGAAGTGTGCCCACCAAAGGTATTGTCCTTTTATAGGTTTTCACTTCTCTTAAATACATGTCAGGTTATGAGCACGTGGGCACAAGCATTTGACACCTTGTTGAGGTGACTTTGGGTACCTGCCTAGAAGCGCGGGCACAGCTACTGCTGCGTCATACATCTTGCCGCCCATCCCGCTCCCCGGCTCCGTGATCACGGCAGAGTGGTTCCTTGATGACCTGTCCGTCTCCTTTGTGAAATTGTAACCCACAATAGACCGGAGCGTATTAGCTTGGCTTTGTTCTTTTCCGTCCTTCTCTTCGAATGGACTGATAGTGGACCCAGTTATGTTAGCAGATGTTTTACAAGTAGGGCTCTCAGTACAAACCTTGCAATCCCCGCTGTGTGATCTAGAGAAGAAAATTACATTCTTTCCAAATTGTTTTGATGCACTTATGTGGGAAAATGGTGTACGTTTGAATATGTATTTCCTCTCAGAATCATCATGGCTAGAGATGAATATTTGTAGACATGGAATGTGTTGATTGTATTTGAACTGTATGGTCCCCTAAATTCTCCCCGGCTTTTTAAAGTCATCACTGGAGTGCTACCTCCAGAGTGCCCCAAATCATCCACCACTGCCTGTTCTTCGGACACTGTGAGTTTCCAAGTTGGAGAAGGTTGCTGGCTGGTGAGGCATTCTCTGGCACATCTCTGGTTGGCTGATGTGAGCTTAGCACCCAAGACTTGGCAGGCAGTAACTAACCACGATCACGTCCATTTCTGGAACACTCATGGAGGTTTTTACACCTATGCTAGTGGCATACGTTATTTCAATTAGTTTTCCCAACAATCATAATTAGATTTTATCACCTGTATTAATAAGTAAACTGTAAAAGTGAGTGAAGTGCAGACTTTGGACTGGAACACGGGTCTTTCTGATCCCTGTCTCTGTTCCCTCCCTGGCCTATCCTTCCAAGTGGCCAGGAGACTCTTCCTCAGTCTTGAGTTTCCCGCTGATGTTACCACTCTCTTTGTTTCTAGGAGAGGAATACAAGTCTAAACTTACTTTCCAGTTGGAAATGGAATGGAGCGATAACGTTGGAAGCCGGGAGAGTCTGTCCTGCGATGAAGTGGTCTTCGAGCCACTTCCACTGGGACGTCACATCACTGTCTGGGCCCCTTGCACAGCCTGTGCACAGGTGACAGCGCAGATGTGCCGAACAGTCCTCCCGGACAGGGCAGTGGGTTGGAAATGATTTTGGGGATTTGGTTTCATTTCATAGGTTTCTGAGGGACTTGGCCTGGCACTTCGAGTGGGAGCATTCCCTGTCCCACAGCCTCGTGCTCTGGGCCCGTGCAGACCTGACTTGGCCTCAGCCTGAGGCTCAGGGCCCGTGGTGAAGCGGAGCATTTTAGTGCAGGGTCTGCCGGAGGCTCTGACACTTCTGGGCTGTGGGACTTTGTCCAGGATGATAATAATTCCTCCCCGAGTTTCAGAGTTCCTTGCCTGTGAGCCGGGGTAGTAATAGTTTCTGAGATGATTGTAGTGATTCAGTAACGGGCGCAGCGTGTGCTGGCAGGTAGCTGGTGCTTAAGGAGAAGAAGTCGCAGTCACACTGTCAGCTTCTCACTGTGCGCTCTGTGATTTGAGAGGTTGTGTGTTTGGTGAATGTCCCGCCCAAACCCTAGGGTCTAGGTGAACTGTTGTTCCTTTACTTTCCCTTCCTATTCCTCTTCCCCTTCTCTGTGTCCCATGTTTAGGTAGCAGATTCCTCTATTTCAGGGAATAAGGGCATTTCTAGTAAAAGGACAGGCGGAACGCGGAGAGGTGGGGCCCAGAGGGGGTCTGGAGCGTCTGCACAGCGCTGCTTCCCTGCGTTTCTGCATCCGGTCCCGTCAGTGCACGAAGTCAGCCTTCCTCTTCCTTCCTGTGTCATCGGGTCTCTGTTTTAAGGGAAAACTTTTTTACGGGTCTTTTTTCACTTACGTGTTTCGTTCAGATGCTTGTTGCTTTTCTCCCTGTGCTTCAGCGTTCCGAGGAGAGAATTCAGCAGTGCAGCCTCCTCTCCGAGCTCTATGAGTTGATCGGCTTCCACTGCAAGTCCGCCTCCTTCAAGCGGGTGGCCCCCGTGAGCTCGCGGCCCCCGGCATCCCGGTGCCTGGCGGGAAGGCCTGCTCCCGCCTCCTCCCGCAGACGCTTCCTGGCTGCAGTCTGTCGCTGGACCTGCAGGACTTCAGCAAAGGTGTTGGAACTAAAACATTGCTTCAGTCCCATTAACCATGCCTGGTTTGGGCCCTGCTGTCCTGTCTCATCAAGTTGAATTCTGATTCGTGTAGAACAGGGCTGAGCAGAATTTTTTCTGATAAGGGCTTGGGAGTAAATATTTCAGGGTCTGCAAACCTCCTGATTTCTGGTGCAGCTGCTCAGCTCTGCTGTTCAGACGCCAGAGCAGCCGGACAGTCCACACACCCACAGAGCTTTATTAACAGCGGTGGCTGGGGCTGGATTGGGTGTATGAACTGCAGTTTGTCCCCACAGCCTCCTCACTATTGACACCTGCACCAGAGCATGCATTTGTGACAATGGTTGAACCTACACTGACACGTCATCATCACCCAGAGCCCATAATTGACACTAGGATTTACACTTGGCGGTGTGCACTCTGTGGGTTTGGTCAGATGTACAGTGACATGTATCCACTGTCACAGCATCATACAGAGTAGTCTGTCTTAGTGACCCTAAAAATGCTCCGTGCTGCACCTCGTTCATTGCTCCTTCCCCTCTAGCCTCTGACAGTCACTGATTTTTAGTCTCTGTGGTTCTGCCTTTCCCAGAACACCATACAGTTGGAATCAGACAGTTGCAGAACCTTCCCAGATTGGCTTCTTTCACTTAGTAATATGCATTTAAGGTTCCTCCGTGTCTTTCCATGCCTTGATATCTCACTCCATTTTAACACAAAATAATAGTCCATTTTCGGCCTGGACCACAGTTTATTTATCCATTCACCTACTGAAGAACAGCTTAGTTGCTTCTGAGTTCTGGTGAGTATGAATAAAGCTGCTATTAACATCTGTATGCAGATTTGTGTGTGGACATAAGTTTCCATTTCATCGAGTAAACACCAAGGAGCACAGTTGCCAGGTCATATGTTAGGAGTACGTTTAGTTTTGTAAAAAATGGCCAGACAATCTTCCAAAGTATCTGGGCCATTTTACATTCCCACCAACAATGCATGAGAATTCCTGACACTCCACATCCTCACCAGCATTCGGTGCTGTCAGTGTTCTGCCTTTTGGCAGTTCTGACAGGTGTGCAGTGGTACCACGCTGTTTCAGTCGGCATCCCCTTGATGACAGATGCTGTGGAGCATCTTTCCACAGACTTCTTTGGCATCTAGATTTCTTCTTTGATGAGGTGTGTGTTCAGGCATTTTGCTCAGTTTTTAATCAAGTTATTCATCCTTCTTGTTGAGTTTAAAGAAATTTTGGTATATTCTGGATATCAGCCCTTTATCAGTGTGACCCTGCCCTTCACCTGCAGCACCGGAGTTGTCCTTTGGGTCTCAGTGGAGTGTCAGCACTTCAAAGAGGTTTCCTGTCTTCCCTCAGCCTAAATACAGTCCTTGTATTTTTCTCTTTCATTGACTCATTTTGTTCTTTTTAAATAGCATTTCCCAAAATTTGTTAGTACATTAAAAAAAAGGCAATGATTGAACACTGCCTCCCCCACCAGGCTGTGTGCCCTGTGAGAGCAGAGACCCTGTCCCCACTCACCATGTCCCATGACAGCACATGGCAGATGTCCATGTAAATGTGTGTAACATGGGGCCAAACCTTATGAGCAGCTATGACGACATGTGTTGGCTACCATTTATTGAATAGAGTTTGTTTCTTGAACTTAATTATTAAATCACATGAATGAAACATGTTTCTTTTTAAAAATAAAACAACAAAGCACACCTCCATGTGATTGGTACTTTCTACTTAGACTTCTGACCCAGGAGGGGACGTTCACTGTCATTTTGTGGAGGTGGTTGGGGAGGTAAAGTAAGAGAGTGAGATCAAATAAAGTAAAAATGATAACTATCAGCTGGCCTTATTTTCACTAAGAAATAAAAGTTACTTTAAACCCTATCAGCAGTTGTTCTGTTGTTTTAAACATTTCTCATAGAAGTAAATGGAAGCCCACTAAACCCTGAAAGGGAAATTGTGTGCTCAGGTCCTGAAAAGTGTTTATGTCTATTTCTTGAGATGCATTTTCCTGCTGGTTACAGAAAGTCGAGGTGGGAAAACAGCCATATACTGTGTGTGTCTGCCGGCTTCAGGGGCTGCTCACAGTCATTTTCATTTTCTTGTGTTGCAGTGTATGAAGGTTTTCCATCAGACCATTTGCTCAGCCCTTTCCTGAATGAGGGATTGAATTTTCCACAGGAAATCTTATGAAAGAGAGTGACAAGGCACATGGGTTTCCCAAAAAGCAATAGTTGATGTAATAAACTCTTACATTGGTGAACTTTTTGAATACAAGCGGGTTGAACATTTTATCACTAGATCATATGCCACAAATATGTCTTAAGTTTAAAAAGATTCAGATTTTAAAGAAGAAGCAGTTTGAATCAAGTAGAAATTATAATTTGTACACTATTTGTTGTTAGAACTTATACTCAGTCTTATTATAATTGCCTGTGGTAAGAACTGGATCATTATTTATTTAAAAAAAAATCCACTAGGTGCTATTTGCCCCATTCTTGATGCGGCAGTGCTGAGGTTAGTTAAGTTGGGCCATTTAGGATTCTTAACTAGGTTTTCCGGACATTGATTTCAGCCTCTTTATCTTTTTTAGAATCGCTTCTGTTGTGTCGGCCTTTGGTGTTTTGACAACGTGGATATACTGCACGGATCTGACTTTCCATTTTTTCCTGTCTTTGTGGGAAAAGATTTCTGTAAGACAGACTACTAGAATATTAAGGATTTTGTGTGGGGTAAGTTTGGTCAGTTCTAAGTATTTCAATTTATACGTATCAATACTTGGTTTTCCACTAATGACAGTAAAATTATAAACTAACTTAAGTATATACCAGTAAGTATAGTACAATAAGCCCATCACCCAGATTAAGGAATTCACAAACTTTTCCATATTTCCTTTATTAAGACCTTTGTTCTTTTAGTTGTCCTTTGTTGAAGTATTTGACAGCAAATCCAAGAAGACATTTCATTTTACCCTTTGTACTCAAGTAGGCATGTCTGAAAAATGAGGGTCTTTTCTTTAATCAGGTTTTACCATTTGACCGGTGTGCTCGTTAAGTACCAGCTGTATCAGGCATCTCACTAGGCATTAGGGATCCTTGCGGCAATGAGACCGTCCTGGCTCCCAAGGAAGTTAAGGGCTGATGGAAGAAACCACCACAGAAGCTTAGGTGCCTCACCTAATGTCCCTGCTGGATGACACCAATTGGACAAAATTTGTGCACAATACAGTAGGATTCACAGAAGAGACTGGTCAGACTTGTAGGGCAGGCTGTGAGAGAGGCGGTCAGCAGGGCTACAAGAGGAAGAATCATTTGTTCAGAATCTGAAATCCTTTCTGCCAACCTTTCTACCAAGCCCCCAGGGCCCATCGCACTGAAACCTGTGCTGTAACTGTTTTTGATTCCAGTTACCACATCTCCTTCAGGAAGGATTTTAAGGTGGAAAATATTTAAAATCCGTAATTGTTGCCAGAAGGGACATAGAACAAGGAACATGTAAACAACACAAACGTCCACCAGCACATGACTGGATAAAGAGGAGCTGATACATATATACAATGGAATACTACTCAGCCATAAAAGATGCCATTTGCAGCAACATGGATGGACCTGAAGACCGTCATTCTAAGTGAACTGGGGTGGAAAGAGAAAGAAAAATGCCATATGACTTCATTTATGGGGAATCTAAAATTAATAGCAATAATAATAAGACCACAAATGAACTAAATTTTATTTTGATTTCTTGAATATATGTAAGCACATCTGACTGTCCTTTGTGATTGGATTACCATATTGTGTTTATTATTCTTTTGTAGATGTCCTTATTCCTCTGGTAACTGTAATTTTAAAAATCTAAAGCTCTAATCTGTTCTTAGAAACAGTAATTAGTACATATATGTAAACTAAAAAATGCAGTATACTCTATACATGTATTTACTTGCAATATATTTATGTGAAGTTGAACTGTAATAACTCTACCTGATAAAACTGAAAAAGGAAAAAAATAAAAAATTTATTTAAAAAAACACCCCTCTTTAGATATTAAAACGTTCATTTCTGAGATTCTGTGAAAGACAGCATGGAAGTAGGTTTTTAAGATTTTCTCCTTGCGCCTCAGTGAGCAGCCTGGGCTGCACAGCTTGGCCGCCACAGTCACCCAGGACTTGCCGGCTTGCTCCTCACTTGTTGGGAGGAAGATTAGCTGCTTCAGGAATATTTATGCTCTTAGAAGTTGCTGAAAACCCCACAGAGCTTCTGTTTACATGTAGAGTGTCTGTCAATATACCCCATTTTAGAAATTAGAACAGAAAATTTAAACCCAAGAACTGACAAGCATTCGCTGTCCCAGCACATGGTCAAAGCAGTGCTGCCACGGTGGGGTTGTTTTGGTTCAAAAAAAATGCACCGTACACTCAAGAATGAGTGTGAACCCACAGATCTCATCTCATCAATGCTATGAAGAGGTGGGACCCAATGCCCCTAAAACAGTGCTGAAGTCCCCAGATGTCTCAGAACACACAGGGCCATGGGATCAAGAATCCAGTGTCTCGTGGATCATCAGCCGTGGAGACCGCGTCCTGGGTCAGGAGGAGCAGAAGTAGGGAAAGCAGGCACACAGTCCTTTTGATTGCAAAGCTTTAAAGGTTTTGATCTGACTGAAAGTTTGGCAAAGATTTGCACTTAGACTAAAACATTTCCTCTCCTGGAGACGTTAGAAGGATAACACTGATTAATAGAGGATGATTGTAATGGATTAATTATGATACTGATGACATGGGCTGCGAACACTAACCCTGCACTCAGTGTAGACTAAGCCTTTTATGTACACACTTCATTAGGTCTCCACACCCCTGCAAGGTGGCATTAAGCACTTATACAACCATGAAACCAGTGACTATAAAACAGTCACAAGCCTTCCTCTCCAGCATGAGGTAGCAAAACCAGCAAGGATTTTCAATGACAAAAGCCAAAATCATATATATTTGGGAAAGAAAGCAAACAAAACACTGAAGAACAATAAACCAAAAGAGCAGATGAAATGGAAACTTTTACTGAAGAAAGCAATGATTGATTCAATTAAAACAGCTAATGTCCCTGGTATAATTGAACCATCAATCCAAATTTTTGGAAAAGTGGGTTGTGAAATTACTGTCTCATTTAATATTGGAATTCCTAGTTGGACCAATTTGATATGCATCACTGGTGCGATGTTAGCTATTTAGGTAAATAACAATATTCCTATTTTTTGTTAACAGGAATCATAACACAGGACTCCAGATTTAGGGAGAGAATGCAAACAACTACTATCATACTCCATCCAGTAAGGACACGTGTCCCTGTGTCACCAAAGCAATGAGAATTTGCACACAGAAAACACAGTTCTCCAGTTGTGACAAATACGAGACCATGAGCCATGAATTACAAGAACAAGCAACTGTTTAAATGCAATGGGAAAAATTTTTTATCATCTTGAAAACATCACTGATGCACTAAGTAAGAAAAAGAATTGTTTTACTAACAAATCTAACTGACACAGGGGTTTTTCCAAGTGAGAAGGTGATTCCAAAAAGTGCAGAAAAATGAGTTAAGATGATCTGTGCAGTGACTGAGCTGATATTAGACTGACCAGCATCACGATTTCCGGTTTTACACTTGCTCTCTACTCGTCACCTCTGACACAAAAATGCAACATATGATTTTTTTTCTTTAGTGAAAAAAAAAGATAAATAAAATCTAACTAGAGGATGTGGTATGGAAAGCAGTAATGAAGTTGTCTAACCTAATATTGCAGCCAGTGTAATGTAGCACTTATTCGGGAACTAGAATTTTTTAAATCATGATTTATTTTGTATCCTATTTCTATCCTAAAGGAGGCACTTAAAGTTTTCTACTTTATTCAACATATCTTGTGGGGGTTGTGATATACACTGGTATGGCAGTTTTCAGAGATTTAAAATCGCCTCTGTGGTTGTGGTCAGGAAAGGCAAGGCTCCCTCACAGCTGCGACGGAGAAGGAATCCCCGGAGTCCGCCTCCGGGCAGCTTCCAAACCGCATGTGCTTGAACTTGGCACAGGACACCATCAGCAAGTGTAACTGTGACAAGGAGATTTCCCCGGGGCCTGGAAGGTGCTCTAACATTGTGAAGCCACTTGTTTCCCAGTTAGGCAAGGCTTGGAAAAATAGTTTATTAGAAGTGACTCTCTTTGTATGTGCCTTTTGTCCTGAGAGGTCACTAATTAGCATAAATATAAAATACCCCATAATATAAGAATTTAGGTACCCCAACTTTCCATCTACCTGTCTATTTGTTTATCATATTTATACTTAGGTTACACTTCCTATGATGTTCAATTCCGGGCACCAAAAAAAAAAGGTTACAAAATATTTCTTATAAAAAGCGGGAATGGGTCTAAGGGTTAAAAACCACTACTGCTAACAATAAAAGCCAGATAATATTTTTAATCTCAAGTGCATCAGACCTTCCTGAATTCTTCCCTTAAGTTCACTGTTACAACAGTAATGGAATCTCTGTCCTTCCAAGACTCAGGCCTGATCGCCACCCATCCAGATATCTGTCTATGGGTCCCTACTTGTCCTCGAGGTCTCCGAACACACCTTATGGGTTGAAATTTCTTCAGTGTCCCTACTGTAGGGGAAACCTGGAAGTCCCAGGTACTGTCCAGGAGTCACACATACCTGCAAAAATCAAAGTCATGTGACTGAAATGGGACAAACCAGATGGTGTGATAGGGCTGAAAGCTCACCAAAAACAGGTTTGGGGGCCTAACCCAAGCCCTCCGGCTCCTAACATGAAGAAGGACAGGAAGGCCCAATTAGCCACGAGACTGCGGGGCTTCATTATTCCATGAATAAAGGATTTGTGCCAGTGCCACCTTTAGAAAGGGAACCACAGAACCCAGACTTGGAAGCATCCTGTCCCCTACCCTCTGAACAAATATCCTCTCAAGACACATAGTGAGAGATGGGAGCCCCGGTGAGCTCTGGAATAAGATGCAATCTGAAAGACTGCTGGTAACAAATGGTGTGGAGCTCGGGCAGCCCCCAGGGCCACCAGCCCTTTTGGTACCACTGATGCCCACACTTCCATCCACAACAGTTTCTTCAGGACATTTATGCACATATAACCATCACACAAAAATGATTGCTTAGACATATTATAAGAGAAATAACATTATGAGAATGCCAAATTCATGACAAGTCAGTGTCAAGACCCCAGAGTATTTACTGGATGAGATCTCACGTGTGCTCCGCAGTGACCTTAAAACCCTTAGGACACAGTCATGGAACAGTAGGCATTTTCTTTCTTTCCTCCAGGTTGGCTTTACTGGAGAACTCCGTAGAAACAGGAAGACTCTGGATCCCACCTCTACTACTTACACAAAGGACTCATCATGTGGAGTGGGATCAGCGCTGGTGCGACCGGTTCCAATGTGCGCACTCCTGTGCCCAGCTGCCCGAGGAGCAGAGCTCCCACCACAGGAGCAGAGACCCCCAGGAGCAGAGCTCCCCCCACGGGCACTGCAGTGCCTGCAAGAATCAGGAGTCTGATGAGTGAGCCTGGGCTGGGCAAGACAGGAAGCAAGAACCGCTCCCTCAAGCTCTGCAGGTGATCTCTGTGTCACCTTGAATAAATACAGTCAGCATTAAAGATGTTTGAAAAGAGGTTAAAAGGTAAGGCCTCCCCAAATCTCCACGCATTCCTTTAGTGGGAGTCCTGTTAGAACACATGGTGACAAGAGACGCTGGCTTTACATGCGCACGTTGCCCTCAGGGCTGCAGGGGAGGCCACGGTGCTGCCTCTGCCCCACTTCCTGCCCTCGTCCCCCAGACCTCACAGGGGCCGCTGACTCATTGGTCTGACTTTCTCTCCTTGGTTGTGCTGCTCTTCTAGCTTTTAAGAGCTCATAAAATCCTCAACAGAAAATCTTTAACAATGAACCCAAGTCAATTGAAATCAACCAAAGAGACACACTGCCTTCTTCATTATTTTATATTTTAGGAAGATATTCTTGAAGACAACTCCCTGACCTGAAGGGGTGGATGGAGGGGAAAAGAAAACAAGACAAACATTTTTGGGCCCATAAAAAATGAGAGGTAACCAGATGGTGTCTAGTCTTCATTGCACCTCTCTTCCTGCCCCAATTTCACATGCCCTTCCCAACTGAACACATCAGAACTCAACTGAAGGAGATGGCTGTGCAAATTTATTGGAAACCAAATAAGTCACTACGGAAACAGTCTCCCAAACCCAGCGAGAACACTGTAAGCTGACCCGTGCCAGGATCTGAAAATGTGCAGATCCAAACTCCGCCCCCCTCCCTGGTGGGTGTACTTACAGTGGGGGTGTCGCCGTGCCATTTGTCAGCATCCAACCTATAAAAATGAAAGGGACTCCAGTTTTCAACATCACAGTCCCTCTGAAACAACTGGTGGTCAATAAGCGTTTGTCGGCAGCAAAACTCGATTTTCTCTCCTGCACGTGGAGGTGAACACACAGAAGTGACTGATGATCCCCGCTGCGAGTGTAGCTAAGCGTTTCTAAGCAAACTGGCTCCATCAGCCTCCTGATGAGCAGTGGAGTGTGTGAGCCACAGGGCTCTGCACACTAACGGCCAGGCAAGGAGGGCTCTTCCTTACTTTGGGGAGAAAAAGGCGGGGGCAGCACTCGCTGGAAATAAATTCTAATTAAACCTTCAGATGCGGTTCCTGCAGCAGAACCCACGCCAATAGATGAGGCTCCCTCCGTGCTGTCCAGTCATGTAAGCCAGGCTCATTAATATACCTGTGTGTTTGGTTTCGCAAGTGAATCTTGTCTGTTTTATGGAAATTACATGAGGGTGGAAAACCTTCCAAACATGTTCATTTATTTGCTGTGGAATTTGTTTAATCCTCTCAAGAGCATTTAGAATGACAACCTTCTTAAATAAGCATGTTTGCCCAAGAGACCTTTCCAGGCACATGCGCCGAAACCTAGGACAACCCAGAAACAAATTCTAAACCGTTTCAGCTGCACAGCACCACAGAATGTGTCCAGTCTGAGAATCAAGGATTTTTTCTCCACACACTTTTCCTCCTCTGCCCAAATTAATCAGCCTCTGCTGCTCTTGTATACTGAGTATCGTATGACTCATCTTCTCTGCCTGTAAAATGGAAAAGGGAAATACTTCTGTCCAATAAAATGTCATAGAACTAACCCCCAAAATTATATATATTTAAAAAAAAAAAACCAGGGCTTTATTCTGTCCAGGGATATGAATCGTTTATTTAATGTGTCAATTGTTACTAGAATAAACTTTTCAAAATGTAACCCCTCCTCAGAAAATTTCAACTACTATTCAATAAAAATATCACAGAAAATTTCTGAAAAGAATTTAAAGGAAAATCATTTTTAACTGAATCATATTCTAGGCCCACTGAATAAATTCTCTTTAGAGAACTCCTACTTTTTTTTTTAATAAATGACCTATAAAAATACACTCAGCATTAATCAGTAAATCTTCATTCCTTATTTTAAAATTCTTAAGGCATGCTATTTTTCTTAAATGAGGAGGTATTCGCAAGCCAATGGACAATGGAATTACCTAAGAAGACATTATAAAACAGCAAGAGCAACTAGCACTTTGCCAAGCATTCTGCCTGAGAGTCACTCGTACCATCTCATTTTGACCTGACTGCTTGGAGGTGAGCTCCATCAGCCCATTTAACACATGAAGAAACTGAGGCTATAGATGGTCTTGTTTCCAGTACTTGGTGGAGCCAGGATCCAAACCCGGATCTTTGTCTATAGACCCTGTGCCTTTACCAGATCACACTACATTTCTCACTCTTCAAATGCACTCAGTCCCCGAGGTAACACACCTTCCTTGCGTTTCTAGGAGTTTTAGGATGTACTGAATTATAAGGACTAATCAGACTTTTGTGTGGGCTAACTTTATATTTTCTGGATTTACTGGATAAGTTCAGGCTGAATTCATTCTACTTACGAGAAGTCCTGAGGCAGACGAGAGAGGGGAAGATAAGCCGGACATAAACAATTTCAAGAGATCCACTTCATGAAGGAAGCAAAGTATTAAGTAAACCACTTCAGCAACATGCTTGTCAATAAACCTTGGTGTCTCTGTCTCAGCCTGAAGGAGGGTAAGCCCTCCAGCCCATCTGCCTTCCGGCCACTTACCCTAGATGAACTTCGTTCCCTCACCGGTGACACGTGTGTTCTCCTAGGACTCTTTGTAGAGATTAAATGATAAAACTATATGCAAATGGGCTACTTATTTCCCAGACAGTAGGCAATAAACAAATAATAAAATTATTTTGTTTCATGAAAATGGGAGGCAAGTCTCCCAATTAAACATTCCTGATAGAATCCCAACAAGCACTTTATCTGCCAGGAATTGTAAAATAGCATTTCTTTTTTGAAGGCTGTATCCATTCTCCCTACTTTTTAGCAATCCTGGCTGTTATCCTGAAAATCTATTCCCAGAACTTGGCATCCATCTCCCATATTTAAATCCTTTAAGTTTGAAATTACGATGAAGCTTGGGCACATAAAGATTCACACCATAATTCACAGAATAAACAAAGACCACAGGAACAGGGCCACCTCCAGACCCCATGTGCTCAGGACAGGCTCCAAACTTCACAAAATCAGAAGCATGCTGTTTGAAGAGAAAGAAAATTGAATGTGATCAAGGAGGCTGACATAGAGCACCGGCCGGCTCACGAGATGACTTCGTCGCCCCCTCGTCTGACCTAATTCATCTAACAAAGTTATCCGTTGATCTCTAACTAAAACTAGGATACGGGTAGGGTTGGAAAGTAACATTTTTTCCTACAATATATACATATTGTCAACTAAAAATTGGCACTTGTCATCTGCCCCTGATTTGGTTAAGTCATGAGCCACTGCAGCTGCTGACCTTCAACACCCTCTGAAAGTAGTTAAGTGTGGACATCAGGAATGGGGCGCTCTGTGCTCTGGGAAAATGGGCAGAAAAGTCTTCAGATAGTTAGACATTTTAAGGAAGTTTTATGAGCCCAAATTCTTGCATCTACTCCTATCTAGAAAAGCACTAAAATCATTAACAGAGACACCTGCTCCTCGACTAGCAGCAGCCTCTGCCTAAACGTGTACTGGACCACACGTCCTCCTTCATTGAAATCTTATATAATACTGAGCTCCCCCTCCTTTTCAGAGCAGTTCCTCCGAGCTCTCTGAGATGCTGTCACCTGGGCTCTGGTCCTCATTTTGCCCCAGATAAACTTTAACCAACAACTCTCACGTTTTGTGGTTTATCGACAGTACCACAAAAATTAAGCTTACATACTTGAACTCAAAGTAAACATTCAGTATCAAATATTTCTTGACAAATTCCTATTTAAATGTAAATAATTATTCCATTTCTTAAATATAATATCTTTAAATATAAATTAACAGATTTTGTGAATCTTCAAAAAATATAGTCTAGAAAAAATTTTAGCAATTAAAAAAAGCTATTGTGTGGAGCTTTAGAATTTCAAAAGTGGAAGAGAATAGTATTGTAACTCAAGTACTTGTTTTAAATGCAGAGATCCTGAGGCCTCAAAAGACATATCAATTTGCCTGATTTTATACACTGTCCTTTAACAGAAAACCTAGAACTAAGTTCCTGGTCTTTGAGAAACCAAGACTACCTCTGCTGGTGCAGGGCTGAAATTTATGAAAATGGGTCTTGAGAAAGAATCAGAATGCGGGGGCCTGGGTGAGGCAGTGGAAGAAAGGAGGGTCTCATCTCTTCGTGGGTGAGAAATAGGCTCCCGCAGTGCTGGTGTGATGGACATCCCTCAAGTGCCTGAAAACTACTATTTAGCACACCTGCCACCAAAACGCACACAAGCTGTTTAGCTAGAAGGCTGACCAGGAGGCTTTCTCAGTGACACAACGAGCTATTTTCACATTAACTCTACAACTACAGGAAGAGAAAGAATAGAAAACTGATATTAATTATTAAAAATTTACATCAAGAACCAAGGAAATTCGAGGAGAAATATAAAGACTTGTTGGAAGTTTCATTATGTGAACTTACTGCCAATTCAGTTGTCTTAAAATCTGTGCTATAAAATATATTGTCCTTTGTTGTTCCAAATCACATTTGAAAGAAATAATGTTTCTTAAGAGTGTTTCGGGAAATTTCTTCTATTTCCTAACACCAAATCTCAGACCCTTAAAGAAATGGGGGGTTGGCATTTTGTCCACTCTTCTCTAGGCAATTTGCTGTTCCTTTAAAGAACAAGGGGGAATCACACAGAAAAGCATTTGACCATCAGGCTGCTTACATTTCTTCCGGAAGTCTTGGAAAATAACGTGGAAATGAACAGCAGGACAGAAACCTGGCGGGAGGGTCACTGGCTACAAGGTGAGAACAACTGTGTTCTCCAACGTGCTCTGGTAGCCACTGGTTTAAATGAACCGAGCAATTGTTCCAACATACACGCAGCTCTACGTGAAAATCTCAACCGTTACCAGCCGCTCAGTGCAGCCCGAAGCAATGGACGGACTGCAGAGGCCCCCGGCGGCTCATTGTGGTGTCTTACACCACGTGCAGGATGAGCGGTGCCTCCCCGCCCACTCTCTCCCCTCCCCTCGAGGGAGATGGCTGGTCCTCAGCTGAGCTTACCTCATAGCAAGCTGTCTCTCAGCCCTCTGTCTAAAGCAAGATAAAAGCAGGAAAGCTACCTGGGACTTTACAGAACCATCCCAAAAGGGAACTGAAGCACCATTCTTCCCTCCTTTCTGCTGCCTGGAATGTGGACCTGATGGTTGACGCTCAGGCAGCCACTTTGGGCCATCAAGTTGACGGGCTGAAAATAACAGGCATCTGGTTCTCTGACCCTGGGGCCTTCATGTAAACCAGCCCTGTGTTACCGATTGCTTGACTTCTTCATGTAAGAGGGAAATACAAGTTTAGCATATGTAAGCCACTGCTGTTATCTGGGGAACTAGGTGTTGTACATTGCCATGGTAAGTCCTAATAATAAAGTTAAAGATTCACCAAAAACTATTTACCAAATAGTTAATAAATGATAAAGAGTTCCTGATTTTTGTTTTAATGCTATGAAATGTAAATCAAGTTTCAGCATATGCTAGTAAAACAAGACACTGTGGAGAAAAAGCAAAACAGAGATTGTAGAACAGAGACCCAAAGCATACTCTTCTCCAAGGCACAGGAGGACAGCCGTGACTCTATGTGCCAAGGCTGGAGTCACATGGCTCCATTTTCCTTGCCTTGGGTTGTGTTTTGTTTTCCAGCCTTGGGAAAAATGGATAAGGCTGCTGGTCAAATCACTTCAGGAGCAGCTTCCATCGTGTAGAACCCCTGTCTCTTCCTTTCCTCCGCCTCCTGGAATGTTCTGACACAGTTAATCAGTCCAGCCTTCTAAATTGAGCAAATGGAGCTCAATCAATCTGCTTTTAGACAGAGTTAAGAAATAGACATTAAAAAGCATAACTAAGAAATCTTATCTTCCAGAGGTCATTGCACAGACTAAATTGGAGAATATCTGTGAATCACTCTGTAAACACTAAGTACAATACAAACAATATTAGCACTGATTCTATGTCACATTCATCAAAAAAGGAAAACAGAACAGTTTTCTACCAAAAGGAGAAGGTGCTTTGCAATTTTCTGTCACTTTAATTCTTCAAAAGTTTCTATAAAATTGATGTCTTTAGAAAAATCATTGCACATTAGGGACTAATTTTAATTCCTTCATCTTCCCCTGTTTAACAGATATCAAGAATGATACCATTTCTAGACATTTTATCTAGGAAAGCCTTCGGTATACATGAGGCACAGAGCATGACAAATTGTCAGTATCACTCAGGATAGGAAACCCATGTTTGATACCCGAACTTGAAGACATGAAGAAGATGCCTGACTTGTCCCACTGACCTTTCAAGCTATTATTTTTGAAACACTTGTTTCTTCTTGGTCCAGAACAGACCCGCATTTGTTGATGTGAGACTCTTTAAATGAAAATGTCAATCCATCATTACCACTTTAGAGACTGAAACATTACCCTCCTCATCCATGTGGACATAGCATCCTTACTGATTCCTAACATGAAAAATGACCACCGATGACATCTCAGGATGCTCCAATGCAGAGGTTCTCTGCTGCAGTGAGGAGGAAAGAGCCGTGTGCTTCAAGACACACTTACTGTCTGTAGCTCACTTGGCAAGACACTGCAACTTGTCTAAGCTAAAGCTTAAAAGTGGAAAATAGAGACAACATCCATGGCAAAGGGCATTCGGCGGCTAATTCCTTGGCCCCACTTCATCACTTCTCAAGAGCCGTGGGCAATTCCTTGAGAAAGGCAGCAATATGTTACCCAACTCATCAAAAAGCTGCACCTCCTACTAATTGACAGTAAAGCAAATGTCATCTGGCTCAACAGATCTCCCTGTGTCTCTACAGTGTATGTCTACTTTTTCTTTATTTTCTCGGTTGGGGGACACTCATTTTTTGAAAATCCTCCTCCCTGCAGTAGAAGTTCTTAGTTTCCCAATCAGAATGCAGGCTTGAAGGGGGGCAACAGAGCTGAGAAAACATAAATCAGTATTTATTCCTTGATATATATTTTGCATATGGACTAAAAATCATTGGGTCAGTTGGACATCAATATCATATCTAATTTACACAATTGTCAACTGTCATTTTACTACCAGCTCCTGAAACAGTCACGTGGTCACTAGATTTTTTTTCTTCCCTTGTCCCATGTATTCGATGATTTCTAACCAGACACAATAGCTTTTTGAAAAGAAGTCTGTTTCACCTTTTGCTTTTAAACTAAACTTGTGTGCTTGACCCTGACTTCATTCTAACATTCACAAAAAGCTATCCAAGGACACCCCCTTTTGACATCATCTCTAGATGTCTTGAATACAATGGTGAGCTGATTCTTCCAGATCATTAAAATATATATGCACATTATCCTGTGGTCCTCTTCAATTTGTGGCGTTTTCAGTAATCGTTACCTCTTTGGATACTTTATTACACATTTAGCATTTCTTTATCCAATTCAGTTACACTAGTATATAAGATTTCAAAAGAACTGCTTTCTCAAAATGATGATATTTATCATCTATGGTCTTTTTTAAATCAAGTAATTCAATAAGGCTGTCAAGGACAGCAGTGAAGGTTGTGTGTGGTGATTGCTGCTTCAGAGTCTCCGGTTCTGCCCCATGTTCTTACAGGTGTTTACGCATCCTTGTCAATGTCATCACATCAGTCTATTAGGAGCCGAAATTAAACTACCTGGAAGCTAATTTTTCTTTTTAAAAACAATAAACTCAGTTTCTCCTTCTAATTCTTTATTGTTTCTCATACTAAGGCTCACTGCTTTTCCTAATATATATATTTGGTGGGGAGGGGGCAAAGCCCTGAAAGCCTGCAGACAGCACCAACTCTATAAGATTAACCAGAGGTGGCCGTGGATGTTGCGTGACTTCAGCCACTGAGAATGAGCACCTGCTGTCCCTCCAACTGTTCTGCCTCCATTGTTGACAGCCCTGAAGGTCACTGCCTCTTGTAAAATTCTACATTACAGTTCCTATATTTTTGAAAGTTATAAATTTGTGAAAGTCGTCTGCTGTTTGTGTAAAAAGGGGGGTACTTGCCTTTGCTCATTTCAGGCTAAACTAAGTCCAGAAGGACACACACACACACACACACGCAGTTCTGAGTGCCCTCAAGGAAAAGTTTGAAAGGATTCGGGACAGTGGTGACACTCAAACCTTTGGAATTTTGAGCTCTATGAAAACATCATTTATTCAGAAATTAAGCATTATAATTCTTAACAAAGAGATTCAGAATCACCCACAAGATACTTACCAGAATTTTTTTAAAGAAATTATCTTCCCTAAAATCCAATGATAATTCAAATATCCATGGAAAGAAGGTAGATCAGTAATATCAAGCAATAATTTCTACACTATTGCTGATTAGTCTTCAGCCCCAACCAAAGAACATAGAAATAAGATACCTGGAGATAAGGAGATGGAAAAGAGGTATTAAAAACCAAGAATATAAAAGAAGTAGTGGCCTTATGGAAACCTGCTCATTTTCTTTGAAATAATTTCTTGGTTACAGGAACTCACTAGTGAGTATCTGGAAATGTATCAAGAGGAAATCTAGCAGGGAAAAGAAGGAGAAGCAGGTCTCAGTTTTCTCCGAGGCTGATCCTAAATGAAAAAAATTTCCTTGGCTTCCAGAATAGACAACCTGCATGGTTCCCTTAGCAGAAGAGTGAGGAGGAGAGAAAACTAAATGTGTGTGCAAACCATCCTTCACCAACCCTGTTGGAACACAGAATTTTGGTGTTAGGGGCACTGACTGACCTATAAGTATAAGAGAAGGAACAAGCTCTAATAAGGTGTTTGAGTGAAAAATGCTTTTAGCTTTAAACCTACTCTAGGAAACATGCTGAGAAATCATGGTAGGTGCTTGAGGTGTAGCCTTGCTGTTTACGTTACATAAAGGAATGCGTCCCCACATGTACCATTTTGGGAACGGAATCTGTGTTGCAGCCTCCTTCACTTAGGTTTTTGGAAACCCAGAGTTTCTGGCCACGGGGAATTAGGTTAGTTACATATCTAAGGGGAGGCAAAAACTCCAGGGCTCTTTTCCATTGCAAACCGCTTTTACTTGAGACCGGCTTTAAGAATCATGCTGAGAAATCAGAGTAAGTGTTTCTACATGTCACTCTACCTTTTATGCTGGATGAAAGAACGCCTTTCCACATACTCACTTCTGACATCTCAATCTGTGTGGAAGCTGTTGTAAAACTAGATTTTTGGGAACACAGAGCTTCTGTCTTAGAGCATCTACACTACTTACATATGTAAGGGGAGGCACAAGCTCCAGCACGGTTATCCACAGCAAACAGCTTTTACTTTGAAACCGGCGTTAGGAAACATTCTGAGAAATCAGAGAATGTGTGTCTTGAAGTCCCTCTGTCTTTTATGCTGGATGAAAGAATGCCTCTCTACATGCTAAATTTTCAGGTCTGTATGCATGTGGAAGCTGTCCTTCCACTAGCTTGTTGGGAAACCAGAGTTTCTGGCCAGGGGAAACTACATTGCTTTCATATATATGGGATGTACTATAACCAACTCGGTTTTCCAGTGCAAACCACTTTTCTTTCAAACCGGCTTTGAGAAACATGCTGAGAAATGAGAGTAAGTGTTTCTGTATGTCACTTAACCCTCAATGCTGGATGATAGAACGCCTCAGCACACGGTCACTTCTGACATCAGTATGTGTGTTGGAGCCGTCCTTCACCTAAATTCTTGGAAAGCCAGAGTTTCTGGTCTAGAGGAACTACACTACTTACATATCTAAGGGGAACCACTCGCTGCAATTGTATTTTACACAGCAAACAACTTTTACATTGAAACCGGCACTTGAAAACATACAGAGAAATCAGAGAATGTGTTACTACAATTCACTCTACCTTTTATGCTGGATAAAAGAATGCCTAAACACATGCTGAATTCTGAGGGTTAAATGTGTGTGAACACCACCAAACACTTAGCTTGTTGGGAAGACACAGTTTCTTTTGGGTGGGTAACTAGACTACATAAATATATAAGGGGAGGTACTAGTTGCAACTCAGTTTTACAGTGAAAATTACATGAACTTTATACCGGCACTAAGAAACCATACAAAAAATCAGAGTAAGTCTTTCTACTGCTATCCATTTCCTTTATGTTAGATGAATGAACACTTCTCCACGGCTAATTTCTGAGAGTTGAATGTGTGTGAAAGCAAACACTTAACTATATTGTCAGGAAAACACAGTGTCTCTTGAGTGGGGAATCACACCACATATATATATATAAGGGGAGGACTACCAACAATTCGGTTTTACAGTGAAAATTGCATGAACTTCAAAATGGCACATGGAAACATACAGAGAAATCAGACTGTTTCTACTGTTCCCCACTCCTTTAAAGCTAGATGAATGAACGATTCTCCACATGATAAATACTGAGAGATGAATGTGTGTGAAAGACGACAATCACCTGGCTTGTTGGAAACACAATGTTTCTTTCGATTGGGGAAACACACTACATAAATATATATGGGGAGGTACTCGCTCAAACACTGTTTTACAGAGAAAACTGCATGAAATTCAAACCGGCACTAGGAAACATACTGAGAAATCAGACTGTTTCAACTGCTCCACATTACATTAATGCTTCATGAACTATCATCTCTGCACATGATCAATACTGAGAGATGAATATGAGTGAAAGCCTACAATCACACAGCTTGTTCGGAACACACAGTTGCTTTTGATTGGGCAAATGATCTACAGATATATATAAGGGCAGGTACAAGCTCCAACTCGGTTTACCAGTGAAAACTGCATGATTTTCAAACCGGCACTAGGAAACAGACTGAGAAACCAGAGTCAGTGTTTTCAATGCAACACATTCATTTATGCCAGATGAACGAAAGTCTCTTCACGTGCACAAATCTGAGAGTTAAGTGTGTGTGAAAGCCGTCAATCACCTAGCTTCTGGGAAACACAGAGATTCTTTTAACTGGGAAACAACAGGACATGAATATATATGGGGAGGTATTAGCTCCAACAGGGTTTTACAATGAAAACGGCATGAAATTCAAACCGGCACAAGGAAACAAACTGAGAAACCAGACTAAGCGTTTTTACTGCAAAACATTTCCTTTAAGCTAGACTAACGAAAGCCTCCCCATGTGCTCAATTCTGAGATATAAGTGTGTGTGAAAGCCGTGCTTCACCTAGCTTCTTGGGAACACAAAGTTTCTCTTCATTTGGAAACTACAATACATACATATATATGGGGAGGTACGAGCTCCAATTCGGTTTTACAGTGAAAACTGCAGGAACTTCAAACCGGCACTAGGAAAAATACTGAGAAACGAGAGTAAGGGTTTCTCCTGCAACCCGTTCCCTTTGAGCTAGATGAACGAACGTCTCTCCACACGCTCAGTTCTGAGAGATAAGTGTGTGTGAAAGCCATCATTCACCTAGCTTGACTGGAACACAAACTTTCTTTTCAGTTTGAAATTACACTACATACATATATATGGGGAGTTACTAGCTCCAACTCGGTTTTACAGTGAAAACTGCAGGAACTTCTAACCGGCAATAGAAAACAGACTGAGAAACAGAGTAAGTGTTTCTCCAGCAACCCTTTCCCTTCATGCTAGATGAATGAACGTATCCCCACATGCTGAGTTCTTAGAGATAATTTGGTGTGAAAGCCGTCCTTCACCTAGCTTGTTGGGAACACAAAGTTTCTATTAAGTTGGAAACTACACTACATACATATATATGGGGTGGTACTAGCTCCAACTCAGTTTTACAGTGAAAACTGCAGGAACTTGAAACCGGCACTAGGAAACAGGCTGAGAAACCAGAGTAAGTGTTTCTCCTGCAACCCGTTCTTTTGTGCTAGATGAGCGAATGTCTCTCCAGATGCTCAATTCTGAGTGATAAGTGTGTGTGAAAGCCGTTCTTCACCTAGCTTGTTCGGAAAACAAAGTTTCTTTTCATCTGCAAACAGGGGGCGGCATCCGCTGCCCGGCATTCGCCGGAATCAGGCCTTTGAATTCAGCCCGCCAATGGGAGCAGGCGTGGTGAGGGCAGGGGAAGAGGTTGGGGGCATAGGAGAGGCAGCACAGAAGCCAAGGGGCATGCCTCGGCGACTTGGTCATTTTCCTCCCATCTGCCCCTCTCCTGGCATCGGGGCGACCTCTGCTACCCCAGGTTTGCGGCATTTAAGTCTCCTTGTCGGCAGGGTCCTGGAATGTTGGCGAGGTGAGTTCAGGGTAAAGGGACGTCACGGGAGGCGGGCTACATCTGGTTAGCCGATCAGTTTACTCCCATCTCCACAAAGGCCTGGCCTGGGGGCGGCCTCTCCTACCCCAGGTTCACAGCATGCTTGTTTCCAGGTCCACCTGCCCCCTGGAGGCGGGCGTCCTGCGGTCAGACACTGCAGTGAGGAGGCGGGGCTGCCCCACCCAGCCCGTGTATTTGCTCCCATCTCCTCCTTGGCCGGTCCTGGGGTCGGTCTCTGGTACCCTAGGTACAAGAGTTTCAGCTCTCTGTGTTGGCCTGCTCCCGGGAGGTGGATGTGGGGTGGTCAGGGTGCGGGGACGGGGCGGTGCGGTTGCGGCTGCAGGAAAGGTGGAAGCTGGGGGCTTGGGGTGGCCAGGCATGCCAGTAAATTTCCACCCTGTGGCCCCCTCAGCCTGCTCTGGGGCGCCCTCTGCTGCCTCAGGGTGGCATTTGGCATCCCTCAAGGTCGGTCGAGTCCTGGGAGGATTCCTCCATTGGACAGACAGACAGACAAATAAATAGACAGACAGAAAATCTACCCTCTTCCTACATTTAGAAACAGACATATATCCTAAATTACTCCTCCTCATCCATTAGATAGTTACATACATAGGACAGACAGACACACACAACACAGACACACACACACACACTAGCCTCCTCCTACTCTTCAATTAAGAAGGTAGGTAGATAGACACACTAATGTCCTCTTCCAACCGACAGACAGACAGACAGAGAAAAAGACACACTAGCCGGCTCCTATGCCTCCACTACATTGATAAATAGATAGGTAGATAGATAGATACATCGGCAGGGAAAGATAGACACATACTAGTCGTCTTCTCCATTAGATACAGACAGACCCCCACATAGTGTAGCCTCTCCCCACCTCCAGTAGATAAGGAGCCAGGCAGACAGTCAGAAAGACAGACACACTAGAGGCGGGGTGCGGTCTGGGTCGGGGTCCGAGGCGGCGACCGGGGATTAGGATGCCCCTGGCGAGACAGAGGATTTTCTCCCATGTCCCTAGCTGCCTTGCCTGGTGGTGGCCTCCGCTCCATCAGCTTTGCAGGACTCAAGCCTTTGAAGTCAGCCTGATCCTGGGAGCAGGCCTGGTGAGATCAGGGGAAAAGGTCGGGGGAAGAGAAGAGGCAGCACAGGAGCTAAGGGGGAGGCCTCGCCGACTTGCTGATTTTCCTCCCATCTGCCCCTCTTCTGGCCTCGGGGCAGGATCTGCTACCCTAGATGTGCAGGATTTAATTCTCCATGTCAGCCGGGTCCTGGGAGGCTGGCGAGGTGAGTTCAGGGTAAACGGACGTCGTGGGGAGCGGATTGCCTTAGGTGAGCCGATCAGTTTGCTCCCATCTCCACAAAGGCCTGGCCTGGGGGCGGCCTCTCCTGCCCCAGGTTCACAGCATGCATGTTTGCATGTCAGCCTGCGCCACGGAGGCGGGCACGGTGCCGTCAAGGGCTGCGGTGAGGAGGCGGGGCTGTCCCACAGAGCCCCTGTATTTGGTCCCATGTCCCCCTTGGTCGGTCCTGCGGTCGGTCTCTGCTACTCTCAGTACAGGAGGTGCACATCTCCGTGTAGGCCGGCTCCCGGGAGGAGGGCGCGGGGTGTTCAGTAGGCGGGATGGGGGCGGGGCTGGGGCGGCTGCAGAGAGGGCAGATGCCAGGGGCGTGGGCTGCCAAGGCAAGCCTGTGTATTTCCACCCAGTGTCCGTCTCAGCATGCTCTGGGGGCGACCTCTGCTGCCTCAGGGTGGGAATTGGAATCCCTCCAGCTCGGTCGAGTCGTGGGAGGCTTCCTCCGTTAGACAGACAGACAAATAAATAGACAGACAGACAGACTAGCCTCTTCCTCCATTTAGAAACAGCCATATATCCTAACCTCCTGCTCTTCATCCATTAAATAGTTAGAAAGATGCATACATACTCACACACACACACACACACACCCACACCCACACATACTCTAGCCTCCTCCTGGTCATAAATTATGCAGGTTCATAGACACACTAATCTCCTCCTCCATTAGATAATACTTAGACAAACTTAATAGACTATTTATCTTCCTCCATTAGATACATAGTCAGTGAGATTGATGGATACACACACAAGCCTCTACCTACACCTGCTAGAGAGACACACAGATAGCCAGACACACGGGCCTCCTCCTTCTTCTCGATTAGATATAAGTTCATACATGGATATCTTATGTATAAACAGACACACAGACAGAAATACTAGCCTTCTCCTCCTCCATTAGATGCATATAAAGACTCATAGACTGGCACAGTAGCCTCCTCCCCATTTAATTACAGATAGATAGTAGACAGACCCGCACGCAAACACGCACACGCACACACACTGCCCTCCTCCGCTTGCTCAAATAGGTAGACAGGTAAATAGATACATTAACCTCCTCCTTCAACAGACAAAAAAATAAAAGACACACTAGCCTACTCCTATGCCTCACCTAGATAGATAGAGAGAGAGAGAGAGAGAGAGAGAGAGAGAGAGAGAGAGATACATAGATATATATGCAGGCAAAGAGATAGACATGCTAGTCTCCTCTTCCTCCGTTAGATAAACAGACAGACACACACATAGAGTAGCCTCTCCCATCCTCCAATAGATAGGCAGTCAAGCTGGAAGTCAGACAAACAGACTCACTAGAGGCAGGGTGCGGTCTGGGTTGGGGTCGGCGGCGGTGACAGGGAATGAGGATGCCCCCGGCGAGACAGAGGATTTTCTCCCTTGTCCCTAGCGGCCTTGTCCGGGGAGGCCTCCGCTCCTCCAGATTCGTAGGACTCTACCCGCCTGCCGCCGGGCCTGCTCCCCTGGTGAAGGCGTGGTGAGGGCCTGGGAAGAGGTTGGGGACAGAGGAGAGGCAGAACAGCAGCTAAGGGGCATGCCTCGGCGACTTAGTCATTTTGCTCCCATCTCCCCTTCTCCTGGGCTCTGGGCAGCATCTACTTCCCAGGATTGCTGGAGTTAAGTCTTGTCAGCCAGGTCATGGGATGATGGTGAGGTGAGTTCAGGGGATAGTTAACGTAGCAAGCAGTGGACTGCCCAGGTTGAGACGATCAGTTTGCTCACAACTATACAGGGGCTTGAGCTGGGGGCGGCATCTCCTGCCAAAGGTTCACAGAATGAATGTTTCCAGGTACACCTGCCCCATGGAGGCAGGCGTTCTACAGTCAGAGGCTGCAGTGAGGAGGCGGGGCTGCCCCACCCAGCCCCTGTATCAGCTATCATCACCTCCTTGGCAGATCCAGGGGTCCATCTCTGGTACCCTGGTACAAGAGGTTAAACTCATGTTTTGGCAAGCACCCGGGAGGCGGGCGAGGGGTGGTCAAGGGGCGGGGAGGGGGCGGTGCGGTGGCGGCCACAGGGAACACAGAAGCTGAGGCCAAGGGTGGCTAGACAAGACTGTGAATTACCAACCTGTGGCACCCTCAGCCTGCTCTGGGGAGCCCCCTGATGCCTCAGGGTGGCAATTGGCATTCCTAAAGGTCAGTCGAGTCTTGGGAGGCATCCTCCATTAGAGATACAAAGAAACAAATAAATAGAAAGACAGACACAATAGACTCTACATCCAGTTAGAAACAGCCATATATCCTAAACTTCTCCTAATAATGCATTATATAGGTAGACACATACATACATAGCCAGAAACCAACAAACACACACATGCACACACTAGCTTCCTATTTCTCCTCAATTAATTAGGTAGTGAGATGCACTAATCTCCTCCTCCATTAGATAATAGATAGAGAAACGTAATAGACTCTTCCTCCTCCTCCTTTAGATAGATAGTCACTGAGATTGACTGATACACACACTAGCCTCTATGTTCTCCTGTAGAGAGACAGACTGATTGCCAGACACTTTGGAATCCTTCTTCTTCTCCATTAGATAATAATACAGACACAATCATAGACCCACAGACCGACATACACACTAGTCTTCTCTTCCTCTGACCGACAGACAGATAGACACTGTAGCCTCCTTCTTCTCGACTAGATAAACGTACATATATACATATGTGATACATAGACAGAGAGACAGACATACTAGCTTACTCCTCCTCCCGTTAGATGCACACATTGACTGAGAGACAGATACAGTAGAATCCCCCCACTTTACTTTCAGGTACATTGATACACAGACCCGCACTCACACACACACACACACACACACACACACACACACACACACACACACACACATACACGGTAGCATCCTCCTGTTCTTCAAATTGGTATTTATGTAGATAGACACACTAACCTAATCCTCCAATACACAGACAAATAAAACGGCACACTAGCCTACAGGTTTGCCTCCTTTAGATAGATAGATAGTTAGGTAGATAAATAGATCTATAGATAGAGAGTTAGATAGGCAGGCAGAGAGACATACTAGTCTCCTCCTCCTCCGTTAGATAAACAGACGGGCACACACAAAGGCTTGCCTCTCCCATCCTCCAATAGGCAGGCAGTCAAGCAGGCAGTCAGACAGACTGACACACTAGAGGTGGGGTGCGTTCTGTGGACCGGGTTAAGAAGCGTTGTCCAGGGAGAGTTGTGCCACTGGCGAGTAATAGGATTATATCCCCTGTCCCTAGCTGCCTTGCCTGAGGGCGGCCTCCGCTCCCCCAAATTCGTTGGGCTCAAGCCTTTGAACTTAGCCTGCTCCTGGGAGCAGGCATGGGAAGGCTAGGGGAAGAGGTCATCGGCAGATATGGAGGCGGCTCAGCAGCTAAGGGGGATGCATCGGCGAGTCGGTCATTTTCCTACCATCTCCCCCTCTCCTGGCCTCGGGGTGGCCTCTGCTACACCAGGTGTGCGGGATTTAATTCTCCCTGTCTGCCAGGTCCTGGGAGGCAGCTGAGGTGATCTCTGGGTACAGGCACGTTGAGGGGAGCGGACTACATCGGGTGAGCCGATCAGTTTGCTCCCATCTCCACAAGGGCCTGTCCGGGGGGCGGGCTCTCCTGCCCCGGGTTCACAGTATCCATGTTTCCATGTGAGCCTGCGCCCCGCAGGCAGTCCCGGTGTGATTAGGGGCTGCAGTGAGGAGGCGGGTCTGCCCCACCGAGCCCCTGTATTTGCTCCGATCTCCCCCTTGGCCGGTCCTAGGGTTGGTTTCGGCTACCCTACCTAGGTACTCGAGGTGCACATCTCTGTGTTTTCCGGCTCCCGTGAAGCGGGTGTGCGGTGGGGCGCGGCGGGTGCCGGGCTGGGGCTTGGCGCGGGCGGCTATAGAAAGAGCAGAAGCGGGAGGCACGGTCTGCCCTGGCAAGCCTGTGGGTTCCCATCCATTGTCCCCCTCAGACTGCAATGGGGGCACCCTCTGTTGCTTCAGGGTGGCAATTGACATCCTTCCAGGTGAGTCGAATACTGAGAGGCTTCCTCCATTAGACAGACAGAGAGACAAATAAATAGACAGTCAGACACACTAGCGTCTTCCTCCATTTAGACACAGCCATCTATCCTAACCTCCTCCTCCTCATCCATTATAGAGGGAGACAGAAACATAGACAGACAGACATGCACAAACACACACACACACGCCTCCTCCTTCTCTTCCAATAGGTAGATAGGTAGATAGACAAACTAACCTCCTCCTCCAACAGACACACAAGTAAAAAGTCACACTTGGCTCCTGCTATGACTCCACTTGATAGATAGATAGAAACATAGATAGATAGATAGATAGATAGATAGATAGATAGATAGATAGATAGATAGATAGATAGATAGACAGATAGATAGACAGATAGATAGATAGATAGATAGTTAGGCAGGCAAATAGAGAGACCTACTCGTCGGCTGCTACTCCGTTAGGTAAAACGACAGTCACACACGTAGACTAGCCCCTCCCATTCTCAAATATATAGGCAGGCAGGCTGGTAGTCAGACCGACACACAATCTAGACATGGGTGTTCTGGGGAAGGGGTTTGACGGAAGCGACTGGGGAATAGGGCGCCACTGTCGAGCTAGAGGATATTCTCCCATGTCCCTAGCTGCCTTGCCTGGAGGTGGCATCCGCTCCCCCAAGTTCACCGGACTCAAACCTTTAAAGTCACCCTGCTCCTGGGAGCGGGCGTGGTGAGGTCAGGGGAAGAGGTCGGCAGCAGAGGCGGAGGCGGCATAGCAGCAAACGGGGATGCCTCGGCGGCTTGGTCATTTTCCTCCCATCTCGCCCTCTCCAGGCCTCAGGGCGGCCTCTGCTACCCCCAGGTTTCCGGGATATAAGTCTCCTAGTCAGCCAGGTCCTGGGATGATGGTGAGGTGACTTCAGAGGACAGGGACGTCGTGGGGAGCGGACTGCCTCTGATCAACCGATCAGTTTGCTCCCATCTCCACATCGGCCTGGCCTGGGGGCGGCCTCTCCTGCCCCAGGTTCACCGTATGCATGTTTCCATGTCAGCGTCCGCCCCGGAGGCAGGCGCGGTGTGGATCAGGGGCTGCAGTGAGTAGTCGGGGCTGCCCCACCGAGCCCCTGTATTTGCTCAGGTCTCCCCGTTGGATGGTTCTAGGGTTGATCTCTGCTACCCTAGGTACTCGAGGTGCACATCTCTGTGTTTTCCGGCTCCCGTGAGGCGGGTGTGCAGTGGGGCGCGGCGGGTGTCAGGCTGGGGCTTGGCGCGGGCGGCTATAGAGAGGGCGGAAGCGGGAGGCACGGGCGGCCCAGGCAAGCCTGTGGATTTCCATCCAGTGTCCCCCTCAGCCTGCAATGGGGCCGCCCTCTGCTGCTACAGGGTGGCAATTGCCATCCCTCCAGGTGAGTCAAATACTGAGAGCCATCCTCCATTAGAAAGACAGAGAGACAAATACATAGACACACACACACACACACACACACACACACACACAAACACACACACACTAGCCTCCTTCTCTTCCTCCAATAGGTAGATAGGTTGATATACAAACTAACCTCCTCCTCCAACAGTCACACAAGTAAAAAGTCACACGTGGCTTCGGCTATGCCTCCACTAGTTGGATAGATAGATAGATAGATAGATAGATAGACAGACAGACAGACAGACAGACAGACAGACAGACAGGCAAATAGAGAAACATACTCGTCGGCTCCTCCTCCGTTAGGTAAAACGAGAGACAGACACGTAGACTAGCCTCTTCCATTCTCGAATATATAGGCATTCAGGCAGGTAGTCAGACAGACAGACAAAGTAGAGATATGCGGTATGGGGAAGGGGTCGGACGGCGGCGACCGGGGAATAGGGTGCCACTGGCGAGCCAGAGGATATTTTTCCATGTCCCTAGCTGCCTTGCCTGGGGTTGGCATCCGCTCCCCCAAGTTCACCGGACTCAAACCTTTGAAGTCTCCCTGCTGCTGGGAGCGGGCGTGGTGAGCTCAGGGGAAGAGGTCGGCAGCAGAGGTGGAGGCGGCCCAGCAGCAAACGGGGATGCCTCGGCGGCTTGGTCATTTTCCTCCCAACTCCACCTCGTCTGCCCTCGGGGCGGCCTCTGCTAACCCAGGTTTCCGGGATTTAGTTCTCCTGGTCAGCCAGGTCCTGGGATGCTGCTGAGGTGACTTCAGAGGACAGGGACGTCGTGGGGAGCGGACTGCCTCTGATCAGCCCATCAGTTTGCTCCCATCTCCACAACGGCCTGGCCTGGGGGCGGCCTGTCCTGCCCCAGGTTCACCGTATGCATGTTTCCATGTCAGCGTCCGCCCCGGAGGCAGGCGCGGTGCGATCAGGGGCTGCAGTGAGTAGTCGGGGCTGCCCCACCGAGCCCCTGTATTTGCTCAGATCTCCCCCTTGGCCGGTTCTAGGGTTGATCTCTGCTACCCTAGGTACACGAGGTGCACATCTTTGCGTTTCCCGGCTCCCGGGAGGCGGGCAGGGGTGGCCTGTGGGCGGGGCGGGGGCGGGACTGGGGCGGGGCGGTGGCGGAAACAGAGAGGGCAGAAGTGGGAGGCATGGGCTGCCCAGGCAAGCCTGTGGGTTTCTAGCCAGTGTTCCCCTCAGCCTGTAGTTGGGGCGCCCCCTGCTGCTTCAGGGTGGCAATTGCCATCCCCCCAGGTGGCACGAATACTGGGATTCTTCCTCCATTAGACACACAGAGAGACAAATAAATAGACAGACAGACACACTAGCCTCTTCCTCCATTTAGAAACAGCCATATATCCTAACCTCCTCTTCCTCATGCATTATAGAGGGAGACACATACATACATACGCAGACACCCACAGACACACACATGCACACACTGGCGTCCTACTTCTCCTCAATTAATTAGGTAGTGAGACACACTAATCTCCTCCTCCATTAGATAATAGATAGAGAAACGTAATAGACTCTTCCTCCTCCTCCTTTAGATAGATAGTCACTGAGATTGACTGATACACACACTAGCCTCTATGTTCTCCTGTAGAGAGACAGACTGATTGCCAGACACTTTGGAATCCGTCTTCTTCTCCATTAGATAATAATACAGACACAATCATAGACCCACAGACCGACATACACACTAGTCTTCTCTTCCTCTGACCGACAGACAGATAGACACTGTAGCCTCCTTCTTCTCGACTAGATAAACGTACATATATACATATGTGATACATAGACAGAGAGACAGACATACTAGCTTACTCCTCCTCCCGTTAGATGCACACATTGACTGAGAGACAGATACAGTAGAATCCCCCCACTTTACTTTCAGGTACATTGATACACAGACCCGCACTCACACACACACACACACACACACACACACACACACACACACACACACATACACGGTAGCATCCTCCTGTTCTTCAAATTGGTATTTATGTAGATAGACACACTAACCTAATCCTCCAATACACAGACAAATAAAACGGCACACTAGCCTACAGGTTTGCCTCCTTTAGATAGATAGATAGTTAGGTAGATAAATAGATCTATAGATAGAGAGTTAGATAGGCAGGCAGAGAGACATACTAGTCTCCTCCTCCTCCGTTAGATAAACAGACGGGCACACACAAAGGCTTGCCTCTCCCATCCTCCAATAGGCAGGCAGTCAAGCAGGCAGTCAGACAGACTGACACACTAGAGGTGGGGTGCGTTCTGTGGACCGGGTTAAGAAGCGTTGTCCAGGGAGAGTTGTGCCACTGGCGAGTAATAGGATTATATCCCCTGTCCCTAGCTGCCTTGCCTGAGGGCGGCCTCCGCTCCCCCAAATTCGTTGGGCTCAAGCCTTTGAACTTAGCCTGCTCCTGGGAGCAGGCATGGGAAGGCTAGGGGAAGAGGTCATCGGCAGATATGGAGGCGGCTCAGCAGCTAAGGGGGATGCATCGGCGAGTCGGTCATTTTCCTACCATCTCCCCCTCTCCTGGCCTCGGGGTGGCCTCTGCTACACCAGGTGTGCGGGATTTAATTCTCCCTGTCTGCCAGGTCCTGGGAGGCAGCTGAGGTGATCTCTGGGTACAGGCACGTTGAGGGGAGCGGACTACATCGGGTGAGCCGATCAGTTTGCTCCCATCTCCACAAGGGCCTGTCCGGGGGGCGGGCTCTCCTGCCCCGGGTTCACAGTATCCATGTTTCCATGTGAGCCTGCGCCCCGCAGGCAGTCCCGGTGTGATTAGGGGCTGCAGTGAGGAGGCGGGTCTGCCCCACCGAGCCCCTGTATTTGCTCCGATCTCCCCCTTGGCCGGTCCTAGGGTTGGTTTCGGCTACCCTACCTAGGTACTCGAGGTGCACATCTCTGTGTTTTCCGGCTCCCGTGAAGCGGGTGTGCGGTGGGGCGCGGCGGGTGCCGGGCTGGGGCTTGGCGCGGGCGGCTATAGAAAGAGCAGAAGCGGGAGGCACGGTCTGCCCTGGCAAGCCTGTGGGTTCCCATCCATTGTCCCCCTCAGACTGCAATGGGGGCACCCTCTGTTGCTTCAGGGTGGCAATTGACATCCTTCCAGGTGAGTCGAATACTGAGAGGCTTCCTCCATTAGACAGACAGAGAGACAAATAAATAGACAGTCAGACACACTAGCGTCTTCCTCCATTTAGACACAGCCATCTATCCTAACCTCCTCCTCCTCATCCATTATAGAGGGAGACAGAAACATAGACAGACAGACATGCACAAACACACACACACACGCCTCCTCCTTCTCTTCCAATAGGTAGATAGGTAGATAGACAAACTAACCTCCTCCTCCAACAGACACACAAGTAAAAAGTCACACTTGGCTCCTGCTATGACTCCACTTGATAGATAGATAGAAACATAGATAGATAGATAGATAGATAGATAGATAGATAGATAGATAGATAGATAGATAGATAGATAGACAGATAGATAGACAGATAGATAGATAGATAGATAGTTAGGCAGGCAAATAGAGAGACCTACTCGTCGGCTGCTACTCCGTTAGGTAAAACGACAGTCACACACGTAGACTAGCCCCTCCCATTCTCAAATATATAGGCAGGCAGGCTGGTAGTCAGACCGACACACAATCTAGACATGGGTGTTCTGGGGAAGGGGTTTGACGGAAGCGACTGGGGAATAGGGCGCCACTGTCGAGCTAGAGGATATTCTCCCATGTCCCTAGCTGCCTTGCCTGGAGGTGGCATCCGCTCCCCCAAGTTCACCGGACTCAAACCTTTAAAGTCACCCTGCTCCTGGGAGCGGGCGTGGTGAGGTCAGGGGAAGAGGTCGGCAGCAGAGGCGGAGGCGGCATAGCAGCAAACGGGGATGCCTCGGCGGCTTGGTCATTTTCCTCCCATCTCGCCCTCTCCAGGCCTCAGGGCGGCCTCTGCTACCCCCAGGTTTCCGGGATATAAGTCTCCTAGTCAGCCAGGTCCTGGGATGATGGTGAGGTGACTTCAGAGGACAGGGACGTCGTGGGGAGCGGACTGCCTCTGATCAACCGATCAGTTTGCTCCCATCTCCACATCGGCCTGGCCTGGGGGCGGCCTCTCCTGCCCCAGGTTCACCGTATGCATGTTTCCATGTCAGCGTCCGCCCCGGAGGCAGGCGCGGTGTGGATCAGGGGCTGCAGTGAGTAGTCGGGGCTGCCCCACCGAGCCCCTGTATTTGCTCAGGTCTCCCCGTTGGATGGTTCTAGGGTTGATCTCTGCTACCCTAGGTACTCGAGGTGCACATCTCTGTGTTTTCCGGCTCCCGTGAGGCGGGTGTGCAGTGGGGCGCGGCGGGTGTCAGGCTGGGGCTTGGTGCGGGCGGCTATAGAGAGGGCGGAAGCGGGAGGCACGGGCGGCCCAGGCAAGCCTGTGGATTTCCATCCAGTGTCCCCCTCAGCCTGCAATGGGGCCGCCCTCTGCTGCTACAGGGTGGCAATTGCCATCCCTCCAGGTGAGTCAAATACTGAGAGCCATCCTCCATTAGAAAGACAGAGAGACAAATACATAGACACACACACACACACACACACACACACACACACACACACACACACTAGCCTCCTTCTCTTCCTCCAATAGGTAGATAGGTTGATATACAAACTAACCTCCTCCTCCAACAGTCACACAAGTAAAAAGTCACACGTGGCTTCGGCTATGCCTCCACTAGTTGGATAGATAGATAGATAGATAGATAGATAGATAGATAGATAGATAGATAGACAGACAGACAGACAGACAGACAGACAGACAGACAGACAGGCAAATAGAGAAACATACTTGTCGGCTCCTCCTCCGTTAGGTAAAACGAGAGACAGACACGTAGACTAGCCTCTTCCATTCTCGAATATATAGGCATTCAGGCAGGTAGTCAGACAGACAGACAAAGTAGAGATATGCGGTATGGGGAAGGGGTCGGACGGCGGCGACCGGGGAATAGGGTGCCACTGGCGAGCCAGAGGATATTTTTCCATGTCCCTAGCTGCCTTGCCTGGGGTTGGCATCCGCTCCCCCAAGTTCACCGGACTCAAACCTTTGAAGTCTCCCTGCTGCTGGGAGCGGGCGTGGTGAGCTCAGGGGAAGAGGTCGGCAGCAGAGGTGGAGGCGGCACAGCAGCAAACGGGGATGCCTCGGCGGCTTGGTCATTTTCCTCCCAACTCCACCTCGTCTGCCCTCGGGGCGGCCTCTGCTAACCCAGGTTTCCGGGATTTAGTTCTCCTGGTCAGCCAGGTCCTGGGATGCTGCTGAGGTGACTTCAGAGGACAGGGACGTCGTGGGGAGCGGACTGCCTCTGATCAGCCCATCAGTTTGCTCCCATCTCCACAACGGCCTGGCCTGGGGGCGGCCTGTCCTGCCCCAGGTTCACCGTATGCATGTTTCCATGTCAGCGTCCGCCCCGGAGGCAGGCGCGGTGCGATCAGGGGCTGCAGTGAGTAGTCGGGGCTGCCCCACCGAGCCCCTGTATTTGCTCAGATCTCCCCCTTGGCCGGTTCTAGGGTTGATCTCTGCTACCCTAGGTACACGAGGTGCACATCTTTGCGTTTCCCGGCTCCCGGGAGGCGGGCAGGGGTGGCCTGTGGGCGGGGCGGGGGCGGGACTGGGGCGGGGCGGTGGCGGAAACAGAGAGGGCAGAAGTGGGAGGCATGGGCTGCCCAGGCAAGCCTGTGGGTTTCTAGCCAGTGTTCCCCTCAGCCTGTAGTTGGGGCGCCCCCTGCTGCTTCAGGGTGGCAATTGCCATCCCCCCAGGTGGCACGAATACTGGGATTCTTCCTCCATTAGACACACAGAGAGACAAATAAATAGACAGACAGACACACTAGCCTCTTCCTCCATTTAGAAACAGCCATATATCCTAACCTCCTCTTCCTCATGCATTATAGAGGGAGACACATACATACATACGCAGACACCCACAGACACACACATGCACACACTGGCGTCCTACTTCTCCTCAATTAATTAGGTAGTGAGACACACTAATCTCCTCCTCCATTAGATAATAGATAGAGAAACGTAATAGACTCTTCCTCCTCCTCCTTTAGATAGATAGTCACTGAGATTGACTGATACACACACTAGCCTCTATGTTCTCCTGTAGAGAGACAGACTGATTGCCAGACACTTTGGAATCCGTCTTCTTCTCCATTAGATAATAATACAGACACAATCATAGACCCACAGACCGACATACACACTAGTCTTCTCTTCCTCTGACCGACAGACAGATAGACACTGTAGCCTCCTTCTTCTCGACTAGATAAACGTACATATATACATATGTGATACATAGACAGAGAGACAGACATACTAGCTTACTCCTCCTCCCGTTAGATGCACACATTGACTGAGAGACAGATACAGTAGAATCCCCCCACTTTACTTTCAGGTACATTGATACACAGACCCGCACTCACACACACACACACACACACACACACACACACACACACACACATACACGGTAGCATCCTCCTGTTCTTCAAATTGGTATTTATGTAGATAGACACACTAACCTAATCCTCCAATACACAGACAAATAAAACGGCACACTAGCCTACAGGTTTGCCTCCTTTAGATAGATAGATAGTTAGGTAGATAAATAGATCTATAGATAGAGAGTTAGATAGGCAGGCAGAGAGACATACTAGTCTCCTCCTCCTCCGTTAGATAAACAGACGGGCACACACAAAGGCTTGCCTCTCCCATCCTCCAATAGGCAGGCAGTCAAGCAGGCAGTCAGACAGACTGACACACTAGAGGTGGGGTGCGTTCTGTGGACCGGGTTAAGAAGCGTTGTCCAGGGAGAGTTGTGCCACTGGCGAGTAATAGGATTATATCCCCTGTCCCTAGCTGCCTTGCCTGAGGGCGGCCTCCGCTCCCCCAAATTCGTTGGGCTCAAGCCTTTGAACTTAGCCTGCTCCTGGGAGCAGGCATGGGAAGGCTAGGGGAAGAGGTCATCGGCAGATATGGAGGCGGCTCAGCAGCTAAGGGGGATGCATCGGCGAGTCGGTCATTTTCCTACCATCTCCCCCTCTCCTGGCCTCGGGGTGGCCTCTGCTACACCAGGTGTGCGGGATTTAATTCTCCCTGTCTGCCAGGTCCTGGGAGGCAGCTGAGGTGATCTCTGGGTACAGGCACGTTGAGGGGAGCGGACTACATCGGGTGAGCCGATCAGTTTGCTCCCATCTCCACAAGGGCCTGTCCGGGGGGCGGGCTCTCCTGCCCCGGGTTCACAGTATCCATGTTTCCATGTGAGCCTGCGCCCCGCAGGCAGTCCCGGTGTGATTAGGGGCTGCAGTGAGGAGGCGGGTCTGCCCCACCGAGCCCCTGTATTTGCTCCGATCTCCCCCTTGGCCGGTCCTAGGGTTGGTTTCGGCTACCCTACCTAGGTACTCGAGGTGCACATCTCTGTGTTTTCCGGCTCCCGTGAAGCGGGTGTGCGGTGGGGCGCGGCGGGTGCCGGGCTGGGGCTTGGCGCGGGCGGCTATAGAAAGAGCAGAAGCGGGAGGCACGGTCTGCCCTGGCAAGCCTGTGGGTTCCCATCCATTGTCCCCCTCAGACTGCAATGGGGGCACCCTCTGTTGCTTCAGGGTGGCAATTGACATCCTTCCAGGTGAGTCGAATACTGAGAGGCTTCCTCCATTAGACAGACAGAGAGACAAATAAATAGACAGTCAGACACGCTTGCGTCTTCCTCCATTTAGACACAGCCATCTATCCTAACCTCCTCCTCCTCATCCATTATAGAGGGAGACAGAAACATAGACAGACAGACATGCACAAACACACACACACACGCCTCCTCCTTCTCTTCCAATAGGTAGATAGGTAGATAGACAAACTAACCTCCTCCTCCAACAGACACACAAGTAAAAAGTCACACTTGGCTCCTGCTATGACTCCACTTGATAGATAGATAGAAACAGATAGATAGATAGATAGACAGATAGATAGATAGATAGATAGTTAGGCAGGCAAATAGAGAGACCTACTCGTCGGCTGCTCCTCCGTTAGGTAAAACGACAGTCACACACGTAGACTAGCCCCTCCCATTCTCAAATATATAGGCAGGCAGGCTGGTAGTCAGACCGACACACAATCTAGACATGGGTGTTCTGGGGAAGGGGTTTGACGGAAGCGACTGGGGAATAGGGCGCCACTGTCGAGCTAGAGGATATTCTCCCATGTCCCTAGCTGCCTTGCCTGGAGGTGGCATCCGCTCCCCCAAGTTCACCGGACTCAAACCTTTAAAGTCACCCTGCTCCTGGGAGCGGGCGTGGTGAGGTCAGGGGAAGAGGTCGGCAGCAGAGGCGGAGGCGGCATAGCAGCAAACGGGGATGCCTCGGCGGCTTGGTCATTTTCCTCCCATCTCGCCCTCTCCAGGCCTCAGGGCGGCCTCTGCTACCCCCAGGTTTCCGGGATATAAGTCTCCTAGTCAGCCAGGTCCTGGGATGATGGTGAGGTGACTTCAGAGGACAGGGACGTCGTGGGGAGCGGACTGCCTCTGATCAACCGATCAGTTTGCTCCCATCTCCACATCGGCCTGGCCTGGGGGCGGCCTCTCCTGCCCCAGGTTCACCGTATGCATGTTTCCATGTCAGCGTCCGCCCCGGAGGCAGGCGCGGTGTGGATCAGGGGCTGCAGTGAGTAGTCGGGGCTGCCCCACCGAGCCCCTGTATTTGCTCAGGTCTCCCCGTTGGATGGTTCTAGGGTTGATCTCTGCTACCCTAGGTACTCGAGGTGCACATCTCTGTGTTTTCCGGCTCCCGTGAGGCGGGTGTGCAGTGGGGCGCGGCGGGTGTCAGGCTGGGGCTTGGCGCGGGCGGCTATAGAGAGGGCGGAAGCGGGAGGCACGGGCGGCCCAGGCAAGCCTGTGGATTTCCATCCAGTGTCCCCCTCAGCCTGCAATGGGGCCGCCCTCTGCTGCTACAGGGTGGCAATTGCCATCCCTCCAGGTGAGTCAAATACTGAGAGCCATCCTCCATTAGAAAGACAGAGAGACAAATACATAGACACACACACACACACACACACACACACACACACACACACACACAAACACACACACACTAGCCTCCTTCTCTTCCTCCAATAGGTAGATAGGTTGATATACAAACTAACCTCCTCCTCCAACAGTCACACAGGTAAAAAGTCACACGTGGCTTCGGCTATGCCTCCACTAGTTGAATAGATAGATAGATAGATAGATAGATAGATAGATAGACAGACAGACAGACAGACAGACAGACAGACAGACAGGCAAATAGAGAAACATACTCGTCGGCTCCTCCTCCGTTAGGTAAAACGAGAGACAGACACGTAGACTAGCCTCTTCCATTCTCGAATATATAGGCATTCAGGCAGGTAGTCAGACAGACAGACAAATTAGAGATATGCGGTATGGGGAAGGGGTCGGACGGCGGCGACCGGGGAATAGGGTGCCACTGGCGAGCCAGAGGATATTTTTCCATGTCCCTAGCTGCCTTGCCTGGGGTTGGCATCCGCTCCCCCAAGTTCACCGGACTCAAACCTTTGAAGTCTCCCTGCTGCTGGGAGCGGGCGTGGTGAGCTCAGGGGAAGAGGTCGGCAGCAGAGGTGGAGGCGGCCCAGCAGCAAACGGGGATGCCTCGGCGGCTTGGTCATTTTCCTCCCAACTCCACCTCGTCTGCCCTCGGGGCGGCCTCTGCTAACCCAGGTTTCCGGGATTTAGTTCTCCTGGTCAGCCAGGTCCTGGGATGCTGCTGAGGTGACTTCAGAGGACAGGGACGTCGTGGGGAGCGGACTGCCTCTGATCAGCCGATCAGTTTGCTCCCATCTCCACAACGGCCTGGCCTGGGGGCGGCCTGTCCTGCCCCAGGTTCACCGTATGCATGTTTCCATGTCAGCGTCCGCCCCGGAGGCAGGCGCGGTGCGATCAGGGGCTGCAGTGAGTAGTCGGGGCTGCCCCACCGAGCCCCTGTATTTGCTCAGATCTCCCCCTTGGCCGGTTCTAGGGTTGATCTCTGCTACCCTAGGTACACGAGGTGCACATCTTTGCGTTTCCCGGCTCCCGGGAGGCGGGCAGGGGTGGCCTGTGGGCGGGGCGGGGGCGGGACTGGGGCGGGGCGGTGGCGGAAACAGAGAGGGCAGAAGTGGGAGGCATGGGCTGCCCAGGCAAGCCTGTGGGTTTCTAGCCAGTGTTCCCCTCAGCCTGTAGTTGGGGCGCCCCCTGCTGCTTCAGGGTGGCAATTGCCATCCCCCCAGGTGGCACGAATACTGGGATTCTTCCTCCATTAGACACACAGAGAGACAAATAAATAGACAGACAGACACACTAGCCTCTTCCTCCATTTAGAAACAGCCATATATCCTAACCTCCTCTTCCTCATGCATTATAGAGGGAGACACATACATACATACGCAGACACCCACAGACACACACATGCACACACTGGCGTCCTACTTCTCCTCAATTAATTAGGTAGTGAGACACACTAATCTCCTCCTCCATTAGATAATAGATAGAGAAACGTAATAGACTCTTCCTCCTCCTCCTTTAGATAGATAGTCACTGAGATTGACTGATACACACACTAGCCTCTATGTTCTCCTGTAGAGAGACAGACTGATTGCCAGACACTTTGGAATCCGTCTTCTTCTCCATTAGATAATAATACAGACACAATCATAGACCCACAGACCGACATACACACTAGTCTTCTCTTCCTCTGACCGACAGACAGATAGACACTGTAGCCTCCTTCTTCTCGACTAGATAAACGTACATATATACATATGTGATACATAGACAGAGAGACAGACATACTAGCTTACTCCTCCTCCCGTTAGATGCACACATTGACTGAGAGACAGATACAGTAGAATCCCCCCACTTTACTTTCAGGTACATTGATACACAGACCCGCACTCACACACACACACACACACACACACACACACACACACATACACGGTAGCATCCTCCTGTTCTTCAAATTGGTATTTATGTAGATAGACACACTAACCTAATCCTCCAATACACAGACAAATAAAACGGCACACTAGCCTACAGGTTTGCCTCCTTTAGATAGATAGATAGTTAGGTAGATAAATAGATCTATAGATAGAGAGTTAGATAGGCAGGCAGAGAGACATACTAGTCTCCTCCTCCTCCGTTAGATAAACAGACGGGCACACACAAAGGCTTGCCTCTCCCATCCTCCAATAGGCAGGCAGTCAAGCAGGCAGTCAGACAGACTGACACACTAGAGGTGGGGTGCGTTCTGTGGACCGGGTTAAGAAGCGTTGTCCAGGGAGAGTTGTGCCACTGGCGAGTAATAGGATTATATCCCCTGTCCCTAGCTGCCTTGCCTGAGGGCGGCCTCCGCTCCCCCAAATTCGTTGGGCTCAAGCCTTTGAACTTAGCCTGCTCCTGGGAGCAGGCATGGGAAGGCTAGGGGAAGAGGTCATCGGCAGATATGGAGGCGGCTCAGCAGCTAAGGGGGATGCATCGGCGAGTCGGTCATTTTCCTACCATCTCCCCCTCTCCTGGCCTCGGGGTGGCCTCTGCTACACCAGGTGTGCGGGATTTAATTCTCCCTGTCTGCCAGGTCCTGGGAGGCAGCTGAGGTGATCTCTGGGTACAGGCACGTTGAGGGGAGCGGACTACATCGGGTGAGCCGATCAGTTTGCTCCCATCTCCACAAGGGCCTGTCCGGGGGGCGGGCTCTCCTGCCCCGGGTTCACAGTATCCATGTTTCCATGTGAGCCTGCGCCCCGCAGGCAGTCCCGGTGTGATTAGGGGCTGCAGTGAGGAGGCGGGTCTGCCCCACCGAGCCCCTGTATTTGCTCCGATCTCCCCCTTGGCCGGTCCTAGGGTTGGTTTCGGCTACCCTACCTAGGTACTCGAGGTGCACATCTCTGTGTTTTCCGGCTCCCGTGAAGCGGGTGTGCGGTGTGGCGCGGCGGGTGCCGGGCTGGGGCTTGGCGCGGGCGGCTATAGAAAGAGCAGAAGCGGGAGGCACGGTCTGCCCTGGCAAGCCTGTGGGTTCCCATCCATTGTCCCCCTCAGACTGCAATGGGGGCACCCTCTGTTGCTTCAGGGTGGCAATTGACATCCTTCCAGGTGAGTCGAATACTGAGAGGCTTCCTCCATTAGACAGACAGAGAGACAAATAAATAGACAGTCAGACACACTAGCGTCTTCCTCCATTTAGACACAGCCATCTATCCTAACCTCCTCCTCCTCATCCATTATAGAGGGAGACAGAAACATAGACAGACAGACATGCACAAACACACACACACACGCCTCCTCCTTCTCTTCCAATAGGTAGATAGGTAGATAGACAAACTAACCTCCTCCTCCAACAGACACACAAGTAAAAAGTCACACTTGGCTCCTGCTATGACTCCACTTGATAGATAGATAGAAACATAGATAGATAGATAGATAGATAGATAGATAGATAGATAGATAGATAGATAGATAGATAGATAGACAGATAGATAGACAGATAGATAGATAGATAGATAGTTAGGCAGGCAAATAGAGAGACCTACTCGTCGGCTGCTACTCCGTTAGGTAAAACGACAGTCACACACGTAGACTAGCCCCTCCCATTCTCAAATATATAGGCAGGCAGGCTGGTAGTCAGACCGACACACAATCTAGACATGGGTGTTCTGGGGAAGGGGTTTGACGGAAGCGACTGGGGAATAGGGCGCCACTGTCGAGCTAGAGGATATTCTCCCATGTCCCTAGCTGCCTTGCCTGGAGGTGGCATCCGCTCCCCCAAGTTCACCGGACTCAAACCTTTAAAGTCACCCTGCTCCTGGGAGCGGGCGTGGTGAGGTCAGGGGAAGAGGTCGGCAGCAGAGGCGGAGGCGGCATAGCAGCAAACGGGGATGCCTCGGCGGCTTGGTCATTTTCCTCCCATCTCGCCCTCTCCAGGCCTCAGGGCGGCCTCTGCTACCCCCAGGTTTCCGGGATATAAGTCTCCTAGTCAGCCAGGTCCTGGGATGATGGTGAGGTGACTTCAGAGGACAGGGACGTCGTGGGGAGCGGACTGCCTCTGATCAACCGATCAGTTTGCTCCCATCTCCACATCGGCCTGGCCTGGGGGCGGCCTCTCCTGCCCCAGGTTCACCGTATGCATGTTTCCATGTCAGCGTCCGCCCCGGAGGCAGGCGCGGTGTGGATCAGGGGCTGCAGTGAGTAGTCGGGGCTGCCCCACCGAGCCCCTGTATTTGCTCAGGTCTCCCCGTTGGATGGTTCTAGGGTTGATCTCTGCTACCCTAGGTACTCGAGGTGCACATCTCTGTGTTTTCCGGCTCCCGTGAGGCGGGTGTGCAGTGGGGCGCGGCGGGTGTCAGGCTGGGGCTTGGCGCGGGCGGCTATAGAGAGGGCGGAAGCGGGAGGCACGGGCGGCCCAGGCAAGCCTGTGGATTTCCATCCAGTGTCCCCCTCAGCCTGCAATGGGGCCGCCCTCTGCTGCTACAGGGTGGCAATTGCCATCCCTCCAGGTGAGTCAAATACTGAGAGCCATCCTCCATTAGAAAGACAGAGAGACAAATACATAGACACACACACACACACACACACACACACACACACAAACACACACACACTAGCCTCCTTCTCTTCCTCCAATAGGTAGATAGGTTGATATACAAACTAACCTCCTCCTCCAACAGTCACACAAGTAAAAAGTCACACGTGGCTTCGGCTATGCCTCCACTAGTTGGATAGATAGATAGATAGATAGATAGATAGACAGACAGACAGACAGACAGACAGACAGACAGACAGGCAAATAGAGAAACATACTCGTCGGCTCCTCCTCCGTTAGGTAAAACGAGAGACAGACACGTAGACTAGCCTCTTCCATTCTCGAATATATAGGCATTCAGGCAGGTAGTCAGACAGACAGACAAAGTAGAGATATGCGGTATGGGGAAGGGGTCGGACGGCGGCGACCGGGGAATAGGGTGCCACTGGCGAGCCAGAGGATATTTTTCCATGTCCCTAGCTGCCTTGCCTGGGGTTGGCATCCGCTCCCCCAAGTTCACCGGACTCAAACCTTTGAAGTCTCCCTGCTGCTGGGAGCGGGCGTGGTGAGCTCAGGGGAAGAGGTCGGCAGCAGAGGTGGAGGCGGCCCAGCAGCAAACGGGGATGCCTCGGCGGCTTGGTCATTTTCCTCCCAACTCCACCTCGTCTGCCCTCGGGGCGGCCTCTGCTAACCCAGGTTTCCGGGATTTAGTTCTCCTGGTCAGCCAGGTCCTGGGATGCTGCTGAGGTGACTTCAGAGGACAGGGACGTCGTGGGGAGCGGACTGCCTCTGATCAGCCCATCAGTTTGCTCCCATCTCCACAACGGCCTGGCCTGGGGGCGGCCTGTCCTGCCCCAGGTTCACCGTATGCATGTTTCCATGTCAGCGTCCGCCCCGGAGGCAGGCGCGGTGCGATCAGGGGCTGCAGTGAGTAGTCGGGGCTGCCCCACCGAGCCCCTGTATTTGCTCAGATCTCCCCCTTGGCCGGTTCTAGGGTTGATCTCTGCTACCCTAGGTACACGAGGTGCACATCTTTGCGTTTCCCGGCTCCCGGGAGGCGGGCAGGGGTGGCCTGTGGGCGGGGCGGGGGCGGGACTGGGGCGGGGCGGTGGCGGAAACAGAGAGGGCAGAAGTGGGAGGCATGGGCTGCCCAGGCAAGCCTGTGGGTTTCTAGCCAGTGTTCCCCTCAGCCTGTAGTTGGGGCGCCCCCTGCTGCTTCAGGGTGGCAATTGCCATCCCCCCAGGTGGCACGAATACTGGGATTCTTCCTCCATTAGACACACAGAGAGACAAATAAATAGACAGACAGACACACTAGCCTCTTCCTCCATTTAGAAACAGCCATATATCCTAACCTCCTCTTCCTCATGCATTATAGAGGGAGACACATACATACATACGCAGACACCCACAGACACACACATGCACACACTGGCGTCCTACTTCTCCTCAATTAATTAGGTAGTGAGACACACTAATCTCCTCCTCCATTAGATAATAGATAGAGAAACGTAATAGACTCTTCCTCCTCCTCCTTTAGATAGATAGTCACTGAGATTGACTGATACACACACTAGCCTCTATGTTCTCCTGTAGAGAGACAGACTGATTGCCAGACACTTTGGAATCCGTCTTCTTCTCCATTAGATAATAATACAGACACAATCATAGACCCACAGACCGACATACACACTAGTCTTCTCTTCCTCTGACCGACAGACAGATAGACACTGTAGCCTCCTTCTTCTCGACTAGATAAACGTACATATATACATATGTGATACATAGACAGAGAGACAGACATACTAGCTTACTCCTCCTCCCGTTAGATGCACACATTGACTGAGAGACAGATACAGTAGAATCCCCCCACTTTACTTTCAGGTACATTGATACACAGACCCGCACTCACACACACACACACACACACACACACACACACACACACACACACATACACGGTAGCATCCTCCTGTTCTTCAAATTGGTATTTATGTAGATAGACACACTAACCTAATCCTCCAATACACAGACAAATAAAACGGCACACTAGCCTACAGGTTTGCCTCCTTTAGATAGATAGATAGTTAGGTAGATAAATAGATCTATAGATAGAGAGTTAGATAGGCAGGCAGAGAGACATACTAGTCTCCTCCTCCTCCGTTAGATAAACAGACGGGCACACACAAAGGCTTGCCTCTCCCATCCTCCAATAGGCAGGCAGTCAAGCAGGCAGTCAGACAGACTGACACACTAGAGGTGGGGTGCGTTCTGTGGACCGGGTTAAGAAGCGTTGTCCAGGGAGAGTTGTGCCACTGGCGAGTAATAGGATTATATCCCCTGTCCCTAGCTGCCTTGCCTGAGGGCGGCCTCCGCTCCCCCAAATTCGTTGGGCTCAAGCCTTTGAACTTAGCCTGCTCCTGGGAGCAGGCATGGGAAGGCTAGGGGAAGAGGTCATCGGCAGATATGGAGGCGGCTCAGCAGCTAAGGGGGATGCATCGGCGAGTCGGTCATTTTCCTACCATCTCCCCCTCTCCTGGCCTCGGGGTGGCCTCTGCTACACCAGGTGTGCGGGATTTAATTCTCCCTGTCTGCCAGGTCCTGGGAGGCAGCTGAGGTGATCTCTGGGTACAGGCACGTTGAGGGGAGCGGACTACATCGGGTGAGCCGATCAGTTTGCTCCCATCTCCACAAGGGCCTGTCCGGGGGGCGGGCTCTCCTGCCCCGGGTTCACAGTATCCATGTTTCCATGTGAGCCTGCGCCCCGCAGGCAGTCCCGGTGTGATTAGGGGCTGCAGTGAGGAGGCGGGTCTGCCCCACCGAGCCCCTGTATTTGCTCCGATCTCCCCCTTGGCCGGTCCTAGGGTTGGTTTCGGCTACCCTACCTAGGTACTCGAGGTGCACATCTCTGTGTTTTCCGGCTCCCGTGAAGCGGGTGTGCGGTGGGGCGCGGCGGGTGCCGGGCTGGGGCTTGGCGCGGGCGGCTATAGAAAGAGCAGAAGCGGGAGGCACGGTCTGCCCTGGCAAGCCTGTGGGTTCCCATCCATTGTCCCCCTCAGACTGCAATGGGGGCACCCTCTGTTGCTTCAGGGTGGCAATTGACATCCTTCCAGGTGAGTCGAATACTGAGAGGCTTCCTCCATTAGACAGACAGAGAGACAAATAAATAGACAGTCAGACACACTAGCGTCTTCCTCCATTTAGACACAGCCATCTATCCTAACCTCCTCCTCCTCATCCATTATAGAGGGAGACAGAAACATAGACAGACAGACATGCACAAACACACACACACACGCCTCCTCCTTCTCTTCCAATAGGTAGATAGGTAGATAGACAAACTAACCTCCTCCTCCAACAGACACACAAGTAAAAAGTCACACTTGGCTCCTGCTATGACTCCACTTGATAGATAGATAGAAACATAGATAGATAGATAGATAGATAGATAGATAGATAGATAGATAGTTAGATAGATAGATAGACAGATAGATAGACAGATAGATAGATAGATAGATAGTTAGGCAGGCAAATAGAGAGACCTACTCGTCGGCTGCTCCTCCGTTAGGTAAAACGACAGTCACACACGTAGACTAGCCCCTCCCATTCTCAAATATATAGGCAGGCAGGCTGGTAGTCAGACCGACACACAATCTAGACATGGGTGTTCTGGGGAAGGGGTTTGACGGAAGCGACTGGGGAATAGGGCGCCACTGTCGAGCTAGAGGATATTCTCCCATGTCCCTAGCTGCCTTGCCTGGAGGTGGCATCCGCTCCCCCAAGTTCACCGGACTCAAACCTTTAAAGTCACCCTGCTCCTGGGAGCGGGCGTGGTGAGGTCAGGGGAAGAGGTCGGCAGCAGAGGCGGAGGCGGCATAGCAGCAAACGGGGATGCCTCGGCGGCTTGGTCATTTTCCTCCCATCTCGCCCTCTCCAGGCCTCAGGGCGGCCTCTGCTACCCCCAGGTTTCCGGGATATAAGTCTCCTAGTCAGCCAGGTCCTGGGATGATGGTGAGGTGACTTCAGAGGACAGGGACGTCGTGGGGAGCGGACTGCCTCTGATCAACCGATCAGTTTGCTCCCATCTCCACATCGGCCTGGCCTGGGGGCGGCCTCTCCTGCCCCAGGTTCACCGTATGCATGTTTCCATGTCAGCGTCCGCCCCGGAGGCAGGCGCGGTGTGGATCAGGGGCTGCAGTGAGTAGTCGGGGCTGCCCCACCGAGCCCCTGTATTTGCTCAGGTCTCCCCGTTGGATGGTTCTAGGGTTGATCTCTGCTACCCTAGGTACTCGAGGTGCACATCTCTGTGTTTTCCGGCTCCCGTGAGGCGGGTGTGCAGTGGGGCGCGGCGGGTGTCAGGCTGGGGCTTGGTGCGGGCGGCTATAGAGAGGGCGGAAGCGGGAGGCACGGGCGGCCCAGGCAAGCCTGTGGATTTCCATCCAGTGTCCCCCTCAGCCTGCAATGGGGCCGCCCTCTGCTGCTACAGGGTGGCAATTGCCATCCCTCCAGGTGAGTCAAATACTGAGAGCCATCCTCCATTAGAAAGACAGAGAGACAAATACATAGACACACACACACACACACACACACACACACAAACACACACACACTAGCCTCCTTCTCTTCCTCCAATAGGTAGATAGGTTGATATACAAACTAACCTCCTCCTCCAACAGTCACACAAGTAAAAAGTCACACGTGGCTTCGGCTATGCCTCCACTAGTTGGATAGATAGATAGATAGATAGATAGATAGATAGATAGATAGATAGACAGACAGACAGACAGACAGACAGACAGACAGACAGACAGGCAAATAGAGAAACATACTTGTCGGCTCCTCCTCCGTTAGGTAAAACGAGAGACAGACACGTAGACTAGCCTCTTCCATTCTCGAATATATAGGCATTCAGGCAGGTAGTCAGACAGACAGACAAAGTAGAGATATGCGGTATGGGGAAGGGGTCGGACGGCGGCGACCGGGGAATAGGGTGCCACTGGCGAGCCAGAGGATATTTTTCCATGTCCCTAGCTGCCTTGCCTGGGGTTGGCATCCGCTCCCCCAAGAGTTCACCGGACTCAAACCTTTGAAGTCTCCCTGCTGCTGGGAGCGGGCGTGGTGAGCTCAGGGGAAGAGGTCGGCAGCAGAGGTGGAGGCGGCACAGCAGCAAACGGGGATGCCTCGGCGGCTTGGTCATTTTCCTCCCAACTCCACCTCGTCTGCCCTCGGGGCGGCCTCTGCTAACCCAGGTTTCCGGGATTTAGTTCTCCTGGTCAGCCAGGTCCTGGGATGCTGCTGAGGTGACTTCAGAGGACAGGGACGTCGTGGGGAGCGGACTGCCTCTGATCAGCCCATCAGTTTGCTCCCATCTCCACAACGGCCTGGCCTGGGGGCGGCCTGTCCTGCCCCAGGTTCACCGTATGCATGTTTCCATGTCAGCGTCCGCCCCGGAGGCAGGCGCGGTGCGATCAGGGGCTGCAGTGAGTAGTCGGGGCTGCCCCACCGAGCCCCTGTATTTGCTCAGATCTCCCCCTTGGCCGGTTCTAGGGTTGATCTCTGCTACCCTAGGTACACGAGGTGCACATCTTTGCGTTTCCCGGCTCCCGGGAGGCGGGCAGGGGTGGCCTGTGGGCGGGGCGGGGGCGGGACTGGGGCGGGGCGGTGGCGGAAACAGAGAGGGCAGAAGTGGGAGGCATGGGCTGCCCAGGCAAGCCTGTGGGTTTCTAGCCAGTGTTCCCCTCAGCCTGTAGTTGGGGCGCCCCCTGCTGCTTCAGGGTGGCAATTGCCATCCCCCCAGGTGGCACGAATACTGGGATTCTTCCTCCATTAGACACACAGAGAGACAAATAAATAGACAGACAGACACACTAGCCTCTTCCTCCATTTAGAAACAGCCATATATCCTAACCTCCTCTTCCTCATGCATTATAGAGGGAGACACATACATACATACGCAGACACCCACAGACACACACATGCACACACTGGCGTCCTACTTCTCCTCAATTAATTAGGTAGTGAGACACACTAATCTCCTCCTCCATTAGATAATAGATAGAGAAACGTAATAGACTCTTCCTCCTCCTCCTTTAGATAGATAGTCACTGAGATTGACTGATACACACACTAGCCTCTATGTTCTCCTGTAGAGAGACAGACTGATTGCCAGACACTTTGGAATCCGTCTTCTTCTCCATTAGATAATAATACAGACACAATCATAGACCCACAGACCGACATACACACTAGTCTTCTCTTCCTCTGACCGACAGACAGATAGACACTGTAGCCTCCTTCTTCTCGACTAGATAAACGTACATATATACATATGTGATACATAGACAGAGAGACAGACATACTAGCTTACTCCTCCTCCCGTTAGATGCACACATTGACTGAGAGACAGATACAGTAGAATCCCCCCACTTTACTTTCAGGTACATTGATACACAGACCCGCACTCACACACACACACACACACACACACACACACACACACACACATACACGGTAGCATCCTCCTGTTCTTCAAATTGGTATTTATGTAGATAGACACACTAACCTAATCCTCCAATACACAGACAAATAAAACGGCACACTAGCCTACAGGTTTGCCTCCTTTAGATAGATAGATAGTTAGGTAGATAAATAGATCTATAGATAGAGAGTTAGATAGGCAGGCAGAGAGACATACTAGTCTCCTCCTCCTCCGTTAGATAAACAGACGGGCACACACAAAGGCTTGCCTCTCCCATCCTCCAATAGGCAGGCAGTCAAGCAGGCAGTCAGACAGACTGACACACTAGAGGTGGGGTGCGTTCTGTGGACCGGGTTAAGAAGCGTTGTCCAGGGAGAGTTGTGCCACTGGCGAGTAATAGGATTATATCCCCTGTCCCTAGCTGCCTTGCCTGAGGGCGGCCTCCGCTCCCCCAAATTCGTTGGGCTCAAGCCTTTGAACTTAGCCTGCTCCTGGGAGCAGGCATGGGAAGGCTAGGGGAAGAGGTCATCGGCAGATATGGAGGCGGCTCAGCAGCTAAGGGGGATGCATCGGCGAGTCGGTCATTTTCCTACCATCTCCCCCTCTCCTGGCCTCGGGGTGGCCTCTGCTACACCAGGTGTGCGGGATTTAATTCTCCCTGTCTGCCAGGTCCTGGGAGGCAGCTGAGGTGATCTCTGGGTACAGGCACGTTGAGGGGAGCGGACTACATCGGGTGAGCCGATCAGTTTGCTCCCATCTCCACAAGGGCCTGTCCGGGGGGCGGGCTCTCCTGCCCCGGGTTCACAGTATCCATGTTTCCATGTGAGCCTGCGCCCCGCAGGCAGTCCCGGTGTGATTAGGGGCTGCAGTGAGGAGGCGGGTCTGCCCCACCGAGCCCCTGTATTTGCTCCGATCTCCCCCTTGGCCGGTCCTAGGGTTGGTTTCGGCTACCCTACCTAGGTACTCGAGGTGCACATCTCTGTGTTTTCCGGCTCCCGTGAAGCGGGTGTGCGGTGGGGCGCGGCGGGTGCCGGGCTGGGGCTTGGCGCGGGCGGCTATAGAAAGAGCAGAAGCGGGAGGCACGGTCTGCCCTGGCAAGCCTGTGGGTTCCCATCCATTGTCCCCCTCAGACTGCAATGGGGGCACCCTCTGTTGCTTCAGGGTGGCAATTGACATCCTTCCAGGTGAGTCGAATACTGAGAGGCTTCCTCCATTAGACAGACAGAGAGACAAATAAATAGACAGTCAGACACGCTTGCGTCTTCCTCCATTTAGACACAGCCATCTATCCTAACCTCCTCCTCCTCATCCATTATAGAGGGAGACAGAAACATAGACAGACAGACATGCACAAACACACACACACACGCCTCCTCCTTCTCTTCCAATAGGTAGATAGGTAGATAGACAAACTAACCTCCTCCTCCAACAGACACACAAGTAAAAAGTCACACTTGGCTCCTGCTATGACTCCACTTGATAGATAGATAGAAACAGATAGATAGATAGATAGACAGATAGATAGATAGATAGATAGTTAGGCAGGCAAATAGAGAGACCTACTCGTCGGCTGCTCCTCCGTTAGGTAAAACGACAGTCACACACGTAGACTAGCCCCTCCCATTCTCAAATATATAGGCAGGCAGGCTGGTAGTCAGACCGACACACAATCTAGACATGGGTGTTCTGGGGAAGGGGTTTGACGGAAGCGACTGGGGAATAGGGCGCCACTGTCGAGCTAGAGGATATTCTCCCATGTCCCTAGCTGCCTTGCCTGGAGGTGGCATCCGCTCCCCCAAGTTCACCGGACTCAAACCTTTAAAGTCACCCTGCTCCTGGGAGCGGGCGTGGTGAGGTCAGGGGAAGAGGTCGGCAGCAGAGGCGGAGGCGGCATAGCAGCAAACGGGGATGCCTCGGCGGCTTGGTCATTTTCCTCCCATCTCGCCCTCTCCAGGCCTCAGGGCGGCCTCTGCTACCCCCAGGTTTCCGGGATATAAGTCTCCTAGTCAGCCAGGTCCTGGGATGATGGTGAGGTGACTTCAGAGGACAGGGACGTCGTGGGGAGCGGACTGCCTCTGATCAACCGATCAGTTTGCTCCCATCTCCACATCGGCCTGGCCTGGGGGCGGCCTCTCCTGCCCCAGGTTCACCGTATGCATGTTTCCATGTCAGCGTCCGCCCCGGAGGCAGGCGCGGTGTGGATCAGGGGCTGCAGTGAGTAGTCGGGGCTGCCCCACCGAGCCCCTGTATTTGCTCAGGTCTCCCCGTTGGATGGTTCTAGGGTTGATCTCTGCTACCCTAGGTACTCGAGGTGCACATCTCTGTGTTTTCCGGCTCCCGTGAGGCGGGTGTGCAGTGGGGCGCGGCGGGTGTCAGGCTGGGGCTTGGCGTGGGCGGCTATAGAGAGGGCGGAAGCGGGAGGCACGGGCGGCCCAGGCAAGCCTGTGGATTTCCATCCAGTGTCCCCCTCAGCCTGCAATGGGGCCGCCCTCTGCTGCTACAGGGTGGCAATTGCCATCCCTCCAGGTGAGTCAAATACTGAGAGCCATCCTCCATTAGAAAGACAGAGAGACAAATACATAGACACACACACACACACACACACACACACACACACACACACACAAACACACACACACTAGCCTCCTTCTCTTCCTCCAATAGGTAGATAGGTTGATATACAAACTAACCTCCTCCTCCAACAGTCACACAAGTAAAAAGTCACACGTGGCTTCGGCTATGCCTCCACTAGTTGGATAGATAGATAGATAGATAGATAGATAGATAGATAGATAGATAGATAGACAGACAGACAGACAGACAGACAGACAGACAGACAGGCAAATAGAGAAACATACTCGTCGGCTCCTCCTCCGTTAGGTAAAACGAGAGACAGACACGTAGACTAGCCTCTTCCATTCTCGAATATATAGGCATTCAGGCAGGTAGTCAGACAGACAGACAAAGTAGAGATATGCGGTATGGGGAAGGGGTCGGACGGCGGCGACCGGGGAATAGGGTGCCACTGGCGAGCCAGAGGATATTTTTCCATGTCCCTAGCTGCCTTGCCTGGGGTTGGCATCCGCTCCCCCAAGTTCACCGGACTCAAACCTTTGAAGTCTCCCTGCTGCTGGGAGCGGGCGTGGTGAGCTCAGGGGAAGAGGTCGGCAGCAGAGGTGGAGGCGGCCCAGCAGCAAACGGGGATGCCTCGGCGGCTTGGTCATTTTCCTCCCAACTCCACCTCGTCTGCCCTCGGGGCGGCCTCTGCTAACCCAGGTTTCCGGGATTTAGTTCTCCTGGTCAGCCAGGTCCTGGGATGCTGCTGAGGTGACTTCAGAGGACAGGGACGTCGTGGGGAGCGGACTGCCTCTGATCAGCCCATCAGTTTGCTCCCATCTCCACAACGGCCTGGCCTGGGGGCGGCCTGTCCTGCCCCAGGTTCACCGTATGCATGTTTCCATGTCAGCGTCCGCCCCGGAGGCAGGCGCGGTGCGATCAGGGGCTGCAGTGAGTAGTCGGGGCTGCCCCACCGAGCCCCTGTATTTGCTCAGATCTCCCCCTTGGCCGGTTCTAGGGTTGATCTCTGCTACCCTAGGTACACGAGGTGCACATCTTTGCGTTTCCCGGCTCCCGGGAGGCGGGCAGGGGTGGCCTGTGGGCGGGGCGGGGGCGGGACTGGGGCGGGGCGGTGGCGGAAACAGAGAGGGCAGAAGTGGGAGGCATGGGCTGCCCAGGCAAGCCTGTGGGTTTCTAGCCAGTGTTCCCCTCAGCCTGTAGTTGGGGCGCCCCCTGCTGCTTCAGGGTGGCAATTGCCATCCCCCCAGGTGGCACGAATACTGGGATTCTTCCTCCATTAGACACACAGAGAGACAAATAAATAGACAGACAGACACACTAGCCTCTTCCTCCATTTAGAAACAGCCATATATCCTAACCTCCTCTTCCTCATGCATTATAGAGGGAGACACATACATACATACGCAGACACCCACAGACACACACATGCACACACTGGCGTCCTACTTCTCCTCAATTAATTAGGTAGTGAGACACACTAATCTCCTCCTCCATTAGATAATAGATAGAGAAACGTAATAGACTCTTCCTCCTCCTCCTTTAGATAGATAGTCACTGAGATTGACTGATACACACACTAGCCTCTATGTTCTCCTGTAGAGAGACAGACTGATTGCCAGACACTTTGGAATCCGTCTTCTTCTCCATTAGATAATAATACAGACACAATCATAGACCCACAGACCGACATACACACTAGTCTTCTCTTCCTCTGACCGACAGACAGATAGACACTGTAGCCTCCTTCTTCTCGACTAGATAAACGTACATATATACATATGTGATACATAGACAGAGAGACAGACATACTAGCTTACTCCTCCTCCCGTTAGATGCACACATTGACTGAGAGACAGATACAGTAGAATCCCCCCACTTTACTTTCAGGTACATTGATACACAGACCCGCACTCACACACACACACACACACACACACACACACACACACACACACACACACACATACACGGTAGCATCCTCCTGTTCTTCAAATTGGTATTTATGTAGATAGACACACTAACCTAATCCTCCAATACACAGACAAATAAAACGGCACACTAGCCTACAGGTTTGCCTCCTTTAGATAGATAGATAGTTAGGTAGATAAATAGATCTATAGATAGAGAGTTAGATAGGCAGGCAGAGAGACATACTAGTCTCCTCCTCCTCCGTTAGATAAACAGACGGGCACACACAAAGGCTTGCCTCTCCCATCCTCCAATAGGCAGGCAGTCAAGCAGGCAGTCAGACAGACTGACACACTAGAGGTGGGGTGCGTTCTGTGGACCGGGTTAAGAAGCGTTGTCCAGGGAGAGTTGTGCCACTGGCGAGTAATAGGATTATATCCCCTGTCCCTAGCTGCCTTGCCTGAGGGCGGCCTCCGCTCCCCCAAATTCGTTGGGCTCAAGCCTTTGAACTTAGCCTGCTCCTGGGAGCAGGCATGGGAAGGCTAGGGGAAGAGGTCATCGGCAGATATGGAGGCGGCTCAGCAGCTAAGGGGGATGCATCGGCGAGTCGGTCATTTTCCTACCATCTCCCCCTCTCCTGGCCTCGGGGTGGCCTCTGCTACACCAGGTGTGCGGGATTTAATTCTCCCTGTCTGCCAGGTCCTGGGAGGCAGCTGAGGTGATCTCTGGGTACAGGCACGTTGAGGGGAGCGGACTACATCGGGTGAGCCGATCAGTTTGCTCCCATCTCCACAAGGGCCTGTCCGGGGGGCGGGCTCTCCTGCCCCGGGTTCACAGTATCCATGTTTCCATGTGAGCCTGCGCCCCGCAGGCAGTCCCGGTGTGATTAGGGGCTGCAGTGAGGAGGCGGGTCTGCCCCACCGAGCCCCTGTATTTGCTCCGATCTCCCCCTTGGCCGGTCCTAGGGTTGGTTTCGGCTACCCTACCTAGGTACTCGAGGTGCACATCTCTGTGTTTTCCGGCTCCCGTGAAGCGGGTGTGCGGTGGGGCGCGGCGGGTGCCGGGCTGGGGCTTGGCGCGGGCGGCTATAGAAAGAGCAGAAGCGGGAGGCACGGTCTGCCCTGGCAAGCCTGTGGGTTCCCATCCATTGTCCCCCTCAGACTGCAATGGGGGCACCCTCTGTTGCTTCAGGGTGGCAATTGACATCCTTCCAGGTGAGTCGAATACTGAGAGGCTTCCTCCATTAGACAGACAGAGAGACAAATAAATAGACAGTCAGACACGCTTGCGTCTTCCTCCATTTAGACACAGCCATCTATCCTAACCTCCTCCTCCTCATCCATTATAGAGGGAGACAGAAACATAGACAGACAGACATGCACAAACACACACACACACGCCTCCTCCTTCTCTTCCAATAGGTAGATAGGTAGATAGACAAACTAACCTCCTCCTCCAACAGACACACAAGTAAAAAGTCACACTTGGCTCCTGCTATGACTCCACTTGATAGATAGATAGAAACAGATAGATAGATAGATAGACAGATAGATAGATAGATAGATAGTTAGGCAGGCAAATAGAGAGACCTACTCGTCGGCTGCTCCTCCGTTAGGTAAAACGACAGTCACACACGTAGACTAGCCCCTCCCATTCTCAAATATATAGGCAGGCAGGCTGGTAGTCAGACCGACACACAATCTAGACATGGGTGTTCTGGGGAAGGGGTTTGACGGAAGCGACTGGGGAATAGGGCGCCACTGTCGAGCTAGAGGATATTCTCCCATGTCCCTAGCTGCCTTGCCTGGAGGTGGCATCCGCTCCCCCAAGTTCACCGGACTCAAACCTTTAAAGTCACCCTGCTCCTGGGAGCGGGCGTGGTGAGGTCAGGGGAAGAGGTCGGCAGCAGAGGCGGAGGCGGCATAGCAGCAAACGGGGATGCCTCGGCGGCTTGGTCATTTTCCTCCCATCTCGCCCTCTCCAGGCCTCAGGGCGGCCTCTGCTACCCCCAGGTTTCCGGGATATAAGTCTCCTAGTCAGCCAGGTCCTGGGATGATGGTGAGGTGACTTCAGAGGACAGGGACGTCGTGGGGAGCGGACTGCCTCTGATCAACCGATCAGTTTGCTCCCATCTCCACATCGGCCTGGCCTGGGGGCGGCCTCTCCTGCCCCAGGTTCACCGTATGCATGTTTCCATGTCAGCGTCCACCCCGGAGGCAGGCGCGGTGTGGATCAGGGGCTGCAGTGAGTAGTCGGGGCTGCCCCACCGAGCCCCTGTATTTGCTCAGGTCTCCCCGTTGGATGGTTCTAGGGTTGATCTCTGCTACCCTAGGTACTCGAGGTGCACATCTCTGTGTTTTCCGGCTCCCGTGAGGCGGGTGTGCAGTGGGGCGCGGCGGGTGTCAGGCTGGGGCTTGGCGTGGGCGGCTATAGAGAGGGCGGAAGCGGGAGGCACGGGCGGCCCAGGCAAGCCTGTGGATTTCCATCCAGTGTCCCCCTCAGCCTGCAATGGGGCCGCCCTCTGCTGCTACAGGGTGGCAATTGCCATCCCTCCAGGTGAGTCAAATACTGAGAGCCATCCTCCATTAGAAAGACAGAGAGACAAATACATAGACACACACACACACACACACACACACACACACAAACACACACACACTAGCCTCCTTCTCTTCCTCCAATAGGTAGATAGGTTGATATACAAACTAACCTCCTCCTCCAACAGTCACACAAGTAAAAAGTCACACGTGGCTTCGGCTATGCCTCCACTAGTTGGATAGATAGATAGATAGATAGATAGATAGATAGATAGATAGACAGACAGACAGACAGACAGACAGACAGACAGACAGACAGACAGGCAAATAGAGAAACATACTCGTCGGCTCCTCCTCCGTTAGGTAAAACGAGAGACAGACACGTAGACTAGCCTCTTCCATTCTCGAATATATAGGCATTCAGGCAGGTAGTCAGACAGACAGACAAAGTAGAGATATGCGGTATGGGGAAGGGGTCGGACGGCGGCGACCGGGGAATAGGGTGCCACTGGCGAGCCAGAGGATATTTTTCCATGTCCCTAGCTGCCTTGCCTGGGGTTGGCATCCGCTCCCCCAAGTTCACCGGACTCAAACCTTTGAAGTCTCCCTGCTGCTGGGAGCGGGCGTGGTGAGCTCAGGGGAAGAGGTCGGCAGCAGAGGTGGAGGCGGCCCAGCAGCAAACGGGGATGCCTCGGCGGCTTGGTCATTTTCCTCCCAACTCCACCTCGTCTGCCCTCGGGGCGGCCTCTGCTAACCCAGGTTTCCGGGATTTAGTTCTCCTGGTCAGCCAGGTCCTGGGATGCTGCTGAGGTGACTTCAGAGGACAGGGACGTCGTGGGGAGCGGACTGCCTCTGATCAGCCCATCAGTTTGCTCCCATCTCCACAACGGCCTGGCCTGGGGGCGGCCTGTCCTGCCCCAGGTTCACCGTATGCATGTTTCCATGTCAGCGTCCGCCCCGGAGGCAGGCGCGGTGCGATCAGGGGCTGCAGTGAGTAGTCGGGGCTGCCCCACCGAGCCCCTGTATTTGCTCAGATCTCCCCCTTGGCCGGTTCTAGGGTTGATCTCTGCTACCCTAGGTACACGAGGTGCACATCTTTGCGTTTCCCGGCTCCCGGGAGGCGGGCAGGGGTGGCCTGTGGGCGGGGCGGGGGCGGGACTGGGGCGGGGCGGTGGCGGAAACAGAGAGGGCAGAAGTGGGAGGCATGGGCTGCCCAGGCAAGCCTGTGGGTTTCTAGCCAGTGTTCCCCTCAGCCTGTAGTTGGGGCGCCCCCTGCTGCTTCAGGGTGGCAATTGCCATCCCCCCAGGTGGCACGAATACTGGGATTCTTCCTCCATTAGACACACAGAGAGACAAATAAATAGACAGACAGACACACTAGCCTCTTCCTCCATTTAGAAACAGCCATATATCCTAACCTCCTCTTCCTCATGCATTATAGAGGGAGACACATACATACATACGCAGACACCCACAGACACACACATGCACACACTGGCGTCCTACTTCTCCTCAATTAATTAGGTAGTGAGACACACTAATCTCCTCCTCCATTAGATAATAGATAGAGAAACGTAATAGACTCTTCCTCCTCCTCCTTTAGATAGATAGTCACTGAGATTGACTGATACACACACTAGCCTCTATGTTCTCCTGTAGAGAGACAGACTGATTGCCAGACACTTTGGAATCCGTCTTCTTCTCCATTAGATAATAATACAGACACAATCATAGACCCACAGACCGACATACACACTAGTCTTCTCTTCCTCTGACCGACAGACAGATAGACACTGTAGCCTCCTTCTTCTCGACTAGATAAACGTACATATATACATATGTGATACATAGACAGAGAGACAGACATACTAGCTTACTCCTCCTCCCGTTAGATGCACACATTGACTGAGAGACAGATACAGTAGAATCCCCCCACTTTACTTTCAGGTACATTGATACACAGACCCGCACTCACACACACACACACACACACACACACACACACACACACACACACACATACACGGTAGCATCCTCCTGTTCTTCAAATTGGTATTTATGTAGATAGACACACTAACCTAATCCTCCAATACACAGACAAATAAAACGGCACACTAGCCTACAGGTTTGCCTCCTTTAGATAGATAGATAGTTAGGTAGATAAATAGATCTATAGATAGAGAGTTAGATAGGCAGGCAGAGAGACATACTAGTCTCCTCCTCCTCCGTTAGATAAACAGACGGGCACACACAAAGGCTTGCCTCTCCCATCCTCCAATAGGCAGGCAGTCAAGCAGGCAGTCAGACAGACTGACACACTAGAGGTGGGGTGCGTTCTGTGGACCGGGTTAAGAAGCGTTGTCCAGGGAGAGTTGTGCCACTGGCGAGTAATAGGATTATATCCCCTGTCCCTAGCTGCCTTGCCTGAGGGCGGCCTCCGCTCCCCCAAATTCGTTGGGCTCAAGCCTTTGAACTTAGCCTGCTCCTGGGAGCAGGCATGGGAAGGCTAGGGGAAGAGGTCATCGGCAGATATGGAGGCGGCTCAGCAGCTAAGGGGGATGCATCGGCGAGTCGGTCATTTTCCTACCATCTCCCCCTCTCCTGGCCTCGGGGTGGCCTCTGCTACACCAGGTGTGCGGGATTTAATTCTCCCTGTCTGCCAGGTCCTGGGAGGCAGCTGAGGTGATCTCTGGGTACAGGCACGTTGAGGGGAGCGGACTACATCGGGTGAGCCGATCAGTTTGCTCCCATCTCCACAAGGGCCTGTCCGGGGGGCGGGCTCTCCTGCCCCGGGTTCACAGTATCCATGTTTCCATGTGAGCCTGCGCCCCGCAGGCAGTCCCGGTGTGATTAGGGGCTGCAGTGAGGAGGCGGGTCTGCCCCACCGAGCCCCTGTATTTGCTCCGATCTCCCCCTTGGCCGGTCCTAGGGTTGGTTTCGGCTACCCTACCTAGGTACTCGAGGTGCACATCTCTGTGTTTTCCGGCTCCCGTGAAGCGGGTGTGCGGTGGGGCGCGGCGGGTGCCGGGCTGGGGCTTGGCGCGGGCGGCTATAGAAAGAGCAGAAGCGGGAGGCACGGTCTGCCCTGGCAAGCCTGTGGGTTCCCATCCATTGTCCCCCTCAGACTGCAATGGGGGCACCCTCTGTTGCTTCAGGGTGGCAATTGACATCCTTCCAGGTGAGTCGAATACTGAGAGGCTTCCTCCATTAGACAGACAGAGAGACAAATAAATAGACAGTCAGACACGCTTGCGTCTTCCTCCATTTAGACACAGCCATCTATCCTAACCTCCTCCTCCTCATCCATTATAGAGGGAGACAGAAACATAGACAGACAGACATGCACAAACACACACACACACGCCTCCTCCTTCTCTTCCAATAGGTAGATAGGTAGATAGACAAACTAACCTCCTCCTCCAACAGACACACAAGTAAAAAGTCACACTTGGCTCCTGCTATGACTCCACTTGATAGATAGATAGAAACAGATAGATAGATAGATAGACAGATAGATAGATAGATAGATAGTTAGGCAGGCAAATAGAGAGACCTACTCGTCGGCTGCTCCTCCGTTAGGTAAAACGACAGTCACACACGTAGACTAGCCCCTCCCATTCTCAAATATATAGGCAGGCAGGCTGGTAGTCAGACCGACACACAATCTAGACATGGGTGTTCTGGGGAAGGGGTTTGACGGAAGCGACTGGGGAATAGGGCGCCACTGTCGAGCTAGAGGATATTCTCCCATGTCCCTAGCTGCCTTGCCTGGAGGTGGCATCCGCTCCCCCAAGTTCACCGGACTCAAACCTTTAAAGTCACCCTGCTCCTGGGAGCGGGCGTGGTGAGGTCAGGGGAAGAGGTCGGCAGCAGAGGCGGAGGCGGCATAGCAGCAAACGGGGATGCCTCGGCGGCTTGGTCATTTTCCTCCCATCTCGCCCTCTCCAGGCCTCAGGGCGGCCTCTGCTACCCCCAGGTTTCCGGGATATAAGTCTCCTAGTCAGCCAGGTCCTGGGATGATGGTGAGGTGACTTCAGAGGACAGGGACGTCGTGGGGAGCGGACTGCCTCTGATCAACCGATCAGTTTGCTCCCATCTCCACATCGGCCTGGCCTGGGGGCGGCCTCTCCTGCCCCAGGTTCACCGTATGCATGTTTCCATGTCAGCGTCCGCCCCGGAGGCAGGCGCGGTGTGGATCAGGGGCTGCAGTGAGTAGTCGGGGCTGCCCCACCGAGCCCCTGTATTTGCTCAGGTCTCCCCGTTGGATGGTTCTAGGGTTGATCTCTGCTACCCTAGGTACTCGAGGTGCACATCTCTGTGTTTTCCGGCTCCCGTGAGGCGGGTGTGCAGTGGGGCGCGGCGGGTGTCAGGCTGGGGCTTGGCGTGGGCGGCTATAGAGAGGGCGGAAGCGGGAGGCACGGGCGGCCCAGGCAAGCCTGTGGATTTCCATCCAGTGTCCCCCTCAGCCTGCAATGGGGCCGCCCTCTGCTGCTACAGGGTGGCAATTGCCATCCCTCCAGGTGAGTCAAATACTGAGAGCCATCCTCCATTAGAAAGACAGAGAGACAAATACATAGACACACACACACACACACACACACACACACACACACACACACAAACACACACACACTAGCCTCCTTCTCTTCCTCCAATAGGTAGATAGGTTGATATACAAACTAACCTCCTCCTCCAACAGTCACACAAGTAAAAAGTCACACGTGGCTTCGGCTATGCCTCCACTAGTTGGATAGATAGATAGATAGATAGATAGATAGATAGATAGATAGATAGACAGACAGACAGACAGACAGACAGACAGACAGACAGACAGGCAAATAGAGTAACATACTCGTCGGCTCCTCCTCCGTTAGGTAAAACGAGAGACAGACACGTAGACTAGCCTCTTCCATTCTCGAATATATAGGCATTCAGGCAGGTAGTCAGACAGACAGACAAAGTAGAGATATGCGGTATGGGGAAGGGGTCGGACGGCGGCGACCGGGGAATAGGGTGCCACTGGCGAGCCAGAGGATATTTTTCCATGTCCCTAGCTGCCTTGCCTGGGGTTGGCATCCGCTCCCCCAAGTTCACCGGACTCAAACCTTTGAAGTCTCCCTGCTGCTGGGAGCGGGCGTGGTGAGCTCAGGGGAAGAGGTCGGCAGCAGAGGTGGAGGCGGCCCAGCAGCAAACGGGGATGCCTCGGCGGCTTGGTCATTTTCCTCCCAACTCCACCTCGTCTGCCCTCGGGGCGGCCTCTGCTAACCCAGGTTTCCGGGATTTAGTTCTCCTGGTCAGCCAGGTCCTGGGATGCTGCTGAGGTGACTTCAGAGGACAGGGACGTCGTGGGGAGCGGACTGCCTCTGATCAGCCCATCAGTTTGCTCCCATCTCCACAACGGCCTGGCCTGGGGGCGGCCTGTCCTGCCCCAGGTTCACCGTATGCATGTTTCCATGTCAGCGTCCGCCCCGGAGGCAGGCGCGGTGCGATCAGGGGCTGCAGTGAGTAGTCGGGGCTGCCCCACCGAGCCCCTGTATTTGCTCAGATCTCCCCCTTGGCCGGTTCTAGGGTTGATCTCTGCTACCCTAGGTACACGAGGTGCACATCTTTGCGTTTCCCGGCTCCCGGGAGGCGGGCAGGGGTGGCCTGTGGGCGGGGCGGGGGCGGGACTGGGGCGGGGCGGTGGCGGAAACAGAGAGGGCAGAAGTGGGAGGCATGGGCTGCCCAGGCAAGCCTGTGGGTTTCTAGCCAGTGTTCCCCTCAGCCTGTAGTTGGGGCGCCCCCTGCTGCTTCAGGGTGGCAATTGCCATCCCCCCAGGTGGCACGAATACTGGGATTCTTCCTCCATTAGACACACAGAGAGACAAATAAATAGACAGACAGACACACTAGCCTCTTCCTCCATTTAGAAACAGCCATATATCCTAACCTCCTCTTCCTCATGCATTATAGAGGGAGACACATACATACATACGCAGACACCCACAGACACACACATGCACACACTGGCGTCCTACTTCTCCTCAATTAATTAGGTAGTGAGACACACTAATCTCCTCCTCCATTAGATAATAGATAGAGAAACGTAATAGACTCTTCCTCCTCCTCCTTTAGATAGATAGTCACTGAGATTGACTGATACACACACTAGCCTCTATGTTCTCCTGTAGAGAGACAGACTGATTGCCAGACACTTTGGAATCCGTCTTCTTCTCCATTAGATAATAATACAGACACAATCATAGACCCACAGACCGACATACACACTAGTCTTCTCTTCCTCTGACCGACAGACAGATAGACACTGTAGCCTCCTTCTTCTCGACTAGATAAACGTACATATATACATATGTGATACATAGACAGAGAGACAGACATACTAGCTTACTCCTCCTCCCGTTAGATGCACACATTGACTGAGAGACAGATACAGTAGAATCCCCCCACTTTACTTTCAGGTACATTGATACACAGACCCGCACTCACACACACACACACACACACACACACACACACACACACACACACACATACACGGTAGCATCCTCCTGTTCTTCAAATTGGTATTTATGTAGATAGACACACTAACCTAATCCTCCAATACACAGACAAATAAAACGGCACACTAGCCTACAGGTTTGCCTCCTTTAGATAGATAGATAGTTAGGTAGATAAATAGATCTATAGATAGAGAGTTAGATAGGCAGGCAGAGAGACATACTAGTCTCCTCCTCCTCCGTTAGATAAACAGACGGGCACACACAAAGGCTTGCCTCTCCCATCCTCCAATAGGCAGGCAGTCAAGCAGGCAGTCAGACAGACTGACACACTAGAGGTGGGGTGCGTTCTGTGGACCGGGTTAAGAAGCGTTGTCCAGGGAGAGTTGTGCCACTGGCGAGTAATAGGATTATATCCCCTGTCCCTAGCTGCCTTGCCTGAGGGCGGCCTCTGCTCCCCCAAATTCGTTGGGCTCAAGCCTTTGAACTTAGCCTGCTCCTGGGAGCAGGCATGGGAAGGCTAGGGGAAGAGGTCATCGGCAGATATGGAGGCGGCTCAGCAGCTAAGGGGGATGCATCGGCGAGTCGGTCATTTTCCTACCATCTCCCCCTCTCCTGGCCTCGGGGTGGCCTCTGCTACACCAGGTGTGCGGGATTTAATTCTCCCTGTCTGCCAGGTCCTGGGAGGCAGCTGAGGTGATCTCTGGGTACAGGCACGTTGAGGGGAGCGGACTACATCGGGTGAGCCGATCAGTTTGCTCCCATCTCCACAAGGGCCTGTCCGGGGGGCGGGCTCTCCTGCCCCGGGTTCACAGTATCCATGTTTCCATGTGAGCCTGCGCCCCGCAGGCAGTCCCGGTGTGATTAGGGGCTGCAGTGAGGAGGCGGGTCTGCCCCACCGAGCCCCTGTATTTGCTCCGATCTCCCCCTTGGCCGGTCCTAGGGTTGGTTTCGGCTACCCTACCTAGGTACTCGAGGTGCACATCTCTGTGTTTTCCGGCTCCCGTGAAGCGGGTGTGCGGTGGGGCGCGGCGGGTGCCGGGCTGGGGCTTGGCGCGGGCGGCTATAGAAAGAGCAGAAGCGGGAGGCACGGTCTGCCCTGGCAAGCCTGTGGGTTCCCATCCATTGTCCCCCTCAGACTGCAATGGGGGCACCCTCTGTTGCTTCAGGGTGGCAATTGACATCCTTCCAGGTGAGTCGAATACTGAGAGGCTTCCTCCATTAGACAGACAGAGAGACAAATAAATAGACAGTCAGACACGCTTGCGTCTTCCTCCATTTAGACACAGCCATCTATCCTAACCTCCTCCTCCTCATCCATTATAGAGGGAGACAGAAACATAGACAGACAGACATGCACAAACACACACACACACGCCTCCTCCTTCTCTTCCAATAGGTAGATAGGTAGATAGACAAACTAACCTCCTCCTCCAACAGACACACAAGTAAAAAGTCACACTTGGCTCCTGCTATGACTCCACTTGATAGATAGATAGAAACAGATAGATAGATAGATAGACAGATAGATAGATAGATAGATAGTTAGGCAGGCAAATAGAGAGACCTACTCGTCGGCTGCTCCTCCGTTAGGTAAAACGACAGTCACACACGTAGACTAGCCCCTCCCATTCTCAAATATATAGGCAGGCAGGCTGGTAGTCAGACCGACACACAATCTAGACATGGGTGTTCTGGGGAAGGGGTTTGACGGAAGCGACTGGGGAATAGGGCGCCACTGTCGAGCTAGAGGATATTCTCCCATGTCCCTAGCTGCCTTGCCTGGAGGTGGCATCCGCTCCCCCAAGTTCACCGGACTCAAACCTTTAAAGTCACCCTGCTCCTGGGAGCGGGCGTGGTGAGGTCAGGGGAAGAGGTCGGCAGCAGAGGCGGAGGCGGCATAGCAGCAAACGGGGATGCCTCGGCGGCTTGGTCATTTTCCTCCCATCTCGCCCTCTCCAGGCCTCAGGGCGGCCTCTGCTACCCCCAGGTTTCCGGGATATAAGTCTCCTAGTCAGCCAGGTCCTGGGATGATGGTGAGGTGACTTCAGAGGACAGGGACGTCGTGGGGAGCGGACTGCCTCTGATCAACCGATCAGTTTGCTCCCATCTCCACATCGGCCTGGCCTGGGGGCGGCCTCTCCTGCCCCAGGTTCACCGTATGCATGTTTCCATGTCAGCGTCCGCCCCGGAGGCAGGCGCGGTGTGGATCAGGGGCTGCAGTGAGTAGTCGGGGCTGCCCCACCGAGCCCCTGTATTTGCTCAGGTCTCCCCGTTGGATGGTTCTAGGGTTGATCTCTGCTACCCTAGGTACTCGAGGTGCACATCTCTGTGTTTTCCGGCTCCCGTGAGGCGGGTGTGCAGTGGGGCGCGGCGGGTGTCAGGCTGGGGCTTGGCGTGGGCGGCTATAGAGAGGGCGGAAGCGGGAGGCACGGGCGGCCCAGGCAAGCCTGTGGATTTCCATCCAGTGTCCCCCTCAGCCTGCAATGGGGCCGCCCTCTGCTGCTACAGGGTGGCAATTGCCATCCCTCCAGGTGAGTCAAATACTGAGAGCCATCCTCCATTAGAAAGACAGAGAGACAAATACATAGACACACACACACACACACACACACACACACACACACACACACAAACACACACACACTAGCCTCCTTCTCTTCCTCCAATAGGTAGATAGGTTGATATACAAACTAACCTCCTCCTCCAACAGTCACACAAGTAAAAAGTCACACGTGGCTTCGGCTATGCCTCCACTAGTTGGATAGATAGATAGATAGATAGATAGATAGATAGATAGATAGATAGACAGACAGACAGACAGACAGACAGACAGACAGACAGACAGGCAAATAGAGTAACATACTCGTCGGCTCCTCCTCCGTTAGGTAAAACGAGAGACAGACACGTAGACTAGCCTCTTCCATTCTCGAATATATAGGCATTCAGGCAGGTAGTCAGACAGACAGACAAAGTAGAGATATGCGGTATGGGGAAGGGGTCGGACGGCGGCGACCGGGGAATAGGGTGCCACTGGCGAGCCAGAGGATATTTTTCCATGTCCCTAGCTGCCTTGCCTGGGGTTGGCATCCGCTCCCCCAAGTTCACCGGACTCAAACCTTTGAAGTCTCCCTGCTGCTGGGAGCGGGCGTGGTGAGCTCAGGGGAAGAGGTCGGCAGCAGAGGTGGAGGCGGCCCAGCAGCAAACGGGGATGCCTCGGCGGCTTGGTCATTTTCCTCCCAACTCCACCTCGTCTGCCCTCGGGGCGGCCTCTGCTAACCCAGGTTTCCGGGATTTAGTTCTCCTGGTCAGCCAGGTCCTGGGATGCTGCTGAGGTGACTTCAGAGGACAGGGACGTCGTGGGGAGCGGACTGCCTCTGATCAGCCCATCAGTTTGCTCCCATCTCCACAACGGCCTGGCCTGGGGGCGGCCTGTCCTGCCCCAGGTTCACCGTATGCATGTTTCCATGTCAGCGTCCGCCCCGGAGGCAGGCGCGGTGCGATCAGGGGCTGCAGTGAGTAGTCGGGGCTGCCCCACCGAGCCCCTGTATTTGCTCAGATCTCCCCCTTGGCCGGTTCTAGGGTTGATCTCTGCTACCCTAGGTACACGAGGTGCACATCTTTGCGTTTCCCGGCTCCCGGGAGGCGGGCAGGGGTGGCCTGTGGGCGGGGCGGGGGCGGGACTGGGGCGGGGCGGTGGCGGAAACAGAGAGGGCAGAAGTGGGAGGCATGGGCTGCCCAGGCAAGCCTGTGGGTTTCTAGCCAGTGTTCCCCTCAGCCTGTAGTTGGGGCGCCCCCTGCTGCTTCAGGGTGGCAATTGCCATCCCCCCAGGTGGCACGAATACTGGGATTCTTCCTCCATTAGACACACAGAGAGACAAATAAATAGACAGACAGACACACTAGCCTCTTCCTCCATTTAGAAACAGCCATATATCCTAACCTCCTCTTCCTCATGCATTATAGAGGGAGACACATACATACATACGCAGACACCCACAGACACACACATGCACACACTGGCGTCCTACTTCTCCTCAATTAATTAGGTAGTGAGACACACTAATCTCCTCCTCCATTAGATAATAGATAGAGAAACGTAATAGACTCTTCCTCCTCCTCCTTTAGATAGATAGTCACTGAGATTGACTGATACACACACTAGCCTCTATGTTCTCCTGTAGAGAGACAGACTGATTGCCAGACACTTTGGAATCCGTCTTCTTCTCCATTAGATAATAATACAGACACAATCATAGACCCACAGACCGACATACACACTAGTCTTCTCTTCCTCTGACCGACAGACAGATAGACACTGTAGCCTCCTTCTTCTCGACTAGATAAACGTACATATATACATATGTGATACATAGACAGAGAGACAGACATACTAGCTTACTCCTCCTCCCGTTAGATGCACACATTGACTGAGAGACAGATACAGTAGAATCCCCCCACTTTACTTTCAGGTACATTGATACACAGACCCGCACTCACACACACACACACACACACACACACACACACACACACACACACACACACATACACGGTAGCATCCTCCTGTTCTTCAAATTGGTATTTATGTAGATAGACACACTAACCTAATCCTCCAATACACAGACAAATAAAACGGCACACTAGCCTACAGGTTTGCCTCCTTTAGATAGATAGATAGTTAGGTAGATAAATAGATCTATAGATAGAGAGTTAGATAGGCAGGCAGAGAGACATACTAGTCTCCTCCTCCTCCGTTAGATAAACAGACGGGCACACACAAAGGCTTGCCTCTCCCATCCTCCAATAGGCAGGCAGTCAAGCAGGCAGTCAGACAGACTGACACACTAGAGGTGGGGTGCGTTCTGTGGACCGGGTTAAGAAGCGTTGTCCAGGGAGAGTTGTGCCACTGGCGAGTAATAGGATTATATCCCCTGTCCCTAGCTGCCTTGCCTGAGGGCGGCCTCCGCTCCCCCAAATTCGTTGGGCTCAAGCCTTTGAACTTAGCCTGCTCCTGGGAGCAGGCATGGGAAGGCTAGGGGAAGAGGTCATCGGCAGATATGGAGGCGGCTCAGCAGCTAAGGGGGATGCATCGGCGAGTCGGTCATTTTCCTACCATCTCCCCCTCTCCTGGCCTCGGGGTGGCCTCTGCTACACCAGGTGTGCGGGATTTAATTCTCCCTGTCTGCCAGGTCCTGGGAGGCAGCTGAGGTGATCTCTGGGTACAGGCACGTTGAGGGGAGCGGACTACATCGGGTGAGCCGATCAGTTTGCTCCCATCTCCACAAGGGCCTGTCCGGGGGGCGGGCTCTCCTGCCCCGGGTTCACAGTATCCATGTTTCCATGTGAGCCTGCGCCCCGCAGGCAGTCCCGGTGTGATTAGGGGCTGCAGTGAGGAGGCGGGTCTGCCCCACCGAGCCCCTGTATTTGCTCCGATCTCCCCCTTGGCCGGTCCTAGGGTTGGTTTCGGCTACCCTACCTAGGTACTCGAGGTGCACATCTCTGTGTTTTCCGGCTCCCGTGAAGCGGGTGTGCGGTGGGGCGCGGCGGGTGCCGGGCTGGGGCTTGGCGCGGGCGGCTATAGAAAGAGCAGAAGCGGGAGGCACGGTCTGCCCTGGCAAGCCTGTGGGTTCCCATCCATTGTCCCCCTCAGACTGCAATGGGGGCACCCTCTGTTGCTTCAGGGTGGCAATTGACATCCTTCCAGGTGAGTCGAATACTGAGAGGCTTCCTCCATTAGACAGACAGAGAGACAAATAAATAGACAGTCAGACACGCTTGCGTCTTCCTCCATTTAGACACAGCCATCTATCCTAACCTCCTCCTCCTCATCCATTATAGAGGGAGACAGAAACATAGACAGACAGACATGCACAAACACACACACACACGCCTCCTCCTTCTCTTCCAATAGGTAGATAGGTAGATAGACAAACTAACCTCCTCCTCCAACAGACACACAAGTAAAAAGTCACACTTGGCTCCTGCTATGACTCCACTTGATAGATAGATAGAAACAGATAGATAGATAGATAGACAGATAGATAGATAGATAGATAGTTAGGCAGGCAAATAGAGAGACCTACTCGTCGGCTGCTCCTCCGTTAGGTAAAACGACAGTCACACACGTAGACTAGCCCCTCCCATTCTCAAATATATAGGCAGGCAGGCTGGTAGTCAGACCGACACACAATCTAGACATGGGTGTTCTGGGGAAGGGGTTTGACGGAAGCGACTGGGGAATAGGGCGCCACTGTCGAGCTAGAGGATATTCTCCCATGTCCCTAGCTGCCTTGCCTGGAGGTGGCATCCGCTCCCCCAAGTTCACCGGACTCAAACCTTTAAAGTCACCCTGCTCCTGGGAGCGGGCGTGGTGAGGTCAGGGGAAGAGGTCGGCAGCAGAGGCGGAGGCGGCATAGCAGCAAACGGGGATGCCTCGGCGGCTTGGTCATTTTCCTCCCATCTCGCCCTCTCCAGGCCTCAGGGCGGCCTCTGCTACCCCCAGGTTTCCGGGATATAAGTCTCCTAGTCAGCCAGGTCCTGGGATGATGGTGAGGTGACTTCAGAGGACAGGGACGTCGTGGGGAGCGGACTGCCTCTGATCAACCGATCAGTTTGCTCCCATCTCCACATCGGCCTGGCCTGGGGGCGGCCTCTCCTGCCCCAGGTTCACCGTATGCATGTTTCCATGTCAGCGTCCACCCCGGAGGCAGGCGCGGTGTGGATCAGGGGCTGCAGTGAGTAGTCGGGGCTGCCCCACCGAGCCCCTGTATTTGCTCAGGTCTCCCCGTTGGATGGTTCTAGGGTTGATCTCTGCTACCCTAGGTACTCGAGGTGCACATCTCTGTGTTTTCCGGCTCCCGTGAGGCGGGTGTGCAGTGGGGCGCGGCGGGTGTCAGGCTGGGGCTTGGCGTGGGCGGCTATAGAGAGGGCGGAAGCGGGAGGCACGGGCGGCCCAGGCAAGCCTGTGGATTTCCATCCAGTGTCCCCCTCAGCCTGCAATGGGGCCGCCCTCTGCTGCTACAGGGTGGCAATTGCCATCCCTCCAGGTGAGTCAAATACTGAGAGCCATCCTCCATTAGAAAGACAGAGAGACAAATACATAGACACACACACACACACACACACACACACACACACACACACACACACACACAAACACACACACACTAGCCTCCTTCTCTTCCTCCAATAGGTAGATAGGTTGATATACAAACTAACCTCCTCCTCCAACAGTCACACAAGTAAAAAGTCACACGTGGCTTCGGCTATGCCTCCACTAGTTGGATAGATAGATAGATAGATAGATAGATAGATAGATAGATAGATAGACAGACAGACAGACAGACAGACAGACAGACAGACAGGCAAATAGAGAAACATACTCGTCGGCTCCTCCTCCGTTAGGTAAAACGAGAGACAGACACGTAGACTAGCCTCTTCCATTCTCGAATATATAGGCATTCAGGCAGGTAGTCAGACAGACAGACAAAGTAGAGATATGCGGTATGGGGAAGGGGTCGGACGGCGGCGACCGGGGAATAGGGTGCCACTGGCGAGCCAGAGGATATTTTTCCATGTCCCTAGCTGCCTTGCCTGGGGTTGGCATCCGCTCCCCCAAGTTCACCGGACTCAAACCTTTGAAGTCTCCCTGCTGCTGGGAGCGGGCGTGGTGAGCTCAGGGGAAGAGGTCGGCAGCAGAGGTGGAGGCGGCACAGCAGCAAACGGGGATGCCTCGGCGGCTTGGTCATTTTCCTCCCAACTCCACCTCGTCTGCCCTCGGGGCGGCCTCTGCTAACCCAGGTTTCCGGGATTTAGTTCTCCTGGTCAGCCAGGTCCTGGGATGCTGCTGAGGTGACTTCAGAGGACAGGGACGTCGTGGGGAGCGGACTGCCTCTGATCAGCCCATCAGTTTGCTCCCATCTCCACAACGGCCTGGCCTGGGGGCGGCCTGTCCTGCCCCAGGTTCACCGTATGCATGTTTCCATGTCAGCGTCCGCCCCGGAGGCAGGCGCGGTGCGATCAGGGGCTGCAGTGAGTAGTCGGGGCTGCCCCACCGAGCCCCTGTATTTGCTCAGATCTCCCCCTTGGCCGGTTCTAGGGTTGATCTCTGCTACCCTAGGTACACGAGGTGCACATCTTTGCGTTTCCCGGCTCCCGGGAGGCGGGCAGGGGTGGCCTGTGGGCGGGGCGGGGGCGGGACTGGGGCGGGGCGGTGGCGGAAACAGAGAGGGCAGAAGTGGGAGGCATGGGCTGCCCAGGCAAGCCTGTGGGTTTCTAGCCAGTGTTCCCCTCAGCCTGTAGTTGGGGCGCCCCCTGCTGCTTCAGGGTGGCAATTGCCATCCCCCCAGGTGGCACGAATACTGGGATTCTTCCTCCATTAGACACACAGAGAGACAAATAAATAGACAGACAGACACACTAGCCTCTTCCTCCATTTAGAAACAGCCATATATCCTAACCTCCTCTTCCTCATGCATTATAGAGGGAGACACATACATACATACGCAGACACCCACAGACACACACATGCACACACTGGCGTCCTACTTCTCCTCAATTAATTAGGTAGTGAGACACACTAATCTCCTCCTCCATTAGATAATAGATAGAGAAACGTAATAGACTCTTCCTCCTCCTCCTTTAGATAGATAGTCACTGAGATTGACTGATACACACACTAGCCTCTATGTTCTCCTGTAGAGAGACAGACTGATTGCCAGACACTTTGGAATCCGTCTTCTTCTCCATTAGATAATAATACAGACACAATCATAGACCCACAGACCGACATACACACTAGTCTTCTCTTCCTCTGACCGACAGACAGATAGACACTGTAGCCTCCTTCTTCTCGACTAGATAAACGTACATATATACATATGTGATACATAGACAGAGAGACAGACATACTAGCTTACTCCTCCTCCCGTTAGATGCACACATTGACTGAGAGACAGATACAGTAGAATCCCCCCACTTTACTTTCAGGTACATTGATACACAGACCCGCACTCACACACACACACACACACACACACACACACACACACACACACACATACACGGTAGCATCCTCCTGTTCTTCAAATTGGTATTTATGTAGATAGACACACTAACCTAATCCTCCAATACACAGACAAATAAAACGGCACACTAGCCTACAGGTTTGCCTCCTTTAGATAGATAGATAGTTAGGTAGATAAATAGATCTATAGATAGAGAGTTAGATAGGCAGGCAGAGAGACATACTAGTCTCCTCCTCCTCCGTTAGATAAACAGACGGGCACACACAAAGGCTTGCCTCTCCCATCCTCCAATAGGCAGGCAGTCAAGCAGGCAGTCAGACAGACTGACACACTAGAGGTGGGGTGCGTTCTGTGGACCGGGTTAAGAAGCGTTGTCCAGGGAGAGTTGTGCCACTGGCGAGTAATAGGATTATATCCCCTGTCCCTAGCTGCCTTGCCTGAGGGCGGCCTCCGCTCCCCCAAATTCGTTGGGCTCAAGCCTTTGAACTTAGCCTGCTCCTGGGAGCAGGCATGGGAAGGCTAGGGGAAGAGGTCATCGGCAGATATGGAGGCGGCTCAGCAGCTAAGGGGGATGCATCGGCGAGTCGGTCATTTTCCTACCATCTCCCCCTCTCCTGGCCTCGGGGTGGCCTCTGCTACACCAGGTGTGCGGGATTTAATTCTCCCTGTCTGCCAGGTCCTGGGAGGCAGCTGAGGTGATCTCTGGGTACAGGCACGTTGAGGGGAGCGGACTACATCGGGTGAGCCGATCAGTTTGCTCCCATCTCCACAAGGGCCTGTCCGGGGGGCGGGCTCTCCTGCCCCGGGTTCACAGTATCCATGTTTCCATGTGAGCCTGCGCCCCGCAGGCAGTCCCGGTGTGATTAGGGGCTGCAGTGAGGAGGCGGGTCTGCCCCACCGAGCCCCTGTATTTGCTCCGATCTCCCCCTTGGCCGGTCCTAGGGTTGGTTTCGGCTACCCTACCTAGGTACTCGAGGTGCACATCTCTGTGTTTTCCGGCTCCCGTGAAGCGGGTGTGCGGTGGGGCGCGGCGGGTGCCGGGCTGGGGCTTGGCGCGGGCGGCTATAGAAAGAGCAGAAGCGGGAGGCACGGTCTGCCCTGGCAAGCCTGTGGGTTCCCATCCATTGTCCCCCTCAGACTGCAATGGGGGCACCCTCTGTTGCTTCAGGGTGGCAATTGACATCCTTCCAGGTGAGTCGAATACTGAGAGGCTTCCTCCATTAGACAGACAGAGAGACAAATAAATAGACAGTCAGACACGCTTGCGTCTTCCTCCATTTAGACACAGCCATCTATCCTAACCTCCTCCTCCTCATCCATTATAGAGGGAGACAGAAACATAGACAGACAGACATGCACAAACACACACACACACGCCTCCTCCTTCTCTTCCAATAGGTAGATAGGTAGATAGACAAACTAACCTCCTCCTCCAACAGACACACAAGTAAAAAGTCACACTTGGCTCCTGCTATGACTCCACTTGATAGATAGATAGAAACATAGATAGATAGATAGATAGATAGATAGATAGATAGATAGACAGATAGATAGATAGATAGATAGTTAGGCAGGCAAATAGAGAGACCTACTCGTCGGCTGCTCCTCCGTTAGGTAAAACGACAGTCACACACGTAGACTAGCCCCTCCCATTCTCAAATATATAGGCAGGCAGGCTGGTAGTCAGACCGACACACAATCTAGACATGGGTGTTCTGGGGAAGGGGTTTGACGGAAGCGACTGGGGAATAGGGCGCCACTGTCGAGCTAGAGGATATTCTCCCATGTCCCTAGCTGCCTTGCCTGGAGGTGGCATCCGCTCCCCCAAGTTCACCGGACTCAAACCTTTAAAGTCACCCTGCTCCTGGGAGCGGGCGTGGTGAGGTCAGGGGAAGAGGTCGGCAGCAGAGGCGGAGGCGGCATAGCAGCAAACGGGGATGCCTCGGCGGCTTGGTCATTTTCCTCCCATCTCGCCCTCTCCAGGCCTCAGGGCGGCCTCTGCTACCCCCAGGTTTCCGGGATATAAGTCTCCTAGTCAGCCAGGTCCTGGGATGATGGTGAGGTGACTTCAGAGGACAGGGACGTCGTGGGGAGCGGACTGCCTCTGATCAACCGATCAGTTTGCTCCCATCTCCACATCGGCCTGGCCTGGGGGCGGCCTCTCCTGCCCCAGGTTCACCGTATGCATGTTTCCATGTCAGCGTCCGCCCCGGAGGCAGGCGCGGTGTGGATCAGGGGCTGCAGTGAGTAGTCGGGGCTGCCCCACCGAGCCCCTGTATTTGCTCAGGTCTCCCCGTTGGATGGTTCTAGGGTTGATCTCTGCTACCCTAGGTACTCGAGGTGCACATCTCTGTGTTTTCCGGCTCCCGTGAGGCGGGTGTGCAGTGGGGCGCGGCGGGTGTCAGGCTGGGGCTTGGCGCGGGCGGCTATAGAGAGGGCGGAAGCGGGAGGCACGGGCGGCCCAGGCAAGCCTGTGGATTTCCATCCAGTGTCCCCCTCAGCCTGCAATGGGGCCGCCCTCTGCTGCTACAGGGTGGCAATTGCCATCCCTCCAGGTGAGTCAAATACTGAGAGCCATCCTCCATTAGAAAGACAGAGAGACAAATACATAGACACACACACACACACACACACACACACACACACACACAAACACACACACACTAGCCTCCTTCTCTTCCTCCAATAGGTAGATAGGTTGATATACAAACTAACCTCCTCCTCCAACAGTCACACAAGTAAAAAGTCACACGTGGCTTCGGCTATGCCTCCACTAGTTGGATAGATAGATAGATAGATAGATAGATAGACAGACAGACAGACAGACAGACAGACAGACAGACAGGCAAATAGAGAAACATACTCGTCGGCTCCTCCTCCGTTAGGTAAAACGAGAGACAGACACGTAGACTAGCCTCTTCCATTCTCGAATATATAGGCATTCAGGCAGGTAGTCAGACAGACAGACAAAGTAGAGATATGCGGTATGGGGAAGGGGTCGGACGGCGGCGACCGGGGAATAGGGTGCCACTGGCGAGCCAGAGGATATTTTTCCATGTCCCTAGCTGCCTTGCCTGGGGTTGGCATCCGCTCCCCCAAGTTCACCGGACTCAAACCTTTGAAGTCTCCCTGCTGCTGGGAGCGGGCGTGGTGAGCTCAGGGGAAGAGGTCGGCAGCAGAGGTGGAGGCGGCACAGCAGCAAACGGGGATGCCTCGGCGGCTTGGTCATTTTCCTCCCAACTCCACCTCGTCTGCCCTCGGGGCGGCCTCTGCTAACCCAGGTTTCCGGGATTTAGTTCTCCTGGTCAGCCAGGTCCTGGGATGCTGCTGAGGTGACTTCAGAGGACAGGGACGTCGTGGGGAGCGGACTGCCTCTGATCAGCCCATCAGTTTGCTCCCATCTCCACAACGGCCTGGCCTGGGGGCGGCCTGTCCTGCCCCAGGTTCACCGTATGCATGTTTCCATGTCAGCGTCCGCCCCGGAGGCAGGCGCGGTGCGATCAGGGGCTGCAGTGAGTAGTCGGGGCTGCCCCACCGAGCCCCTGTATTTGCTCAGATCTCCCCCTTGGCCGGTTCTAGGGTTGATCTCTGCTACCCTAGGTACACGAGGTGCACATCTTTGCGTTTCCCGGCTCCCGGGAGGCGGGCAGGGGTGGCCTGTGGGCGGGGCGGGGGCGGGACTGGGGCGGGGCGGTGGCGGAAACAGAGAGGGCAGAAGTGGGAGGCATGGGCTGCCCAGGCAAGCCTGTGGGTTTCTAGCCAGTGTTCCCCTCAGCCTGTAGTTGGGGCGCCCCCTGCTGCTTCAGGGTGGCAATTGCCATCCCCCCAGGTGGCACGAATACTGGGATTCTTCCTCCATTAGACACACAGAGAGACAAATAAATAGACAGACAGACACACTAGCCTCTTCCTCCATTTAGAAACAGCCATATATCCTAACCTCCTCTTCCTCATGCATTATAGAGGGAGACACATACATACATACGCAGACACCCACAGACACACACATGCACACACTGGCGTCCTACTTCTCCTCAATTAATTAGGTAGTGAGACACACTAATCTCCTCCTCCATTAGATAATAGATAGAGAAACGTAATAGACTCTTCCTCCTCCTCCTTTAGATAGATAGTCACTGAGATTGACTGATACACACACTAGCCTCTATGTTCTCCTGTAGAGAGACAGACTGATTGCCAGACACTTTGGAATCCGTCTTCTTCTCCATTAGATAATAATACAGACACAATCATAGACCCACAGACCGACATACACACTAGTCTTCTCTTCCTCTGACCGACAGACAGATAGACACTGTAGCCTCCTTCTTCTCGACTAGATAAACGTACATATATACATATGTGATACATAGACAGAGAGACAGACATACTAGCTTACTCCTCCTCCCGTTAGATGCACACATTGACTGAGAGACAGATACAGTAGAATCCCCCCACTTTACTTTCAGGTACATTGATACACAGACCCGCACTCACACACACACACACACACACACACACACACACACACACACACACATACACGGTAGCATCCTCCTGTTCTTCAAATTGGTATTTATGTAGATAGACACACTAACCTAATCCTCCAATACACAGACAAATAAAACGGCACACTAGCCTACAGGTTTGCCTCCTTTAGATAGATAGATAGTTAGGTAGATAAATAGATCTATAGATAGAGAGTTAGATAGGCAGGCAGAGAGACATACTAGTCTCCTCCTCCTCCGTTAGATAAACAGACGGGCACACACAAAGGCTTGCCTCTCCCATCCTCCAATAGGCAGGCAGTCAAGCAGGCAGTCAGACAGACTGACACACTAGAGGTGGGGTGCGTTCTGTGGACCGGGTTAAGAAGCGTTGTCCAGGGAGAGTTGTGCCACTGGCGAGTAATAGGATTATATCCCCTGTCCCTAGCTGCCTTGCCTGAGGGCGGCCTCCGCTCCCCCAAATTCGTTGGGCTCAAGCCTTTGAACTTAGCCTGCTCCTGGGAGCAGGCATGGGAAGGCTAGGGGAAGAGGTCATCGGCAGATATGGAGGCGGCTCAGCAGCTAAGGGGGATGCATCGGCGAGTCGGTCATTTTCCTACCATCTCCCCCTCTCCTGGCCTCGGGGTGGCCTCTGCTACACCAGGTGTGCGGGATTTAATTCTCCCTGTCTGCCAGGTCCTGGGAGGCAGCTGAGGTGATCTCTGGGTACAGGCACGTTGAGGGGAGCGGACTACATCGGGTGAGCCGATCAGTTTGCTCCCATCTCCACAAGGGCCTGTCCGGGGGGCGGGCTCTCCTGCCCCGGGTTCACAGTATCCATGTTTCCATGTGAGCCTGCGCCCCGCAGGCAGTCCCGGTGTGATTAGGGGCTGCAGTGAGGAGGCGGGTCTGCCCCACCGAGCCCCTGTATTTGCTCCGATCTCCCCCTTGGCCGGTCCTAGGGTTGGTTTCGGCTACCCTACCTAGGTACTCGAGGTGCACATCTCTGTGTTTTCCGGCTCCCGTGAAGCGGGTGTGCGGTGGGGCGCGGCGGGTGCCGGGCTGGGGCTTGGCGCGGGCGGCTATAGAAAGAGCAGAAGCGGGAGGCACGGTCTGCCCTGGCAAGCCTGTGGGTTCCCATCCATTGTCCCCCTCAGACTGCAATGGGGGCACCCTCTGTTGCTTCAGGGTGGCAATTGACATCCTTCCAGGTGAGTCGAATACTGAGAGGCTTCCTCCATTAGACAGACAGAGAGACAAATAAATAGACAGTCAGACACGCTTGCGTCTTCCTCCATTTAGACACAGCCATCTATCCTAACCTCCTCCTCCTCATCCATTATAGAGGGAGACAGAAACATAGACAGACAGACATGCACAAACACACACACACACGCCTCCTCCTTCTCTTCCAATAGGTAGATAGGTAGATAGACAAACTAACCTCCTCCTCCAACAGACACACAAGTAAAAAGTCACACTTGGCTCCTGCTATGACTCCACTTGATAGATAGATAGAAACAGATAGATAGATAGATAGACAGATAGATAGATAGATAGATAGTTAGGCAGGCAAATAGAGAGACCTACTCGTCGGCTGCTCCTCCGTTAGGTAAAACGACAGTCACACACGTAGACTAGCCCCTCCCATTCTCAAATATATAGGCAGGCAGGCTGGTAGTCAGACCGACACACAATCTAGACATGGGTGTTCTGGGGAAGGGGTTTGACGGAAGCGACTGGGGAATAGGGCGCCACTGTCGAGCTAGAGGATATTCTCCCATGTCCCTAGCTGCCTTGCCTGGAGGTGGCATCCGCTCCCCCAAGTTCACCGGACTCAAACCTTTAAAGTCACCCTGCTCCTGGGAGCGGGCGTGGTGAGGTCAGGGGAAGAGGTCGGCAGCAGAGGCGGAGGCGGCATAGCAGCAAACGGGGATGCCTCGGCGGCTTGGTCATTTTCCTCCCATCTCGCCCTCTCCAGGCCTCAGGGCGGCCTCTGCTACCCCCAGGTTTCCGGGATATAAGTCTCCTAGTCAGCCAGGTCCTGGGATGATGGTGAGGTGACTTCAGAGGACAGGGACGTCGTGGGGAGCGGACTGCCTCTGATCAACCGATCAGTTTGCTCCCATCTCCACATCGGCCTGGCCTGGGGGCGGCCTCTCCTGCCCCAGGTTCACCGTATGCATGTTTCCATGTCAGCGTCCGCCCCGGAGGCAGGCGCGGTGTGGATCAGGGGCTGCAGTGAGTAGTCGGGGCTGCCCCACCGAGCCCCTGTATTTGCTCAGGTCTCCCCGTTGGATGGTTCTAGGGTTGATCTCTGCTACCCTAGGTACTCGAGGTGCACATCTCTGTGTTTTCCGGCTCCCGTGAGGCGGGTGTGCAGTGGGGCGCGGCGGGTGTCAGGCTGGGGCTTGGTGCGGGCGGCTATAGAGAGGGCGGAAGCGGGAGGCACGGGCGGCCCAGGCAAGCCTGTGGATTTCCATCCAGTGTCCCCCTCAGCCTGCAATGGGGCCGCCCTCTGCTGCTACAGGGTGGCAATTGCCATCCCTCCAGGTGAGTCAAATACTGAGAGCCATCCTCCATTAGAAAGACAGAGAGACAAATACATAGACACACACACACACACACACACACACACACACAAACACACACACACTAGCCTCCTTCTCTTCCTCCAATAGGTAGATAGGTTGATATACAAACTAACCTCCTCCTCCAACAGTCACACAAGTAAAAAGTCACACGTGGCTTCGGCTATGCCTCCACTAGTTGGATAGATAGATAGATAGATAGATAGATAGATAGATAGATAGATAGACAGACAGACAGACAGACAGACAGACAGACAGACAGACAGGCAAATAGAGAAACATACTCGTCGGCTCCTCCTCCGTTAGGTAAAACGAGAGACAGACACGTAGACTAGCCTCTTCCATTCTCGAATATATAGGCATTCAGGCAGGTAGTCAGACAGACAGACAAAGTAGAGATATGCGGTATGGGGAAGGGGTCGGACGGCGGCGACCGGGGAATAGGGTGCCACTGGCGAGCCAGAGGATATTTTTCCATGTCCCTAGCTGCCTTGCCTGGGGTTGGCATCCGCTCCCCCAAGTTCACCGGACTCAAACCTTTGAAGTCTCCCTGCTGCTGGGAGCGGGCGTGGTGAGCTCAGGGGAAGAGGTCGGCAGCAGAGGTGGAGGCGGCACAGCAGCAAACGGGGATGCCTCGGCGGCTTGGTCATTTTCCTCCCAACTCCACCTCGTCTGCCCTCGGGGCGGCCTCTGCTAACCCAGGTTTCCGGGATTTAGTTCTCCTGGTCAGCCAGGTCCTGGGATGCTGCTGAGGTGACTTCAGAGGACAGGGACGTCGTGGGGAGCGGACTGCCTCTGATCAGCCCATCAGTTTGCTCCCATCTCCACAACGGCCTGGCCTGGGGGCGGCCTGTCCTGCCCCAGGTTCACCGTATGCATGTTTCCATGTCAGCGTCCGCCCCGGAGGCAGGCGCGGTGCGATCAGGGGCTGCAGTGAGTAGTCGGGGCTGCCCCACCGAGCCCCTGTATTTGCTCAGATCTCCCCCTTGGCCGGTTCTAGGGTTGATCTCTGCTACCCTAGGTACACGAGGTGCACATCTTTGCGTTTCCCGGCTCCCGGGAGGCGGGCAGGGGTGGCCTGTGGGCGGGGCGGGGGCGGGACTGGGGCGGGGCGGTGGCGGAAACAGAGAGGGCAGAAGTGGGAGGCATGGGCTGCCCAGGCAAGCCTGTGGGTTTCTAGCCAGTGTTCCCCTCAGCCTGTAGTTGGGGCGCCCCCTGCTGCTTCAGGGTGGCAATTGCCATCCCCCCAGGTGGCACGAATACTGGGATTCTTCCTCCATTAGACACACAGAGAGACAAATAAATAGACAGACAGACACACTAGCCTCTTCCTCCATTTAGAAACAGCCATATATCCTAACCTCCTCTTCCTCATGCATTATAGAGGGAGACACATACATACATACGCAGACACCCACAGACACACACATGCACACACTGGCGTCCTACTTCTCCTCAATTAATTAGGTAGTGAGACACACTAATCTCCTCCTCCATTAGATAATAGATAGAGAAACGTAATAGACTCTTCCTCCTCCTCCTTTAGATAGATAGTCACTGAGATTGACTGATACACACACTAGCCTCTATGTTCTCCTGTAGAGAGACAGACTGATTGCCAGACACTTTGGAATCCGTCTTCTTCTCCATTAGATAATAATACAGACACAATCATAGACCCACAGACCGACATACACACTAGTCTTCTCTTCCTCTGACCGACAGACAGATAGACACTGTAGCCTCCTTCTTCTCGACTAGATAAACGTACATATATACATATGTGATACATAGACAGAGAGACAGACATACTAGCTTACTCCTCCTCCCGTTAGATGCACACATTGACTGAGAGACAGATACAGTAGAATCCCCCCACTTTACTTTCAGGTACATTGATACACAGACCCGCACTCACACACACACACACACACACACACACACACACACACACACATACACGGTAGCATCCTCCTGTTCTTCAAATTGGTATTTATGTAGATAGACACACTAACCTAATCCTCCAATACACAGACAAATAAAACGGCACACTAGCCTACAGGTTTGCCTCCTTTAGATAGATAGATAGTTAGGTAGATAAATAGATCTATAGATAGAGAGTTAGATAGGCAGGCAGAGAGACATACTAGTCTCCTCCTCCTCCGTTAGATAAACAGACGGGCACACACAAAGGCTTGCCTCTCCCATCCTCCAATAGGCAGGCAGTCAAGCAGGCAGTCAGACAGACTGACACACTAGAGGTGGGGTGCGTTCTGTGGACCGGGTTAAGAAGCGTTGTCCAGGGAGAGTTGTGCCACTGGCGAGTAATAGGATTATATCCCCTGTCCCTAGCTGCCTTGCCTGAGGGCGGCCTCCGCTCCCCCAAATTCGTTGGGCTCAAGCCTTTGAACTTAGCCTGCTCCTGGGAGCAGGCATGGGAAGGCTAGGGGAAGAGGTCATCGGCAGATATGGAGGCGGCTCAGCAGCTAAGGGGGATGCATCGGCGAGTCGGTCATTTTCCTACCATCTCCCCCTCTCCTGGCCTCGGGGTGGCCTCTGCTACACCAGGTGTGCGGGATTTAATTCTCCCTGTCTGCCAGGTCCTGGGAGGCAGCTGAGGTGATCTCTGGGTACAGGCACGTTGAGGGGAGCGGACTACATCGGGTGAGCCGATCAGTTTGCTCCCATCTCCACAAGGGCCTGTCCGGGGGGCGGGCTCTCCTGCCCCGGGTTCACAGTATCCATGTTTCCATGTGAGCCTGCGCCCCGCAGGCAGTCCCGGTGTGATTAGGGGCTGCAGTGAGGAGGCGGGTCTGCCCCACCGAGCCCCTGTATTTGCTCCGATCTCCCCCTTGGCCGGTCCTAGGGTTGGTTTCGGCTACCCTACCTAGGTACTCGAGGTGCACATCTCTGTGTTTTCCGGCTCCCGTGAAGCGGGTGTGCGGTGGGGCGCGGCGGGTGCCGGGCTGGGGCTTGGCGCGGGCGGCTATAGAAAGAGCAGAAGCGGGAGGCACGGTCTGCCCTGGCAAGCCTGTGGGTTCCCATCCATTGTCCCCCTCAGACTGCAATGGGGGCACCCTCTGTTGCTTCAGGGTGGCAATTGACATCCTTCCAGGTGAGTCGAATACTGAGAGGCTTCCTCCATTAGACAGACAGAGAGACAAATAAATAGACAGTCAGACACGCTTGCGTCTTCCTCCATTTAGACACAGCCATCTATCCTAACCTCCTCCTCCTCATCCATTATAGAGGGAGACAGAAACATAGACAGACAGACATGCACAAACACACACACACACGCCTCCTCCTTCTCTTCCAATAGGTAGATAGGTAGATAGACAAACTAACCTCCTCCTCCAACAGACACACAAGTAAAAAGTCACACTTGGCTCCTGCTATGACTCCACTTGATAGATAGATAGAAACAGATAGATAGATAGATAGACAGATAGATAGATAGATAGATAGTTAGGCAGGCAAATAGAGAGACCTACTCGTCGGCTGCTCCTCCGTTAGGTAAAACGACAGTCACACACGTAGACTAGCCCCTCCCATTCTCAAATATATAGGCAGGCAGGCTGGTAGTCAGACCGACACACAATCTAGACATGGGTGTTCTGGGGAAGGGGTTTGACGGAAGCGACTGGGGAATAGGGCGCCACTGTCGAGCTAGAGGATATTCTCCCATGTCCCTAGCTGCCTTGCCTGGAGGTGGCATCCGCTCCCCCAAGTTCACCGGACTCAAACCTTTAAAGTCACCCTGCTCCTGGGAGCGGGCGTGGTGAGGTCAGGGGAAGAGGTCGGCAGCAGAGGCGGAGGCGGCATAGCAGCAAACGGGGATGCCTCGGCGGCTTGGTCATTTTCCTCCCATCTCGCCCTCTCCAGGCCTCAGGGCGGCCTCTGCTACCCCCAGGTTTCCGGGATATAAGTCTCCTAGTCAGCCAGGTCCTGGGATGATGGTGAGGTGACTTCAGAGGACAGGGACGTCGTGGGGAGCGGACTGCCTCTGATCAACCGATCAGTTTGCTCCCATCTCCACATCGGCCTGGCCTGGGGGCGGCCTCTCCTGCCCCAGGTTCACCGTATGCATGTTTCCATGTCAGCGTCCGCCCCGGAGGCAGGCGCGGTGTGGATCAGGGGCTGCAGTGAGTAGTCGGGGCTGCCCCACCGAGCCCCTGTATTTGCTCAGGTCTCCCCGTTGGATGGTTCTAGGGTTGATCTCTGCTACCCTAGGTACTCGAGGTGCACATCTCTGTGTTTTCCGGCTCCCGTGAGGCGGGTGTGCAGTGGGGCGCGGCGGGTGTCAGGCTGGGGCTTGGCGTGGGCGGCTATAGAGAGGGCGGAAGCGGGAGGCACGGGCGGCCCAGGCAAGCCTGTGGATTTCCATCCAGTGTCCCCCTCAGCCTGCAATGGGGCCGCCCTCTGCTGCTACAGGGTGGCAATTGCCATCCCTCCAGGTGAGTCAAATACTGAGAGCCATCCTCCATTAGAAAGACAGAGAGACAAATACATAGACACACACACACACACACACACACACACACACACACACACACAACACACACACACTAGCCTCCTTCTCTTCCTCCAATAGGTAGATAGGTTGATATACAAACTAACCTCCTCCTCCAACAGTCACACAAGTAAAAAGTCACACGTGGCTTCGGCTATGCCTCCACTAGTTGGATAGATAGATAGATAGATAGATAGATAGATAGATAGATAGATAGACAGACAGACAGACAGACAGACAGACAGACAGACAGGCAAATAGAGAAACATACTCGTCGGCTCCTCCTCCGTTAGGTAAAACGAGAGACAGACACGTAGACTAGCCTCTTCCATTCTCGAATATATAGGCATTCAGGCAGGTAGTCAGACAGACAGACAAAGTAGAGATATGCGGTATGGGGAAGGGGTCGGACGGCGGCGACCGGGGAATAGGGTGCCACTGGCGAGCCAGAGGATATTTTTCCATGTCCCTAGCTGCCTTGCCTGGGGTTGGCATCCGCTCCCCCAAGTTCACCGGACTCAAACCTTTGAAGTCTCCCTGCTGCTGGGAGCGGGCGTGGTGAGCTCAGGGGAAGAGGTCGGCAGCAGAGGTGGAGGCGGCCCAGCAGCAAACGGGGATGCCTCGGCGGCTTGGTCATTTTCCTCCCAACTCCACCTCGTCTGCCCTCGGGGCGGCCTCTGCTAACCCAGGTTTCCGGGATTTAGTTCTCCTGGTCAGCCAGGTCCTGGGATGCTGCTGAGGTGACTTCAGAGGACAGGGACGTCGTGGGGAGCGGACTGCCTCTGATCAGCCCATCAGTTTGCTCCCATCTCCACAACGGCCTGGCCTGGGGGCGGCCTGTCCTGCCCCAGGTTCACCGTATGCATGTTTCCATGTCAGCGTCCGCCCCGGAGGCAGGCGCGGTGCGATCAGGGGCTGCAGTGAGTAGTCGGGGCTGCCCCACCGAGCCCCTGTATTTGCTCAGATCTCCCCCTTGGCCGGTTCTAGGGTTGATCTCTGCTACCCTAGGTACACGAGGTGCACATCTTTGCGTTTCCCGGCTCCCGGGAGGCGGGCAGGGGTGGCCTGTGGGCGGGGCGGGGGCGGGACTGGGGCGGGGCGGTGGCGGAAACAGAGAGGGCAGAAGTGGGAGGCATGGGCTGCCCAGGCAAGCCTGTGGGTTTCTAGCCAGTGTTCCCCTCAGCCTGTAGTTGGGGCGCCCCCTGCTGCTTCAGGGTGGCAATTGCCATCCCCCCAGGTGGCACGAATACTGGGATTCTTCCTCCATTAGACACACAGAGAGACAAATAAATAGACAGACAGACACACTAGCCTCTTCCTCCATTTAGAAACAGCCATATATCCTAACCTCCTCTTCCTCATGCATTATAGAGGGAGACACATACATACATACGCAGACACCCACAGACACACACATGCACACACTGGCGTCCTACTTCTCCTCAATTAATTAGGTAGTGAGACACACTAATCTCCTCCTCCATTAGATAATAGATAGAGAAACGTAATAGACTCTTCCTCCTCCTCCTTTAGATAGATAGTCACTGAGATTGACTGATACACACACTAGCCTCTATGTTCTCCTGTAGAGAGACAGACTGATTGCCAGACACTTTGGAATCCGTCTTCTTCTCCATTAGATAATAATACAGACACAATCATAGACCCACAGACCGACATACACACTAGTCTTCTCTTCCTCTGACCGACAGACAGATAGACACTGTAGCCTCCTTCTTCTCGACTAGATAAACGTACATATATACATATGTGATACATAGACAGAGAGACAGACATACTAGCTTACTCCTCCTCCCGTTAGATGCACACATTGACTGAGAGACAGATACAGTAGAATCCCCCCACTTTACTTTCAGGTACATTGATACACAGACCCGCACTCACACACACACACACACACACACACACACACACACACACACACACACACACATACACGGTAGCATCCTCCTGTTCTTCAAATTGGTATTTATGTAGATAGACACACTAACCTAATCCTCCAATACACAGACAAATAAAACGGCACACTAGCCTACAGGTTTGCCTCCTTTAGATAGATAGATAGTTAGGTAGATAAATAGATCTATAGATAGAGAGTTAGATAGGCAGGCAGAGAGACATACTAGTCTCCTCCTCCTCCGTTAGATAAACAGACGGGCACACACAAAGGCTTGCCTCTCCCATCCTCCAATAGGCAGGCAGTCAAGCAGGCAGTCAGACAGACTGACACACTAGAGGTGGGGTGCGTTCTGTGGACCGGGTTAAGAAGCGTTGTCCAGGGAGAGTTGTGCCACTGGCGAGTAATAGGATTATATCCCCTGTCCCTAGCTGCCTTGCCTGAGGGCGGCCTCCGCTCCCCCAAATTCGTTGGGCTCAAGCCTTTGAACTTAGCCTGCTCCTGGGAGCAGGCATGGGAAGGCTAGGGGAAGAGGTCATCGGCAGATATGGAGGCGGCTCAGCAGCTAAGGGGGATGCATCGGCGAGTCGGTCATTTTCCTACCATCTCCCCCTCTCCTGGCCTCGGGGTGGCCTCTGCTACACCAGGTGTGCGGGATTTAATTCTCCCTGTCTGCCAGGTCCTGGGAGGCAGCTGAGGTGATCTCTGGGTACAGGCACGTTGAGGGGAGCGGACTACATCGGGTGAGCCGATCAGTTTGCTCCCATCTCCACAAGGGCCTGTCCGGGGGGCGGGCTCTCCTGCCCCGGGTTCACAGTATCCATGTTTCCATGTGAGCCTGCGCCCCGCAGGCAGTCCCGGTGTGATTAGGGGCTGCAGTGAGGAGGCGGGTCTGCCCCACCGAGCCCCTGTATTTGCTCCGATCTCCCCCTTGGCCGGTCCTAGGGTTGGTTTCGGCTACCCTACCTAGGTACTCGAGGTGCACATCTCTGTGTTTTCCGGCTCCCGTGAAGCGGGTGTGCGGTGGGGCGCGGCGGGTGCCGGGCTGGGGCTTGGCGCGGGCGGCTATAGAAAGAGCAGAAGCGGGAGGCACGGTCTGCCCTGGCAAGCCTGTGGGTTCCCATCCATTGTCCCCCTCAGACTGCAATGGGGGCACCCTCTGTTGCTTCAGGGTGGCAATTGACATCCTTCCAGGTGAGTCGAATACTGAGAGGCTTCCTCCATTAGACAGACAGAGAGACAAATAAATAGACAGTCAGACACGCTTGCGTCTTCCTCCATTTAGACACAGCCATCTATCCTAACCTCCTCCTCCTCATCCATTATAGAGGGAGACAGAAACATAGACAGACAGACATGCACAAACACACACACACACGCCTCCTCCTTCTCTTCCAATAGGTAGATAGGTAGATAGACAAACTAACCTCCTCCTCCAACAGACACACAAGTAAAAAGTCACACTTGGCTCCTGCTATGACTCCACTTGATAGATAGATAGAAACAGATAGATAGATAGATAGACAGATAGATAGATAGATAGATAGTTAGGCAGGCAAATAGAGAGACCTACTCGTCGGCTGCTCCTCCGTTAGGTAAAACGACAGTCACACACGTAGACTAGCCCCTCCCATTCTCAAATATATAGGCAGGCAGGCTGGTAGTCAGACCGACACACAATCTAGACATGGGTGTTCTGGGGAAGGGGTTTGACGGAAGCGACTGGGGAATAGGGCGCCACTGTCGAGCTAGAGGATATTCTCCCATGTCCCTAGCTGCCTTGCCTGGAGGTGGCATCCGCTCCCCCAAGTTCACCGGACTCAAACCTTTAAAGTCACCCTGCTCCTGGGAGCGGGCGTGGTGAGGTCAGGGGAAGAGGTCGGCAGCAGAGGCGGAGGCGGCATAGCAGCAAACGGGGATGCCTCGGCGGCTTGGTCATTTTCCTCCCATCTCGCCCTCTCCAGGCCTCAGGGCGGCCTCTGCTACCCCCAGGTTTCCGGGATATAAGTCTCCTAGTCAGCCAGGTCCTGGGATGATGGTGAGGTGACTTCAGAGGACAGGGACGTCGTGGGGAGCGGACTGCCTCTGATCAACCGATCAGTTTGCTCCCATCTCCACATCGGCCTGGCCTGGGGGCGGCCTCTCCTGCCCCAGGTTCACCGTATGCATGTTTCCATGTCAGCGTCCACCCCGGAGGCAGGCGCGGTGTGGATCAGGGGCTGCAGTGAGTAGTCGGGGCTGCCCCACCGAGCCCCTGTATTTGCTCAGGTCTCCCCGTTGGATGGTTCTAGGGTTGATCTCTGCTACCCTAGGTACTCGAGGTGCACATCTCTGTGTTTTCCGGCTCCCGTGAGGCGGGTGTGCAGTGGGGCGCGGCGGGTGTCAGGCTGGGGCTTGGCGTGGGCGGCTATAGAGAGGGCGGAAGCGGGAGGCACGGGCGGCCCAGGCAAGCCTGTGGATTTCCATCCAGTGTCCCCCTCAGCCTGCAATGGGGCCGCCCTCTGCTGCTACAGGGTGGCAATTGCCATCCCTCCAGGTGAGTCAAATACTGAGAGCCATCCTCCATTAGAAAGACAGAGAGACAAATACATAGACACACACACACACACACACACACACACACACACACACACACAAACACACACACACTAGCCTCCTTCTCTTCCTCCAATAGGTAGATAGGTTGATATACAAACTAACCTCCTCCTCCAACAGTCACACAAGTAAAAAGTCACACGTGGCTTCGGCTATGCCTCCACTAGTTGGATAGATAGATAGATAGATAGATAGATAGATAGATAGATAGATAGACAGACAGACAGACAGACAGACAGACAGACAGACAGGCAAATAGAGAAACATACTCGTCGGCTCCTCCTCCGTTAGGTAAAACGAGAGACAGACACGTAGACTAGCCTCTTCCATTCTCGAATATATAGGCATTCAGGCAGGTAGTCAGACAGACAGACAAAGTAGAGATATGCGGTATGGGGAAGGGGTCGGACGGCGGCGACCGGGGAATAGGGTGCCACTGGCGAGCCAGAGGATATTTTTCCATGTCCCTAGCTGCCTTGCCTGGGGTTGGCATCCGCTCCCCCAAGTTCACCGGACTCAAACCTTTGAAGTCTCCCTGCTGCTGGGAGCGGGCGTGGTGAGCTCAGGGGAAGAGGTCGGCAGCAGAGGTGGAGGCGGCCCAGCAGCAAACGGGGATGCCTCGGCGGCTTGGTCATTTTCCTCCCAACTCCACCTCGTCTGCCCTCGGGGCGGCCTCTGCTAACCCAGGTTTCCGGGATTTAGTTCTCCTGGTCAGCCAGGTCCTGGGATGCTGCTGAGGTGACTTCAGAGGACAGGGACGTCGTGGGGAGCGGACTGCCTCTGATCAGCCCATCAGTTTGCTCCCATCTCCACAACGGCCTGGCCTGGGGGCGGCCTGTCCTGCCCCAGGTTCACCGTATGCATGTTTCCATGTCAGCGTCCGCCCCGGAGGCAGGCGCGGTGCGATCAGGGGCTGCAGTGAGTAGTCGGGGCTGCCCCACCGAGCCCCTGTATTTGCTCAGATCTCCCCCTTGGCCGGTTCTAGGGTTGATCTCTGCTACCCTAGGTACACGAGGTGCACATCTTTGCGTTTCCCGGCTCCCGGGAGGCGGGCAGGGGTGGCCTGTGGGCGGGGCGGGGGCGGGACTGGGGCGGGGCGGTGGCGGAAACAGAGAGGGCAGAAGTGGGAGGCATGGGCTGCCCAGGCAAGCCTGTGGGTTTCTAGCCAGTGTTCCCCTCAGCCTGTAGTTGGGGCGCCCCCTGCTGCTTCAGGGTGGCAATTGCCATCCCCCCAGGTGGCACGAATACTGGGATTCTTCCTCCATTAGACACACAGAGAGACAAATAAATAGACAGACAGACACACTAGCCTCTTCCTCCATTTAGAAACAGCCATATATCCTAACCTCCTCTTCCTCATGCATTATAGAGGGAGACACATACATACATACGCAGACACCCACAGACACACACATGCACACACTGGCGTCCTACTTCTCCTCAATTAATTAGGTAGTGAGACACACTAATCTCCTCCTCCATTAGATAATAGATAGAGAAACGTAATAGACTCTTCCTCCTCCTCCTTTAGATAGATAGTCACTGAGATTGACTGATACACACACTAGCCTCTATGTTCTCCTGTAGAGAGACAGACTGATTGCCAGACACTTTGGAATCCGTCTTCTTCTCCATTAGATAATAATACAGACACAATCATAGACCCACAGACCGACATACACACTAGTCTTCTCTTCCTCTGACCGACAGACAGATAGACACTGTAGCCTCCTTCTTCTCGACTAGATAAACGTACATATATACATATGTGATACATAGACAGAGAGACAGACATACTAGCTTACTCCTCCTCCCGTTAGATGCACACATTGACTGAGAGACAGATACAGTAGAATCCCCCCACTTTACTTTCAGGTACATTGATACACAGACCCGCACTCACACACACACACACACACACACACACACACACACACACACACACACACACATACACGGTAGCATCCTCCTGTTCTTCAAATTGGTATTTATGTAGATAGACACACTAACCTAATCCTCCAATACACAGACAAATAAAACGGCACACTAGCCTACAGGTTTGCCTCCTTTAGATAGATAGATAGTTAGGTAGATAAATAGATCTATAGATAGAGAGTTAGATAGGCAGGCAGAGAGACATACTAGTCTCCTCCTCCTCCGTTAGATAAACAGACGGGCACACACAAAGGCTTGCCTCTCCCATCCTCCAATAGGCAGGCAGTCAAGCAGGCAGTCAGACAGACTGACACACTAGAGGTGGGGTGCGTTCTGTGGACCGGGTTAAGAAGCGTTGTCCAGGGAGAGTTGTGCCACTGGCGAGTAATAGGATTATATCCCCTGTCCCTAGCTGCCTTGCCTGAGGGCGGCCTCCGCTCCCCCAAATTCGTTGGGCTCAAGCCTTTGAACTTAGCCTGCTCCTGGGAGCAGGCATGGGAAGGCTAGGGGAAGAGGTCATCGGCAGATATGGAGGCGGCTCAGCAGCTAAGGGGGATGCATCGGCGAGTCGGTCATTTTCCTACCATCTCCCCCTCTCCTGGCCTCGGGGTGGCCTCTGCTACACCAGGTGTGCGGGATTTAATTCTCCCTGTCTGCCAGGTCCTGGGAGGCAGCTGAGGTGATCTCTGGGTACAGGCACGTTGAGGGGAGCGGACTACATCGGGTGAGCCGATCAGTTTGCTCCCATCTCCACAAGGGCCTGTCCGGGGGGCGGGCTCTCCTGCCCCGGGTTCACAGTATCCATGTTTCCATGTGAGCCTGCGCCCCGCAGGCAGTCCCGGTGTGATTAGGGGCTGCAGTGAGGAGGCGGGTCTGCCCCACCGAGCCCCTGTATTTGCTCCGATCTCCCCCTTGGCCGGTCCTAGGGTTGGTTTCGGCTACCCTACCTAGGTACTCGAGGTGCACATCTCTGTGTTTTCCGGCTCCCGTGAAGCGGGTGTGCGGTGGGGCGCGGCGGGTGCCGGGCTGGGGCTTGGCGCGGGCGGCTATAGAAAGAGCAGAAGCGGGAGGCACGGTCTGCCCTGGCAAGCCTGTGGGTTCCCATCCATTGTCCCCCTCAGACTGCAATGGGGGCACCCTCTGTTGCTTCAGGGTGGCAATTGACATCCTTCCAGGTGAGTCGAATACTGAGAGGCTTCCTCCATTAGACAGACAGAGAGACAAATAAATAGACAGTCAGACACGCTTGCGTCTTCCTCCATTTAGACACAGCCATCTATCCTAACCTCCTCCTCCTCATCCATTATAGAGGGAGACAGAAACATAGACAGACAGACATGCACAAACACACACACACACGCCTCCTCCTTCTCTTCCAATAGGTAGATAGGTAGATAGACAAACTAACCTCCTCCTCCAACAGACACACAAGTAAAAAGTCACACTTGGCTCCTGCTATGACTCCACTTGATAGATAGATAGAAACATAGATAGATAGATAGATAGATAGATAGATAGATAGATAGATAGATAGATAGATAGACAGATAGATAGATAGATAGATAGTTAGGCAGGCAAATAGAGAGACCTACTCGTCGGCTGCTCCTCCGTTAGGTAAAACGACAGTCACACACGTAGACTAGCCCCTCCCATTCTCAAATATATAGGCAGGCAGGCTGGTAGTCAGACCGACACACAATCTAGACATGGGTGTTCTGGGGAAGGGGTTTGACGGAAGCGACTGGGGAATAGGGCGCCACTGTCGAGCTAGAGGATATTCTCCCATGTCCCTAGCTGCCTTGCCTGGAGGTGGCATCCGCTCCCCCAAGTTCACCGGACTCAAACCTTTAAAGTCACCCTGCTCCTGGGAGCGGGCGTGGTGAGGTCAGGGGAAGAGGTCGGCAGCAGAGGCGGAGGCGGCATAGCAGCAAACGGGGATGCCTCGGCGGCTTGGTCATTTTCCTCCCATCTCGCCCTCTCCAGGCCTCAGGGCGGCCTCTGCTACCCCCAGGTTTCCGGGATATAAGTCTCCTAGTCAGCCAGGTCCTGGGATGATGGTGAGGTGACTTCAGAGGACAGGGACGTCGTGGGGAGCGGACTGCCTCTGATCAACCGATCAGTTTGCTCCCATCTCCACATCGGCCTGGCCTGGGGGCGGCCTCTCCTGCCCCAGGTTCACCGTATGCATGTTTCCATGTCAGCGTCCGCCCCGGAGGCAGGCGCGGTGTGGATCAGGGGCTGCAGTGAGTAGTCGGGGCTGCCCCACCGAGCCCCTGTATTTGCTCAGGTCTCCCCGTTGGATGGTTCTAGGGTTGATCTCTGCTACCCTAGGTACTCGAGGTGCACATCTCTGTGTTTTCCGGCTCCCGTGAGGCGGGTGTGCAGTGGGGCGCGGCGGGTGTCAGGCTGGGGCTTGGCGCGGGCGGCTATAGAGAGGGCGGAAGCGGGAGGCACGGGCGGCCCAGGCAAGCCTGTGGATTTCCATCCAGTGTCCCCCTCAGCCTGCAATGGGGCCGCCCTCTGCTGCTACAGGGTGGCAATTGCCATCCCTCCAGGTGAGTCAAATACTGAGAGCCATCCTCCATTAGAAAGACAGAGAGACAAATACATAGACACACACACACACACACACACACACACACACACACAAACACACACACACTAGCCTCCTTCTCTTCCTCCAATAGGTAGATAGGTTGATATACAAACTAACCTCCTCCTCCAACAGTCACACAAGTAAAAAGTCACACGTGGCTTCGGCTATGCCTCCACTAGTTGGATAGATAGATAGATAGATAGATAGATAGACAGACAGACAGACAGACAGACAGACAGACAGACAGGCAAATAGAGAAACATACTCGTCGGCTCCTCCTCCGTTAGGTAAAACGAGAGACAGACACGTAGACTAGCCTCTTCCATTCTCGAATATATAGGCATTCAGGCAGGTAGTCAGACAGACAGACAAAGTAGAGATATGCGGTATGGGGAAGGGGTCGGACGGCGGCGACCGGGGAATAGGGTGCCACTGGCGAGCCAGAGGATATTTTTCCATGTCCCTAGCTGCCTTGCCTGGGGTTGGCATCCGCTCCCCCAAGTTCACCGGACTCAAACCTTTGAAGTCTCCCTGCTGCTGGGAGCGGGCGTGGTGAGCTCAGGGGAAGAGGTCGGCAGCAGAGGTGGAGGCGGCACAGCAGCAAACGGGGATGCCTCGGCGGCTTGGTCATTTTCCTCCCAACTCCACCTCGTCTGCCCTCGGGGCGGCCTCTGCTAACCCAGGTTTCCGGGATTTAGTTCTCCTGGTCAGCCAGGTCCTGGGATGCTGCTGAGGTGACTTCAGAGGACAGGGACGTCGTGGGGAGCGGACTGCCTCTGATCAGCCCATCAGTTTGCTCCCATCTCCACAACGGCCTGGCCTGGGGGCGGCCTGTCCTGCCCCAGGTTCACCGTATGCATGTTTCCATGTCAGCGTCCGCCCCGGAGGCAGGCGCGGTGCGATCAGGGGCTGCAGTGAGTAGTCGGGGCTGCCCCACCGAGCCCCTGTATTTGCTCAGATCTCCCCCTTGGCCGGTTCTAGGGTTGATCTCTGCTACCCTAGGTACACGAGGTGCACATCTTTGCGTTTCCCGGCTCCCGGGAGGCGGGCAGGGGTGGCCTGTGGGCGGGGCGGGGGCGGGACTGGGGCGGGGCGGTGGCGGAAACAGAGAGGGCAGAAGTGGGAGGCATGGGCTGCCCAGGCAAGCCTGTGGGTTTCTAGCCAGTGTTCCCCTCAGCCTGTAGTTGGGGCGCCCCCTGCTGCTTCAGGGTGGCAATTGCCATCCCCCCAGGTGGCACGAATACTGGGATTCTTCCTCCATTAGACACACAGAGAGACAAATAAATAGACAGACAGACACACTAGCCTCTTCCTCCATTTAGAAACAGCCATATATCCTAACCTCCTCTTCCTCATGCATTATAGAGGGAGACACATACATACATACGCAGACACCCACAGACACACACATGCACACACTGGCGTCCTACTTCTCCTCAATTAATTAGGTAGTGAGACACACTAATCTCCTCCTCCATTAGATAATAGATAGAGAAACGTAATAGACTCTTCCTCCTCCTCCTTTAGATAGATAGTCACTGAGATTGACTGATACACACACTAGCCTCTATGTTCTCCTGTAGAGAGACAGACTGATTGCCAGACACTTTGGAATCCGTCTTCTTCTCCATTAGATAATAATACAGACACAATCATAGACCCACAGACCGACATACACACTAGTCTTCTCTTCCTCTGACCGACAGACAGATAGACACTGTAGCCTCCTTCTTCTCGACTAGATAAACGTACATATATACATATGTGATACATAGACAGAGAGACAGACATACTAGCTTACTCCTCCTCCCGTTAGATGCACACATTGACTGAGAGACAGATACAGTAGAATCCCCCCACTTTACTTTCAGGTACATTGATACACAGACCCGCACTCACACACACACACACACACACACACACACACACACACACACACACATACACGGTAGCATCCTCCTGTTCTTCAAATTGGTATTTATGTAGATAGACACACTAACCTAATCCTCCAATACACAGACAAATAAAACGGCACACTAGCCTACAGGTTTGCCTCCTTTAGATAGATAGATAGTTAGGTAGATAAATAGATCTATAGATAGAGAGTTAGATAGGCAGGCAGAGAGACATACTAGTCTCCTCCTCCTCCGTTAGATAAACAGACGGGCACACACAAAGGCTTGCCTCTCCCATCCTCCAATAGGCAGGCAGTCAAGCAGGCAGTCAGACAGACTGACACACTAGAGGTGGGGTGCGTTCTGTGGACCGGGTTAAGAAGCGTTGTCCAGGGAGAGTTGTGCCACTGGCGAGTAATAGGATTATATCCCCTGTCCCTAGCTGCCTTGCCTGAGGGCGGCCTCCGCTCCCCCAAATTCGTTGGGCTCAAGCCTTTGAACTTAGCCTGCTCCTGGGAGCAGGCATGGGAAGGCTAGGGGAAGAGGTCATCGGCAGATATGGAGGCGGCTCAGCAGCTAAGGGGGATGCATCGGCGAGTCGGTCATTTTCCTACCATCTCCCCCTCTCCTGGCCTCGGGGTGGCCTCTGCTACACCAGGTGTGCGGGATTTAATTCTCCCTGTCTGCCAGGTCCTGGGAGGCAGCTGAGGTGATCTCTGGGTACAGGCACGTTGAGGGGAGCGGACTACATCGGGTGAGCCGATCAGTTTGCTCCCATCTCCACAAGGGCCTGTCCGGGGGGCGGGCTCTCCTGCCCCGGGTTCACAGTATCCATGTTTCCATGTGAGCCTGCGCCCCGCAGGCAGTCCCGGTGTGATTAGGGGCTGCAGTGAGGAGGCGGGTCTGCCCCACCGAGCCCCTGTATTTGCTCCGATCTCCCCCTTGGCCGGTCCTAGGGTTGGTTTCGGCTACCCTACCTAGGTACTCGAGGTGCACATCTCTGTGTTTTCCGGCTCCCGTGAAGCGGGTGTGCGGTGGGGCGCGGCGGGTGCCGGGCTGGGGCTTGGCGCGGGCGGCTATAGAAAGAGCAGAAGCGGGAGGCACGGTCTGCCCTGGCAAGCCTGTGGGTTCCCATCCATTGTCCCCCTCAGACTGCAATGGGGGCACCCTCTGTTGCTTCAGGGTGGCAATTGACATCCTTCCAGGTGAGTCGAATACTGAGAGGCTTCCTCCATTAGACAGACAGAGAGACAAATAAATAGACAGTCAGACACGCTTGCGTCTTCCTCCATTTAGACACAGCCATCTATCCTAACCTCCTCCTCCTCATCCATTATAGAGGGAGACAGAAACATAGACAGACAGACATGCACAAACACACACACACACGCCTCCTCCTTCTCTTCCAATAGGTAGATAGGTAGATAGACAAACTAACCTCCTCCTCCAACAGACACACAAGTAAAAAGTCACACTTGGCTCCTGCTATGACTCCACTTGATAGATAGATAGAAACAGATAGATAGATAGATAGACAGATAGATAGATAGATAGATAGTTAGGCAGGCAAATAGAGAGACCTACTCGTCGGCTGCTCCTCCGTTAGGTAAAACGACAGTCACACACGTAGACTAGCCCCTCCCATTCTCAAATATATAGGCAGGCAGGCTGGTAGTCAGACCGACACACAATCTAGACATGGGTGTTCTGGGGAAGGGGTTTGACGGAAGCGACTGGGGAATAGGGCGCCACTGTCGAGCTAGAGGATATTCTCCCATGTCCCTAGCTGCCTTGCCTGGAGGTGGCATCCGCTCCCCCAAGTTCACCGGACTCAAACCTTTAAAGTCACCCTGCTCCTGGGAGCGGGCGTGGTGAGGTCAGGGGAAGAGGTCGGCAGCAGAGGCGGAGGCGGCATAGCAGCAAACGGGGATGCCTCGGCGGCTTGGTCATTTTCCTCCCATCTCGCCCTCTCCAGGCCTCAGGGCGGCCTCTGCTACCCCCAGGTTTCCGGGATATAAGTCTCCTAGTCAGCCAGGTCCTGGGATGATGGTGAGGTGACTTCAGAGGACAGGGACGTCGTGGGGAGCGGACTGCCTCTGATCAACCGATCAGTTTGCTCCCATCTCCACATCGGCCTGGCCTGGGGGCGGCCTCTCCTGCCCCAGGTTCACCGTATGCATGTTTCCATGTCAGCGTCCGCCCCGGAGGCAGGCGCGGTGTGGATCAGGGGCTGCAGTGAGTAGTCGGGGCTGCCCCACCGAGCCCCTGTATTTGCTCAGGTCTCCCCGTTGGATGGTTCTAGGGTTGATCTCTGCTACCCTAGGTACTCGAGGTGCACATCTCTGTGTTTTCCGGCTCCCGTGAGGCGGGTGTGCAGTGGGGCGCGGCGGGTGTCAGGCTGGGGCTTGGCGCGGGCGGCTATAGAGAGGGCGGAAGCGGGAGGCACGGGCGGCCCAGGCAAGCCTGTGGATTTCCATCCAGTGTCCCCCTCAGCCTGCAATGGGGCCGCCCTCTGCTGCTACAGGGTGGCAATTGCCATCCCTCCAGGTGAGTCAAATACTGAGAGCCATCCTCCATTAGAAAGACAGAGAGACAAATACATAGACACACACACACACACACACACACACACACACACACAAACACACACACACTAGCCTCCTTCTCTTCCTCCAATAGGTAGATAGGTTGATATACAAACTAACCTCCTCCTCCAACAGTCACACAAGTAAAAAGTCACACGTGGCTTCGGCTATGCCTCCACTAGTTGGATAGATAGATAGATAGATAGATAGATAGACAGACAGACAGACAGACAGACAGACAGACAGACAGGCAAATAGAGAAACATACTCGTCGGCTCCTCCTCCGTTAGGTAAAACGAGAGACAGACACGTAGACTAGCCTCTTCCATTCTCGAATATATAGGCATTCAGGCAGGTAGTCAGACAGACAGACAAAGTAGAGATATGCGGTATGGGGAAGGGGTCGGACGGCGGCGACCGGGGAATAGGGTGCCACTGGCGAGCCAGAGGATATTTTTCCATGTCCCTAGCTGCCTTGCCTGGGGTTGGCATCCGCTCCCCCAAGTTCACCGGACTCAAACCTTTGAAGTCTCCCTGCTGCTGGGAGCGGGCGTGGTGAGCTCAGGGGAAGAGGTCGGCAGCAGAGGTGGAGGCGGCCCAGCAGCAAACGGGGATGCCTCGGCGGCTTGGTCATTTTCCTCCCAACTCCACCTCGTCTGCCCTCGGGGCGGCCTCTGCTAACCCAGGTTTCCGGGATTTAGTTCTCCTGGTCAGCCAGGTCCTGGGATGCTGCTGAGGTGACTTCAGAGGACAGGGACGTCGTGGGGAGCGGACTGCCTCTGATCAGCCCATCAGTTTGCTCCCATCTCCACAACGGCCTGGCCTGGGGGCGGCCTGTCCTGCCCCAGGTTCACCGTATGCATGTTTCCATGTCAGCGTCCGCCCCGGAGGCAGGCGCGGTGCGATCAGGGGCTGCAGTGAGTAGTCGGGGCTGCCCCACCGAGCCCCTGTATTTGCTCAGATCTCCCCCTTGGCCGGTTCTAGGGTTGATCTCTGCTACCCTAGGTACACGAGGTGCACATCTTTGCGTTTCCCGGCTCCCGGGAGGCGGGCAGGGGTGGCCTGTGGGCGGGGCGGGGGCGGGACTGGGGCGGGGCGGTGGCGGAAACAGAGAGGGCAGAAGTGGGAGGCATGGGCTGCCCAGGCAAGCCTGTGGGTTTCTAGCCAGTGTTCCCCTCAGCCTGTAGTTGGGGCGCCCCCTGCTGCTTCAGGGTGGCAATTGCCATCCCCCCAGGTGGCACGAATACTGGGATTCTTCCTCCATTAGACACACAGAGAGACAAATAAATAGACAGACAGACACACTAGCCTCTTCCTCCATTTAGAAACAGCCATATATCCTAACCTCCTCTTCCTCATGCATTATAGAGGGAGACACATACATACATACGCAGACACCCACAGACACACACATGCACACACTGGCGTCCTACTT